>NW_023425515.1:132761669-133454169 GCF_014108245.1 Pipistrellus kuhlii | reverse complement strand
GAAAAACAAAACAGTATAAGAAATATGGTCAATACAATAAAAAGGTATAATCTATATCTAATTATAGTTCCAAAAAAAGTTGAAGAAGAGAATGAAGTTGAAGTATAATTTAAGAAGTTAATAGCAGTATGTTTTAAAATTATTGAGAGATTTTTAAGCCATAATTTTCAGAATGTACACCAAACTTCAAGCAAGATAAAATTTAAAATACCACTTTCAAGTATACCATAGGTTCTATATCCCATTAAAGAATAAAGATACTCACCTTCAAATGAGCATCAATAAGACTAATAACTGACTTCCCCACAACAAAAAAGTCAAAGCTAAAGAACAATGGAATGATATTTCAAAATGCTGGAAGAAAATTCTGCCATTATAAACTGTTATATTCAACAGAATAGTCATCAAAAATAAAATCTAAATAAAGACATTTTCAGAAAAGCAAAAATTAATTCAGGCCCGAACTAGATAAATATTTTAAAAAGTATTCTTTAGATAGAATAAGAAGATTCCATATGAAATTGAAACATACAGTTATAAATGCCTAGGTTGATTAATATGCCACATTCATACATAGAATAGCATAATGTAGATAATATAGCAGGTTTCCTCAAAACTTAATCTTAGAGGTAATAAAATTAAACTCAAATCCAAACTAAACATTTGAGAAATTCTACCAGTATAATGTATATGGGCAAAGTGCTAAGAAAAGCAAAGACACTCCCAAATGGGGAAGGGAGGAACAGATAATAAAATATTTTACCAGAAATCAAGGTTTATTATTAAACTGTATTACCTCAGCCAGTGATGGATTTGCACAAATAAAGGAAAATAAATAAAAGAAATATAATAGAGAGTCCAGAAACAAATCCATATGTACCCACATGTGACAATAACATGCAAATAATTGAGGAAAGGACTAGTCAATAAATCATATAAAAATGGAGTATTCATTTAAAATGGATCTGTACATTATACACAAAAGTATATTCTAGATTAATTAAATTTATATATGTTAATTTTAAAGGAAATATAAGAGAATATCTTGCCAAAACTGGTTTGGCTCAGTGGATAGAGCGTTGGTCTGCAGACTGAAAGGTTCCAGGTTCGATTCCGGGTTCGATTCCGGTCAAGGGCTTGTACATTGGTTGTGGGCACATGCCTGGTAGGGGTGTGCAGGAGGCAGCTGGTCAATGTTTCCCTCTCATCGATGTTTCTAACTCCCTATCCCTCTCCCTTCCTCTCTGTAAAAAATCAATAAAATATATATTTTTTTAAAAAAGAGAATATCTTTATCACCACTGGTAGAGAAAGATTTCTTAAATAAAACTCAAAATCTACTAATATAGTTTAAGGCAAAATTAATGAATTTAACTCCTTGGTATTAAGAAGTCATTTGCAGAACATTTTCTCTGCGAAACGTACTGAATATGGACTGACTTTCCGAAGCGACAGACCTGCTTTCCAGTTATCCCATACTTGGGCTGTATTTACCAAAACCCCTTCAACTTCCCAACTTTGTTTTTTCCTGCTTGTATTATTTATTATATTATGTTTCTGGTTGTCCACTTTACCTTTTTCTGATTAATCTGCTATCCACCAATTAATCTGCAACAAGGCCTTTACTCTAGACAGACATGACTTAAATGACTTTGTTATTTAATAAAGTATTAGCTTATACTCAATATTCTAAAAAAATAAAATAAAATAAACCACCACCCAATAAACTTAAAGAAGGCATTGTCACAACTATGCCCCAAAAAGTTTACTATCCATGATATTTTTAAAAATACAACAAATCAATAAGAAAAATCAAGTAATCCCTAGGAGAGTGGGCAAAAGATATAAATAGGTATGAACAATAAAGAACACAGAAATGGTGAATAGACATTTTAAAGGATTCACAGCTGGATTGGCTACCAATAAAGGGCAAATGAAGCTCTAATCTGATGTAATTTTATCTCTTTTAGACCAGCAAAAATAAAATAATTGACAAAATTGAATAATATGAAATAAGTATGGTTAAATTGTATAAAATTTTTTGAAAGTTGAGATCACTGGTGTAGATTCTGGTGAAGCTTTTAAAAAATATATAACGTATGTTAATAAAATTGCTAGCCTTAGAAGTGCTGATTGTTGTTTATTTTCATTGCAATGACTGCATCAAATCTCTTGGATGTTTTTGGTTGTTTTCCAGTTAATGCTATTCTGAATGTCAGTGCTAATACAATAATTTAAAATAATTTTGCATGTCAAGTAATAGATTGTATAAACTATTTTATCTAAACTTCAACTTTATTAAGCCAATGGTAAACAAATTTGCTTGGATTTTTTTTCCTTGGATTTATATACTGTTTGAAACACAGAATAGATAAGAGCACTTATTTAATACTAGAGGCCTGGTGCACAAAATTCATGCACTGGTGGGGAGGGGGGTCCTTCATCCCGGCCAATGCCCTCTCACAGTCTGGAAGCCCTTGGGGGATGTCCAACGGATGGTGTAGGCCTGTGGGGAGCAAGCCTAAGCCATCAGTCAGACATCCCTCTCATAGTCTGGGACCTCTCACTCCTTACCACACACCTGCTCGCTGTTCCTTACTGCTTCTCAACACAGCCACAGAGGTAGGAGAGGCTCCTGCCACCACCACTGCCTGGCTTCTGCCTGAGTGGTGCTCCCCCTGTGGGAGTGCACTGACCACCAAAGGACAGCTCCTGCATTGAGCATCTGCTCCCTGGTAGTCAGTGTACATCATAGTGACTGGTCATTCCACTGTTCAGTTGATTTACATATTATCCTTTTATTATATAGGATTGTCCAATAAATGGGATTTAAAGCTTCTTTGTAGCCTGCAAAAAATAAAAAAGTTACAAAAAATAAATAAATCTATTGTTCCAATAATTATAATTACCAGCTAAACTTGAAGAGTAAAAACAAGAAATAAAGAGTTAGCCTGATCTTTAAGTCAATGTTAATAAATGAATCATATCCCCTACTTGGATCCTTGGATACACTGTCTGGAAATATAGTATCAAGGCAAGTGTAAAAAAAAAAAAAAAAAAAAAAAAAAAGACTTGGCAACTCTGAATATCTGTGGCCTTCATTTTTTCAGCAGTTAAGTAAAAAATATAACTTCATTATTTTCCCAAGGTTGTTGTGAAGACAAATTAATAACTCAAAAAGAAGCACTTTGCAAATATAAAGTGGTCTGTGTATGCTAAACATTAGTATTTGTGGACTAAAGTACCTTAACAAGAAGCATAACAATGAGGCATTTTTTTTATCCTTCCCACATTAGGCAATATGACAATTAACTATTTCAAAAGGGTACATGGCATATATTACTGATTCCTTTTTCACCTTGGTACTAAAATGAAGTAAAAAATTTCATTCTTAGCTTTCATCAATTTAAAACAATTTTCAAAATGTCTACCAATATTTGCCTTATGTTCTTAAGAAACTATACATTCTTTATAATACACTGAAAAAAATATTGTATAGTCTTCCCTCCACTCTTCTCTCTGTAATTCTATTATTATTTTAAGCAACATTTTGCACAACTTCTTTTACTAGAAGAAAATAAATCAGGCTGTATTTGGGTCAGCATTAGAAGGAAGCTTGTAGATAATCTCTACTAGCTCTCCAACCATACAGGACTTCATTTAATTACAGCTCTGACAAGTGGCCATCTATCTAGTCTTTGTTGGAGCACTCTCAATGAAAGGCATTGATTGTGGAGATGATGGAAACTATTAATATCTCAGTTGTTTCTAGAATAACCAACTTAAAACTCTCTCTGATTTGAGTCCAAATTATACTCATCAAAATTTGTACCTACTGATGCTGTGTATGTTTTCTAGAACAAGAAATGACAAACTTATTCACTCTTTCATGATCTTTCAAAAGTTTGAAGTCCTGCTTCAGATTTTTCTTGGAGGCATTTCTTATCTAGTTTCTATATGATATGATATCTGTAACACCATGAGTTGTATTCTCAGAGCAGGCTCTAGTTTATATAAGACCTTGTAAACATAGGGAACACAGAACTGAACTTTTGACTTGACACGTAGTTTAGCTAATGCTGGTTTTCACTTATGTAGAATAGGGTATTCAATCGGCTTTTTGGCAACAATGTTATACCAAGTCACACATGTATCATGGGCAACGAACTACAAGACCTGCAAAAACTTTTCCATGAATCACCTGTCATAGCAGGTTACCCTGATGTTATCTTAGTGTATTTTTTTTTTATCTAAATTCAATTTTATTTTGTTATTTTTTTTACTCAGATGTCTTATCCTTCTATGTTTATCTTTAATCTTCATATATCATGCTGTCTAATAAAACCCTGTTTCACTGTCTATAACCTAAATAACCAACTTTGAATGACTTCATCCAACCAGTGGTAAATAAGACAGTTAAAGGGAGAGTCCTATTACCACATATCCCTAGAATATTATATTCTCTTTGACATAGTCTAAGATTATTCATGATCTCAAAATCACTGTTGCATCTAGCCCAATATTTCTAAATTTATTCATGAGTGTACTGATATTTTTGTGCTAGTTAATTTTCTCAAATCAAGATGTTTATGAGAGTTTTTACATAACTACTACTACTAATAGTTATTTCTTTAATGTAACTGGTTCCTCTAGGAGGCCTTCCCTATTACGTCCAGACTTTAGTTCTGTGCCATATGATTGTTGATTGTTTTGTGATCGGAAACCTTTATAGTTTGTTTTTCTTTGAACTCCCGCTGCCTTCACAGTATTTATACTTAAATTAACTTAATTGAGAAAGGAAGAGGGGGAAGGAAGAAGAGAGAGAGAAAGGAGAGAGGAAGAAAGGAAGGAGAAAACGGATAGTCTCATCTCTTCATATAAGTTTCAAGCTCTGAGAAATAAGAAACCACCCCTATACACTTTTTCTTTCTCTCCACAGTATTCATTTCAGTAGTTAATCCTCAGTCAGAAATATACATCTTGCAGAAAGACTAAGAACAAACCTTTAGAGACCATGGAGGATGGAGTTGATATCATCTATGGACTGATATAACTAGATACAGAGGATAAGAAAAAGTTGAATAAATTAAAGAATTACAGCAGGTTGTTAGAAGATGTGCAAACCTATGAGGCAGTGAAATAGCTCTCTAGGTATCCTGAAACAGTTTTGACAGAATTGAGAGCATATTGAATAATTCTGTAAGATACTCAGCTGCTGACACAGAGGAAAAGAAAAGGTTTCTCATGCAGATTGATTAGTAGCAGGTTCTATATCTGGTGAGTGAAAAGAGGTATTAATGAGCCCAAAGTACAAGGAGACCCCTGTCCTAGAGTTAAAGTTTGGGAGAAAAGTCAATGAAGGAAATTAGGTGAACCAGGAAGGCCAATCAATTGCAGGTCACACTGGATCAATCACAGCTCCACCTACAAAACTGCCAACCAGAAACTCAGAGTCAGCGTTACCTTCTCTCATTCCCTCACTTCTCTACAGGTCCCAAGATCCATCAATTCTAATATGGAAATCAGTCCTTTTCTCCCTATTTATACTACTACTGCCTTCATTTTGGGTCACTTATTTCAACAAATCTTCATGCCTTTAGTCTTACTCTCTCATCCTACCTGCTGCAAGAATTACCTTTTAAGTTGCATATCTGGTCATATCACATTCCTAGATAAAATCTTTTTATGGTTCCTCTACCTACTAGATAAAGTTCTTGAGGTGGCATTGGAGATTCTTCTTATCAAACTTCAATGTATTTTTCCAATATCACTTTCTCTCACTCTCTAGCACACAGTATTCTTTATTCACCACAAATGACTTCCTCAGCTTCTATAACCCTTGACTTTGCTCAAGTTTATTCCTCTGCCTAAAGATGCTCTTCTCTTCTCTCTACTTCATATATTTCTATTTTCATTTAGACCAGGCTAAAATGTCAAGTACTTTTCAAAGATTTTCCCAGTTTCTCTATCTCTCTTCCGAACACAGATTATTTCTCCCCCTTCAGCACTTCCACAATACTTTTCACATGCATCTTATTTTGCACCTATTGAATTGTGACTTTCTTCATCTTCATATTTCAGAGGATCTGAGTAAGTGCTGAATAAATGGATTAAATTTGTAGAAAACAGGTTCAGTGGTGAAAAGTGCAATAAGACAATAAAGAAGATGATGATATCTATCCTCTCAGTTGTAACGTTGAGTCATTCTTAAACATTGAGTATAAATATTCTAAAAGAGAATTTACATAATCAAAATATGTATACTTATAAATGTTATAAGAACATATTTTGATGATTTGTTATTCATAACCTTCATTGTCTGAAACATTCAAATATGTAGAAAGCATACTCCCATGTATCTATCCCACAAACAGTTGTATCAAGAACTATTCTAGGAACTGGATTACACTGTGGAATAAGAGAGCCAAAGTACTCTTATAAACTTTATACTGTAGTAGCAGTGACTGACAGACAATAAATAAATAAACCAACAATCTTACATTATGATACATGTTAAGTCCAACAGGATAATGTGATAAAGTAATTGAGCAGGGATATAGTCAGAAAAGGGCTTTCTAAAGACGACATTTGAACTGGGGCCTAAATAATGAGAAGGAGTAAGCCATGAGAAGATATAGCTAAAGAGCACTTCAGGCTCGGAGAATAGCAAGTGCAAAGTCTAAGGTGACCACAGCCTTGTGTTTGAAGATAGAAGGTCACTAGTTGGTACTCAGTAGGAGAAGAATGGGAATGATGGGAACTAGCCAGGGGCCATACCAGATAGAACTTCAGACCATGAGAAAATTTTTATTTTCTGTGTAGTGGAACAGCCAAGAGATTCCATTGTAGATCATTAAATTTGTGAGTAACCAAACCTTAACAAATATTTAATACATTCTCTGATTTTCACCTCTCTGCCTTAACTTAAATCCTCATTATGTTTTATCTGAACTACTGCAATATCCTCCTCTGGTATCCCTGACACCAGATATTCCTACATTAACTTATATTATTATTAGAATTTCTTTTTGAAAAGAACAATGAAATTTAGTCACTTCTACAAATCTATGAAGTGTCCACAAGTTCACCCAGTCCTTATTCTTCTTTATTGATTTTAGCTAATTGAAAGGAAAGATATCATTCAAGAAAACAGACTTTTATGACACCACAAAAAATGTCAAATAGCATGATAAAGAGATAGCATTTTATTAAACTTTATATAGTAAGGTTGAATACCTTCCCATTGTAACTATTTATTTTGAAGAGTATTATAACCTAAAGTTTAGAATTACCTTTTCTGCCAAAGTCAAAACCAAATTTTATATAAAATTTGTAAAAGTTGACATGATATAGATATAGCTCTGCCCCAATCACAATAATTTTGTCATTAGTAACAAAAACATCTCTTAGCATTGTTCTTGCTTGTAACTATAATGTACATGTATATGCACTATATAATATCAACTGAGACTTTGCCTAACTCATTATTTAAGATACACATAGTTTACATTACAGTTTGATGCATTTTGATAAATATATACATTTGTGTACCACCATTGTAATCAAAACAAAGACACATCTATCACCCCCAGAAAGTTTATCTGTATCCCTGCCCAGTCACCCAAAGTACCACTGCTTTTATAAAATCTTTATTGTGGAAAATATTATATATATATCCCCTTTTTTCTCCCATTGACCTCTTCTAGCCCTCCCCCATCCCACCTCCACTCCAGGCCTTCACCACCCCACTGACAGTGTCCAGAGATTATGTGTATTTGCACACAGGTTCATTGGTTGATCTCTTTCCACCCTTCCACCCTCCCCTGCTTTCCCTTTGAGGTTCAACAGTCTGTTTCATGTTTCTATGTCTTTGGATTTATTTTGTTCATCACTTTATTTTGTTCATTAGATTTCATATATGAGTGAGATCATGTGATACTTACCTTTCTTTGACTGGCTTATTTCACTTAGCATAATATTCTCAAGGTCCATCCATGATGTTGAAAATGGCAAGAGTTCTTTCTTTTTACAGCTATGTACAATTCCAAAGTTTTGTGTGTTTTTTTTTTTTTATCAACTCCTGTATTGATGGGCATTTGGGCTGTTTTCCTGATCATTCCTCAGGAATAGGGGGAAGTGAAGAAGCCCTGAGGGTGATCAGGGCCAGCAGCTACTGCTCACATCCCTTAATGGCACCAAGCAATTGGGACCAGTGCTGGGCACCAGCAATGGGTGTGAACAGTAGCTCTAGCGCTTGATGCAGGTGCAAGCGGGGCCAGCACCAGAAGTAGGCACAAGTGCCAGGTGGGACCATGGCACGCAGGAGCAAAGAATTTTCAGTAACCACCAGAGGCTCACCCCAATGACAGTGACTGGTGCCCTATCTTGGTCTCATGCCCCCACTCACCTGCTCCCCCATCCAGCCATGGCCAATGCCAGCCATGTTCCATGCTCTGCTGCCTGCTGCCAATGCCCACCATGTTCCACTCATGGCCCCTGCTGGTCAGCGCATGTAATAGTGACCGATTGCTCAGTTGTTCAGTTGTTCCACCATTCAGTTTATTTGCATATTAGGATTTTATATATATAGACTAGAGGCCCAGTGCATGCACTGGAGGGGGGTTTTCCTCATCCTGGCCTGCCCCCTCTGACAGTCTGGGAGCTCTCAGGGGTAGGAGGTTACCCAGCAATCAGGGAAAGGCGCCGCCCCCATCACCTCTGCTGCTGCCACTGCCGGCAGTGCAAGCCTCAACTGGCCCTGGTTACCTGAGCCTCTGGCAGCCCTGGGTAGCTGGACAGCCACCATCCAAGACTTGCCTGCACCTTGGGCCAGCCCTGGGTGGCTGAGGGACTGAGGGGACTGGGGAATCTAGAGGCAGGCGCACCAGCTGGGCTGAGGAACTGGGCACTGCCATCTTGTGGCTGTGGGCACTGCCATCTTTGAGGGCATGACAGCCAATTAGCATATTCCCTTCTTATTGACTATGGGAACTGCCATCTTTGTGATGGTATGTGGGTCAATTAGCATATTCCCTCTTTATTAGATAGGATTAGGTCTCTCTACATTATCTGGTTGAATATCAAATGGCTCCCCACTCTGTGGAGTCCTGTTAGTTGTTCAGTTTGTAGTTCTTTGGTAGTTGTTCAATTTATAGTTCCTTGGTAGTTGTTCTTTCCCAGTAATTAATTGTTCTTTGACAAACCTTGTGGATCTTAACTTATAAATGTGCAACTTAACTATTCAGCTAAAACTTCAGTGGTATAGCAGAGATTTTTGAAGCTCTTTTTCAGCATAGCTCCCTAGTCTTCAATATTTTATCTTATAAATTCTGTAAGCCTCAGTATTGCAGGAGGGCTATCCTAGTACCAGTTGCTTTATCATGGACTGAAGTGTAAGTTCATCATGGATAAGGTTAATAAGTATATCTCTGAAAGCACATCTCACAACATAAAAGTAATTCTTAATCCCCACAACTAGTAATGCTCCACCTGTGTGACCTGCCCCCAAAATAAGCTGGGTGGAAGAGTATGAATAATTTCTAGTACACCGGCTGTATTGCACTCTATTTCTTAATATTCAAGGAAAGTTTTCACAATACCAGGGAGAAAGGGTATTGTTACAGTGCATCTGGTTTTTACTTTTCCCATAACATAATTCATAATTATTTGTAAAACATCTGTGTGTCCATATACTAATGTTAAGAATCTGTGCCGAAACCGGTTTGGTTCAATGGATAGAGCGTCAGCCTGTGGACTGAAAGGTCCCTGATTTGATTCCAGTCAAGGGCATGTACCTTGGTTGAGGGCACATCCCCAGTACGGGGTGTACAAGAGGCAGCTGATCAATGATTCTCTCTCATTGATGTTTCTAACTCTCTATCCCTCTCTCTTCCTCTCTATAAAAAATCAATAAAATACATTTTAAAAAAAAAAGAATCTCTATTAATTTAAAGCATCATCTCTTATGAATCTATCTTACCCACACCATGTTTCAGCATTAATAAATTTTACATTATTCCCAGAATGCATCATGCCTTTGCTCAATGCAACACTTTTACAGATGTTGCTTCTTCTCCCTTAAAGATAAGAACTTTAAGGCTTAGAGAATTTAAATACTTACTAAAGGTTGCATAGCTATTAAGGAGAAAACAGGGATATACTAAATCCAGATTTTTATGACATATATGCTTGTGCCTTTAATCAGTATACTTGTCATTCTTAAATTTTGTTACATGTTAGAATTACCTAAAGAATTTTCAAAAATCTCCATACCAATTAAATCATAATTTCTTGGCATATGAGTCACACATTAGCCTCTTAAAATCTGAAGATAATGCCAATGTAGCCAAATTTAGAAATCACTGCACTTTTTCTTCAAAGTAATTTGCTATTGGTAAATGCAGGCTTAAGGATGTGGCAAAAATCAAGTTTATTATACTGAAATTTAGCATTTACCAAATGATTACTTCTTATACCATCTGGAAGGATGTGGAGGAGGTAGAAATCAATTACTCAATGCAGTCACAAACCCAAGCACCAGGCAATTGTTGAGTAATTGAATATCAAAAGTCTACCATTAAAGCATTAATAAAATATGCCTGGATTGTTATTGTGGTTGGCTGATTCTGTCTAAGTTACTGTTCCCTAGGCATGGCATGGTACCATAAAGTAAATAAGAGACATTATAAAATTGCTTTGTAAGTATAAGTACAGAATATAATACTGTTATATCGTTAAGTACATGCACTGAGCACTGCACACTATTAATAACCTTTGAGGAAAAGAGTGGAATCTGAGCTCATACTCAAGTGAGAGAAATTTAAATTCACTCATCCATAATTATTGAGGACCATAACATTATATATCAGATGAGAACATGATATGGTTTTTTTAACCTAATGATTAAGTAGAACTCAACACACACCCACACTACCCCACTCCCCACACCTCCCCGTGCACATATTATGTTTCTAGTGACTTGCTTAGAATAGAATTATTTCTGGTCCAGTAGAAAATCAGCTGCAGGATTAGAAATAATAAAATTCAATTAACTCCCTAAATTGGTCTGTATATTTACAAACACTAATGTATCTAACCCCTGCCTGTATTTAACCCCTAATTAAATTCTGAGTTATATAGATTTATTTAATATTACAAGAAGGCACTTTAAAATATCACAGGAAATGAGACACTTCCTATACAAAGTAAAACTGCTTTTGAGAAACTTATATATTACTTAATTTTTGTTTTGTTTTACTATATATACCAATGATTGATATTAGAATATAATATTTTTAATGTATGTGCTTTATCAATATTCATTTAATATCCCTATTTTTTAATGGGAAGATGTACCTGTTAGAATAGAGTATACTATGTTGCAATGACAGCAAAATCACCAAAATAATGATGGTTTAAAACAATAATGGTTCACTTCTCAAACATACTACCATTCATCACGGATTAGTAGTGCAGGCTTCAGGTTTATCACAGTCATGAGATTTGAGCTGATAGACTGACTCTTGAAAGATGCTGGTAGCTACACAAAAATGAAAGAGAGAACATAGTTAACCATTCCTTAACTAAAAATAATAATAATAATAATAAAACAAAAAACAGGAATATGCTCTGACCAGAAATCGAACTGTGACCTCCTGGTTCAACCATAGAGCCATACCGGCTGGACAAAGTACTCACTAGTTCTTTAAGTTTTCACCCAAGAGTAATTTCTTTCTACATGTCTTGTAACAAAGAGAGCAAGGAAATACATACCTACGATTGTCTGAAAAGAAAGCCAGAAATTTTTGGGAAAACAAAGCTGATGACTACTACAACCTTCTCTTCTGCTTTTGAGACTCTTGGTTCATTCTCATTCTTGCATGCAAAACATATTCATCCCTACCCAGGAGAAACAACTCAAACATTTTGTATGATTATAGCATCAGACTCAAAGCCCAGGATCTTAGGACAATGTATAGTGGTCTCTGCATCATTGATCATCACTACATTCAGAAAAGGGAAAGTAATTCACAGAAATCGTTGGCCCATGACAAATCTAAACTCCTGGGGAGAAGTTTTGTGAGTCCCTCTCCTGGAAATGAGGAAGAATCCTTGATAAGGCCCTGATTGCCTCCGTATGCATTGCTCACAGTGGTCCTTGGGTTTGTCTTCTGGCATTTTTTTCCTTACCATTTTGTGCTTTGGCCACTTATAAAATAAGCACCAGGGAGTATGCCCTCCCTGGGGGCTGATCAGCTTTTTCAATCTACTTCCTGACCTTAGAACAGTGACTTTCAACTTTTTTAATCACAAATTACTAAAATTCTGAGGCATACCAAAAAATATGTATTTTTTGCCAATCTCACAAAAAATAGGTATAATTTTGATTCATTCACACCAGACAGCTATTGTTGAATTAGCTATTGACATATTTATAATTTGACAATCTCAGGGAAAAGAGGTCAGTGCTTCTGACTAAACAGTCAGGGGTGGAATGTTTTTCATTCTTGCAGCACACCAATGGGCTTGCCACAGTGCACCAGTTGAAAATTGCTCCCTTAGACAGTTAAAACTCCAAGAGTCATTTTAAATTTTGAGCTTTTGTAAGATTGTGATTTCTTTGGCAATACAGGAATTTTTAAAACTTAGTAGGCTTCTAGTCAATATTAATGTAGTAATTTTCACATATCAATAATAATACCTATAATTCTTTTTAGACAGAATTCTTAGATTTTCTATATTCCTTTGCTTTATGGCCACCCCCACCTCTCTCTTGTTTTAATTGCTCATATTTGCGGAGTATCAGATTTTTCTGAGAAGTCTAAACTTCAATCTCTTTTCTCTTAGCCATTTTGTCCTACTGAAAATCATTGTTAGGTGTAAACTTAATCCATCCAGAGGGTATTCTATCCTATCTAATAAATTGACCCTCAAGTCATTGCAAAGATGGCGGAGCCCACCCACAGCCAATAAGGAGGGAATATGCTAATTGACTGCTCTGCCTTCAAATATGTTGGTGCATGCTTGCCAAAACCGGTTTGGCTCAGTGGATAGAGTGTCAGCCTGCAGACTCAAGGGTCCCAGTTCAATTCCTGTTAAAGGTATATATCTTGGTTGCAGGCAAATCCCCAGTGGGGAGTGTGCAGGAGGCAGCTGGTCGATGTTTCTCTCTCATATTGTCATATCGATGTTTATAACTTTCTATCCCTCTCTCTTCCTCTCTGTAAAAAAATCAATAAAATATATTTAAAAAAAAAAAAAAAAAAAAGATGATGGAGCCCACAACCACAGGATGGTGGCACCCAGTCCCCTCAGCCCTGCTGGGGTGACCTTGCCACCATACACTATATCCAGAATCTCCCAGTCCCCTCAGCCCACTAGCTGCCCAGAGCCGGCCTGAGGCACAGATAATCCTTGTATGTCAGCTGCCTGGCCACCCAGGGCAGCCCAAGGCTCTGGTAACCAGGGCCGGCCAAGGCTTGTACTGCCAGCAGTGGCAGCAGCAGAGGTGTGATGGGGCATCACCTTCCCCTAATCACCAGGTCACCTCCTGCCCCTGAGGGCTCCTGGATTGTAAGAGGGACAGGCCAGGTTGAGGAACACTCCCCTCCAGTGCATGAATTTTCATGTACCAGGCCTCTAGTGTGTATATATATATATATATATATATATATATATATATATATATATGGCTAATATGCAAAGTGACCCCACTGGAGTTAGACCAGGAGACTGGGACTTCTATTGCTTGTTATGACATGTGCTGACTACCAGGGGCTGATGCAGAATGAAGGAAAGCCCAGATGGCAGCTGGCAGCTGGGAAAGTGAGGCTCCAGTCGGTAGCTGAAAGGCTTCAATTGGTGCTGTTAGCCATCCAGGCCTAGGGACCCTACCCATGCATGAATTTCATGCACCAGGCCTCTAGTCCCATATATTATAATATAAAAGGCTAATATATAAATTGACCAAACTGTGAAATGACTGGTCGCTATGACGTGCACTGACCACCAGGGGGCAGATGCTCAATGCAGGAGCCAGCTCATGGCTGGCGAGTGCAGCAGCAGTGGTGGGAGCCTCTCCCACCTCAGCAGCAGTGCTAAGATGTCCAACTGATGGCTTAGGACTGCTCCCCAAGGGCTCATGGACTGCATGAGGATGCAGGTTGGGCTGAGGAACACCCCCCAAGTGCACGAATTTCATGCACTGGGCCTCTAGTTCTATATAATAAAAACCTACGTGGCATCATGCCCTCCCAAAATGCCCTTGCATGAAGTCATCACAAGATGGCCACCACAAGATGGCCACTACAAGGAGGCTACAGGCACAGCAGAGGCAGCACATGGAGGCGGCTCTGTGTGGCACAGAAGAGGCCAGTCCCAGCATCTCCACCACGTTGTGCAGAGGAGGCAGGTCCCAGTGGAGGAGGTGGGTAGCAGAAGAAGATGGCAGTTATGGGCAATCAGACTGGCAGGGAGTGCAGTTGTAGGTGACCAGTCTGGCAGGGGAGGGCAGTTGGGGGCGACCAGGTGGCAAGGGATCTATTAGGAGGTGATCAGGCTATCAGGCAGAAGCAGTTAGAAGCAATCAGGCTGTCAGGCAGATGAGCAGTTAAAAGCCCTGCGGGGTCCCAGATTGGAGAAGGTTCAGGCCCGTAGAGGGACACCCTCCCAGTGCACTAATATATATATGCCAAGAGGCCAGAACGACCAGAATGACCAATTGCTTTGATGTGCAGTGTGGCCCCGATCAGGGGTAGGACCAGCCAGCCAACCAACCAACCTCCTGCAGTCTCTCCCCTCATACCTGCCCTGCCCCTAATTGGCCTCCCTATCAGGGGTTGGGCAGGCAAACCCCCTACAGCCCCTTCCCTAGGCCGGCCCAGCCCCAATCAACCCCTCACCCCCACCTCGATTGGGAGAGTGACCAGCCAGCCCTCCTGTGTCCCTCCCCCCTCCTATCAGCCCAACCCTGATCAGCCCCCATGTGGTGGCTGGCCAGACCCCATCCATGCACAAATTTGTGAACCAGGCCTCTAGTTTAACAATATTGTTGTATGCACCTTGCAATGACAATAAGAATTTTTCATTTTTTTAATCTTTTACTGTTTGGATTGAAATGCATTCATACAAGTCTGAGTTTTTAGGTTCTTCCTATTCCTTTTAATTTTTACTTACAAATATACCAAATTTTTAGAAAATAAAATAAATTAGCCTTTCTTATAATGCCTTGCCAAACATACCCAATCACAACCAAACCAAGTAGGCAGTTTCACATATTTTAAATTATTTATTAAAGCAGAACCCAAAATTTTAGACACCAATCCTTATGAGAGTCAGAGTACACTAAGCTATGTTAATGTTACAAAGAGCTTCAAATATCAGTAGCTGAAAATAGGGGGTCATATGAGGGCTTTTTCTTACCCATGCTGCAAAGCCATTACAGATTGTCGAGATACCTGTTCATTGCTGTCATTCAGGATCCCAACCACTATCTCAAAGTTATTGGCTACCACACCAGACTGAAAGAGAGAACATGCTAAATCACACACTGGCTCTCAATCTTTCACCCAGAAATGAAATGCATCATGTATGTTAAAGCAATCCAAATAGTCATGACTAACTCTAATATGGTTGAAAATGTAACCCTACTGCATATCCAGGAGAACTAAATATTACACAGGAGGACTTAAAGGAAAAGGTTTAGTGACTTCATAAGTGATAAAATAACTCAGTAGATCAAAGGAAGACATTTCCTCCTCCCCATTATCAAATTATACTTAGAGAATGTCTAGATTATAGATACTACACCACAAAACCAATAAAATGTAAAAAAGTAGTCTTCTAATAGTTTGCACGCAAAGAAAGACATCAAATAACCATCATATTTAGCAAAAAACATATTTTCCATCCTCACATCTGCTATTTACCAGAGGACAAGATTTAATCTGGAAAAGTTTCTTAGGTGAAATGAGCTAGAGTTTATATATTTTTTTCTTATATTACTTCTGGATGTTCTCTCAGCAAGCTCTATGGTCTCCTGATATAATGTGGGCTACAGAACAAAATCTGAGATGGGTTTAGTACAGAAGAGAAATTAGTGCTTTACTTAGGCATAACCTTGGGGGAGTCACTTGTTAATACTTTCTAAGGCTTCATATTTATAAACTTTTGGCACCCATAACTGCAGGGAAGTTGGAAGGATTAGTGAGATAATGTTGAGAAGTTCCTTGAACTATGAAACACCAAGGTACTAGAGCCAAATTAAGAGATCATCTTTTTGAATATTACTCAATAAACTCATTTCTTGTTCCTCTCCTAAAAATATTAACAGGAACTACCAAGTGCGACAGTTTAGCAGAATTAACAGATTGTTCTTTAACATACCTCAACTGCCTAATCAGTACAATTACGTCCCATTATCCTGCCTTTCCTCCAGCTGTTCAGTACCTGAAAGCTCTCCAAGCTTTACTATTCAAAAGCTGAATATGGGCCATCAATTTCTCCTTCTGTGCTGCTTCTAGTTGCCACAGCCTGAAGAGAGCTTCAAAGGAGCAGTTATTCACATGACGCTCACTCCTATCAATAACTCATTATCCTCCATAGTCCTTAAAGCCAACTGCACTGTGTTTACAAGACTCAAACAAAGATGGAGCAGAGAAGCAGGGTGGGAGGGTGCCACCAACTTCATAAGTAATATCAATGCTCATCCAGCTTGACCTTAACTTTTCATCTCTTGGTTTGATTATCCACTCACTGTACTACTCTCCTTGTCCCTTCTAATGCCTCACTTTGTCATACTAGCGTTAGTGCCTGGAGTAAGCATCTAATTGAGATCTTATTCATTAATCATAAATAACAGTGTGCACAAATGTGATACTTCTTCTGTTTAAAAAAATAATTTTTCTCAAGATTAAATTAGGGGAAATTTTATAACCCCATATGATTACCCAAACCTTGAGCCTACCAGTATCAAATATAATAGAAATTCTTAGTATATGATTTGGTTATGAAAATGCTATGCGATTGACCAAATATTCATCATCAGATCAATACATAATATTTATCAAAGGGTTAGCAATTTATGAAGCATTGAATATGATAAATGGCTTTCACATCAAAATTACCAATATAGTTTTTCATTAAAAATGTACTTCAAGATCATGATGATTCTCTAAGTTATTTTTATAAAACTATTATTATACCAGAGGTGGAAGTGGCAGATAAATTTTGTTAGTGGCATCAATTAATGACGTTCTGGTATCGGTGCTCTTTGTCCTGTCATTTTATAGCTTCTCCTATTCTTACTCTGCGTTCAGTCATGCAATTTTCCTTGACCAATTGGACAGGCGTAAACTTAACACTAAAAGAAGCTTGAAAAAGTACTTGTACAGTTTTGCTTCATCACTTGTTTTTTTGTCTTCATAAGGTGGACATTCCCAGGTCAGCCCACTAGTAGATGAGACATGCAAGGCAGAGCTGAGTCAGCCCGATTTTCCCAGTCAAGGCCTTGGACATCGCACAAAACATAGCTGCCTAGCAGACCTGTTGCTGGCCATGTCATCAATCTCATTTCAGATCATCCCACAGACCTAGAAGGAAACACAAATATTTACTGTTGTGTGCCACTTGGGTTTTGAGGTTGTTTGTTAAGAAACATTTTTTTTTTGCCATAGATAACTGATATATTAAAGTACTGTGAAGTAGAAATGTGAGGTTAATAACATGCTGTACAGTAGAGTTCAAAATTAGTTTTAAAATAAGTTATACAAAATTCTCTTGCAAAGTTACATAGTAACTTATTATAAAACTTCTGAGAGAAAACTATTAATATAGAATGGTTTTAAATGTCATTTTTCCATATTGAGAAAGCAAACATTGCTTCTAAAAGTAATTCCACACCCTTCTTTTTCTCCCACTAAACAGAACTAAGAAGACAGCTTGAAGGAATGAAAAGAACCTTAATGTGAAGTTGTACAAAGCTGAGCAGTAAGAACAGCAATGTCTCCAAACCAACTTTGCCTGACCTGAGAATATATACCCTGTTTCTAGTGAGAAATAAGAATGGGTGGAAAGGGGGTCCATGGAAAACTTCTCTGACATCCTCCCTGAGATTCTAACTTGTATATATCACCCCATCCTAGAGGCTTTGCTCTAAATATAACATCCTAAAACCAAATCACCATACTTTTCATGGTTATCAGTAGGGTTCAGGTTACCACACAAGTTCAGCATCCTAAAGATCCATTTCTTGGATTTTGAACTGTACCTGTCTTTACACTTGAGTTGCTATCTTAGAAAAGCAGGTGTCTGCAATGTCCTGTTATGGAGTTGGAGGCATGTGTCTCTTTTTTTAAAATTCTCATCCACTTGACACCAAAGCCTACGCTGAAGAACATCAAAGACCCCCTTGTCACTGCTTCCATTACCTTCAAGTTCTGTCTCTTCTCCTCTGACAAATTCACAGATACAGGCTTACTTATCCCCTGGAGAAATCAGTGTCACTGTTTTTATTTTATAATCTAAGGAGGCAAAACTGGAAATAAAAAGTAATGCCATCACCCTCCCACCCCCAAGCACTAGGAAAGGAATTTTGACCTCCAATCCAAGCCGAGTGCTTTTGCTAGGAACACTGGATGTTCACTACTGAACAAAAAACAATAAACAATACCAACATGCCATTCTCAAATGAAAAGAAAACTTTCGACTTTCTAGTTATTCCTGAACCAGAGGAACCCAACTGTTATTAAACACTTAATTGTTATGTGCTCCCACTTAATCACTTCTATAATCATTTTAATTTTTAAGAAAATTAAAAATTTTATCCTGCTCCTTTCTCCTTTCCCTGCCTCTCTCCCCTGTTTCCAGGTCTTTCTCCAATAGTATCAGTTTTAGAGGAGATCATTAGAGTTCATGACCACTGAGTGACCTACAAGCTGGAACAAAGCAATCAGAGGTTCTTCACCCCCTCCCCTGTCCTTGAAATGTCCATTCTACACTCTACCCCCACACTAGGAGTCACCTCATAGACACAGCCTTTGGAGAATAATGTGCTGTTGAGACTATCCAGATGGTATATGTGACTGAACACTGTTAAGACATCTACAGAAACTTTTAAGATTCTGGCAGGTGAGTGTGGAGATTTACTGTAGCCACCAAGACAAACCTCATATGTAAGTTCCCTTGCTTATTAAAGCTGCCACCCACCCATCTGGAGTGGTCTGTGCCTCTCTCTGATCTCCAAATTCTGGGGCCAGTTTCAAACATTCCCCCCCTACCCCCTGCCCAGGGAAATTCCCAGATTGCAAACCAACAACCAGGAAGGCATTCCAACTATGATTCAGAACTTTGCACAAGAAAATTCATTATTAAAGAAATTATTCAAATGGGTCCCACCACTTCACCTCAAGCCTTGGGAAGAAATACTTCAAGGATCTTGGAGATACTGCAAGAACTTTATTCTAAAGATTAGCTACCTAAACCTCATTGACCTTGGATATTACAGATGGATTTCAGAGAATAATGTGAATAACATAAAATACAAAGTTTGAATACACAAATTCACATGCCTTCTTTTGGGGAAAAGTTAATGTATATATAAAGATTGAAAGTAAAAAATTTGTTGCAAATGCACAATTTCTGAATTGATGTTAGTCAAAGAAACCTAAGGTCTGTGCTCCTTCTCAGTATCAGTGTGAATGGCTCCTCAGAGGAGGCTGACCACTAGTTAAAGCTGCTCACTGTTCCACTCCCTCTTCCAAAATCACTTAGTTCTATAATTTCCTTTGTGATACTTAGCTCTTAGAAATTCACTGTATTCATTGATTACTTCCTGGTTGCTGTCTCCCCCACTACACCACAATATTTTTAAAACTTTGCAAGCCTGCCCATAATTAAGGTTTCACAATTATATTGTTCTTGCCAACAAATATTTTATATATGCTCATTTTAAATGTAAAATGTTTGATTATGTTTTTTATATTCTTTCCATATGACTTTTTCTTTTGGTGAAAGATTTGTCATATATCATGTAACTCCAACTTTTATCAATATAATCTAATAAAAAATTTCCTGTAATGTGCTTAGGGTAATTCTATTTTACTTTTCACATAGCACCATTTGACTATAGCAGAAAGTATGTGTATTACTGTATTTCAAATTGTCTTTATGACTAATCTGACAAAAAGGTAAGTTTTAATTCTCAACAATCTTTAGATACAACCCAAGATCTCCAGCCTCATTCAGGGTTTGCATTCCAAACCTGCCATGTCTTGGAATATTCCCAAAACTATCAGAATTTCACGAATGATTTGTTCTACTGATAAGTTCTCCCTGGTTAGAATAATCCATAGTGGAATAATTTGGAAACTAGATGCCTGGTCTAATTATTTGAAATACAGTTTTGCTTAATAGCAGTAGGAATACTGGAGCTTCTCAAAGGTTTCCCTGACTAACATCAATTCAGAAATTTTGCATTTGTGCCTCCACCCTCACCCCCCACACAACTGGAACCCAGCCTAGCCACTCCCAAAACCAGGCTTTCCAAAGACACAATATACATTTTGATTTTGTTTTTCAGAACATGTTTCCAATTTTCACTTTCAATAGGAATATTTTTAGAGATCATTGAAAACAAAATGTCTTGAAAATGTCTTCAAAACTTCTCTAAGTTTCTTTCCAAATGTCATGATTTTTGGAAAAGACCACACCAAGTGGTAGAGAGATGGACAAGACTGCAAACACTTCTAAAATCTCTTTGGAGATATTCCATGTACCACATTATATATGAACTGAGAAATGAAACATCTGTGACTAATACAAAATTGAGTCTGTCTTAAATTATAATTAACAGCAATGAGAAATGTTGCCTGTTCACTTTTTCAGAGAATCAAGTCATCTTTTTATCATTAAAAAGCTTGAGCCAATGATTATTATTTGTATAATTGCCTTGCCCACTGCTTTTCTAAATTGCAGCTCAAGAATTACAATAGAATATGAACAATGAGGACTCTCACCACAATTTAATAGGCCTTCAAAAATTAGTTTTCAGGGGACTTTAAGGTTTTTATAATGCTTAATCTGTAAGACCTCTTTTGGCCCCATATCAAATATTCATATCATCTTTTTCTTTGTACAAAACACTGAGTTGATAGAACTTTAACTTCTAGCTTTAGAAAATATATAATACTAATTTTTCTCCTGACAAAAACTCCAAGAGAATGTAACAAAGGAGAAGAGAATGAATTAAATTTCTTGGGGGACCCATGCTGAGGGCTCCAGGCTGTGTTCATGGAAGAAGTGAACTCCTTGCACATCAGTGCTTTATCACAGACACGGGCCTGATTCCCAAGGCCTCCCCAGCCTCTTCTCCCTCCCACCGCTCTGACATGGGCCCTTTACTTCAAACAGTCTAGGCTATATCTGTCCTGCCAACATTCCTCACAGCTTGGGGCCCATCGCTAATCTTTTCTAACTCTCTTGCAATGCATTCTTCAAAGTTCCTCCAGTCTCACCTTCCATTTTGAAGTTTCTTTGACAATGAGCATTCTTGCTTTACAGTGAATTCTTTGTCCTATGAATTCCCATTTTAGCCCCATGGTCTCTCCTTCTTAACTATGTGGGTGCCATATCACCACAACTCAACCAGAAGCTACTCATAGGCATACTGTTACCTATCCTTCATTAATAGGAAGAGCAATTCTTTGCACCTGTAAAAACACTATGGAAAACCATAAACTGGTTTTCAGATTGTAATCTCCTTACATATCCCTTATTACTTCCATTTCACAATAATCCTGTGAAGTAAGCCAGGATACTCTTCTAATATTAACACTGTACAGATACAGAGAGTTAGTCTTACACATAGTTAGTGTCAAACCAATGGTACCCTAGCCAAGACTAGAAACCAGCTCTAGTGTTCTTTTTACTGCCAGTTGTTCCAATATTTTTACATGAGAATACCATTCAAACATCTAATGGTCCCCCAAATGATTGTAGCCTTACTTAATTTATTGTCTATCTGCCCTCTGGTGCTTACCTGCCAACTGTGTGTACCCCTCTGACAGCCAATCAAACCCGCTTTGCCTGCCATACCTCTCCCAGTCCCCACTGCCCTCCACTCCCCAGTCACACTCAGTCTCCCAGCTCTGGTCCTGCTGGCAGGCCCTCTCCCACTGCCAATTGGTGATCCCTTGTAACATAAATCTTAGTTTCACACAAAGGAACAAATCCCTTCTCAATATGTTCCTACATCTTGACATTCCATTCTATTAAGATGCCTGTCCCTGGGAAAGGGAATTCCAGCATGGGCCCTGACAGAGCTGAGTCTCTATATAGTGAGCATCAGAATATATTTAGCAATCCTATCTAATAAAGAGGAAATATGCTAATTGACCTTGACGCCATCACAAAGATGGTGGCACCCACAGCTAATTAGGAGAAAATATGCTAATTGACTGCCCTATCCTCAAATATGGCAGCACCCACAGCCATAAGATAGTGGCATCCAGTCTCCTCAGCCCCACCCCCAGTCCTCTCAGCCCTCCAACTGCCTCGAGCTGGCCTGAGGCACAAGCAAGCCTCAGATGGCAGCTGCCCAGCTACCCAGGGCTGCCCCTGGCTCAGGTAACCAGGACCTGCTGAGACTTGTGCTGCCAGCAGTGGCAGCAGAAGAGGTGTGATGGCCTTCACCTGATCACTGGTTTGCCTACCAACCCTGAGGGCTCCAAGACTATAAGAGGGGGCAGACTGGGCTGAAGGGACCCCTCCCCTTGCCCCCTGCCTCCAGTGCATGAATTTTCATGCACCAGGCCTCTAGTATATTATAAATTGGGGTCCACAAAGAGTTTATCATTCTCAAAGAATACCTATATCTATGAAACAACTTCAATTCAAAATGCTATTAAGATAAACATACAAAATTAATGATTTAAAACATCTTGTTGGCTCTCTAACAATCATGTTTACTCCTATTATCTCTTTTTTTTTTCCTGCCTATGTCTCTGCCTCTTCTCTTTTCCACCTCTCAATTAACCTGGGCCTTCAAGCATATGAAAAATGGTCATAGGCAAGAAATGGGGCAAAAAGCATTGTAGACTGTGCGTGGGCAAAGGCATAGAGGCATGAATGGAAAGGTGCTCTAGTGTAGGGATTCAGGTCTGCAGTCAGGGAGACCTGGGCTTTAATTCAGACTCTGGCAGTAACTAGTTGTGTGATTTTAGGCAAGTTGCTTACGCTCTCTAAACCCAAGTCTTTTTATCTATGTAAAGGTCATAATACATTCAATTACAGAATATAATCATGATATAATCTCAATAAGTGATATAGAACAATGAAGGGATTCAACACGAAATCTATCACATTTTTAATACTCAAAATATGATGGACCGAGAGAGATGTGATTAGCGTATTGGTAAATAACAACTGAGGGAGGCAGGCCCTGTGGTGCGTGCCTTACATACATCTTTTCACTTTGCTCCCACCACAGTGAGGAATTCGAGGCTTAGACCGGATAAGTAACATGCTCAATGTAAAAACACTTACGTTGCAGAACTCTTCAGCCTACTAAACCTGAATGTTTCCCTACTACTCTCCCAAGATGTCACTGATCATAAAAACTTTGGAAGCCAGGCTGTGAAATCTCTACCTTGTTCTGTAGACATTAGAGCCCACACCATGTGTTTCAGTGGGCAGCGATGTCTACCTAAGCTTCAGAAGGGTGCCTGGCATTCACAGGCATAATTGGGTGAGAAGGACCAGTCCGGAAGCTATTAAACTGAAGTGGTTAAGTCCTGCCTGAAGCAGTAGGAGTCAAGTGTGGAAAGGAAAACAGGGGATGTGGCCAAGGAGGGTCCTGAGCAATGTGCAGTGGGAGGATGGTGCCATGTGGCATAAGAAAGAAACAGAAAAACAGGGAACTGTTTGTTTTTTAATAAACAACAGCATTTCACCTCCTTCTCCTTTCAGATGCTCCTTTAAAACCTGCCTCCTATGAGGTAAAAAGAAGGGTATCCTAAGAGTCAAATGGCCTGCCATCCTTGCACTTCAAGCATGAACTAATAGTGTGACAGTGCTTTAAACAGCAGAAGGTGTTATTGTAACGTAATAGCCAATGATGTCTCTGAGGCACATGATACGGACAAAATACAATCCTGTACCAGCCTCCATGTTACGGACTAATCAACTGACTGATTATTATCCAAATCAGGTTTACCTGATTTCAACTCTTTTTCCATTAGTGCTCTCCTGATGCATTTATTCTTTCTAATATATCAGGTTTAAAATATCAACTCTGGTGCAGAGTATTAAGACATTCACATTAAAATCACTGGCTTAAAGTTTCATTGTATTGATCTGATTTTTAGAGTCAGCACTCACAAAAATATTAGCTATGCTATGCTGCAATGCAAAATTGACTCAAATGGAACATAAAACTCACCCCGAAATAATGCAATCCACAAAGACAAGTATAATCCAGGCTGATTCTCACCCCACCCCTGCTGATTCTGCCTCTCTGTCACTATCTCTGTAGTAGTCTGTTAAAGGTGCCCTTAGCAATAGGGAGTGGTCCACATACTGAGAAACTGAGGAATCAATGTGGATAGGAAGGCATTGTTGACTTCTGACAGATCATCAGAGGCAGGTAGAAGGGTGGAAAGTACATAAGCCAAGAAACAAATGAACAAGGCCTGGTTGGTGGCATTAGCTTAGCTGAATCACTATAAGCAAATCACTTATCCGTATTTCAAATTTTAATGACCATAAAATGACACACTGACATCTGTGATGTGGACAGAACTATGAGCCGCACAGAGCAAGGTTCAAACCCAGGATTCACCACTTTGGCTAGACAAATCCCTCTTTTCCCTCAGGTTTCTTCCTCAGGCTGGGAGAAATAATTCTTACCTCAGCAGCACCATAGCAAGGATTAAATGAGATAATGTGGTAAATGTACTTTGTACAGAACACACTCAATAAGTGTTCTTTTCCTTCCTTCCTATTTTAAAGGGCTGTTAGGGGAATCCAATTATAGTAGAAATGAATATACTTGAAAAAATTTGAAGATCTATGCAAGTGCAAAGCATTATTATTATGATTATGATCCTTCAATTCAATTTTCTCCTCTTATTCATACATTGGTGTTCTTTTTTTTTTCTAATGGTTTGTGGATAAAAGACAAGCAGAGAGGAATAGAGTTAAAAAAAAACTAATGCATACAGTGGAAATCTAATGTTTCTTTATTTGTTCCCAGCTTTGTGGAACTTGGTAAATCAGCAAATAAAACCAATCAGTTTCAATTAACTTTCCTGGAAGTGAGGAGGCAAAAATAAAAGAGCAAGTTATATATGTGTTTTTAAAACTTTTCCAGTGCTGAAAAAGCCACTGAAGTCTGAGGAGCAAAAAATAATAATAATATGCAATGACATTACTAAAAAATTACTACCTGAAACAACACTTCTAAGACACTCCAGTGACTGGGAAAGAGCAAGAATCAGGGTTTCTGTGGGTTATGCTCTCACTCATTTGCTATTGCACTGCTATGGCTTTAAAGAAAAAGTGGATTTCCAAAGTCGGCACCCTAAATTCGGCAATACTGACAGCCCCCAAAATAGAAATAAAAAGCCTGACTAACGTACCAGCAGCTATGAGAACTGGCCTCAATAATGCCACTGGTGGGCTGCTCTTGTAAAGACACACACATAATGGGAACACCCACAACTGGACCCGAGCACGGGAGCAGAGGGAGAGGAATTAGAAGTCAGGACGCTCAATTTAATTTCAGAAGAGACATGTCAAGTTTCAAGATGTAATTAGTCCATTTCTTGTTTGTTTTTTAAAGATACTACTCTTTTTGCATATTCCTTTTTAAAATAGAATTCTTCAGGATTGTCCTCCTAGGAGCTTGGTTATACAAGGAGCTCCTTCCTGGTACTGCTTACTCTCGTGGAATTCATTCTTCATTTAAAACATGGAAGGGAAAGGAACTGACATAAATCTAGTGTTAAAATATAGAAAACATTGTAAAATGGCCATGTGAAGCTGAAAATCCAAACATCATCTCCTCTCTTCATCCACAAACACTGTTTTTACTTCACTGAGGTGCCTACACATTAAAAAACAAACATAGAGAATAGATTGTCTCCTTCAATACCCTCACTTCTCTAATAAGAAATACCTGGAATGCCTTATTGGACCTGGCAATTCCTTGTCTAAATGTTGTAGCTCTGTTGGATTTAGAATGATTACTGTTACAACCAATAAACCAGAGAATAGTAGCTAAAATGGGGGGGGGGGGGGGGGGCAAGGAGAGGGGACATTAGTCAGCTGCTCCATGCTGTACATTACAGTTCTCCTCACTGTGGAGCTTTTTCATCTTTTGAATTTGGGGAAAGGGGTAAGATAGATGCTATGTTTTTTTAAGTTCACACCATGTAAAGAAACCAACCATCCAAATCATGATGGTGTGCAGAGATTTTATTTCTAATCTTTCTGTGCAAAATGCTTTGTTAAATCCTGATGACAACTTTTATGCATAATGCATAAAATAAACTTTGCCAAAGTCTAAGGCACTTCTTAAAAATCAAACCCCTTCAGAAGCCAAGTGACACATTCCAGGCAGGACAAGGCGCTGCGGCTCCCCGGGAACACCACACTCCAAGGCTGGCAGAGAGCACGGGCTCAGTCCCATTACCTCCCAAATGCCAGCTGTGGGTGCTCACCTTGGTTTACTTGCATCAAAATCACATGCTATGTCTTATGAGACTCTTCACATATTGATGCCTCATTTATGGACTCCATAAATTCAGCTCTGTCTTTAACACTTCGGGGAATCTTCACACTTTAAAAAGACCAGGTTCTTATTTCATATAACCGAGAAAAATTTTATCACTGATGGAAAAATGTTTTTAATATATCTGTGTGTGTGTGTGTGTGTGTTTGTGTGTGAATTAGTATTTCTACACATGTATGTATCGTTTGATAAATCAGATAGGTAACTGCAGTTCAAATCTTATGGCTGTTTTTTTGCTTACTTAAAGCCATAAAAATAGAGACTGGGAAGGGAAAAAAACGTAGCATTCAAAAGTAGGTGCTATAAATCCTGTCATGCACGAGCCAAATAAAAAATAAATAAATAAGAAATCAGAATAATAACCATGTATCACTAGCCAGTGTCACTAAAATGATTTGTTTTACTCCTCTAATCTTTACCATATCTAAACTGACTATAATAAATGAATAATTGCTCTGAATACAGAGCAGTTAATTGAAAAACCGCACCAAGTATAAAAACCAAGAAATCATAACACAAAATACACGGTTTCATCAGTGTTTAGGAACTTGTCTTTGTCAATATTTTTAAGGTTCAATATAAATGATACTGTTTACTATCATAGATCATAGACCATCTGAATTATGTTAGATGTCCCATGAATATTAATGGTCTTAAGTTACAGGACATTTCATCAACACACATCCAGGTAGGAAATGCGGGTGGAGTTTGTCTTCTTCCTGAGAGAGAATGGTGTGAAGACCTAGGTGAGCTTTATCTTCCAAGTCAAGTTTCTAAGGGTAGGCCCTATTCAGAAGGCAGGGGCCAGTTTGACAAAGGGTGGCATCCCCCTGGATTTAGAAGGTGTGACATCTAGTTCCTAGGCAAATAAATATTTGTTTGTTTTTTCAAAGTTCCAGTCTGGACATTCATTTGCCATTGTGTGTACAAAACAATTCAAATCCTAAGAGGGGGGTGGATATTAGAATGCAGAGACAAACACTGATTGTTGATTTTAAACAGTGTTTCCCTGGGAGAGCACACCTTTGTTTTAGGCCTCCCTCAATACACACAATGATTTTAAGAATTAGTTGAATGAAAACAAGGGCACGAAAAAGAGTTGTTAATCATTTGGGCCAGTGAAAAATATCCTTTCAGGAAAATCTTTGAAAACCTATAGCACCTGCATTTGCATTAAAGTTGTATTATATGATTTTTTTTTATTGAAAATAAAGCACTTTTGGGCTCAGTTCAATAATAACAGCTTACCGGAGAGTAATTGAAGTTATCCAATTCTCTTCCTATTGAAAATGACCTACAGAATATACACAGAGGCCCACACAAAAAGTCTGTCATGCAATTTTATTGAGACTGAAGTAAAAAGGAATTGGGGTTAGGCACTGTGTGAGCATTTAACGCACACCAAATGATGATATGGTAAGGGGAAATTATCCCTTTTTCTTCACGTTTCTTTTCCAAATTTTCATCTTGTTTCACCCCCTGCTGAGCTCCTATTGACTTCAAAGAGAGGTCCATGGGGGTCCAGAGCAAGATGAGGATTTGGCCCCGCATGCATAATTTTTGTGCTCTCTTATTCATAACATACACAATAAGCACTGGATTTGAAAAGGCTCTTACAGAGGCTGATAATGGCTCCCCAACGATCTCGTATCTTCTTGGTATACTAAACGATATGGCCAATTGTGCCGGTGGAAACATTGAAAACTCTGAGGAAAAGACCATGCCAAGTCTTTGTTATTATCCTCATCTATTATTATTACTCTAGCTAATAATAGCAATATTTATGTAGTGTTAGAACCACAATCTCACCACTGTAACTTAAAAGGCCGCAGGCATATCTGAATCTTTGTAATAAGGAGGATGTGCAGAAAATTCTGAAATCTTCTCCCAGGAAATCTCAAGGTGCAAGAAGACATCGTGTGGACCAGCACACAACAGCAATAACAGAAAATTACTGGGGACAATGATGAAGAAATAATAGATGGGATAAAGTCACTTTTCATAATACTGGTATGGAAGACAAGTTACTCTGTTTGGGGACTACAAAGGACAGAGACACTATCAGAAAGGAAAGTTGAAGAGAGAGAAGGCTGGAATGGTCCTGGAGTTGGTGGGTGGGTGAACCAGCAAGCTA
The DNA here is from genome assembly GCF_014108245.1 of Pipistrellus kuhlii. Lineage (NCBI taxonomy): Eukaryota > Metazoa > Chordata > Mammalia > Chiroptera > Vespertilionidae > Pipistrellus > Pipistrellus kuhlii. The sequence continues at coordinate 133,425,250 of NW_023425515.1, read as the reverse complement.
TTCTAGCACTGTGGAAAGAATAAGATATGAGAAGTGGGGGGAGACTGTGGAAGTAATAATGGCAACTAACAACCTAAAGGAATCTGACCATCTTGGGAAGCAAAAGAAATACAATACCATGTCATTACTATCTTATTCACAAATAAAAGCATGTAATCACGTACAGGCAAATGAATAGCAAGTAAAGAAAAATCAATATCCCTGATATCCATTTTGGTCCATTATTATTTCATCCTATAAAGATATGATCTACACATGTGGTTGCTCTAATATTTCCTCTTATTTTTAGTTTACCTTCTCAAACATCGATGTCTTACTATTATACGTTAGTATCAAAAAACTGACAAGATCACATAATTACTGAGCAATTCACTCACATAAATTTAAGTTATTTATTATTTCAACATTTCTTGAGATCTCAGATCCTAAAAACCAGTTGCTATCTCGTCCCCTGGAAGCACATTTGTAGCTTAGATGGCAGCAAGACCGTATCCCCTATTTATAGAAAAGGCCTTCAACTTACAAAAGGTAGTGGGCAAAAATTAAAATGGCATCAAAACCTATGAAGCACTTTATGGTTTGTTTACAAAGTAGTTTCATATATTTTATTTCATTTGTGTCTCTTCACAATACTGTAGATCAGTTGAAAAGAAGAAAGTGGAACTTCTGATTATCAGGCTTCCAACAGACTTCTTTGCCCTAGCATAGAAATCTTCAGCCTTTTTCACCTCATGGCACACATAAACCAATTACTAGAATTCTGTGGCACACCAAAAAATATATTTTCTTTTTTTGCCGATGTGACAAAAAAAGAAAGTATAATTGAGATTCATTCACACCGAACAACTATTGTTGTGTTGGCTGTTGTCATTATTTTATTTGACAATCTAAGGGAAAGAGGTCAATGTCCCTGACTAAATAGTCAGATATTGCATGGTGTGTTTTTTTATTTGTGTGTGTGTGTGTGTGTGTGCGCGCGCGCGCGCGCGTGTGTGGGGGTGGGAGGGTGGCTGTTAATCCTCACCTGAGAATATTTTTTTCCATTGCTTTTTCAGAAAGAGTGGAAGGAAGGGAATGAGAGAGAGAGAGAGAGAGAGAGAGAGAGATTGATTGGTTGGTTGGTTCCTACAGGTCCAACCAGGGGGTAGGGAACTGGCAACCCAAGTATGTGCCCTAGACCGAGAATCAAACCTGAGACCTTTGGGTGGGAAGGCTAATGCTCTAACCACTGAGTACGCTTGCCAGGGCAGGTATTGCATGTTTTAAAAATTCTTGAGGCACACCAATTGAAAAATCACTACCCAGCAGATAGGGCACATAATTAAGAACCAGACATACTGCTTCTTTAGCCACTGACTACTTACTGGGATATGTTGCCTGTGACCTTTTCACAGCTTTTAACATTACTATTATCACACATATATGTGAAAGGGGAAAAAATGACAGTAAATCAGAGACGCTAGTATACACTGGGGTAGTAGTGTATACTAGTATAGCCTGCTTTCACTTCTTTGAGTTGAATGCTCTATCCATACAATGTTATCTGCTGTGCTAGCTCTATGCTTCAATAGTGGTGGTTCTGAAGACTGAACAGGAAAGACAAGGTTTGCTTAATACCCTCCTGTTTTTCCTTCTTGGACTCACTATTTAAAATGAAATCCATGGGCTTGTGGTTCCATTGGTCCCAGCACCTGGTTAAGCTCTTATTTCAGAGTAGGTAATCAATAAACACTTCTAAAAGGAATGAATCAATCAATGCATATGTTGTGTACAGAAACACCCTTTAAAAATAATTGAGTCATTTGCCTCTAAGAAGTTACTCAAACTTGAAACCAATTTAAAATTTGGGGCTCCATGATTCGTTTTTCTGATTGGACCACTACTGTGGGCATTTAAAGGTGATAGAATATAATAGAATTAGAACCCAGGCTTTTTCCTAGTCCACCAGGAAAGAAATCTTATGTTAGAGACCTTTTCTACCTGTCTCTCGGTGGTTGAGGAACCCACAACAAAACACAACACACAAGCAAAATCGCATGTAAATGGCTGAAGACTGCGGCATGCAACTGTCTCACAGTCTCACAGCCTTAAGTAGTAGAAGATTATCTTTGTAACGAGGATAATTTTATTTTTCACTAGATATCTATCAAAGGAAAGATTACAACATAGCAGCTGGAACACTGGAACCTACATAATGTATTGCACATTTTAATCATGTTGGATAAAACACTCTTTCTATGGATATCAATTATACTAATGACTCTTATATAATACTCTCGTGTGCCTACGGGATATGTATTGTCACCCCTCTTTTGTCATAAAAATAGTTAGTCGCTCTGGATCCACACTGAGGTAGTTGCTTTCATTTTTATATAATGAATGAGCAACACTGTAAAAAAAGACATTTTATCCCATATTAGTTTAACAGAGTGAAGAGCTTTCACATATGACAGTGCTAAATATACTCTTAAGCTGCTAATAAAGCCAAAGCCTTCAGGGGAAAATTCTAATGATGAGCAATGCCAGAAGTTTGTATTTCTGAAACTGAAGCAAAAAATGTTCCATTAGGTATAATTTCCAAAAATCTTAAAAAGGAATAAGGATTTCTAATAATTTCATTTCCAATAAATCTCCCTAGTCAATTTGGAATCATTTTATTTGCAATAAATCTCCTCAGTCAGCTTAAAAGATAAGCCTATATTATTATTATTTTTCCTTTTCCCAGCATGCAATGTTGTAGAGGAAGCTCCTTTGAATGTATCCTTAAAATTAATAATGACAACAGAAGGTATGATTCATAGCCAGACTTCTATGCACTTCCTTTCTGTCAACAGAACAAGAATTCCTGCTAGAATGGTTGAAGATTATTCACCTAAAAATAAATAAATGAACACGTGACCAAATTCTTTAAGTGGTGTTCTAGAAATGCCTCCGCTGAGAGCCCATCAGTGTTCCCATTCTTCAGAGTACCTGCTAGCAATGCTAGAGTTAAGGCTTTAAGAGAATTTCCATTATAAACTTCTAGTTTTCAGGTTTAATAAATCAGTCATAAAAATGTGCTCAAAGCTGAAACTTGGCAAAGCAATTTAAAGAAGAAGAAAAAAAAAAAACTTCTGCCAGGTCATTTTTAAGTTACACAAGTATAAAAAGATAAAGCTAGGAATAGGAAGGAATCTTAAAAACATTCTACCTACCAATAGATTTGAAGGCATGTGATTTTAATTGCATAGAAAGTTGGTCAAGTGATGGGTCCACAGTATAGTCAGACTATTTAGGGGAGTTTGGAGGGGGTGGGGGGGGTAAAATAATGAATTTATTTAAATTCTACCTAGGAACTTTTTTATGTGCATTTTGAATGTCATTCTCCTCAGTTCAGCAGAAGTTTTATTTTTATTTTTTTAAAGCCCTGGATCATCACTTGCTTCTCATTTTGTTCAATTAAATAGGGTATCCATATAAAAAGATCTTGAAAAAATTTCTCTAATCTAACTATTGACATTTAAAAGGTATGTATACATTTGATTATTTATATAGCAAAGTGGCATTGCTCATATTCATAAAAGTTTCAGATTTCTCCAATTTATTTTTATAAAAAATGCTTATAAATTTTGTGAGTTGATATATTTAAACATGTCAATAGATCCATTTAAACACTAAATCTTTGACTACATATTGAGTGTTTATTGGACTCTATTAATACAATCAAATATCAATAGAATATTTGTTACTTGGTTATATCCCCTGTCTGAGTTTGATGGTCATTGGAGGCCCTAGTGATTTCGCCTCAACAATCCAAACCATGATGCATAAATATAAAGATTAAGAAAAAATTTTTAAGGCAAAGTCTTTATATCAATAACTTAAATATATTCTGTTGCCCTACCAATGATGGAGACATTCATCCTTTGGTATTTACATATTAATTTTTACTATTCAGGACATTCTGAAGATTCATGTCATTGCATTTTTTAATTTTTTGCTCAAGTTTATTGTGACACTGGTATGTCAGAAGAATAACTTAGCTAGTGAGTGAGCCTAACCCGCTGCTCAGAATCATCTTAACTTTGTTTTCTAATCACTTTTATGCACCCAGTAATAATATATTTATTTGGGGGGGGGGGGGAATCTTAAAATAAAGGTAACTGGTATAGAAAATTATATAGACTGAAAAGTTATACCGTATTTTCTGGCATATAAGACAACTTTTGAAATGAAAAAAAGTCAACCGAAAATCGGAGGTCGTCTTATACGCTGAGTATATCCCGAAAAACGTCTCAACATGCCACTAAATGAATTTTCCAACTTGATCCCGCACCAATCACTGCAAGGCTGCTCGGACCGCCTCTCTTACTCAGCCAATCCAAGCAGGCTTTTTATGCATGCAAATTATACATGTTCTGTCCCCAAAGCTACACTGTGTTCTAGTAAAAAGCCTGCTCAGATTGGCCAGAGTCAGAGAGGTGGTCTATTAAAAAAAGAACTGGTGTTGCCTCAGAAGTGGGGGTAGTCTTATACAGCGAATATAGGCCTAAACCTATGTTTTAACTGAAAAATTAGGGGTCGTCTTATATGCCGGAAAATACTAATTAATAGTCATGCAGTGAAGCAGTATAATATAGTGTCTTTTAAATTATATTGCCTGGATTCAAATCCAAGATTCATTTATTTTCTAATTGTGTGGCTCTGGGCACATTACCTAATTACTCTGAAGTTTAAATTCCTCACTTGAAAAAAGGGGGGTTAAAATAATAATACTGCTTCCCCCTGAAGTTTTTTGTGAGAATTAAGTGAGTCTCAGCACTTATCATTGTGTCTGACACAAGATTAAGTGCCCATTGACCTACAATATTAATATTATTTTTATTATTATCATCACCATCATCATTATCATCATCATCATCAACTACAGCAGTAAGGAGAAATTATAGGAGTGGTCCCAAATAAATCCTACCAAAAATATCCAAGATTTTATATCTTCCACCCTCGATATCAAATAGTTTTTATTCCATCTTCTATTTTTAGTTCCTTTTGGCTTCTTCATAGTCACTTTCTCTCTACCTTTTAAAGCTCAACAACTTGCCATTCTCAAGTGAACCAAGGGTTTCACATCTACTACTAGTCACAAGCAGGAAATGTTCAATACCTGGCTAAAGATTTATAAATCATACTCATCAAAATAATATATGGCACAAGGTTGGAAGAATTCCTTAATATGCTACATGATAGAATTAAGATCATAAAGGACTTGACAGACAAAAAAGTATGTTGAAACTAATTAGGTGTTCAAATCACATTTTGAATATTGTGTTAGTTCTAGGCAAAAACAAAGTAAATTGCATCCAAAAAGCAATTAGAATGATGAGAGGATATAAAAACCCCAATGTCTGAGGGAAGATTAAAATACTTGTGATCATGTCTCCTAGAGAAAGACTGGGGATTCAAACATACTTTTTCATATATTTATTTGAAAGGCTATGATTTGGAAGTGATCATTCTTATTCTGCATATTTCCCGAAAGATTGACCCCAGGGCTACTGAGTGAAAATTGGAGGTATGTTTCAAGTTATTAAGAGAAATTTTTTTCAAAATATTATTTCTTTAAAAAGTTTATTACCCTTATGAAAAAGCTAAATTTCCAGTTTCGTCACCTTGATTTTTATATATATCTTTATTGGGCAAAGCCAGTGATTTATATGCTCACCTTTGTCCTGACCTCTAGATCCAAATTTCCACTGGATTTCCTATAGCTCCCTCAAAACAGATTCACTATCTGAACACCACAAAATACTCCTATCTGGAGTGCCTATTTCACTTCTCAGTCACCTAAAATAAAAACTTAAAAGGCCCAATTTATCCCTGATCCTGATGATGGTGATGATAATGGTCACAGTGGTAATAGCAACTACTTTCCATTGAATTTTTACTATCTGAAGTCATTGTGCTACATTTTACATATATTACTTTATATAATCTTTGCAATAACCCTATAATATGTGCATTGATATTTTCATTTTATAGAGGAAGCTGAGGCTTAGAAGGGTAAGGAGCAGAAATTGGATTTGTAGTCAAGGGCCTCTGACTCTAAAGGCTATATGACTAGCCCTTCCACTATATAGCCTTTCCAATTAGTTACCAGTATGGTTCTACTTCTTTAAGTCTTTTAATGGCAGGCTTCTCACTTCCCATCCCCTCTATAAGTGAGGGAACTCTGGCGCTTCAGATGGCTGGCTTCTCTCATACTTCCTGTTGCATCTTGTATGCCATCCTAACCAAGAAGACTCTCCCCTGCTCCTCAGGGTGCCCTGACCATAGTGCTCATTATGATTGGGGTCTTTTACACTTAGTAACTTGTTTATTCCTTAATTCTCTTAAAGAAATGGAAGCTCCATAGGGGATAACTTGTTATTTGCTATTCTCTGAATGCCTAACATTGAGAATACTGAAACCTAGTTTGTGCTCAATCAATACTTGTTGATTGATAGGAAGGACTGGAAATACACTTTACTATGTAGTCTTTCTACCACTTCATATGGTTTAAGCTCTTATCTAGTTTGGACAATGCTGATAGTCACCATCTTATCTCCAGTTTCTCCTAACCAGCATACAAATACAGAATTTCGTCCCTAGTTAAACTCTTCAATGACTAGACTTGACTACAGAGTAAGTCAAAACTTTTTACGATGGCATTTAAAAATTGATATTAAAACTACATCTACAGTCTTCTATGTTCCAATCATACCTTACTGCTAGTATTATCTGAGCAAGTTGTATAATTTCATTTTCTTAGATCTCTTTAATGATCCTCAATCCCAGAAAAATGTTTTCCCTCTTCTGAAAAAATAAAAATATCATTTTTAAGGAATGATCTTTTCTGCAAAGTTTCTTCTGGCTCCATCTTCCAGAGAAAAGTTAAACATTCCCCACAACCATATGTTTCATTGCATTTTGACTATTATTTTCTTTAGTATATATGGAATTGTATTATAGTTAATTATGCACTTTTCTTGTCTCCCCGACTAGATTACAGAGGTGACATACAATAATTGCTTACTAAATTGCCAACTTTTGAATAAAAGAGAAAGTTGAACTCAATGATATCCAACATCCTCTCATATTTAGTATTTTATATATCTTTAATGATTTTGTTATTTTTCATTTGGAAATTATTTGGTAGCCCATGGCAAATTCTTTTAATTTTGATCCATCTCTACTCATTAAAAGCAATGAATGTAAAAAAACAAAAAGCCCTGGCCAGTGTGACTCAGCTGGTTGAGTGTTAACCCATGCACTGAGAGGCCACTGATGGGATTCCCTGTCAGGGTGCCTGCCTATATGTAGGCTGGATTCCCAGTAGGGGACATGCAGGAGGCAGCTGATTGATGTTTCTCTATATCTCTCCCTTCCCCTTTCTCTCACTCTAAAATCAATTATAAGCATATTTTTATAAAAGAAAATAAATTTAAAAAGATAAAAACCAAACAAAATGTATAGACTGCCAAAGATGTGGAGGTTTTCAAATGAAGAAACACTTGTTTTCTTAAATGTTAAGTCCTATTCAGCAATTAAATTTCTTGCTTAAATTAAAAATCTATTTCCATATCTCTGGTGCAAATTTAAATTGAAAAATCTATTTGGAGAGCAAACTAGTAATATCTATCAAGAATCTATAAATGTTTATGGCCTTTGACCAAGCATTTGACATATAGGAAATAATAAACCAGGAAAACATAGAGATAGAAAAGCAGTTATATCATTAATTTATCATTTTATTATATAGTATTTTATACTAAAATATCTAAATAAAGTTGGAAACAAGTTCAAGAATAGGAAAATGAAGAATAATAAAATAAGTTAGGATATTTCTATACAAATAGAATGTATTTGTGAATAATCAAGGACATGAAAACCTAATAATTAACAATGTAAAAAAAAAAGTATTTATATAACCCCAAATATCTACATATGCAAACATAGAAACATATATATATATATATATATATACACACACATATGTATATATGTGTACCCGTATGTGAGAGACATAGAGAGAACATTAACATAATATCCAAGTGAGAAGACTATGTACAATTATTATTTTCTACTAGAGGCCTAGTGCATGAAATTCATGCACTGGTAGAGTTCTAGATCTGGCAGGCAATCAGGGCCAATCTGTAGGGTGACTGGCAGGGTGATCAGAGCCTCCACATTCACCTGCCTTGGCTAGCCTGGTGCTGCCCACTTGCCAACCCCACCCATCACCAACGCCACTGGTCAGAGCCTGCAAGACTGGGGGCAGCTCCTGTGTTGAGTGTCTGCCCCCTGGTGGTCAGTGCACATCATAGTGACCAGTCATTCTGCTGGTCATTCCACCATTCCATCAATTTGCATATTAAGATTTTATATAGGTAGATTGTGTTTATAATTATTTTTCTTCTTTCTATATTTTTCCATCTCAACAAAAATTAACATACTACTATATTTCTTTCACATCAAATTTTAAAATTTACTTTTAAAACTTTTATATTCAGTCTGGCACTAAGACAATTTTAACTACTTTTAACTATTTAGAATTCTACCTATATTGAAGCCCAGCAGGATTGTTAGCAAGTCATAAACCATACACTTTGTTTCAAACAAATGTACCCTTCACACAAAGCATTTTCCATGCAGCATAAGTTACAAAATGTCTTATGAAAAATTAACAAGTTTTTAAATAAATGGCTCAGTAAAAAATTGGATAAAGAAGGGGGTGAGTCTAAAACACAAAGGGCATACATAACTTTTAGATAAAGTTAATATATGAAAGTGATGAATGTTTAACATAATGTGCCAAGAAAAAGACATGTGTGGGAGAGATGCCCTAATATATCTTATGTACATATTCATATCTAGTAGGAAATGCAAAATATATCCCATCTGTTTTCACTCTCTTTTCATCCTCTTTAGTTCCTCAAACAGCTGGTTGTGTAGCAGTGTACTTTCTTGGCAATCTCTCATTAGAGAAAGAAAATGGTCTCCATTATTGCCTTGATGGCCAATGGGACCAATCAAAGGTGGCAGCCACTGTCACAGTTTATGCACATATTTCCTGGCATGACATATTGTTAATTCAATTTATTGTTCCTTCTAGACACATTTTTTCTATACTTAGTTATAAAATATTAAATTTTCAGGACATTTACAAATATTCCTGCTTCAAATAAGGTGGCAGAAGACAAGAGAGTCACACAGAATGATCTCATTGCAATGACTTTATACATACTATGCATAATTTGATGTTATTTGGTTATCATCACCCAAAGTATATGCAAGGTTAAACCATAACAGCAAATACAGCTTTTTAAATATTTCTATTTCAATCATATAAATAGTGTTCCTTTTGACTCAAGTCAGATGGCATGATCTCAATGTTCTCAGGATGTTCTTAGATGATGAATTTAGTGTCTATGGGTCAGTGGAATATTCCTTCTATAAGAAATATCCTATATAATAAAAGGCTAATATGCAAATAGACCGAACAGTAGAACAACCAGAACAACCAAACAACCAAATGACTGGTCGCTATGATGTGCACTGACCACCAAGGGGACATGTACAGAACATGGCAGGTGTTGGCTGTGGCAGGATGGTGGAGCAGGTAAGCAGGGGCACTAGACCAAGGGAGGGCACCAGTTGCTGTCATTAGGGCAAGCCTCTTGTGGTTACTAAAAATTCTTTGCTCCCACACACTGTGGTCCCACATGGTGCTCGCACTCACTGCCAGAGCCAGCACCACTTGCACCCACAGCTGGCTCCAAAGCCTCCTCTCGCACCTGCTATTGCTGTGCCTGATGCCAATCCCAATCACTTGGCATCATCAGTTGGTGAGAGCAGCTGCCGACCCTGATCAGCCCTGAGGGCTCTTCCACCTCTCCCTGCTCCTGAGGGGCAATTGGGGCAGCAGCCGTTGCTCACACCCACTGGTAGTGCTAACCCCAATCACTCCACACCATTAGTGGGTGCAAGTGGGGCCAGTGCCATCAGCGCATGGGAGTGGCAGTGCGAGTGGGACTGCTGGCAGACAGAGCACTGTGGGCAGTGTCAGGAGTGGCCGAGCTGGGGTGCAGAGGATGGGCCAAGACCTGCTCCTGTGCCTACCACAGCCACACGGCCCACAGTTCCTTTCAAGATGCACACATTTGTGCACTGAGCCCCTAGTTCAAATATAATGTGCTGCAGTGGGAAGAACACTATGGGAATAATAAGATCTGGATTTAGGTTCCACCTCTGCCTCTAATCATTTGTGTGATCTAGGATATGTCATTAAGTCTGCTCACCTTAAAATTTAATATCTTCATAAGCTAAAAAGGAGTGAAACCCTAGAAATCTATGTTTCAACCTAAGTAGTTCTAAATCAGACATAATTTTGCACCACCCACTCAAGGCACATTTGGCAATAATGGGAAACATTTTCAGTTGTAACATCTTAAAAAAAAAATGAGCTACTGGTATCTATTAGGTAGAAGCCAAGATACTACTGAACATCCTACAATGCATAGTACAGCTCTACAAAAGAAAGAATTATCTGGCCCCAAATATCAATAGTACAGCTTTGCAATACCCTGACCTGCCTTCTAGTTGCATCAGACCATAGAGGAGAAATTTCAAATGATTGATAGATAAGAATGTTAAACATTTACATTTTTAGGTTATTGAAGTTTGAACATTTATAGTTGGATTCTAGATATGCTCAAATGATTGTAGGTGAAGATGAAAAATATTTAGAAAGATATAGAATATCACCATTGATTTCAACTGTCACAATTGGTTAATTTAATATGGCTTATTCATGTAAAATTAGTCTTCTACATCTTAGGCACCAATCACATTTTCTTTTCTCTCAGTAAGGGCAGTTAAAAATTCTGTTTTTATACCACCAAATTCTTAGCATCATGAATATAATATAACTTGGAAATCAGTGCGAGCTTACAATTTAAATGGTTGACCGTCTACTTAGAGGTTATTTCCTTAACCCTGAGCTTGGTTATTTTTTCTTAACACTAAGCTTGTCAATTGCTTTTTATTATTATAGTAATATGAGGATTATACTATAACATTCTTGTTAGAATTTCATTTCTGAAAAGGATAGAGAATATCCTAATATAAATTACCATTAATTAAATGCAAAGATTAGGAAAATTCCAAGTTGAGTGTTCTTTAAAAAATTAGTTTAAAGCTAGAGTTTTATGAGATTACATAAAGCTATATATAAAAGCTTGTTTGTTAATTTGTATGCTTTCCTTTCTTTAACAGGAGAGCAGTGAAAACCTCTATTAGTTATGCTAACCCACACTGTAGTTCAAAATGTTCTTGGGAAAAGAGATGGAGAGAAAAATCTACCTTTTAAAAAAAAAAAAAAAATTACAACAATTTTGAAAAAAAAATTTTTGTCACCATTGATTCTCAAGAAAGTAAGGTTCATAGCAGAAGTTTCTACCACTCACCTTGCAGATTTCAGCCAAGATGCTGTCAACTTCAAAGATCTGTTTTCCTTGGTCTCCAGTGTTGCCACACCCTATTGCAGGAGGGTCAATTTGCCTCAGATTGTAAGTTTCAATATAGAAATGTAAGCACATATCTTAACATGAGTCTTAGCTAAATAAGTCTTCTGAAAGTCCTTCAGTTAACACAAAACAATTTTTTCCCTCAATGATCAAAGGGTTCTTGAGTGTGAGAGGAAGTTGTGGAAGGACTAAATGAACTTGTATATTATAGAAATCAGAGAATTGTTGGGAAAATATACACATATTTGACCTTCCTGCCATTTGTTCTTTATGTCACAGGCTTTCTTGTGAAACTTTGTGTAGTTACTTCCATTTCTTTCATTTATAGTTGATGCAATTTTTGCAAGCTCTAAAAGCTTTGAACTAACAGTCAATCAACTCTTAAAGTGCCTCGTCATTCTTGTCAAATCAGCCTTAATGTTTCTTGGCAGAGAATCCAGTTGTTTTGATAAGGATGGACTTAAAGAAACCCCAAGTTGATGATGAGAAGGATTCTCCATTTTCTAGAAGAAAGACATACAAATGCTTTCACTTTATTTGAGTGCTCAACCTTTAGTCTTCTGACAATATAAATTTTTGCTATGCTAGTCTGACATCATAGACAGAGCACTGGACTTGAACATCAGAAGTTCTGCCTAAAAATCACAGCTTTCTCGTTTAATAGTGTTGAGCCTTTGGGTGTAATTACTTCACATCACTGAGTTTCAGTTACTCTTATGGGATAACAACACCTAACGCAATGTGTTATTGTTAGCATTACATGGAACAATGTTATGAAAGTACCTTGTATATTGTAAATCATTATGCAACTGTGTATATTTATATTATTGTATATTATAATTTCTGCCTTTATGAATACATTGAATTATTATACTAAGTAAATAATTCTAGGGGTAGATATGGGAGAACACACATCACTGTGACCAGGTGTATCAACATCATAACTACACAATCTTTTTCTGTATTATAAACAAACCATTAATATAAATTGTAGAGGAAGAACCAGCATGTACTACAAGTAAGATATTATCCTTTATTCCAATAATATCAAATGTGTAGCAAGAGGATGACCTCATGATTTTATACAGTTGTAAAAGTGAAGAGAGTTAATGAACTATGGATGCACAATAAAAAGAAAGTCTTGCCAGGGGAGACATCACTGCTGATGAAAATGGTTCCCAGTATTCAGATATGAAACTCAGGTACATATTCTTATAGAAACAATGTGACATGCAATAGATCTAGTTAAAAGAAAATAATTTGCCTTCACTATCTGTACTTCTGGTTCCCAAATACATACAAAAGGGCCTTGATAGGCAGCCTCTGAACCCAAACATTGTGCATGCATTCTTTATATAGGAAAATGTGTTTTAAATACAAACAAGTAAGTTTACATAAGCACAGTTCAACTCTGCTCAAAGTTAGGGATTGCTTGTATAACCAATCCTATATAATAAAAGTCTAATATTCTAAGTGTCCAGTCGTCTGGTCGGCCATTCAACCAATCAAAGCATAATATGCTAATGATATGCTAAGTCTACTCAACCACTTGCTATAATGTGCACTGACCACCAGGGAGCAGTCAACCAGTCAACCAGTTGCTATGATGTGCACTGACAATTAGGGGGCAAACTGTCCAACCAATAGGTTAGCTTGCTGCTGGGGTCCAGCCAATCAGGACTGAAAGAGAGGGGCCGGACACACCCTGGAGTCTTCCCACAGTACTTCCCCAGCTGGCCAAACTCCCATGTCCTTCCCCAGCCCAATCATGCACCAGTGGGGTCCTTCGGCCTGGCCTGCATCCTCTTGCAATCCAGGACCCCTTGGGGGATGTCAGAGAGCCAGTTTTGGTCCAATCTTGCAGACCAGGCTGAAGGACCCCACTGTGCATGAATTCGTGCACCAGGCCTCTAGTTGAATATAAATTATATTGCAAATTCTACTGGAATTAGATTTCCTGAGAAGAGAATCAGGAATTCACCTGCCAGTAAACTGCTGCTTCTAGGATGATCTGTTAAGAATCCTGGTGTGGTGGGAATGGTCTCTGTCTGCTTTGGTGCAGATCATCTTTATTTGGGTGTTTGCCTGTTACCTTGCATTGTGCTTATCTAATAAGATAGTGTTTTGTTAGAGTTTTTTACTTGTCTGAAGAAGAGGAGGAAACCAATGAAATTGACCTTTTCCTTCTTCATTGTCAGCGACTCCATTTTTAAACCGCAGTGCTCTTTACAACCTGATGTAAATATTACTAAAGAAATCACTTTTTTAAATCCCTAAGAAATTAATGACTAATAATCCAGATAACCTTATCTGAGCTGTTTCTATCTATGCCATTGAATAGCTGTGACTAACTCAGTTGTGTGAGAATGTGGAATAACTGCTATGAGTAATGATATTATTGTGTCATTTTAGAGTCTGCAGATTTTAGCCCTATAGACCCAAACTAATTCTGTTTTTCCATAAAAGGTATCATAAATACTCACATACACTTGAGTGTATATTTTTCAATTTCCTAAACATGACATGGAGTTTGCTAAATATGTCATGGTTCTTTTGTACATTCTATTACCTCTGCCTGGAACCCTTCCCTCCTTGCCTCTCAGGGGAACTAACCCCACTTTTCTCTCTCAGAGTGTGTTCAAACACCAGATAATCCACGTGTCTTCCCTACTCCCTCCACTCTGATCCCAGCCCAAACACAAATTCACTTGCTCCAATCATGTTCTCCCACAGCACTCTGCACTTACCTTCACTAGCACTTACATAACCATTTTATAAATACCTGTTTACAGGAGGGAACATATTATTCATCTACAATAGCTATAGAATAACTTATGAGTCAAGTAAATATTCAATCATTCTTTTCTGACTATATGAGTTAGTGTTATTGAGAGTCAAGCATTGTGCTAGTGATGTTTTGGCTTCCTCACAGCTGAGATATCTCTTAGGGTAGTCATTAATCCTATCTATTTTTTAATCCAGTGTCAGAGAAATCATTGTAGCTTCTCTGTATCCCTTACATGGACAAGAGACTATGGATCCTGGATTACCTCTATCCTCCTACCCTGGAACAGCGATATCTTGATTCTCTCACTGGAATCCTCAAGCCATGATTCTACCCTGGTGCTCTGGGTGCTTACCTGGAGTGACATGGAAGTCTGGTTCCCCAAGAATACCATAGATTAGCAGTAGATTTGAGTTTGGTTGGACTCTTGGCAGTTCTATACAATATCTATATAAATTTTGGAACGTTACTTAACCTCTCATAAATCTTTGGTCTCACTTCTGTATAATGAGAATGATACCTATGTCACAGGGTTGTAAGACAATATGTATAAAATACCTGAGAGAGTGCCTACTTTTAGAGGAAATCATTACATGTTAGTTCTAACTGCCTATATTCTCCTGTCCTCTTTCAAGAGCTAAATTTGATGTAACCATGTTGGAGATAATCCTAATGGCTGCTATAATTCTACCACAGGTAAAACATTATAAAAGTGAAATTTCTAAAAATGCTGATTTAGTTATCTCCATTGAACAGGATCTATAATTCCAAATACCTCATTCTTTCATTTATTCATTAAGAATTTTTACTGAATTGTTGACATATGTCAGGACTTTTTCCAGGCTTTGAGAATACAGCAGTTAATTAAACAGGCAGTATTCCTTCCTTTCATAGGGCTTCCAGTCTGATGGCCTGTACACTATGAAGAAATCAAATGTTTGATATTATATGGAAAGCTGGGAAACAGTATGCTTCCTAAGCATGAAAGTTTTTTTTATTGTTTCTTAACTGAGTTAGAATTTTCACATTGGATTGTTTACCAGTAATATATTTTAAGGTTATCACAATGTCTTGTACATAGTGGCTGCTCAAAAAAAAATTGTCAAATTAATAAAATTTTAAAGCGCCTTTATGTATTTTAGCTTTACAATGCCTATGAAGACATAACAATCCCCAAAAGGCCTTAAAAATAGTCAATGAATACAGAGCAAAGAATGTGAATTTTATCATCCGTTCCAGTTTTCCCGCCTCCACGGGGGAAAACAGACAGGTTGGCTATCTAAATAAAATAAAAAATAAAAAATTTTACAGCTGGTGACTTTGGTATTTAATTATGAGATAAAAAGGAACTGTTTTTTGTTTTTGTTTTTAAACAGAGGAATGTGAATTGGTCTCACCACTGAAATTATTTAAAAAGCATTTTATTCTGAGAATAAGTTCCACAAGAGAAAAAGGAAAAAACATCCACCCACTGGTACGTGAGTGTACTAGACATTGGTTCCATTGAGCTTACTATCAACTTTCTCCTTTTGCTTTTGTGAAGAGACCTGGAAGCCTTCCTATTTTGTCCTGTTGTAACTATGGTGTCTAGTGGTGTGTCATTTGGGTTTCTCTGCAATTAAGATGCATCTGTATTTCTTCAGGGAGTGAGGTTCTCACTGCATCACGTGATAAAGAATACCCTCGCCCCAATACCCACAAGACATTGTGCAGCACTCACCCAGGCAACGCTAACTTCACGTTCTGCTCTGGCACATAGGTAAAATTTGGGTTCTAGATGTGTACTTAGGATTTCTTAGTTGTTTGATCACATTGATGAAAGGATATGCAATCAATCTCCTCCTAAGACAGTGAGTGGTATTGGCCATAACTCATTACTCCGTCAAGGATTTGGCATTTCAATCGATGGGAAATGATGTGTGATCATTCTAATTTATTATACATCATTTCCCATCAATCGACGAGCTGAAGCCTTGACATAATAAGCACTTTCAGACACTGTCAATCATTCTTGGTCCAAATACCTCCCAGTGCTGCCTTTTGGGATATCCTCAAATAGTCACAAAAATAGAATGTGCCCCAAAATTACAAATGTAATTATTTCATTCAGCATAAGACTTGGAGATGACCTAGACAGGGGATTCCATTAGCAACTACTTACCATAAACACAATACTATCCACCAAGCAACAGGGGATCAAATTTATTGATATATATATACTGATTAGCTATTATTTCCCCCAACCTCTCCAAATGGGATTCATAATCATAGGGGTATCAATTTGGCCTTTGAAAAATGCCACTCTCTACACCTACCTCATCTCAGGAAATGTATTACTTCCTAAGTGCTTTTTGGAATAGTGTCAAATCCCACTGATTTCCCAGCCTTTGTCAATGTGGGAAATGACATCACAAGACAGCATATCACCAAATAGTATCAAAATAGCAAAATTCATCAATTACCAGCACTTTTAAATAAGATCCTTCACCCTGACTGGTTTAGCTCAGTGGATAGAGTGTCAGCCTGTGGACTGAAGGGTCCCAGGTTCAATTCCAGTCAAGGCCATCTACCTTGGTTGCAGGCACATCCCCATTGGAAGGTGTGCAGGAGGCAGTTGATTGGTGTTTCTCTCTCATCGATGTTTCTAACTCTATTCCTCTCCCTTCCTGTGTGTAAAACATCGATAAAATATATATTTAAATAAATAAATAAAATCTCTCCACTGTCATTACTGCCACACTGAAGCAATGGCTGAAAACTGTCTGGTTTTATTAATTCTATATGTTAGAGGTTTGATTCTCATGAAAAAAAAAAAATAGAAGAAAAAAGAATCTCAAGTGTATGTTCTTAAGCAACAATGTCCAAAGTTGTCATTTTGGACATCACATGGTTTTCATGGCAATTCAAAAATCTTCCTGCTTTTTCACATGAGCATTTTTTTGTAATTTTGAAAATATGTCATGACATTTTCAATTTCTACTTTGTAATATTTTTCAGAAACAAAACCACATTCTCATGAAAATTTGCATATGTATCAGGAGAATTTTCATTTTCACCAGTAGCAAAAGGAACATTTTCCAAAGAAAAGAGGGTGATGTACTCTCTATACCTAACATACATAGCAACACTTTTGTAAGAACAGAGGAAAAATATTGCATTTGGGCTGTAAAAGTTGCTTTCTTTGCTATGATATTGCCTCTTAGATATCTGAGAAAATAATAAGTTAAACTGCAGGGAACACTTATCTCTGATAAACTTTTAAAAAGGGAAAGAAAAGAAAAACATTCTACATGATTCCTTTTCACCAGCAACATTTGTGGCATCAGCCTTTTTTTTTTTTTTTTTTTTAAGGAATCCAGCTGTGGATGGCTGATCATTTTGAAGGAAGCCGGTCCTTTGCATGCAGTGTGGGAGTATGATCTGGAAGTTGGTTCAGGGATTCTAATTCACCACCAAGAAAGTTTGCTCCCATCCTGTTCAAGAGCTCACTATTCGAGAGATTAAAAACGACAATACAATGGAATTTAATAGAATCTTTCTTAATGGATTTCAAAGCATTCATTAGCTCATTCAATCCTCACAATTTGCTTGAGCCAATAACTTGCTAATCTTGGGGGGAAGGGGGTAAATGCCTCCCCCACTCCTCCCAGCACCAGCATTTCCTCTGCTTCCTCATCAGCAATCAGTGAGTCTTGGCAGAACCAGGACTTACTAGGGAGACAGCTGGCTCCTTTCGCTCTTCATATGCTCTGGGGCTTATCCGGGCTAAGAGAATCACAGTTCATTATGCACCTTCTTCCTCTACCCGCTATGAGGAAGCTTCAGTGTACATCAGGTTTGGGAGAGGATACATCATTGCCACGAAGGCTGCCAAAAAAGACCTGCCAGTATCCTATGGAGGAGTTAAGGGATATAAAAATTTGTAAGAAAATGTATCCTGACCCCAGAAGAAGTTTAGAAGGGAATCCAAGGATGCAGAAGAATCAGTGCCATTCATTAATTCTATCCAGCTATACGTGAGGAAGGCAGCAGCCACCATCTATTAAGCTCTCATTATATTCCAAGCACTGTGGTAAGCCTGGTACAAATATTAGTTCCTTTAGATCTGAAATCAATCCTAAGAAATTGGTACTATTGTTGTCCCTATTTTTTAGATGAGGAAACAGAAACAGGGAATTACATATGCAAAATAGCTTGCCTAGAATCACATGGCATGTAAAAGAGCTGGCACTTCCATCTGAGTCTCAGTAGTAAGTCCATCTTCTTACCTGCTAATCAGCACAGTTTTTAAGAAAGGAGAGTTTTCATTCAATTCAAAAACAAAAAGGAAAGTAAGTCAAGGAGGGCTTTGTTCTGTGAGGAAAGGAAAGTAGAAAGGAACTGAGGGAGAAAAATGACAAGCATCTAAATTAGGGGTGTCGAACTCAATCAGAGAAGGGGCCAAAATCTAAAATCCAGCCTAAATCGCGGGCCGAATGGTTTACTGAACAGTCATAAACTGTCATTGTGATGGAAACGCAGCGGAGTGCAGTGATGACAGCGCGGTGCTGGCCACATTGCAAGGCCTGGCGGGACGGATTTGGCCCGAGGGCCTTGTGTTTGACACATGTGATCTAAATGATCAAGATAAGTTTCCAAATAAGGTACAACTATATAATCTAAAAAATCATAAGAGTATCCTTATGATAATTAGGACATCTGTTTTCTTATAAATATTTATTTCAAGAAGAAAAAAGGTAGAAGCATTTAGAAATTCATTTTCAGAGGGGGGAAAAATACACATAAAAAGAGAAACTTTTTTTTTCAAATATCTGATGCAGAATCAACCAGAGTACTCTAACAGAAATGCCATTTTGTAAGAAATGAGGCCCCTGCTTAGGAACTTTCACTAACAAAAGAAACAACGCCTACAGTGAGTGCTCACATGTAAGGTTTGAGTTTGATATGATTTGAAAAGCTTGAGTCATAAACTCCTGAAAAATGGGGTTTGATAATGAGCAAGCCTTTAACGATACAGACAGGTTGCCAGGTACCACTTTAATAAACTATTACAATTGATCGATGCAGAGGTGTTTCCAACAGCTGTTTATGCAATGTGGCTGGAAGAATTCTTTCAAAAAGAAGCTGTTAGTAGGAAAATTGGCCATGCATGGTTGTGATGTCAAATTCATACATAACAAACTTTTCCTGTCAATCAACAATCTTGCCATAAATTGATCTATTTCTAACAAGCCTTTTTGTGAATTGACAACTTCAATGTGAATAACAAAAGGGAGTCTTTAAAGAAAGTGAACTCGAAATGGCTTTTTGCAACTCTTTAACACATGGGGAGAAGTGGCAAAGCTTTGTGGCTTTTCATTTATATTGGAAAAGGTAGGCACAGCTCCAAACACCCTGGTAGCTTTCCAAAGACAGGTGACCTCTCAGGTTTGGCTTATAGAGGTTAGGCAGAACCTGTTCATGTCCAATGATAGACACAAATGTTAGGGCATTTCCCTTGACTGTCTAGGACATTAAAGTCAAGTGTAGATGAGATCATCCCATAATACACTCCTCCTTGCTTTCTGCCCAATGAGATGTAGCCAGCACCAGAGCCTCACTCAGGCCAGTGTGTGTGGGTGATCAGTATCATCACAGTTGGTACATTAGGCAGACCCTTAAACACTGCTATTGGGTTCTGTTAGCCTTGACCTTGTCTTTTACCCATGTTGTTGCTCAAACTCAATTATCTCTGGTTTCTGTGTCTTCCCCCCCCCCAAAAAAAAAAATTAATTCACAAAAATCACAGGGATGTAAAGAATGCCTAGATGACATTAGGTAGGTATTTCTATATGCTGCATAAAACAATACCCAAGACAAGAGTTGTGTTCTTAAAGATGGCTAGAGCTGGGAGACCATAATCCCTTCAGAGATCCCTAACCCAGCATTTATAACTGCTGAGCTGTTGTTGTTTTTAACTTCATGTATTACAATGGCCACTGTCATTACTAAAGACAAAATAAAAAACAAAAATAACCTGACTATTTTCATGCCTAAGTTCAACATGCTTTGTCTTCTAGTGAAATAACATCTATTTCTGGAGCTGAGGGTCCCTTTCTCCAAAACTCTTTTCATACATATAACATTCCTGCCCTCTTCAATCTTCTCTTCACCTCTCCACTTAATCAATCCAATCCAAAAAAAAGTCATGACTAAACTAGAGGCCTGGTGCATGAAATTTGTGCATGGGGCTGGCAGGGAGTAGGGACGTCCCTCAGCCCAGACTGCACCCTCTCCATTAGTGGACCCCTAGGGAATGTCCATCTGCTGGTTTAGCCCTGCACCCACAGGGCAATTAGATATTTCTCTTGCAATCTGAGACCACTGGTTTCTAACCGCTCACCTGCTTGCCTGCCTGCCTGATCACCTCTAACTCCTCTGCCTGCCAGCCTGATCACCCCTAACTGTTCCCCCCTGCTGGCCTGATTGCCCCTTACTGCTCCCCCCTGAAAGTCTGATTGCCCCTAACTGCTCTCCCCTGCCAGCCTGACCACCCCTAACCGCCTCTGCCCCAGCCCCCGCCACCATGGCTTTGTTCAGAAGGAAGGCAGCATGACCAGAAGATATCTGGTCAAATGGCATAATTACCATATTATCCTTTTATTATTATAGATTACTCTCAGGAAGCAAGAAAGCCAAAATTTGTATAACAGACCAATAGGATTCTTGAAATGTATAAGGAGTTTTTGTTTTCTTTACACTTTGTTTTCCTGCACTGGATGAAACCCCACTCTAAATTATCTACAATTATCTTATTAGTTTGTCCTTGAGGAGAGAAGCCCCAATTTGGACCCACACCAAGGCATTTCTCTTCACAGATGCCCTGTCCCTCTCTGGTAAGGAGGAATATCTGAGATTCCTCTGTTCTTGCTCTGTCCCACTGGCATGCTTGCTGAATTGCCCACCTGCTTTCTATTGGATTTTTTAAATCTATACCCCTTTGCCTGGTGGATCTTTCCAGACAGATTCACACACAGATACAGGCAATCTGTGCTTACATCTATCTGTTTCCCAGGTGCTCTACCTTTTCCACTTATTTTGGCCTCTTTGGTTCCCCATTGTCTTCATTTTGGCAAGAGCATATGGAATTTTAAATTTATTCTCCAAGTACGACCTCACTCAGATAGGCCACTCATGCCTCTGTAAAGCATACATCTCCAATTGCACCATGTGGTGGAAGAAGAAATTTTCCTCTACCCTTCTAGATTTTTTTCAGCTATTCTAATATTCAAATAAACATGAAAGGGATTATTAAGGGAAAGTAACTAAATTAATTATATGCATTCACTAGTAGCCCAGCACAGGAAACCATGCTCAAGTAACTCTCTGCCACTTGCCTCAGGGGGCAGTTCAGCCCATATCTCTCTGCAGCACGTAGCTCGCTGTCCCACCCTCCTGTAGTTCTCTGTCCTCCGTCCTCCTGCTGTTTGGTTGTTACATGTCACAGTGTAATGACCATTTGCATATTACCTCTTTATCATACAAGCTATGAAAACCTTTCATACATGAAAGAATTAGTAGCCTCACATACATGAGCAGTTCAGAGACTGGGTGGTGATATGAGGTGTACATGGCATTGTGAGCTAAGGAATGAGGTCAGACAACTTGGAGATTCATAGGGTGGCAGCTCATTCGTAGGATGATAAAAAGAGCAGATGTTCAGTAATATAAATGTGTCCTGCCCTATTGATAGGCCACAAAAGGTTGTTTCTGGTGATAAATTTTATTATTGGCAAGGCCACAATATAAACTCTGTAAGGTAAAGACAAAAGTTCTCTTGAGCCATAGGGTCTCAATTATCTTCAGCTCAAAATAACCCACATAACAAAGAAGTACAGCTTAGGGGGATTGTTTGAACCCCTTCAAACATTACAATCATTGATAAAATAACTAGGCCTCATCACAGCACAGAATCTATAGACTGCAAGGATTTTCAGCCAGTGTCGAGTTTCTGTTCCATGTTGGAGCAGATGCAGGTACAGCATCAGGCTAGTTGTGGCCCATTAGTCTATTGTGTGCGGGGGTCCACATGGCATGGGCCACACAGAAGAATATCAAGAATCCAAGTGTGAGCCATGAGCCAGGCATGCCAAGAGAACAAACTTCTTTGTTCAGGAAATTATATATCCCCAATATCCACTCCCTTGTCATAGCCACTCCCATTCTGGCCAACCATGGCTGTCCCCAGGTGTGATCAACAAACAAGTACCTTCCCTGTGTCATCCCAACTTTACTGGGCAGGCATCTATCTTCTCTTTGTTGGATCCCTCCCCTAGTGTTTTACAGGGAACAAGCCTGTCATGCCTGGCCTTCCCTTTGCTTCTTTCCTATTACTAATAACTAGCTAATTACAATGATATCGTTAAGGTCAGATGTTTCCACCAAGCCCTCTGCTTTCTGTCATCCCTGCCATCTTTTATTTCGACACTTCATTCCCACCCAGCCATGAGCAGCTTCTCTGTAGGAAGCATCAATCCAAAACTGACTATTTATCGTTTATAGACATCTAAGACTTCCCTCCAAATCCCTAAAATAAATAAATAAATAAATAAATAAATAAATAAATAAATAAATAAATAGCACTATTGCCTAGATGGATAAATTAATTGTCATCCTTAAAAATCCATGTAAAAAAAAAAAAAACATTCATAACGAAGCATAATAACTGAAACCCTAGGTGGTTACATGGCTCCAACTGATCTCAAGGTTCAACTTAGCATCATCGCCAGTCCTTCAACAGGGATAGGATTTCCTTTTGCCTCCTCATATTGTTTCTTAAGTTCACATACCCTGTCTAACTAAATAAAGGATGGGTTAGCAAAATCTGGCACCAAGTTTTCTGAACTTATTACTATTTGATAATGATACTTTTCCCAAGAAAGACAATTAGAGAAAACTAACAAGAGCCAAAAGTTTAGGTGAATATTTTTGCTTTTCATCTTTTTTTTTAATTAGGAGCAAGACAAATGGAGATCTTGGGATAAAGTTACTGTAAATAAGGTCTTTGTCTCTCAAGGATCTTACTTCCTCAAAACTGCTTTTTCTTTTTGACTTGAACTGTTCAGCCCCAGTTTCAGTGAAATTCAATCACGTTCATTAGCATTTCTAAAGATGTAAGCTACTCAAAACAGCTGCATTGTCTTTCGTTTTCAACTGAAATACAGCTTTTCCTTCTGAAGGGAGAACTCTCCCTTTAGTTTCCCAATTCTTTTTGCTGGGCACCCATAATTTTCAATGGTGGAGCCAATCCCCAGGAAACAGGAAGTGCAATCTCATTTGATCTCACTTGAAAGAAATTGTAAATACTTGGTAAGGTCGGAAACTGGGTCTCAAAAAAAAAAAAAAAAAAAAAAAAAAAAAAAAAAAAAACTGTGGAAGAAAAACAAAAGCAAGAGAGACAAAGTAAGAATCATTTAAATGAACTAACTCTGTGCCCCTGGAACTAACACTGTCATTGTGGGAGCATTTAACATATTCCCCATCGGAAGGTGGTCTGCTGTCTGTCAATCTTCCTTCTATTTCATTGGCTATTCCAGCAATTAGAGAGGAAACACTGTCTCTTTTTAATTCTTAGGTCTGTATAAAGAACATTCCATATGCTTCAAATGATAAAATTCCCTGTCTTTTTTTAAGGTGAATATTGATGGAAATGAAAGATCCAAGGGTTTACAAGTTCATTTTTTTTCCACTTAGAAAACTATCTTTTTTGTTGCCCAACTCAAAATCCTGCCTGTACTTTAATTGTAAACCCAATTTTGTTTGGTTAAAGCCTAGGAAATATGCTGTTACTTATGAAGGAAGATGGTGTCTCAATCAATGTGGAGGAGAGCAAACCTTGAAATTGTGTTTCAGAAAAGGTTTGCCATAATCTACATTGATGTCTAGCTGTCCCGTGTGAGGGTGCCATCAAGCAAGGTTAGAGGAGCTGAAGGACCCACTGATTTCAAGTCTTAACCCAGTGAACTAAGCAGGCACAGAGATAAGGAAGGTTCTGGGAATGCTAGTAATGGGGAAATTAGGCATCCACATTCATGTCTGAACAGAACAAAAGAATACAACACTGAATCAATCTTCTGTTTCCAGTAGATATCACAGTGAATTGCAACACTCTAATTTATAAAAAGCTGACCATAAGAACTTTTAAAAATGCAGCAGCTCATTAGTGGAATCTACTAATAGCAGCTGGGTCTGGTGCTGCGGAGGGTAGGGACAGAGGCAGTCAGGGCTCCTGCTACTAATGGGTGTTAAAAAAACAGGGTTTCACATGTGATTTGCTCAAATTACTTCACTTGTGAAATTAGTAAATCCCTAAACAGGTGTGCCAGAGCCACTTGCTATGTTTAAACCTGGCAAACCAATTCCCTTCATAGAAACTGCTGCTGATCTGGGCTGAATAAGTAGCTCATAAGAAATAAAATCTGAATCTGAGACTACAAATGGTAATCAGACCTATTCTACAATTTTGTGAAATGTAAATCTTTCCTAAAGGAATTTCCAAATTCGTGCTTACAGGACACACTAACTCAGAAATGTCAAACTGCAAGTGACAAGAACTTGCAGAAGTGCTTCTTCAGACTATGTCAGGCCCTGCAGAGACAGGCTGGTTCACTCTCCACCATTCCTGGGATGAAAATAACAAATTGTGGGCAGTTATCCACGTTACAGGACACTGGTGGTGAGAAGGCTAAAAAGGGCTAATTCCAATGTAACCCTGATATTTGAGGCTAGTGATTGGAATCCAAGCCAGCAAGCTCAGTGTACATTCCTGAGCACCTATAATTAAGTCACTACCTCCTTCCCAGATACTGGGTCTTGCAGAACCTGTTACTGTGAACAGTGCACTGCCCTGGAGGGAAGGTTATTAAAGCTGGCCCCAGGCCAGACCATCAGATATGGCCTGGAGACCCTCAACACCTGGGGGGCCTCTTGCAAGGCCTGAGAAAAGGACAGATAGATTCTCCCTTCCCCCAACTGATGGACAAAGTATCCTCCCTTCCCCCATCTGATGAACAGAGTATGACGTAAACTGCACCTACGGCCTGGACATTTCTGAGCACCTAATCAGGCACCTTACATGGACTGTATATTGAAACAACAATCACCACCTGCCAAATACCCTAAGCCCCCAATTCCTAAGTATCTTAGTGCCTAAATCATGTGCCTTATATGAAACCACCAATCAGCAGGTGCCAAAGACCCTAAGCCCCATCCCTTTCCATTCCTCCCCACAAAAGGCATCTTCACTCCTACACGTGTGCTCTCTTCCTTTGTAAGGCTGCCCGGGGGGTCCTGCTCCTCTAATAAAGCCTGTAGTCCTGGTTTTCGGCCCTCTGTCTCATCTTTCAAGGACAGGAAGCATAATCCATATTTGTGGGACAAAGACCATAGGGGAATATAAAGGAAATCCCCATGCATGTTTCTTCACTCAGATTTGAAAGGCTATTCCCTGAGTCTGACAGTGTATTAAACAGTGTCCCTCCTCTTTGAAGCATCCTTGTTTTTCTTTAGTCTTCTGCAATAGCTGGTTCCCTAATGGGGAAACCAACTACGCTTGGCTTTTTTGGCCTCGGGTTAGGGGACAGGGCTTGGGGCTTTGGGGGTGCAAGATAGGCCTCCGGAGGCATGTCCAGTTGATTTTAGTAGAATTGAACCAGGGGACTCCTGGTGCTCTTGGACCTCAGCCTATGACCCAGCCAGCATCTGGAGAGTGGACAGATACTTCTGGACCTGTCCATAGAATAGGTAAGGTAGAGGCCCCACTCAGTCAGGCCCACTCCAAATGAGTGGAAGGGGGTGTTTGATCACCTCCCGGTAAGTCATAGGACTTCATCAGTTAAACTGGTCAGGAATCAGGAGTCAGGTGGACTGTTTTTTTAAACTCTGAGTGAATGTCTGGTGAAAGTGTGAGTGTGAAGGGAGAGGGCCTGCCCTCTCTTATCCTTTGTGTGGCTCCACGACTTTGGTTACATAGTCCAAGTGGGCCCCAACCTGCAGTTTTGTGATTTGTCATATGGCATAACAGTGACTCACCCCCACGTGGAGGTGACCAGGCCCGGGGTTTATATGGGTGCACCTTAGCTAAGACAAATCTAAGCTCCCAAAGGACATGGCCAGGCAGGCACCTGAGTGAGGATCTGTGAAAACAAGGCACCTGCTCTCTTGTCTGGCTCTTGCCACCGATCATCATGGGGTTGAGACAAAATAAACCCATCATTCTCAATTGCATGTTGAAAATTTTTGAAAAATATTTCAATGGAGACTATAGTATTAAAATGAACCCCAAAACACTGAGGAAATTCTGTGAGTCAGAATGGTCTAGCCTTCTGGGTCACCTGGCCCTTAGGAGGCTCTTTAGATTAGGGGCTGGCCGAGGCAGTCTGGAATGTAGTCACAAAAGACCCTAGACACTCAGATCAGTTTCCCTACATAGGCAGCTGGTTAGAAATTGCTCAAACCTTGCCGCATTGATTCTGGATCTGCTTGTGTAACAAGGATAGAGTAAAGTTTTAATAGCAAAAGTGAAGAGGCAGGCAGGGCAGGAGCAGGCTAAGGAAAAGCAAGCAAGAGAGGAGAAAGCAAAAGAGAAGCAGTTAGGAGGAAAGAAACAGGTCTCTCAGAAGAGAACCCAATCCCCTGTTCTACCAGGACTCCCTGAGGAAGTCCCGCCAGTTTTACCACCTCCATATGTGCCACAGGCAGCACCAAATGCCCCCCCTCGCCCCACTCCCCATGGGTCTGGAAGGTCTGGAAAGTCTGGAAACTCCAGCCCCCTTCATCTCTCCTCAACCAGGCTCTCCCAGAGCCAGTTGGGCAGCGCTGTGTTCAGCCGATCAAGAGCCCAAGCCACAACCAGCACGTCAGATGCCTCTCAGAAAGATTCGGGGTGCCCAAGTGCTTGGTGAAGGCGGGATCTTGCAGGAGGGAAGGCCAGTCTATTATTATCAGCCCTTTACCACCAGTGACATCCTGAATTGGAAACATCCCACCCCAGCTTATTCTGAAAAACTTCAGACCATGGTAGATCTCCTAGTAACGATTTTCCAGACCCAAAAGCCTACGTGGGTGGAGTGCAAACAGCTCCTTTTCACATTCTTTAACACTGAGGACCTCATGAGAGTAGTATCAGAGGCTCAGCAGTGGCTCTAGACCCAGGCTCCAACAGGAATATTATATACAAACAGATGGGCCAGGGAGGCTTTCCCAGATGAGGAACCCCAGAAGACAGAAGGGCCAGGCTAGAAAGACATTGGCTGGCCTACCTCCAGGGGTCAGGGCCAGAGCTAAGAAGCCCACCAACATGGCTAAAATCTCTGAGGTTTTCCAGAAGCCTGACGAAAGTCCAGCAACTTTCTGTGAGAGGCTATCAGAGGCATACCGGATCTACACTTCCTTTAACCCTGAGGCCCTGGAAAATCATACCATGGTGAATGCTGCTTTTGTAGGCCAAGCCCCGCCTGATATTAGGAGAAAATTACAGAAGCTGGAAGCATTTGCAGAAAAAAAATGCCACCGAACTGCTGGAGATAGCCAGCAAGGTTTTCATCAACTGAGACAGTGTGGCAAGGAGGGAGGAAGAAAAGAGAATACAAAGAAGGGCCAATATAAGTAGCTGTGACTTTTAGAGACTCAAGCTTCCAGACAGATCAGAAAGGGAATCAAGAATAAGGATCAGGGGGAAAGGAAAGAACAAGCCTGAGATGAGACCAGTAAGCCTATTGTAAGGAGATAGGACACTGGAAGAATGAATGTCCCAAAAGACAAAGTAAGAAAACTTGACCCCCTTTTCCACCCAGTTGCTATCAACCAGAACCACCTGAAGCAGATTCCATTGGGCTAACGATGGCTGATTCCCACTAAGACAGACCAGATTCTTTTCAGCTAGGCCCCCACGAGCCCATGGTCGGAATGAAAATTGGGGGCCAGATAGTGGACTTTATGGTTGATACAGGAGCTGAGCACTCAGTAGTCACACAGAAAATAGCGCCACTCTCAGGAGAGGAGGTCACCATTATTGGAGCTACTGGGGACCAGACTATAGGCCGTTTTGCCACCCTCGCCGATGCTAACTTGGTGGTCATCAAATAATTCATGAATTCCTGTATTTGCCAGACTGACGTCCAGTGCCTCTTACAGGTAGAGACTTTTAGCCAAAATGGGGGCAGAAATCATTTTTGTTCCAGATGGCTCAGCACAGCTTCACCTAAGTAAGGAGACCTCCCCAATAATCCTGTCCCTAGCAGTGCAAAGGGAGAAAGAATGGAAACTTTATACCCCCCAGTCAAAGTCCTCACCATTAGAACCTGAATTAGAGAAAGAATTCCCGATGGTCTGGGCGGAAAGAATTCTCCAGATCTGGCTAAGGACCACGCCCCGGTGCTGATTGACTTAAAGCCTGGGGCACAGCCTGTCAAAATCTGCCACTTAGACCTGCTGCTTCAGTGGGGACTTGTTAAATGATGCAGTTATCCGTGGAACACGCCATTCTTGCCTGTCAAAAAGCCTGGGACTAATGACTACCTCCCAGTGCAGGATCTACAGGCTGTTAATGAGGCTGTTATAACCCTGCATATCCATGGGGCCATATACAGTATAAGGAAAGGGGGCTCTTGAGGGCCAGAGGAAAAGGAATAAAAAAATCAGAATGAGATTTTAAAGCTACTAGAAGCAGTCTGGGAGCCCAAGGAAATAGCCGTCATCCATTGCAAAGGTCGCCAGGAAGGGAAAGACTCAGTATCAGAAGGAAACAAACATACTGACGCCGCAGCCAAGCTAAAGAACAAGTGGCATCTTTATAGATCGTGTTGGCCCCCAAATTACCTGAACCTCCAAAGTACACTCCTCATGAAGAGGAATGGGCTCAGCAAGAAGGGGGCAAGAGAATGAAGGAAGGCTGGTGGATACTCCCAGATCACAGGGTCTATGTCCCAGAACATAGTCCTCCAGCAGCATGATCTCATTCATTTAGGGAAGACTGCACTAGAAACTTTGTTAGGAAGATACTACCTAGTTGCCCGCCTTCCCTCCTTGTGTGACTCAGTCTCTCAGCATTGCCTCCTCTGTGCACAGAATTATGCCAAACAGGATCCTGTGGGACTGATAGGAGTTCAGCGCTGTGGGCAAGCTCCTTTTGAGGACTTAGAAGTAGATTTTACAGAAATAGGATCTAGCAGAGGGAATAAATACCTGCTAGTTTTTGTTTGCACCTTTTCAGGCTGGGTCGAGGCATATCCCACTCACACTGAAAAGGCGAGAGAAGTCACTAAGGCATTGCTGAAGGATATAATTCCACAGTATGGAGTGCCTCTGACCATAGGGTCTGATAATGGCCCAGCCTTTGTAGCAGAAATAGTACAACAGGTAGCTAAGGCTTTAGGAATTAAATGGAATCTACAAAGAACCTTCAGGCCTCAGAGTTCAGGAAAAGTAAAAAGCATAAACCAGGCTCTAAAGCAGACTATGGCTGAGCTATACCAAGAGACAACCTTACCCTGGACAGATATCTTGCCTCTTGTATTCCTGAGAGTACGCTGTGCCCCAACAGCCAGGGTAGGTTTCTCTCCCTTTGAAATTCTATATGGTAGACCCTCTCCCTTAATTCGGCCAAAGGGAGATTTGGCGGAAATAGGGAACTTAGAAATCTAGAAAAAAAACTACAAGGACTCAGGAAAACTGTCTTTGAGGTACATGATGGGTTACTGATCAACTGCCCATCTCTCTAGGAACAGCCGTACATCCTTATAAACCTGGAGACCAGGTTTGGGTAAAGGATTGGAAAAGGGAGCCCCTCACACCTACCTGGAAGGGACCCTATCCAGTCATATTAACCACCCCCACAGTTCTCAAGGTTGCAGGACTGAATACCTGGATCCACCACTCCCGGGTGAAGGCAGCCCACCAGCCGAGTGATGTCCAGCCTGAGTGGAAGGTGAGCTCTGACCAGAAACACCCCCTGAGGATCACTCTCAAGAAGACAGCGGATCTGGCCAATCAACCTGCTCCAAGGAGTTCAGAAACGCCCAGCTGAATTGGCCCTAACACTAATCTCTCTTTCTTATCTCCTCCTAAAGGTAACATGTTCTGGTATTTCTGAATAATCATTGGTTTTATCTTTTTAATAATTCTCATTTTGTCTTTTTATGAGTGCCACCAGAACCCAAGGCTAGTACCAGGGGGAGAACTCATCTGTTCTTGCTGGGACACAGAAGCACCATGAAATTACTGCTTCCCACACAGCAAGGAAACAAAGGCCTCATCAAGAATTGCTGGACTACATCTTGTCATGTTATCATTGGCTACATCTGCCTTGCAGGAATAGCCTTAATACTGCTCTTTATTCTAGCAGTTCACTATTGTGGACCCCTACTGAAAAGAAATAGAGGGAATAACATGCTCCCACTAATAATATTAGCTAGCACATGCTTGCCTCCAGTAGGGACCACTGCCAAGTGTCCTTCCTTAGAAACTCACTACCCAAATATGCTAGACTGGATAGCCTACAGGAAAGCCCCATCTAGCCAGATTTTTGTTAGCTATACTTATCATCCTATGGCATATTATGACTCCACTACCAAATGCACGTGGGGCCAGGGTGAGGGGGTAATGAGGGGATTGTATTGGATGGAAAAAATTATAGGACCTGCCAGGGCCAATGTGCAGCTAATTAATAGTGCTCCTATTTGTTTCAGCAGTACCCAGGCCCAACATCCAAAAGGTCACCTCTCAGATGAGCTATGCAACTCTATTCTCAAGGATGAAAACACAACCTACATCTGGTGCCTTCCTGCAGGAACATTCTATGTGTGTGGGACCACTGCTTACCGCTGCCTGCCTGCAAACTGGACAGGAATGCCTTTAAACTTCAGAATTCCTTACAAACCCCTCATGGGATGCTAACCCTTTTGTCACCATTCCATTTCAGCTGGAAGCAGTTAAGAGTGGTGGTCCTCCATGTTCACCATAACATACCATAGCCATTGTACCACAAGGCTAAGAGAAGCTTGTGAGACAAGAGGGGGAAGAGGGAGTGAGAAGGCTAAAAAGGGCTAATTCCAATGTAACCCTGATACTTGGGGCTAGTTATCTGAATCCAAGCCAACAAGCTCAGTGTACATTCCTGGTCACCTATAATTAAGTCACTACCTCCTTCCCAGATACTGGTCTTGCAGAACCTGTTACTGTCTAGTCTATAGTGCACTGCCCTGGAGGAAGAGTTATTAACACTGGCCCAGACTAGACCATCAGATATGGCCTAGAAACCCCCAACACCTGGGAACCCTCTTTCAAAGTCCAAGAAAAGGACTGGAAGCATAATCCATATTTGCAGAGCAGAGACCACAGGGAGATATAAAGGAAATCCCCATGCATGTTTCTTCACTCAGATTTGGAAGGCTGTTCCCTGAATCCGCTGGTGTATTAAACAGTGTCCCTCTTCTTCTTTGAAGCATCCTTGGTTTACTTTGGTCTTCTGCAACAACTGGTAATACCTTTAAAAAGAAATGCATATAATCCATGGCAGGAGCAATGGCAAACACATGATGTCTGTCATTGTAAGGCACTCTCCCAGGTGGGAAAAAAAACAGTATTTCCTTGTGCTGCCAGCCCAAAGAGAACACATCTCTGACAATGTCACTTGGAAGGAGCCTGTGGACTCCTGGTGGAAGCTGCACCAACTACCTTCCTGAGTTGTGGTCATGGTGGTTGCAGAGATCTAAGCTGAAAATGCAGGGTTCTATGAGATTCCATCCTTTCTGTAGTGAACTTTGCCAGGTAAAACCTACTCTTCAAGATCCTTTCATTCTAATCCTGTTCTGAAAATCTGTCTAGTGTGTGTGACTCCTGACTCACTTTGGGGATGTTATCTTTAAAAAAACAAAAGACACTAGCATGGATGGAATGGAAGAACAGATGAGTGCATATATCCTGAATAAATATCTAACAACAATATGATGTTAGCTGTCATTTATTAAGCTCTCACTTTGTGCCAGGGACAATGTTAAGGACTTTGTATATATCAGTCTTTTATCTCTACAACAACACTATGAGAAAGATGCTTTTGTTAACCCCATTTTACTGGTTAGAAATATTAGGTGCAAAAGGGCAAAATGAATGAAACTCTTACTCTTAACCATACAACTGTCAAACGATATGGTAGGACTAGTACTCAAGTGCGTTCATCACCAATCCCTTGCACTTAACTAAGATATTTCAATCTCTTACTTTATAAGGACCACAAATCTCTGTCCTAGTAGAGCATTTGTTCTGTTTTGTAAAACTATAGAGAAAAATCATCCAATGATCTGTCCATTTCTACATGACTTCATAACTTCTATGGCTCAGCTCCAGAAACTGCACTTAAATTTACTTTTAGCAAAGATAAAATGTTCTTAAAAACTACACAGTCCAATATGATACTCACAAGTCACATGTGGCTATTGTATATGTAAAATGTGGCCAGTGTTACTAAATAATTTTTTATTTTATTCAATTTGAATTAATTTAAATTTAAATAACCACATATGGCTAGTGACTACCACATTGCACAGCTCATCTCTAGAGGGAAAATCATGATGCTCATTGAACTGAAACTATTTAATTTAAATCCTTCATCCAATAGTTTTTGAAAGCCTACTATATACCACACTCATTATTAGGCATTATACAGACTGTGGTGAACAAAGTAGACATTGGTTTCTGACCAAAAGGAAGAATAAGAGAAAGAACCAGAGATGTTGGGGAAAAAAACAGGGGAATGTGACATTGTGAAAACTCTGAGAGGAGAAAGTTTCTCACAATGTGGATCCCTGCTCTGCTGAAGACTGCTGCTAAGAAGATAGAAAGATATGAGCTGCATATGTCATCACCAAGAAGCTTGATTGCCTTATCAAGGATAGTTTCAGTGAATTAAAGGAATTAAAAACCAGATTAGAATGGGTTAGAATAAATAGGATATAAGAAAATGAATGGGGTGATAAGGACACATATGTAATACCTTAATCAATAAAGAAAAAAAACACACGTTTTAATAAAATAAAAAAGAAAACTGGAAAAAAATTAAAAAGAAAGAAAATGAAGACAACCTATATAGAATCATTATTTAAAAGAGAAGTAAAGAAATGGAGGTGATATTAGAAGGGACATGCATGGTCTAGGCATCTTGTATAACCCATATTTGTAGCCAAGAGGAATAATCTAATAGAGAAGGAAAGGTTGACAAGGCAGAAAAGGGCAGGGTGTAAATGAGAATGCACCAAAAAACTAAGTTTCAGAGACCAATGAGGGGATCGGTCTTGGTTGAGAGGGATAGTTCCTTAGGTAAGAGAAGGAGAGAGAAGCCAATTCAAGTAAGTGTAGGTTTGTAGATTCATTCAGTTAACTGAGCCAAGCTACCCTGGAGAGCACCTTAGCCAAGAGTTGCATTAAAAAAAAAAAAAAATCAGACTAGTATTCAAACATAATTGAAAAGCAATTAAATATTTCTTGCAGTCTCTGAAGAAATCCCAAAGGGAATTACATTAATAATGCACAATAAACACATAACTTCCAAAACTTCACTTCTTTCTTTCTCTCTCTCCCTGTTTCTCATTCAACCTTTATGTCTCTATTTTTTCTTGTCAGTCCTAAGTTTCAAGAAAATCTCTTACTAAAAATATAAATGCAGTGCAATGAAATGATGTCCAACGCTAGCTCTAAAATTTTATAATTCTATAAATGATAGAAGCTGCTATTTAAAAATCCCACCTTTTCATTTGGGAGAGGCTGGACAAGCTTGGAAGGGAACTAAGCTTTCTGTATAAAGTTATCAACATGTCACATCATACATCATACTGTATGTAAAAAACTAATATGGAAAACCCCAAAATTGCAAGGGAAGTTAGTATGGGTGGAAAAAAAGGTTTTGGAGAAAGCAGGAAAAGAAGGAAGAGGACCACAGAAAGTTGGGGAATCAGGGCCAGTATTGCCAAGCCCTGAGGAGAAATTAGAGATGTAGATGGAGGCATAACATCTGTTCAGTTCCAACCAGCTTTTGTTTCCAAATTCACCTCCTCTCCTTTCCTTGCCTCTGCCAGGCCCTATCTCCCTTTTCTTTGAAATGATATAAACACGGGAAAAGCTCACCAAACAGTGGAAACTACTATAATACCACATCCCAAATAAGATGAGTGCACTTAGGCACATAGGATGATAATACTGCCACCAGGGATTTCTACTGACTTTTTTTTTTTTTTTTTTTTTTTTAATTCAAGGGGAAGCAAGGGGAGGAGGTAGAGTAACTTACCTTTTATGCTGTTTGTTTGAAAATAATATGCAGAAAGGGAAAAACAATCCTCAACTAACAACTGTCTTCCTTGCCATCTGCTTAATCTAAACATTAGCATATCACATATCTGGGTGAACTCAAATTGCATTGGAAATGGAGTGCTCTGTTCCACATTTGCAGACCCTTGATGGGGGAGTCAAGTGCGAATTCTCTGTGGGATTATGTGGCCTTTCTAGGCTTCCAACCTATGCATTGAGGGCCACATTTTCAGTCCAGCCTTAACCCATCATACTGCGACTGGAGGCAAAATTATGCCCGGCTTAATTAGCACAAGGACTAATGAAGTACTAATGAAATTTGCCCACAAGCAGTTCTTCAGACTAGGCACAAGTAGTGCACACAATTTCCGTATATATCACTTAACATGTCAGCACAAAAGGAGGGAAGTAATGAACAATTCCTCCCTAAAATGTGCTTCAGGCTAACCACAGGCAAACATCATCGCTCCCCAGAAGTCATCCATTAGTTTCATCTGTGTAAACTCCGTAAATCCTCAATCTGCAAAAATCTCAATTTGCCACATTAGATGGCGAATTTATAAAAATATACTGAAGGTTTTCAATAAAGACACTTCATTCTCACAGATTTATGTACTCTTTAAGACCTGAATTTAGAAATGACTGTGATCTGTAATGTACCTTAAAATATATAGGCAGTCTTTCGAGCTAAAGCATCAGTTCTAAAGAGGTGTCAATAATGTTGGAAAACAGCCCAAATTTGTTTAAACTCAGAAAAAATGACAAAAAGGAGGCCTCATTTTATCTCCTCCATCAGGAATCTATCCTTAAGTCTTACTATGTTTTAAATCTGCTATTAAGATCTGTCCCAGCATAAGAACTTATTTACAGCACAAATATTAATTACATGAAGAAGATGTCTTCAATCCATCAATTATATCCCTTTAATCAGAGCTGCAGTAAGCACTTTGAAATAAATATTTACATAATCAAGCTTTGCACAGAGAGACATTTTTGCTCTGGGTATCTGATGGTACTTTGCCAAAAATCAAATTCTGGGTCATCCGTTTTGGGGGGCCTGGGAGAAACAGTGATTAATTCCCAGGGCAAGGTCACATTGAAAAGCCGGGCAGAACATTAAGAGAGGACTCCACAAGGACCAAATGCTGCCATCCCTTCTGCCCTGTACACGGCACTTATTCCTCCAAGAGCTGTTACATTTCTCAGGAGAAGGGATCTCACCTTTAAGAAGCTGCAACTTACCCACTTTAACAGGTGCCAGGGCCAGATGACCGGTTTTTCCCTTTATGGACTATCGACAAACATCACTTAAAAGAATAATGATCATTGGTGAGTGCTAAACCCCAGCCCTTTCACACAATACCTTCATAAAATGAAATCCTACAGAGAAGAAAGCAAATCATCCAGAATCAGGGGGACTAGGATGCAACCTGTCTGTCATCTGTGGTCTCTCGCCACAAAAGCCTCCCAAACAGCTTCCCAGGTTTAGAACAAGAGATTAATTTTGATATTGACTTCTCCTGCCCTTTCGAAGATGCTGTTGTCTGGGAATTGTGTTATACACATTTTTCCATTTGTAAACATATCGAACTTATCTCAATAGGACAGTGGAAAGGAGGAAAAAAGGGATTTCTCATCATCAGTAAGTTTTATTTTTCTTAATCAAATAAACATTGTGAACTATAAAGGGTGTCCACATTTAACTCGCTATAAAAGCAAGAAAAATTCATGCGGACCACAGCCATTAACAAAATTTAAGCCTGACATTCTTCAAAGGAACCAAGGGCCCCATCTGCTGATGCTTAAATGTACTACAGTAGCAAATGGATTAAAAGAAGCAGATGTAGAAAGAACTTATTGAACTAAAATACAACTAAAGAGCCTAAGGCTGCCAAATCTGGGGAGCAAAGGCACCTTGAGAAGTCAGATAACCTGCCCCACCCATCCTCTTTGGTATTGAGGGGGGTGGGGGATTCCCGAATGGGAGTCATTCTGAGCAAATACTATGTAGTTATTTTGTGTGTGCTTCATTTTGTTTTGTTTTAGTCCTGAGGAAGGAAGCTCCAAGCTCACATGTCACTGGCACCTCTTCTCTACTGAAAGACCTTTGACTGGAGCAAGTTCTCGCATTCCTCTAACTGCTAATTCTTGTTTTGAAGTAATTTTGAATGGTTTGGGTCTCAATGGATTTTGATGCTGCCCCTTTTGATGATAAAGAAGACATTCAAATCCCTTTTTCAGACTTAGCTTTAACATAAGATCATTCTG
Organism: Pipistrellus kuhlii; assembly: GCF_014108245.1. Lineage (NCBI taxonomy): Eukaryota > Metazoa > Chordata > Mammalia > Chiroptera > Vespertilionidae > Pipistrellus > Pipistrellus kuhlii. The sequence continues at coordinate 133,388,320 of NW_023425515.1, read as the reverse complement.
GTTCCCATCTCTGAAGTGTATTTTTTTTTATGGCCATGGCAGCAATTAAGTAAGTAGATAAACCACGCGGGAAAGACTAGATAGGTTAGAATGATGCAGTTCTGGAGTCTAGTTTCAGCTACCTCAAGTAGTCACTATTTGACCACTTTCTACCTATTCACCTTAAAAATAAGGTATCAGATAATAATTTATTTCATTGTAGCTCTAAAATTCATTGTTTTATCCATAAAGGTAGAGGGAATGCCATATAAATCTTTGCATATTGCATACATTAGGTGCTCCATAAAAATTTTTGAGTAATTCCTAAGTAATTAGTTTATCAAAGTCATTTGCAGGAAGTAAGCACTTTTGCCTTCTAAATTTTTCAGAATACCACATAGTAGTTATTTGTTCAAATAATGAACAAAGTGCTTTATGTCCCAAACTACCCTTCCCTGTTAGTTACCCTCTTACTACATCATTAGGGTCAAAAGGAATGCCTGTTACTGGAGGTCCAGCAAAGTCTTAGTTAGAAGCATGTGCTTTACTGGGTTTACAGATGGTGTGTTCATCTGTGACTGGGAGACTAAATCTACATCCCTTTCTAGATGAATTCTTGATTTTCCTCCTTTGCATCTGCCCCACCCATTGAACTTCTAACTATACTTTTTCTCAGTCATATAAAGGAAAGCTAAATGGACCACCTCATTGATTAAAATGCCATTTCTCTCCTTTTTAGTCTGAGTCATTTACTCCTTTTATATCTTGTTCCCAAGCACCCCCAACATAACAGCTTCTTCTGAGTCAGCTCTCTCCTAGGCCTCTTCCCCAGAGCTACTCTCCTTTGTTTCTTACTCAAGTCACAATGACACCCTCATCCACCAACTAACGTGGACAAACTGTAACATCAGCATTTCTCCCCCATCACCTACCACATCTTAGAGATACCACATATAAAGCTGATTCTATTCAAGTAATATTTCTTCTACATATTACCTCCTCTCCACTCCTATTTGCAGTAGGGATTCTTTTCACCTCTTACCTGAACTATCCTCCTACCTTGTGTCTCTGCCTCCAGTCCTGCCATGTTTTTACACATCTTTCATCGGCCACAGGATGAAGGCTCTAAAATGTGAATGTGACCTTGTCATTTCCCAACACAAATGACAATGGTTTCCCATCACGTTCACTATGAATTCTAACCTGGATTCTGCCTGCTCTATTCTTACCTCCCACCATTCTGGACTTCCTTAAAGTCCCAAAAAGTTGAAACCTTATGTGCTTTAGTCCCTAAAACACACTTCTTTCTGCCCCAATTCCTTACACATGCTATTTTCTCTGACTAGTTTAGCTTCCCACTCCTTCCTCTCCTACCTAACTTTGACTAAACCTTATAGCCACTGAGTGGGTGTTATCTTTCCTAAGGAGTCTGTTCTGACTACCCCTAGACCTGGGTCAATTCTCTATGACCTAGAGAATTCTGTGCACCATAACCTCCTAACACATACAGGGCTAACTCTGAACATGGTGCCTAAGTTATGTCTCCTTCTGTGTGAAGCCTTTGCTGAACTGACAGCTCACTCTGAGTCCTGTGTTTACCATGCGACCTCACTCTCTTGTCACAGCTGATTGAATTAGGTATAGAAGCAGTGTATAAAAGGGCAGCCAGGTTCTTTGAAAAACATGGGCTGAACCAATTCTATCATCTTTTAAAGTACTTTGAATTAAGTAACACAGAGAGAAAGTTAGAAGCAGGGGCAAATTCTGAAAGCCCATTCATTAAGCAGAGAAAAATCATGACTGGGCCCTCAGAAGAGAAAGTTTTCAGTGAGTAAAAACCACAAGTAAGTCAAAGGAATGAGAAGTGAAGAGAGTGTGTAAAGACTGGGCTACTACTCGGAAATGTCTGAAACCCCTCAAGGTCACCAGAATCAAGAGCCACTTCATTTCTTGCTGTTCCTGAAGTCAAGAGACTGCTTTCCCTGGATTGCTGTGTGCTTATCTTCTTATAACTTACCTAATATATAAAGAAGTGGGAGCTGAGTCTTTGTTCCAGTAAATAAAGGAGTCTAACCAAAACAGCACTGAATGTTCCTCTTTCTTCATGGGTCTTTGCCACAAGACTATACCTTTCCAAAGGTTAAGGAACAGATATGGTACCTGGAATGTAGTATATACTAAATAAAATAGTAATTAGAATTTGTGAATGAGAAACCAAATAGAAGAAGGCTGTAGGAGGCATATGGTAGGGATCTGCTGCTAGTAAGCTTAGCTTAATCATAAGGGATTTATGTAAAACAGTATTAGGTATAATTGCCTCATCAATTACTTAAAGATACTTCATTTTTATCTGACAGTTATGCAAGGGAAAATTTTCTACACTACTTTCTATCTTATGAAATATGGCACCTGGAATTCCATGCTATGTTGACTTCATTTTTTTAATCCTCACCAGAGGATACATTTATTGATTTTAGAGAAGAAGAGAGAAACATCAATGTGAGAGAGAAACATCAATTGGTTGCATCCTGTGTGCACTCTTCTCAGGATTGAACCGCCAACCTTTTTGGTATATGGAATGACGCTTCAACCAACTGAGCCATCTGGCTGGGGCTATCTACACTTCTTAATTACACTTTTATGGATTAATTAAACAAAGATTTAATGATCACCTACTATGTTGTTTAGCATACTGTTAATGTTATGAAAGATACAAAACCAAAATATAAAATTCCTGTTCTTAAAGATCTTATTTTCAGTATCTGCTTTTTTTTACACAGCTTCATTATCATCCTGCTCCCTAAAATTTAAGCCTTCTGAAGCTAATTTAACCATCCATATACCTTGCCTATAATAAAAGGCTTCCAAAAATGTGGTATTTTAAAAATTCCACAAGTTCTAGCTTCTTGCCCCAGATAATCTAGTAAAAGCACAGTGAAATATTATCAGCAGAAGACTTCATTTTTTTTACTACTTCAGCCACAATAAAGAGATTATGAAAATTCTAAATGTCTTGCAACTTAAAGCATATAAACTCTATTTTTCAAACTATATGAATAGCTGGAAGAAGCAGCTAAGAGTAAAGGCAAGCAGGGAATTGTAGAATAAAACTTTCATAAAGTCTCTGAGATGTCTAGTGAGGAAGTCTCAGGGCTTACTGTTAGGATGATTTAAAACCTTAAACACCATTTTGTTGACACATAATTCTTTTATATATTTTCAGTATATAAATTGTGAGCTCCTCTAAAGGAAACACCATTTTTCACAGTGGAAACAAAGAAAAGAGCCTCTAACTCTTATTACATTTTAAGCACTGGATAACTTTGCAAGTGGGTAACCAAGTTTATGAAATCATGTAAGTCAGCACTCTGTGAATCGGTGTGGCAGGAAGCATTTCCTAAGCAGGCTTTCTGTTGACACACATCTAACTCTTTTCACATTTATTATTTTTCCTCATGGCTGTTAATGTGCCTCAAAAAATAGGGAAATGTGAAAACCAATAGATTCTGTGGCTACAAATTGGATAGTAACTAATGCAGACAGGGCTGGTTTCTTTCCCTTTGGGGTCCTGGAAAGTTTTGAACAACAGCCAATGGGTTGGTTTCTATTCCTTTGAAGAAAGCCTGTCTTATTCAAGACCCTGTTTCCACTGAACATGCTATCAGGATAGAGGTAAATTTTTTTTCTCTATTAAACTGGGTGGGGGAAATTGATGTTTAACAAATATTTATTGAACGTGTATTGAATAAATAAATTGAATATGGGCTTTATTCTAAGTATGTTGAGAAGTCATTGAAATAGATATCCAGTCTCATCCTTTTGTGGCTAGAATTTAAAAATGTGAGAATGGATACTCTAGAGTTTAAATGCATCAAGCAGACCTCATATTATCAACCTCAGGTTCACAACAACCATTTTTCAATCAATCCTCCAAAAATGCAATTCCAAACTCTGTACTTAGAGGAAGGTAGACATTTTTCTTTGCAATCAATCAAAAGATTATCAATAATAGTCCTTAAAAAAAGAAAACCTGATTACTCCCCATCAATAATAGGTGCTTGCAGGATCAAACTAAAGGTGAGCATCAGCAACAAGCCATTGACATCTTGGTTCACAGGCCAAGATGAAACCTGACTTTGCTGAAACTTGGCTTATGCCAGGTCACTTTTACAGAGAATCCATTGTAGACATAACATCTATCTTGAATAAGTTTTTAGGCCTAGTTCTAAGAAGCATAAATCTAATGATAAGTCACTGTTTGATAATAGTATTTTATTGTTTTCAAACACAGCCTAAGTTCAAAGAAAGCATTTCTAAGTGAAAGCACTTCTTTAATGACTCATTAAATAAGTAATATCCATGTGTATATCAACAATTAAACTGTGTTAAAGCTCACAAAATGAGATGCTGGTGCCTTGAAAATGGCACCCATTCTTGTGTTAGTCAGGGTAGACTAGCAGCTATTTCACAACTTCCCAAATCTCAGAGTCCTAATACCTACAGTGTTACTTCTTGGCCTCATCACAGTCCAGGTTGGTAGCCAGGGCCTTGGCTTCATGTAGTCATCCAGTGACCAAGCTCCTCCCACTTCATTAATCTGCCTTCCTGGTCCTTAGAGGCCTCTGCATTCATCCAATGGGTGGGAAAGAGAAAATGTGAGATTTTTAATCCACTTTCATGCCACCTTCAAATCACCTCACTTCCTTGATATTCCTCCAACTTCCCTCTTCATTTCCTCTTTATCTCTTTTGCTGGATTTCTCTTCTCATTAACTTCTTAATATCAAGAGATGAGGGGAGATAGGAGCTGGATATCAGTCCTGGAGTCTCATCTATTCTCTTTCTGATTTTTTTTTTAAATAATACAGTCCAGTATCATGGTTTTAATAACACCTTAATGCTGAAGTCTCCTAAAATATACATGTCTATTTGAATTTCTCTCTCCAGTGTTCACACTTATATAACTATCTGCTTATTCAACATCTCCACTCACCATGTCCAAAGCTAAACTCACAAGCTTCACCAAAATTGCTCTGCTTGCAGCCTTATCTGTGTTAACTGGTAACTCCTACCTTCCAGCTGCCCAGGCAAAACGCTTGCAGTCATTTTTGGTCCTCTCTTAATATTACATTCCTGCTGATGCTACCTTTAAAATACATCCAGGATTCTATAAAGCCGTATCTCCCTCGCTGCTACCACCTGGCCATGGATCATATTATCATATCATTCTTTGGCTCTATTACTAAAATGACTTCCTTGGTTCTACTCTTGACCCTCTATGGTATTTCTGAACACAGTAACCAGAGTGCTCCTTTGTAAAGTATGTCAGGTTATATTGTTCTTTCGCTCAAAACCCTCCAAGTGTTTCTCACTTCCCATTTCACTCACAGTAAAATCCAAAGTCCTTAGATTCCTGCAAGGCACAGTGCTATATGATCTCCTGCTGGCAGCCTATTCCCATCACCATGATATTCCCCCTTCCTTGCTCTGCCTGAATGTTCTTAGAATATGCAGGCACATATTCTAAGTGCCTTAGTGCCTTTACCATAATGAGAATGTTCTTTCCTCTGATATCTGTGACTAATCTCTTCACTTCCTTCACTCCAGTCTTTGCTTAAATGATACTTTAGACTACAGGTAACTCTGCCCATGCCATGTAATACTGAATCTTGCCAATTTCCCACCTTACCATAGTGCTACTGAACCACCTTTCTCATCTATGTGGGGTTTTTTTTCACTACATGTAGAGCCTTCTAACATGCTATAAAATTTATTTTTAGTATGATTATTGTTTATTTATGTCTCTTCATCTAGGATTTAAATAAGCTATTCAATGGCAGAGATCTTTATCTGTCTTGTTCTAAGAAGATTCTCACTTATCTAGTTCAGTGCTTGGCACATGATATTGTTAAATATTTCTGAATGAAGGAAGGAAGGACAAACATCATAGTGGAATCAGCAGAAAAACTATTAAACAAAACTTGTTTGATATTCCTGGTACCTGGTACCCTGCTCTTATTAGGTACTGTTTCCTGCTTCAGCCATGTCCATCGACTTTGGACTCTGGTTCCCATTCGGACCAGGTCTCAGTGACTGCCCCATCAAGGCAATGTACATGAGATACCAGTGTGTGGGCTCTGAAGTCAGAAATATAAACTCAATTCATGTCTCCACCATTTAGGTCATGTTGTTTCTACTCTTTAGCCCTCCACTTTCTTAACTATAAAATACCAAGTATAGCAATACTTAGTTTACAATGTTTGTGAAAAATGAATGGGATAGTATAAGAGTGATGACTAACACTGTGCTTTCACCATTTTTGTGTTTGAGAAATATTAACAACTGTTAGCTATTGCCTTTAAATGGATAGTCTTAAATGTGCTGACCTGGTGGCCCACCCACTATGTTCCCACTTGACCTGGTCAAGACTTAACACTTGATTCCACAGACTACATCTTTCTCACATTGTATCACAATGAACTAGGACAGTTGAGAAAAGAGCTCCATTTCCATGTGGATTCCACGTATTTCAGTAATCTAATTTACATTAGTTGAATTATATAAAATTACTGGTATTGTTGGAAAAAATAAATTTTCAAATACTGCTAATTTTATGTGGTTCAGGCCAAGGTTTTCAATTTCTTTAGAATAAATACTCTTTTTCAATGTGACAGGCAAGTGTTAGTTGAGCCTATTTCTAGTGGTGAAGATGCAAACTGGGAGAAAAATACTGGCATCACCGAGATATATCCTAAGACCTCAGGAAATATGGAATTGTTTCCTCCTTTGCTTTCTTTTTCCCACTTATTTCAGGGTCTTGAATCTTGCTCTGATCTCAGGAATTTTTACTTCCCCTTTTTATTTTTTCAGAGTCCTCCCAACCTTCCATAAGACTCAGCCTTCCCCAATATTTTAGTCAGGGTTCTCCAGAGAGGTAGAACCAATATCTATCTGTATCAGTATCTACATCTGTTTCTGTGTCTGTATCTATACCTACATCTAGATCATCTATACCTGTATCAGTATCTACATATCTATCTCTATCTGCATCTGCATCTATATTTGTAAGTATACCTATACCTACATTTATATCTTCTATATCTGTATCTATATTAGAGGGATTTTAACTAATTGGCTCATGCAATTGTAAGAGCCAAAATTCATAGGGCACAACGGCAAGCTGGAAATTCAAATAAGAATTGATGCTGCAGTCTTTAATCTGAATTCCACAGGGTAGGCCAGGCTGGCTGGAGAGTCAGGAAGGGTTTCTATGCTCCAGTCCTGACAGTGGACCATTACAGGTTCAAGTGAGTCCCTTAAAAAGGGATATGCTGTAGCCCTAACTCCTAGTATCACAGAATTCGGACTTGTTTAGAATTAGGGAGGGTCATTGCATATATAACCAATTAAGATGGGGTCATAGTGGAGTGTGATGGGACCCCACACCAATTTGTCTGGTGTCTTTATAAAAAGAATGCCATGTAAAAAGACAGACTCACACACAGGGAGCATATCATGTGAAAATGGGAATGATGCTATCATAAGCCAAAAAAGTACCAGAAGCTAGAAGAGAGACCTGGAACAAATCCTTCCCTAAAGCCCTCAGAGCAAGCATGGCCAACCCTTTGATCTCTGATTTTAGCATCCAGACTGTGAGGAAATTAATTTTTGTATCTTTTAAGTCACTCAGTTTACAGAACTTTGTTACAGTAGCCCTAACAAATTAATCCACCGTCCATCCCATAACTATCTTGAATTCCTTCCTCTTTTTCTCCTCCAAGTTTTAGTGAGTCATCATATCCTTGTCTATCATAACATTCAAAACATCTCTTGAGTTTTGTCTCTTCTCTCCCATTATTTGAGGCCATTATCATCTCTCATTTTGCACAACATCCTCCTAAGTGGGACTCCCAAGTTTCAGGCTCCCTTTTCTCCAGCACATTTCAAAATATTGTTTCCAAAGGCCCCTTCTAAAAATATAAATCTGTGTCCCACAACTGGTTGGGAAACTCTACCCACTCTCCTTTACCAGATGTAAATGTGTGATTCCTTAGCAGGACACTTGGTGTTCATCATCTGGAGCCACCCTTTCTTTTTAGCTTTGCCTTTCTGCTTTGCTTCTCTGTACCTTCTAACCACACCAGACTCCTCATTTTTAGAAAACTATTGTCTTTCTTGCCATTGACTCTGCTGACTGATCTCTTCACTCTGATAGAACCTAGATCCCCTCTTCTTTGATTTAATGCTTTTTCCAAATGGCTGCACAGTCATTGTCCAATACCATGCTTCTCTTCCCAACCCGAGTTTAAATCAGCGTGGCTGTCAGGGAAAGATGAGAGGTTCAGTATGATTCCATAATTCTGAACTTTTATGTGCATGGAAGGAAGAAAAGAATTGTGCTCGGAAGAGGGTAGAAGAAAGCAGGTTTAAAAATAGAATGGGAGACAGCGGACTAGGAGCAGGCAAGAGTCCAAGGTTGCTCTCTCTTGTAGAATGAGTTTCACAGTTTCTTGGGTCTACTTTGTTTTTTCTTTTCATGTGAAATTTCTTGGAGAGGGACGTCAAGATCCTTTTGTATATAGCCTTGTGTTCAGGAATTTAGAAAGGCTGTAGTGGCACATTGTGTGTAAGGCTCACTTCCAATAGCCAAAATGCATTGGCTTATGTAAATACCTAAGGAAGACCGTGCTATATGGAATACAAGCTGTGGCAACGCGGTCCTTAGATTTCCTGAGGCTGCATGCTTGCCAAATTTTTCTACCAGATGCTTAGGAAAGATAGAAAATTATAATTCCAACTGGTCAGTGTTCAGAAGGTAATATTCAAAACATCCTACCACATGGATAAACAAGAAAATAATTAGAAATTAAATGTTAGAGAATTCTGCAGTGAGCATGAATGTAATCCATAGGATAAACAACACTTGGTTGACATTTGAGTGAATAAATTAAAACCCAAAGTGATTTGAATAAAAATTCAAGACATGTATCAGAGAAGTTCACAGGAGACAAAAGATGAAATCTTGCTTTTGACATTTGAGCTCTATTGGAGTTTATGGGTAGGCCTGGAAAAGAAGGTCAAAGCCTTCCTATAGTACTATGGGATAAACTTCATTGTACAAGGCCATAACTTGACTCTTGAGAAGTCCATTAAGATGAAACATGTACATTCAAGACAGTGTGAGGCTGAAATTACCATACTCACAGCAAATAAAAAGTCAATCCAAACCATCTACCTTGTCTCATGTTTCCTTGAAACAAGATTAATAATAACAAATCAGAGACATTCTCCTAGGTTTTCATTGCTCTCTGTAAAAGAGCAACAATAACCAGCTACCCAGGTTAAGGTGCCAGATGCCTGCCTGTCACATGCATTAGAACATGTGCGTGCGTGCACACACACACACACAGAAACACAGAAACACGCATGTGTGATGTTTTTCTCTGAATAATAAGGACTCTGCTATCATGAAATTTACAGAATGACTCTAAAGTTATTTTATTGTCCTATAGCAAATAATTGTTTAACAGAAATGGTTCTATGAACTTTTCACAGACTGAGTTTTTGTACTTTTGGTTTTCAGAAAGGATCACAATCATGTGCAAATCTGATTCCTCACATTGAAAATATTCACTACAACACACACACACACACACACACACACACACACACATTCACACACACAAACTCACATATACACTTACACACTCGCACACACACACATAATATGTAGATTTTAGTTTACAACAGACTTAAAAAGTACCTGAGCTAATGATGGTTATATTACTAGGATACAACAAGTCTCTGGGTTTCAGCTTTGGCCTGAAAAGAGGTGATTCAAGCAAGATGAAGCCCTGAGCCTGTGGTCTCCCTAGTGATATACTAAAGTGCTGCACTTGATACTGAGAGAAAAATACGATATATACTCTGCTCTTGGTATTTAGAGAAAAAAATCACAGATCTTAGAATTCTGATTGGATATGATACAGGATAAATTGTTTGTTCTGGTGGCCAGTGAGGATGCAACTCAATGACTATACAGAGTGAGCTAGGCCATTGCCTAATATATCAAATCCACAAAGAAAAATAATTACATCCATATCAATTACTGGTCTATTAGAAATAAAGGCCTGGTAGAAGGACACTGTCCAAAGGTGATTTTCTAGTGCTTTAAAAATAAATGTCTTATCTCTGCCTTGGCATTTTCTGTACCATCAAAAGGCCATTATCCTATGACAGTTCCATTCCACAGACATTAACATTAGATACCAATTCTTTGTAAAGGCTCTTTACAATGCTTTGTCTCATTTGGTGGGTTTGCCAAATGTTCTTCACATTTCATTAATAAATTGACCGGCACAAATCCCCCAGGACTCTATGAGAAATTGAATTTCATTCTTTTTTCTTCTTCTACTCTAATTAATACTATTAAGAATGAAAAGATGCTATCAATAGATCAATCAAGTCTAGTAAATTAGGCAGCATAATTTAAATGAAATAACATTAAATGGAAAATTGTATTAATAAATATAACTACATATACCAACGGAATACCAACTGTTACGCTAAGAGCATTACATGTGTTTTATCCTTGCACACAATATTCCTACAACACAGGTGTTATTTGTCTTTAGATTATAGTTGAGAAAACTTAAGCTTGGGGAGTTACTAAATGCCAAAGTCAGAATCTAGGTCTGTTGGACTTCAAAACCATGGCTTGTAGACATTCTGTTTTATTGCCTTTCAGGTGATATTTTCTAGGACTGCCCTAAACACTGACCTTATATAGATTCGCCAAACCTCAGTTTCCTATTGATAAAAGTAAAAATAGATAAACTAGTCAATCTCACAGTCCCTCCTTAAATGATTTTAACCACTTAGATTGGCAAACCTAGACGTTATATCTTCAGGCTATGATTAAATATAGTGGCACAAAATAAAATTATGACACACAGAGGAAGAGTAATATCGCTAAAATCTTACTAGATCATGCCCTTTTTTCTAGCCTCTGCCTTTTCAATTGCTCCAGAGGAAAGTCAACTTATCATTAACAAAAAGTACAATGCAACTTGGCCAGCATGACTCAGTGGTTGAGCATCGACCTATGAACCAGGAGGTCACATTTCAATTCCCTGTCAGGGCAACATGCCCAGGTTGCCTGGCTCGATCCCCAATGGTGGCCTGCAGGAGGAAGCTGATCAATGATTTTCTCTCATCATTGATGTTTCTATCTCTCTCTTCCTCTCTGAAATCAATAAAAAATATTTTTAAAAATGCAATGCAGACTTCCATCCTCTGGAAAGAGTCTTAGGGAGGACTGTTCCAAAAAGTACTAGAGCCAGGTGTGGGAATGACACTGCAAGCCTGAGTCCTCAAGTTCATGAAGCATTCCACTTGCTCATAATTTGATTCTTCACTTGATTTGATTTTTTCCTTAGGAAAATACAGCTTAATTCTCCTGAATGTATGGGTCTGCATTAACAAGCCCATTGTTATGATAACTTCTGGACTATTCAGATGCGAGAATTTTGTAACTAATTATAAATCCCAGAGGGCCTCCACATAGGCGTTTTTCTCAGTGACCTCAAACCAAGGAAAAAGTCAACTGCTGGCTCATGTCCTCCCAGATCCAAGACAGACTTTCCACAAGCGCAATCAAGGAGGCCAGAGCGTTTACCCAGGATGGAGAAAGAACCTTTCCTTAAGGCTTTACAGACCAATGCAAATCAGTTTTCCTGGTTTACAAAGAACACAGACAGACTAAAGAAGATTGAGAATCACAGCACTTAGGAGCTAGAAGGAACTGTGAGAAACTAGTGGGCTCAACTCGTTGCCTTCTGGTAAGTGAGTCAAAGCCTCTCAAGACAAGTGAGGAAGTCTGATCTTTTAAAAACATTACATTTTACAGAGTAGTTGTCAAACCATGGGAAAGGGAAGAGAGAAAACCTTATTGAGAAGCCCAAAGGCAAACCAAGGTGCTCTTCTCCCTTCCCTGCTTCTGTCCAGGGAAAAGCCTGAAGCAGCCTCGTGTTCCTTCCCAGGATGAGCTAGATGACCCTCGTGCCAGCCTCTCCATTTCCCCATGTGCCCCATCGTGGCCTCACATCCTCCAGGATGTTCAGTTCAGATATGTTTGCAACATACTTTAAATATATAGTACAATTGTTGTTCCTTTTTTCTTTTAAAACTTAATAATATTAACATATCTGGTCTACATACAATATAATTTTATTAATTTTTTGTACCCAAACAGCTTTTCGTAAAAATATTTGAAATATATACTTTCCATTATGGTGGCAACAGGAAAGTATGGCTTGGTACTGGGGAATTAATTTGCAGGGGGCTCTTGGAATGTATGGTGCACAGATAGAGGAATTCCATACAACCTACACAATGAGTGTTTTGAATATAATGGGATGATGGAATGGGAGACAAGGAATCAGGAATCCTATTTAAATAAGATTAGTAAAAAGTGAGGCTAACTGCCCTCAGTATGAAGAGTTAGTCCCAAATAAAAGTGAGTGCCTAGAACCTTCAAATAAATTCTCCTGTGAATGTGGAAAGGAAGCAAGTGAAAAGCAGGAAGTAATAAGGTAGGGACTGAGGAAGAAACCACTTACTTGATTATGCCTTAATTACACGTCCTTTGTTCCTCAGCTACTTCTTCGGGTAAAGTTTTGTGCAAAAAAAAGTTTGGCATGTCCCCATAAAACTTAAGTGAAAGAAAGCTAAACCATCAATTGCATTAAAGCTGTGATCTGACAATTTGAGACAAAGATATTCAGAGTGAAGGTTGCTCCTCAATCCTTTAATCATCTGTTGTGTCCTGACATTCTAGGGGGTCTCAGAAGAGTGCATGACAAATAACGTTCCATATGTGCAGCTAAAACTATCTGCAACAAGGGTAAGTGACAACTGAAGCACCCTGGCTCTAAGTGATTAATATCAACACCCTGAAGCCACCTCTTTGGTGATGGATAAAGTCACACACACAAAAACACACAGGAGCTGGTTGCTTATGTGCCCAGAGATGCTGCCCTGATGTCTACCCTCCTGGGAAAATGCTCACATTCACTCACTGAACAGGTTCATCTGCAGGTTTATGGCCACGATCATTGATTAGCTGTGAATTCTCCAAACTAGAATCCTGCACCTTTTCCCTCCCTCCTTCCCCTTCCTTACCAAAGTGCAATTACTGAACTAATACAAATTAGCTGGCTTTTTAATTTTGATTTGAAGAGGAGAATGTGCTTCCATGGTACCTTATAGTATGGTCCGAAACGGGATAGAAATGAGTTTTCTGTGCTTTTGTATTATCTCTGCACTTTGAAATGCAGAGATATTTTAGGAAGGAATAGGACACAGGCAGCCATGGGTATGGCTATTACATTGTGCTTGATCTCCCATAAAACACACATTAGCACTCAAATATACATCATTTTTATCAAGCCTGCTCCCATGCATACTGTAGACATCTGGGTTACTAGGAAAGATAGCACACGATATAAGTTCTGGAAATATTTTGGTATAAACAATGAAAGAAGGTTGGAGATCACCCATCACTGTGTGTAAAAATAAGTGGATTTGGGTGCTTGTGAGTGGGTTCATATCTTCATGATCCGAGTAATTCATAGATATATTTTTAAAAACACCAACACTTTGCTATAGCTGGAGGTGGATAAGCACAATGTATATGTAGTTTGCCTGCTTTATTGAGTTTTGTTTTGAATTGTTGTGGCATGAAAGGGGACATTCTTTCCTAGTCCCCCATTGGAAATGTCTGTGTGTGTATGCACTACTGGAATTTCTATGATGCTGCAAAGTGACTTGATAATAATTGTAAGATTTAAATGCATCCCCAGTCAGTATAAGAAATTATTCCCAACAAGTTAAAATATATTCAAGTCCTTGCGGGAAAATGTTTTCAAAGAAAGTTGTGCTTTACTTAATGAGAGCAGTGTTTAGATACAAAGGGAGTCGTTTTTATGCTTCAACAACCAAGTATTTTTTTGTTATATGCACATGTGATGAGAATATACAATTTGGGGCAGTTATTCAGAGTCAAGTTCCTAATATTCAGCATTGTTCTGTATCCTATCACACCGCACCCTTTTTTAATCATACTATATGTAGTTGCTCATATAAATTCTGCAACTAAAAAAGGGAAGGAGGAAATCTAACAGAAAATTTCTTGCCAGATGGAGAAAATTGAAACATTACCCTTGTTTCTTTGCCAGCACAGATCCATTTTGACAGGCTGGAAATGATTTATGGGGGAAAAACGTATTTACACTGGCAGAGATGTTATTAATTGCCATACAATGTTCACATTTTTGCATTGTTTTGTATATGATTACTTACAAGGCTTAAATATACAGTCCAAATATGCTTTTTTTGCATGCTGATTATATGACAGACAAACTTACAATACATGATGCATGCTATAAATTTCGTTTAAACCTTCACAGACAACAGCACAGCAAAGACATGACAAAGCAGCAAACCCACAAATAGCATCCAGAGAAAACAGGTCATCCTGTGTGTGCATACACACAGGCACACACACACACACAGGCGCACACACATATGGATGCAAATGGTTTAAAGGATTATGTGCAGTACATGGGTGTTGATAAATAATATAACACTCTCAACACATAGAAAGATTATTCTTATTACTTTTAAGAGAAGCATTGCTACATGAAACTGCTACTAAAAGAAGGTTTCAAAATGCTTGAATATGAAAATATTAAAGTAATATATAATTTCTAAGTTAAAGAATTTTGCATCTTAAAAGACTACTTACTACATATGCTAACTCCATAACAGAAGTTTGGTAGGGCATTTTTTGGTATTTTACTTCAAATGGTTTAAAAATAATATTTTTGGATGGCAATTTTTCTCTCATATACATATGTGGCTATAGAAAAAAGAAAAATTAGGCTATTTAGTGAGAATAAAAGTGACTGCAATAAGGACAAGGCAATTTATCATAGGCACTGACCATTAGCTGTCTCTCTGTTTATTGCTTTTAAAATGCTGTCACTTTTTTATACTAATATAGATGGATATATTTATTACTACTTGCAATTCCAGATTTTAATCTCATATTAGAAAGATGTTCTCATATAACAGCTACTTGTCCAGGAATCGTTTACAATATATCTGTGTCCATTGAGGACATTTTAAGATACCCTTCATTCTCATAGTGGAAATTAATTCCAAAGGTCTCAATTTCAAGCAGTCATATCAGCATGCTTAGAAGCATTTGCACATAGCTGTCCCTTAAGTTTAATGTTTTAGTAGCACAGTCTCTCCGCAATTAGTTTTATGCTTCTTAAATGTAAATCAGATGTAAGCCTCTATAAACACTCACTCTCTATAGTGTTTTGCAGTGTGTTCCCATTGTATTAGGTTACTCTAAGAGGCAAATAATTCTAAATATGAAACAAAATGGTGTGCATGTGCCAAAACTATAATTTAGCTGTTTATGATTTACCAAACTCAATTTTGCTTGGGGAAATGGATTCAATATGTCTATTTGAAATTAGTTCATAAATAAGAGCTTATTGTGAGTGATTAATGAGTAGATTCTGCTTACAAAAGACTAATTCCATCCAAGGTCACTCTATCTCACTTGGAATTTGGGCATTTGCCCAGTGACCCCTTATGGGTGGTATTCACTTTTCCAAAACGGGACACCCAAAAGGAGCCAGGATCATCCAGCTGCCAAGCATCACATTCAAGCTACTTATTTCACTTCATCTTCCTAGCAACTCCTGTAAGTTCCCATCCCAAAGTGGCTGAGTGGGGCCTGGCTCCATAGGATTTAATAGCTGCATGCTTCTGCATATGTAATAACTAGCTCAGAAAGGTTTTCTTGAGCATCTACCTCATGGCCAGTCCCTGCTAAGCATGGTGGAGTGGTGGGAATCTAATACAAATCCTTGCTATTGTTGGTTTAATGAAGTCAATTGCTGATGATGCAGCAGACTGGCATCTTTTTATTTAGAGACTTTGGCCTCTATTAACTCAAATTAAATGATATCAAAAGTAATATTTAAATATGTAGTAAATGTGTAAATGTGTATGCTGGTTAATAGATGTCTCAGAAAACAAAGAAATGAGGCTGGAGGACTGAGAAGGAATAACTAGAGCATGTGTTTTCTTTTTTCTGTCACTAGAAAGAATACAGTTTTAAGAGGGGCGTCTTAGAGGGGCAGATAATGTAACATAACAAGGAGGAGAAGGGTGCTGGAGACTAAAACTTACCTCTACCAGCCCTGTGAGTTATTTAACACATTCCTCAACCTCTCGATGCTTTAGCTTCCTTATCTGTAAGTTAGGATTAATAAGGACGATGGTAATGATGGTAATGATGATGCAAGACCTCAAAAGGTTGTTGCAATGCTATAAATTTCATTTAAACCTTCAGCAAGAGTGCTAATTAAAGATAGCTATATTAGAAGTATATATTTGTTTTCATTACTCAACCATAAAGTCCCTGACATTAGGAACTATATCTATTCCTCTCTGTATCTCAATTTCTTTATATATAAATATATATATATATTAGAGGCCCAGTGCACAAATTCGTGCACTGGTGGATACCTCAGCCTGGCCTGCTCCCTCTTGCACTCTTGCAATCTGGGACCCTTTGGGGATGTAGTAGTGGGGCCAGGTGCCACACCACTCCTGCTTATCCTGGCCCCCTTGTGCCTAGCAGTGAGCCCAGAGTCTGTTGCCCTTCAGTCAGCTGAATGGCACTCGCTCTGTGGGAGCACACTGGCCACCAGGGGGCAACTCCTGCTTTTAGAATCTGCCCCCTACTGGGGCATGCTCTAGTATTGATAATATATACAAGTGATTTTGAGAGGAAGAGGAAAGAAGGAGAGAAGAAACATCAATGTGAGAGCAGAACATGGATTAGCTGCCTCCTGCACACTCCCTACCTGGGATTGAGCCCATGATCTGGCATGTGCCCTGATGGGGAATTGAATCAGTAACCTTTTGGTTCATGGGACAATACTCAACACAATAGCCAGGGCTATGTCATAGTTTCTATAAGAGTGTTGGCACTTAGTAGGTGCTCTACAATTATTTGTTGAACTAAATTGAATCAGTTAAGTTTTAAAATACTTTTGAAGTTGAGAGTAATCACTCAAATGTTCTTCCAATTCTTGAGCCAATGGAGTCTTAAATTCTAATCATCTAAGATTTATTGAATAAACACATAATTCCCTGGAAGAAAAAATCTTAAGATGTCTCACTCAACAGCAACAGAAACAGTGAAACTCACACAGGGCCCTGGAGTTTGGGCAAGGACACAGGCATAGCTTTGTGAGGAGTGATGCTAAACAGCAGCAGTTATTGAGAAGTAAGAAATCTCAGCATCAGGGACTGTGGAAAAAGATTGGACTGGACTTTCCAGGCACGTTATGGGAAGACCTGAAGTGGACATTTGTCAAATATGTGCTTGTTAGTCTACTAAGCATGCTAATGCCTTCCTTATTTGAGAACAATTCCAAAAGAGGGGGAAATCAGGGTGAAAGAGACAAATAATTCCTTTCTCTCCTCTCAGTTGTTGGGTTGTAAGCATGTGACCCAGACTTGATGTGGAGATGGAGAGGCATAGAGTGGCTGTTGGCACTGGTTATGGGTGGTTTGTCCAGAGATCCAGGGGCAAGTGGCCAGTGGAAGCAGCTTCAATAGTAGCTTTTCAAGTTGACTATTTCTGGAGCATTTTCTATAGAATTTGCTGCCAAGTATCCTTTGGTGCCTGCCTGTTTTTTGAGCCTGGCTTGTAAGAACTTCCCGGCTAGTTCATGAAATCCCTGATTTCCTTCCAGTACATTCCTTTTCTGCTTCAGTTAACTAAAGTCGCTTTCTCTAGTTTACAATCAAGAGCACAAATTAGTATAAGAATAGGGCCAAATGCCTACATATTTGCTATTTGCCAAACTCTTGATTGTTCCAAGTCCTACATCCTGTGATACTTCCTGGCTATGTGACCTTGGGCGTGCTACTTGTTTCCAGATTCTAGGAATGAAGACAGCAACTATCTCAGATGGTTGCAAGAGGGTTAAATTAGATAATAAATGTGAAGTACTTGGAGAGTACACAGCACATAGTGCTCAAAATATGTTGCCTAATATCATTGACTATTATTAATGAAGCAAGGGTAACAGATCAGACTCTGAGACTTTGTGGCAATAACTTTATCCTGTTTAAGTTACAGGATACTACATCTCCTCATTAATGGAAATCATTTGATCACATTTTCATAGCTCCCTTTTGATTGTCTGATGTAACACGTATAACGGAAACATTTATAAGATTATTGATGTTACAGAGCTTCACAGAAATGAAAGTGGAAGCTGACTTTTGTTATTTGTCCTCTTATGCTCTTATATCTCATTAAAAAAAAAAAAAAAAAAAAAAAAAAAAGATGGCAGGCTGGTCTTATATTGCCTGTGCATTCTCACAATGTTGAGCACATAATACGTGTTAAATATACACTCATTGATTGATAGCTCAGCATTTAATTTGATTACTAGACCCATCTGGGCCACTAAGTGATGTAGTTTGCACCCAATCATCTGGAACTCCCTCTGACCTCAGTCTGGTCCCCATTAGCTGAAACCAGTAACACAAACCACAAAGTCACCCAGAGATATGAAGGTGTGGCTCATAATGATCTGCCTGGCTCAGGAGCACAGATCCAAAGCAGCTTTCTCTTCACCTTACTACCTTACATTGTCAAATAAACCAGAATTAAACCAACTTCTCCAAGACAGAACTAGCCAGGGATCCTAACAGTTTTCCTAAGCAGGTTCGGGTCCAGTGCTCTACTTACCCAGGCTGTGGACAGCTATAAGATTTGCTCTTCTGAGCCCCTCAAGAAACACTGTAATGATGAGTTTCAGTATCATTTTTTTTACCTTCGGGAGAATACTGTCACTGATTCCTCTCAGTGCACACTTTATTATCGTCCAAGTTCCCAAAGGCACTTAAGAATATGTGATTAAAGGAATTCCCTACTGTCATATATACAATAAATCTAACTGGCTTTATTATCTAACAGAGTGTTGTTGTTTTTTCCCCTCTTCAATTAAATGTTTCCTGGCTGGAGCCGAAGCCACTCACCAAATTTTTTGAGCTTGAATTGAGAGGATGATGGTCAAGTGCCAAACTGCCAGCACACTGGCTATTCCCAGATCAGATTTGCAAGAAAAGATTCTACGTTTTGAATATTCTAGTGTCATATGTGTAAATGAAATTTAGAATTCCCACATCTTCAAAGCAGAGGTTCGATCTGAGGGCAATAGAAGCAAAAAGAGCTTTTCTTCGTTCCTATTTAATGCTTCAATCCCATGCACCCATTTTTAAGTGGAGGAAGAACATGTATAAATACTCCTGCCTTTCTCCACTGGTCTCCTTGCTTTATTTCTTAGTCAGTGTGGGCTACTATCACAAAATACCATAGCTTGGGTGAGCTATAAACAGCAGACATTTATTGCTCACTATTCTGTGGGCTATATGTCTGAGATCAGGGTGTCAGCATGGTCAGGTTCTGGTGAGGGCCATCTTCCAGGCTGTAGGCTGCTGACTTGCTATATCCTCACAGGTTGGAGAGCAGAGAGAGGAAGGAAGCTCTACTATCAGGCACTATTCTCATTTACAAACCCCCTTCCCCCTCACCCCCCCCACCCCATGAACTCATCTAATCCTAATTTCTTCCCAAAGGCCCCAGCTCCTAATTAGGAATATTAGGGTTTCAAACTATGAATTCGTGGGTGACACAAACATTTATTCCATAACACCTTCTCTTCATTCTCTTACCTTAAACCTCTATCAGGCGTCTTCAAACTACGGCCCGCGGGCCACATGCGGCCTGCAGAGGAGTCTGATCCGGCCCGCTAGGATTTTTGGGCAGTGAGCGCAGCCGAGGTGTTACAGTAGGAATTAGTAGTTCATATAGTCCAGCCCTCCAGCTCTCTGAGGGACCGTGATCTGGCCCCCACTTTAAAAAGTTTGAAGACGCCTGCTGATAGGTGGAGGGAATGGTCATAGGAAAGAAACCATTCAGGGCCCTCACTTATGAACCCTGAATCTTGAATATGATGAAAATAAACACTCTTGGGCTCAGAGGACTACTTTTTGGGATGTAATTTGCCACTTTGAGTTAGCTACTAATTTTACTCCTGTGTTCCCACAACACCGTGTGCACCCTTCTGTCAAAGGACTTTTTTGCCTCCTGTTACACTTTCTATTTTTATTGATTTTTTACAGAGAGAGAGAGAGGAAGGGAGAGGGAGACAGAGAGAAACATTGATGAGAGAGAACCATGGATCAGCTGCCTCTTCCCCCCCCCCACCTTACTGGGGATCAAGCCTGCAACACAGGCATGTGCTCTGACCAGGAATCAAACTAGTGATCTATCAGTGCATGGGACAATGCTCAACCAACTGAGCCACACCTGCCAAGGCTTCTTTCACTCTCTTCAAGTGATGTTTCCACCTGTGAAAAAGCTTAGTCTAATCTATTTGAGGATGAGAGACCATATGGAGCAAAAAGGACACATTCCAGCTGAGGCTCCTTTCACCAACCACCTGCCAGCGAGAACCATTTGCTAGACATGTGATCAAGGCTATCTGAAGTCATTCAGTCCCTGTTTGGACACCATATTGTGACAGCAACCACATGAATGGCCCCAGATTAGACTAGGATATGAACCACCCAGCTGAACCCAGTTAAATTGCAGACCCACAGAACCATGAGTAAATAAAATTACTCTTGTTTTAGGCCATTGATCTTAGAGCTGTTTTGTTACACAGCACTGGATAAATGATTCTGAGAATATTCAATATAGATTTATTAGATAAATGAGTAAATGAGTTAATTAATTAAGAAGAGAGTAGGGAATCTCATCTTACAATTGCAATGCCATGTCCTTATGGCCAGCTCAGCACATTAGCAGAATAGATTAGCACTTACCTGATGTGAGAGTTTTACCTGTAGTTTTCATGGTAATGATCACAGGAACCTGAATGGATTAGTTCCCTACCTGCATCATATCATCCTGTAGAAGTCCTAGTAGGGTTTTACATAGCTTCATTGGGAGAATTTTCTTCTAGACCAAAATCTGGCACTGTTCAAGGAAGGTGGCTCTGGAGAAGTCTTAACCTCTCTGAATAAAGTAAACAAACATCTTGGTTTGCTTAGGACAATCCCCAATTTAGTGTCCCTTTCACTCCAAAGCACCTCATTTAGACAAGAAATTATATGGTCACTCAATCTCTGAGTCTCAGCTCATAACAAATGAGGAATAATAATAGGGTTGTTTTTAGAACTAAAGAAAATAACATGTGTAAGTAAAAATCACTGTACAATGATAAGACATTTGAAAGAATGGTAGTTTGGAAGATCAACTAAAACCAAATTAACCCCAAAAAGCATTCCTGCCACCTGCTATGATTACAAACCATAACCATAGATTGAGTGCCAGAACCTAATGTATAGGTTCCAGATAACATAAATGCCCCCCAACCTACCTCTCCACCCACTGGTGAACATAAATGAATCCATTCACAGCAACAGTTCAATTGTTTTCCAAACTGGTTTCTGGATTCTGAGCAACAAAATCAAGAAATTTGTTTCAGCCCAGCTGGTGTGGTTCAGTTGTTAAGTGTCAACCTCTGAACAAAGAGGTTAGGTTAGATTCTCAGTCAGGACACATGTCCCTGTTTCAGGCTTGGTACCTACTTAGTAAGGGGCATGCAGGAGGCAGCCAATTAATGATTGTCTCTCATCATTGATATTTCTATCTTTCCTCTCTCCCTCTCCCTTTCTCCTGAAATCAATAAAAATACATATATATATATATATTTTTTTAATTACACCTTAGAAAAATAAATTTGTTTCAAAGGCACCCCAAAAATTCTGCAATGGCTAAGAAATGCCTTAAAGGCTTTTTTTCCCCCCAGAAAACAAGTACGGTATACCTAGACTTTACATAACCATGACAGAAAATGTTATCACTCACCTCAATAAAATACTCTGGGACATACATATGTCATTAATTTACACATCCTTATTATTATCCCATTTTGCAGATGAGGAAACATGAGGCATGGAAAAGTTAAATAGCTTGCCCAAAGCCATTTAGTAATAGAATGGCAGATTTAACCTAAAACCTATTGATCTCAAAGCTCTGCTTTTAAACTCCCTTCTGACGTTCCACATTAGGTCACATTTAATGGTAGATTACAAATGCAGTGTCACTACAAGAATAATTTAAAATTGTTTTTAAAATATTATTAGGGATGATAAGATCAAAATAAATCTAGCACATTAGTACCCTGAGGTTTTAAGATGTAAATAGATCATTTTAGTGAAATGCTGGATGAGGGTCAAAGAGACCAATAGGCATAGTATTCAGGTGGAAATAAAGAAGTGAAGCCAAAAAAGGTTTGTGTGCAGAATTGTGGCCAAGGCAGGAATACAGTGGGGTGGGATAGAAATCATGTAGACATGGGCAATGGGAATTTCCAGGCTACCATTTAGAACAAGGTCTAAAAATGGGAGTGAGGAGAGCCTTAAAAATTGATTTCCCCCCTCTGTGCTAACAGGGGCTAGCCTAGCCTTCTGCATTTTTATCTAAAAGAAGCTGTGTTTTAGGCTAATTCATGAGAAAAACACTAATGTCTTCCCATTATCTATTGATGGGTACTTTATATTTGTTTTTACTGCTACTTAATAAATAAATTAGAACATAGCTAAACTTGTTCAACAGCCAGTCATTAGTGCAGTTAGATCTACTGTTCAGAAAACTGAAGGGCTATTGACTCTGCTCAGTTTAATGAAGGAAAATGAGTCACAGGAGATCAGGGCAGGAATGACTCATAGCTGCACCAGCAGCCTTCTCTCCACTGTAAACTACTTTTCATCATTTATAGTCAGCAAGAAGCTAAAAGAATGTTTCTTTGCTGAATGGTTCGCTTCCTGAGCTCAGACAGACTGAAACTGTGGACAAAAGGAAGTCAACATTTCTATGGTAAGAGACCAATTATATAAAAAGCTATCAGGCGGTCAGATTCCCCATTAGCCTTTCAAAAATGACATATGGTGCTGTCCTGAGAGGAGTTAGGATACAATCTCATAGAGAATCTCCTGATAACAAAGGTCCTTCTGATACAGTAATGATCAAAAGGGGAAACTATTCTCAAAAATGGACCCAACATATACTGAATTCTACTCTAACATGATGTTACTACAAAGTTCTCAAGCAGTTTTTCAGGTTGTCATGAGAGTAATTTCTCTTATTCATGACTCAGTCTTAGAGAAGAGATGCTGGTGATATGGTTATATGTGTTCTTAATGGGGACAAGAAAACAATTGCCATTCTTCATACATAGAGACAATAATCAGTTGTAGATATTGACAGGAAGCCTAGCAGTAGGATTCTGCAAGCTAAATCTATAGAAGGAAATAGATCCTATGATGAAGGATGGTGGCCATCAGAGAAGCAGGGTGATTGATAAATTATATACAACCTTGGACTAAGGAAACAAACAAAAAATACATGATTAGAAATACTCAGACATCAGATAGTTCTCACACTGTGGATATTTAGAGGCTTAGAAATGGAATTAAGGTAAGTTACATTGGGCAATACCACTTCTCTATTACTCCTGGCTTTCCCTTGATCTCAGTTTTACTGATATCATCTTGGGAAATGTTTGGAACACAAATTAGAATTTAATGCTCAAAGAATGATAAACAACCAAATTCTATATAAATGCAGTAAAACTTTCTCAAACTTTTCCTAAAGAGAGAAGCTTCTATAGCATACCTTAAATTTTGTAACTGTGGAGCTGTTATACAATGATGAGGAACACAGAATGGCTCTTGTACTCAAGATGTTTAAGGTGTAGTAGCTGATGCCAGCAAGTACAAGGTATTCATTGCACACTGTGGTGAGAATTGTGATAGAAACAGCATAAGGTTTTGAAAAAATACATAAAAAGAGAGCTTAACACAGACTTTAGGATTCAAGTGATGTTTATTGTATAAGTCGAACTTCTTCAACCAACAAGATGTGTGTATATATACAGGGTGATAAAGAGGGGAAGGGGAAGAGAGATTTTAAGAAATTGGTTCATGTGCTTATAAAGGTTTGCTAAGTCCAAAATCTGATGGGATGGACCGACAGGCTGGAGACTTAGGTAAGACTTGTAGTTTGAGTCCAAAGGCAGTCTCTTGGCAGAATCACTTCTCAGGTAGGGGACATCAGTCTTTGTTCTATCAAGTCCTTCAGCTGACTGAATGAAAACTACCCACATAGTGAAGGACATTTGCTTTACTCAAAGTCTACTAATTAAAATGTTAATTTTTTAGAATAAGACTATTTTAATTTTTATATATTTTAATTGGTTTCAGAGAAGGGAGAGGAAAAGAGGGATAGAAACATCAATAATGAGAGAGAATCATTGATTGGCTATCTCCTATACATCCCTACTAAGAATAAAGCCCAAAACCTGGGCATGTGCCCTGGCAGGGATTGAACCATGACCTCCTAGTTCATGGGTCCATGCTCAATCACTGAATCACACTGACCAGGTAAAATGTTAATCTTTTTTAAAAAAAACACCTTCACAGAAACATCCAGAATAATGTTTAATCAAATATCTGGAAAACATGTCTAGCCATGTTGACATATAAAACTATTTGTTCATAGAAAAATTTAATTCATATTTAGTAATATTTATCTCCCCAAATAGATCCAGTAAGCAGTGACTTCCCATGCTCTCCTCACCCAGTCTCTGGCAACCACTAATCTACTTTCTATTGTATCTCTAAGGGATTATATATTCTGGATATTTTATACTAGAGGCCTGGTGCATGAAATTTGTGCATGGAGGGTGTGTCCCTAAGCCCTGCTTGCACCCTCTCCAATCTGGGATCCCTCTCACAATTCAGTACTGCTGGATCCAAACTGTTCACCTGCCTGCCTTCCTGATTGCCCCTAACTGCTTCTGCCTGCCAGCTTGATCACCCCCTAACCACTCCCATGCTAGACTGACTGATGTCTAACTGCTCCCCTGCCAGCCTGTTTGCCTCCAAATTCCCTCCTCTGCTGGCCTGGTCATCCCTAACTGCCCTCCCTTGCAGGCCTGGTTTCTTCCAACTGCCCTCCCCTGCTGGCCATCTTGTGGAAGCTGTCTTGTGTCCACAGGGGTGCAGGATCTTTGACCACATAGGGGCAGCTATCTTGATCTTTTGTGTTGGAGTGATGGTCAATCTGCATATTACTCTTTTTTTTTAGATAAGAAAGAGGCCTGGTGCATGGTTGGGAGCTGGCTGGTTTGCCATGAAGGGTGTCCTGGATCAGGGTGGGGGTTCTCTTGGGGCGTGGGGTGGCCTGAGGGGGGGCCTGTGGTGGTTTTCAGGCCAGCCACGCCCCCTGGTGACCCAAGTGGAGGCCCTGGTATCTGGAATTTATTTACCTTCTACAATTGAAATTTTGTAGTCTTGAGTGGGTCCCCCAGAGTGTGTGGAAGGCTTGACTTTCTCTGTTGCCAGGGAAATCCAAGCTTCCTTTCTGGTAGCCATCTTGGTTGGGTTTATTTGCATACTCGCTCTGATTGGCTGCTGGGCTTGGCTGGTGGATTTAACAAAGTGATGGTTAATTTCCATATTACTCTTTTATTAGGTAGGATAATTGAAATTATATATGTGACATTTTGTATCTAGCTTCTTTCAGTTAGCATAATGTTTTCTAAATTTGCCCATGTTGAAGCATGTAGCAGTACTTAAGTATTTTTACTGATTAAATACTATTCCATTGTATGTATATGCCACATTTCATTTAGCCATTCTTTATGTTGATGGACATTTGAGTTTTTTTCATCATTTAGCTAATGTGAATAGTTCTTATCCTGCTATTCATGTACAGGTATTTCTCTGTAATCTTTTTGGGTATATATTTAAGAGTAAATTGCTGGATAATATGGTAATTCTGTGTTTAAACATTTGTGGAACTACAAAACTGTTTTCCACAACAATTGTATCATTTTACATTTCCACCAGTAGTTATTAATGCTTGTTATTTTTCATTGTTTTAAATGATAGTCATCTTACTGGATATAAAGTATTAACTCATTGTGGTTTCAATTTGTATTTTCTTAATGACCAGAGACATTGAGCATCTCTTTATATGCATCCTGACTATTTTTATATCTTTTTTGGAAAAATTTCTATTCATGTATTTTGCCCATTTCTTAAAAATTGGTTTATCTTTTTGTTGTTGAGCTGTAAGAATTCTTTATATGTGCTGACTGATAGATCTTTATTATATATACTAGAGGCCTGGTGCATGAAAATTCATGCACTGGAGGGGGAGTCCCTTAGCCCAGCCTTCCCCTCTCACAGTCCAGGAGCCCTCAGGGGTGGGAGGCAACCCAGCAATCAGGGGAAGACGATGCACCATCACACTTCTGCTGCTGCCACTGCTACCAGCGCAAGCCTTGGCTAGCCCTGGTTACCTGAGCCTCAGGCAGCGCTGGACATCTGGGCAGCCACCATCTGAGGTTTGCCTGCACCTCAGGCCAGCCCTGGAAGCCTGGGCAGCTGATATCTGAGGCTTGCCTGCACCTTAGGTGTCAGCTGGGCAGCCACCATTCAAGGTTTGCCTGTGCCTTAGGCCAGCCCTGGATGGCTGGGGAGCTGAGGGACTGGGGGACTCTGGAAAGGCAGGCATGTGGATCCTGCTGCCCCAGTGAGGCTGAGGGGACTGGGTGCTGCCATCTTGTGGCTGTGGGCACCATCATATTTGAGGGTAGAGTAGTCAATTTGCATATTCCCTCCTTATTGGCTGCTGGTGTCACCATCTTTGTGATGGTGTGAAGGTCAATTAGCATATTCCCTCTTTATATATATTCTCAAACATTTCCTCCCATTCTGTCATATTTGTTTTTGTACACAACTGTATCCCCAGGACCTAGCACAAGGTCTGGCAATGAATATGTGTTGATGAATGAGGAAAAAGGCTTGGAGATGTGGAGAAGCTGTAGAAGGTTTAAAATACCAAACTCAAAGTTGTCACCAAGTGTTAATCATAGCATTACACTGTGTTTATCTGAAAGTCACAATATGTGAACTAATAGGCCATAAATAGGTCTCATTTACTGAAGTGCTTTGTTTGACTTTAAATGTTTTATTAATAACCTTTTGATAAAGATATGGAATTGTAAACAGTGAAATCTCAGCGTTGTAATACATAGAGAATGGAGCTTCAGGTAGAGGTAATAAGATCAGCATGCCATAACAATACTTTTTTTTTCTGGCAAGACAGCAGTAGTATTACCTTATGCTTGCTTATAGAGTTCTTTATCTTCAAAGTGTTTTACAATCATTAATTAATACTCATAATGCTATTTTTAGATGTTTTTATTGCATCCCTACTCATACTGGCATAAAATGCTTAAGGCAGAAAACATACACAAAATAGCTTCTTCTCTGTAGTAATGGGATACAAATAAATTTTACCTCATCATTAGTTAATATCTACTTTTAATCTTTTCATTTCCTGAATGTTGTTTCCTCTAGATGCAAACTACTGAGGTCAACAAGAGAATTATAGAGAAAAGTGAGAATGGGACAGAGAAACAAAGTTTCTCTTTGTCCTCTCTCTAAACTCCGCTTTTGGAAAGACGTATGGATTTAGGAGAATTTTTTTTTCAGTAATATGAAGGAAGAAAAGGCAATAAAGAGTTTTCATTAAGGGAAAAGAAGCAACTTGAAAGACATTTATAAGAGGGGGCGGGGGAAAGCAAACTGGTTTAGAGTTCTAAGAAATATCTTTATCTTTTTAGAGTGAAAGCAGAAACTTGGTGTTATACACTCAATGGTGTCACCAAAATTCATATATAAAGTCCTAACCTTAGTACTTCAGAATGTGATTATATTTGGAGTTAGGACCTTTAAATGGATAATTAAGGTAAAATGAGGTCACATGGATTGGCCCTAATCCAGTATGACTGGTGTCCTTACAAGAAGAGAAGATTGGGACACAGGCACAGAGAAAAGACCTTGTGAAAACACAGAGAGAAGATAGCCATGTAAGTGTTAAAGAGAAAGGCCCTTGGACAAAACCAACCTTGCTGACACCTTCATTTTGAACTTGTTGCCTCTAGAAATGTGAGGACATAAATGTAAGCTGTTAAGTCTGTGTTGCTTTGTAATGGCAGCCCTAGCAAACTAATACACTTCAATCTGCTTTATTATTACAAGAATTCTTCCCAAAGAAATTCTAGTTACATCTATAAGAAGTCTTCTGAATAAACGTTTTTTACAGGTTGGTTTATCTAATCAATCAATGATTTATATTTCTAACTTGAATCTTTAAGTTAGATCCAAACTGGAGTTTTCATGAAAAGAACAAACCAAGAATTGAATTAAGTTAAGCTCATTGAATTTTCAGGAATAATTTTAACTAATACTCAAGTGTCTTAAAACAATAATAGTGTGTGTGTTTTTTCCTTGTTTTGTTCCTCTCTATGAGTGTTCTCATGTCTGTAAGAAGCAAGGAGTCACAGCTGTCTTTGATGGGCATTTCTGCACACTCTTAAAAGAATACATGTGTACATTGTCTTGTAGTTTACAAAGTTTAAAAATCCATTATCATCCCATTTAATCTTCACAAAAACACTGAGATACCTCAAGACAGATGGTATATATATATTAGTATATATATTAACTGATGATAAAACTAAAGCTCTAAGAAGATAAATCACTTGCTCAAGGTCACACAGATGGTGGGATCATTGCAGAAGAGACTTTGCTATGTGCTGACCAAGCCAATTTCCTTCTCCTTCTAGTCAAAGTGTTGGCAAATCCAGCCTGCCACCTGTTCTAGTAAATAAAGTTTTGCTAGAACCCAGTCACACCCATTTATTTCTTTGTAGTTAAGGACTGCTTTCATCCTACAAAGGGAAAGTTGAGTAGTTGAAACAGAGACTATATGACCCACAAAACCTAAAATATAAACTATCTGGCCCCTTACAGAAATAATATGCTGATCCTTGTCTTCAATATACAAGTGAACAATAGTCCCCTACAATTTCTCTTATCCAGGAGCTCCCGCTTCCTTCCTCCGGGGCTGAATGCAGAGAATCTAACGGAGTATTCCAAGGGATTAGGAAAAGGCAGAGCTACTCTATGAGAGAGGTTAGGGTGCTATAGAGCAGATGCCCACAGCAACACAGCATTGGTCTAAGACTGGCATGAGAAACAGCCTTATTTCTTAAGGTTTGGGGTTTTTCAATATTTCATGGTTAAGAGAATAACATAATTTGGGTCTTTTTACTCTAAATCTAAAACTATATTCCTCTTGAATTGTCAAAGTGACCAGAAATGAAAAAGAACAGAGACCCTGGCTAGGTGGCTCAGTTGGTTGGAGCATCAACCCATACGCAAAATGGTTACAGCTTCCCAGCCAGGGCACATACCTAGATTGCAGGTTTAATCTCTGATGCAGACAGCTGCAGCTGATTAATATTTTTCTCACATTGCTGTTTGTTTATCACTCTCTCTCAAAATAAAAAATAAAAAAACATATCGTTGGGTGAGAATTGTTTTTTAAAGAAAAGGAAAAGAAATAGTGAGATAAGAACAGGTTCAATTCCATATTGCCTTGACTCTGAGTAAGGGTAGCTAATGAGTTTCATCACATGTTACTGTTCTGACAGTGGGAGTGCCTACCGACAATGATTCAGAGGCCACCTCCAGGCTCCAAAGAAGCAATTAATGCCAATTAATGACACATACCATGGACTCAGGAGTGTGGAGATAGGAGACAATCAAGGATTTTGTCATGCACATCTCTGAGAGACAACTGAATGATGAGAAAGCATTTTCTACCTTTAAGGATATTTGAAGGACAACTTTCAATCTAAGCCACACAAACATGCTACTACTACTAAGTAGTAGCATGTTTGTGTGGCTTAGATTGAAAGTTGAATTACGTCTTAGACACCAGTTGCAAATGATTTGGTGTGAGGCAGGTGGAGGGAAGGAGAGGTTTTCACTCAGAGAATTAAAAATAAAAAATGTAAAAAGTAACACCATATAAAATGAATTTTACCACATAATATATACTAGGCTTCATACCAGAAGTTGGGCTGCATCTTTCTTTCATGAAAAAATAACAAAGTACTTTTCAAGCCACACTTACTGGTCAACTAGCCAGAGGCGTCTCTCAATTATCTTCCTTCCTAGAAGGAGGGTATTTTATGCTTTTAGTTGGGAAAGTCTTGGAAAGAAGAATCTCATAAAAAAAAAATCATTTTCACTTGACTTGGAATAAGATACAAGTAAGAAAAAGAAAAACAGATTATTTTTATGTCTTCACCCCAACATAAAGTTATTGCTCAGACAAACCACAGATCTCAAAACTCTGTTCCAGTCTGTTGTATTTTTTTCCAGCTTTCTCCCCCAATGAATGCAGAAATCCTCAGAAATATGGTCTGTTCTGAAGTTTCATGATGTGTCTTTCATTGAGTGTTTACTTTTACGACAATTATAGTAAATAGAAATGAGGTGGAAATGTGCTATTTTCACCTGACCCCCTTTTTGCTTATTTTGGTAGCACCATTGTAGGTCATTCTCCCTTTACTGAAAATGTCTCCATCCTGTTTTCTGGCGTATTATTTTGATGTATTTGCTGGTTGCTTACAGGCTCTGCAGCACCAGTGAGAGGTTTGTGAACCATTCGCTAAGTGGTTCCTGCTCCAATGAATCACCTAGCTTTCGTGAACAGCCATGCAGAAGCAAAGCAGGCAGAAAAATAATGAATACATTTGTACCATGGCACTCTCTCCAACTATGAGCTTCTCACAACCATACAATTTCCCCACAAGGAAAGACAAGATTTCACTGTCATTAGAATAGGTAATCATTAGATTTATCTTTTATATAATTTGTGGCATCTTAAACTATTCTATGTAGCCTTATTACTGCCAGGAGTCCTCTTTTACTGAGTTGATAAGTAAATAAAGTAGAAATTACACACCAACAAGAACCTGGGATATGCTGTTTTAGTGTATGTCTGAGAGCTCCCTTCAGCAAACCTAATCTGCACAGCAGTTACCATTATTTCTACCTCAATGAGCATCTCCTAATTGCTGCGTTATTGCTTGTGAAGAAAATATATTATTAAAGTCCACAACTCATGACTTGTTGCACATCTACCCATGAAAAAAAACTTACACTTCATCAGCTCTTAATCAGTTTCAAATGGGGTGATCAACAGAAGAGCTTTTATTTCCCCCTCCCTTGAATATCTGTTCATTGCCTTTTCCTAATGCCAGGGTATACTTCGAACTGTCAAGATGCATTCATAATTTATTCAGATACCTGAAGATTTTATTAAACCAGATCTATTTAATTCTCCCTGAATCGGCTCAAGATGATTTGCATAGCTTTTTGTAATGAACAACAATTAGAAACTCCAAGGACTCAGAACCCCCTTTTAGTTGTTAATGTTTTATGCTCTGTTGTTGGTCTGCTGCCAGATAAAGGCCCACAGAGAATTAAAATTTTGTATTAATATCATCTTACAAATGCAATATTGCTCGATGAGGATGAGGTTTCCAAAGATTTCTTTCTGTTTTAGGTGGTTGTTAGAAAGCTTAGGTGATATTGAAGCTGACATCTTGGGCTCTGGGTTTGGCATTTAAAAATCTCAAAACCCACATTCTTCCTCTCCTCTGGCTGGCTGTTAGCCAAGGTGAAGTCAAAATAGCTATATGGTCCCTGAATGAATTTGAGAAGGGTAATAAGTTTGAAAAATAGAATGAATTTCATTATTCAATAGCCTATTATGTCTTCCTTAATGATCAAAACAATATGGATCAAAAGCTATATATAGCCAGGACCGGTTTGGCTCAGTGGATAGAGCATCAGCCTGCGGACTAAAAGGTCCCGGGTTCGATTCTGGTCAAGGGCATGTACCTTGGTTGCGGGCACATCCCCAGTAGGGGGTGTGCAAGAGGCAGCTGATCGATGATTCTCTCTCTCATCAATGTTTCTAACTCTCTATCCCTCTCTCTTCCTCTCTGTGAAAAATCAATAAAATATATTTTTTTTAAAAAAGCTATATATAAGTATCAATCAACAACATGGACAATAACATATATTCCTGAAGGCTTTCTATGTTATTGCTCCTGAGGCAGTGATTTGGAAGAAGGACCATCAACAGACAGTACATTTCTCCCAACCTAGGTAATTCCGATAAGTATTTAATATTTTAACACTCTTGAGATCATTAATGATATGGGTAAGAATTCAGATAAGCTTAAAATACTTACAAAAGTTGAAAAGTGGAGATAAAGCTCTCTTTGATTAAATACTGTGCTTATGGAAAGGACACACATGGGGTGGTAAAAAATGAGGCTGGCACTCACCCAAAGGGGCCACATTAGCTAAATCACTCAATACAGTTATCCAAGTCAGTGATCAATCTTTCCCCAGAGGCCTCAAAAAGATGGATCCATCCTATTATGACAGAGTCTAGGCCAGCCTGGTTTAAGAATGGGTGATGAAGAGCTCTCCTCATCCGCCCAGTAACACTCCTTTGCCCATCAAGAGCCTGGTCAACCTTGTAACTACAAATGTCAGATTGGCTTTATTCTAAAAACCCAGGTTCCTTAAAACACCAGACCACTGAGAAGCTCACCCCAGGCCAGAAAGCACAAGAGGAAGGCCCCATAGTATTTTCTTCATTAACCTTTGCTTCAGTGTTTTGCCTTTAGCTTTTTGCAAATGTCACAACAAAAAACAAACTTAAGAGCTCTGCTTCTGAATTTTCCACAAAGAGAATATTAAGGATACTATCTGTTAGTGGAGCACATAGAGGATGAGATCTGGATCAGATCACCCAGGTAATAATTCTGGTTCTACCATCTACTACCTGTATGACTTCTGGAAATATTTTGCTTCAGTTTCCTTATCTGTAATGGACTTACTCATAGGCCCTACCTTGAGACTTCTTGGGGAAATTAAATGGATTATTGTCTGAGAAGCCCTTAGAATAGCAAATAAGTGCTCAATAAGTGTCAGTTATTCTTGCCTGGCAACTGTGGCTCAGTGGTTGAGCATTAACCTATGAACCCAGAAGCTATGATTTTATTCCTGGTCAGGGCACATGCCTGGGCTGCAGACTGAATTCCCATTGCAGAAGGCAGCCAATAAATGATTCTCATCATTGATGTCTCTCTCTCCCTTTACCTTCCACTCTGAAATCAATAAAAATATAGTTTTTAAAAAGACACTAAATGTAAGTTATTTTTTCAATGGATACTTACTGAGTACTCACTATTTTTTAGACATTATGGAGGCCCTGAAGATTTAGCAGTGAGTAAAAGTGACAAAAATATCTGCCTTCTTGTCTATGTCGGAAAAAAAAAAAAAAGTAAAATATATAGTGTTAAAATAATAGTATATCAAATGGTTTAAGTGCTATGGAAAAATATTAAGAAAGTAGCCATATAATAAATACTGAGCCTAGCCGATGTGGCTCAATAGTTGAGCATCAACCTATGAACCAGGAATTCACAGTTCAATTCCCTGGGTTGTGGGCTCAGTCCCCAGTGGGGGGAATGCAGGAGGCAGCCAATCAATGACTCATATCATTGATGTTTCTGTCTCTCTCCCTCTCCCTTCCTTTCTGAAATAATAAAAAATATGTATATTTTTTAAAAGAAATACTGAAGTTATAGCTTTAAGTGTAGAAAAAGGAGGCCACTGAGAAGGTGACAGCTTAGAGCAGACCTAAAAGAGAAGAACCAGGCCAAAAAGTATATGGAGGAAGAGTGGTTTACACAGAGCAAAGAGCAAATGCAAAACTTCTGATGCCGGATATGTTCTAAAAATAGTACAATACATCTTAGCTATTAATATTTTGGTTGTTTTTGCTTCCTAAGCTCCTTTGTGAGTACAGCCCACATTCACTATTTCTTTTCATCTCTCATGAGACTTGGTTCAGTACTAGGTTCAGTACTGAGAGTAGAAGGATCTCTCTTCAAAATAAACTGCAGACTCTCTGTGGCAAAATGGCATAATTTGTTTAAAAGGCAGCCCCATCTCATCTCAGATCTACAGAATCTCTGAGTCTGTATCCCTGGAATCTGCATTCAGGTATCAGTAGTAAACATGTATTGGTCTGATGGATGCAGTTTTATTTCTATCCAGATCTATGAGTTTGCATTGCTTCAGCCCTGCCTTGCAGCTGCCCTATAGATGGATGAACATGGAATCTACTTTGGAGAGAGATGCAGTGTTTGATAAAAGCCAGAAATCACGCTAGCATACATTTACATTGGATGAAATACCAATTCCGTTTAGCTACACTATGAAATGCTTCTTTTATTTGCATGGGAGATCAACCATATAAGGCATAATAACTTCTTTCAAAAGTTCATTTCCAGTCCCATACTAGCTTCTCCCAGCAGGGATGGCTGGCAGCTCTTCTTGCAGCAAGTAAAAAGCCATAGTCTGTCAAAGCATCAAGAGCTAATGAAATAAACAAAACTTTCCTTACCTGAGGCAGGTGCCAAAGCCTCCTACTCTAAGTACCCCCGCTGGACACAATTTAGACTTGCTTTCAAATGCTAAAAACAAATAGGTACTCCTAAGTGCAATTAAAGCTAAGCCTCATATTGAATCTATTGATACTGATGGAGTTGTTTTGATTCCAAGGCTCTTAAGAGTTGTTCCTGAAATATCACATAATTTGGTAATTATTGTTTTATGCTAATATAAGACAAGAAATGTCAAAAACATTCATGAGCTTTCAAGACTTTTTTTTTTTAATAATCTTGAATCAATACTGAGTATTTTTCCAAAGAACAAAGTCGCTACTGTGCCATTATAATGCAGTATGGTTTAATTTAAATGATTAAATATGCAGTTTTAATGGGATGTATTTCCATAGTAAAATTCTTTATATCCCCTTCCTGTTCCATAGTTCCCACTTCAAACTCTGGAATAAAAGATTAATTCAAAACCATGCCAATTATTTTACTATTTCTTTTTGCTTACAGGTTGTTTTAGAGAGGTTTTGTTTATTGAGTTATTCAAGCCAATCTCACAAATATCTCCAGTCCTTACCATCAAAAGTTCATACTGTGGACAAATGAAACTTCTATGTTAGGATGAAAGAGGGTACTATTAATCAGTATGCCAGGACAAACAGGCTTAATTCAGGACTGTGCCCAGCAAACCAGGAAGTACAGGCATCCTTTTAGGCCTAAAGAAGTAAACATAAAAATGTGTAGATTCAACACTGCTTATGCTATCTAGAAAAGGCCTATTAATATGCATCTCAGGCCCACGTGGATACTTCCACATTAATTTAGATTATAAGTAACCCAGCAGAGAGAATGAAAGGCTAGCAATCTCTGGCCAGGAGAGGACAGTCAAGAATGTGGGGCAGGACACCATTTATTAGAGCAAAACATGGTAGAAGGAAACCGGCAACTGAAGAGCCTCAAGTCATTAGGCTCCTAAACCTAAGGGAGGGTGTTTCAGAAGACGCTTAGAAGCAATGGCCCAAAAGAGAGAAGAGAATACATAAAGCAAACTTTACCAAGTGTCTTCTTCTCTAACGTGGAAGAATTCGGGATGCTTTGCACAATATTCAAGGCCCTGATGTTTCCCGTAGCAACCCTCTACCTATCTTCACCTTTTCTCTCACCCATTCTCCTCATTCCTTCTTAGATTCCCAAACCCTAAGCAATGGCAGTTAGACACTGCCTTGAGCCCAGATATGGCAAATACCTCTGTTCCCAGGCCCATGATAGATGGCTAAGCAGTAAATATCTCATAATTATCCTTGACACACAATTCAAGCAACCACTTATAATTTATTGCCATTGACCAATGAGGTGAACGCTATTTATATGTGATTTTAACCCTGGCCCAAACAAGGGTCCAGCCAACTTCGGTTGTCCATGCCACCTAATAGTAGATGTTGAAAATTACACTATCATGGAAAGGCAATATCATGGGACTGAATCATAATTTGCCCTGAAAATTCTCTGTTAAACACACTATTGCTCCTAGTTTCCCAAATATCATAAAGCAACATTGCAATGAAAATATAACTAAAACATACAAGAATATAAACTACATAAGATAAGTTACATGAGCCTGTTTTGCTTATCTAATACAAAGCCTGGATCTTAGTAGATGCTTACTAAGGATTTGATGGTTGACTGAGAAACACTGAATCCAAAATATCATAAATGATCAGGAGCAGAGATGATAGAAAATTAACTTTATTCAAGAGGGATTAGTAAAAGATATAGTAGAGAATAACATTTGAGCTGGAACTTAAAATATACTTGGAAATTTAAAGGAACAGGAAATGTGGAGGTAAGCATTTCAGATAGAAATCACAGCAGGAAATAGAAATAAAAATATGGAAATACATAGATTTTTGAAAAAAATATATGTCAGTCAGTGTAGTGTATATTTTGAGTTAATGACGTAAATCAAGAAGATTAATAAAGTAAGACTAGGTTTTAAAAGATCTTGTGTACGCCGGGACCGGTTTGGCTCAATGGATAGAGCATCGGCTTGGGGACTGAAGGGCCCCGGGTTTGATTCCGGTCAAGGGCATGTACCTTGGTTGTGGGCAGATCCCCAGTAAGGGATGTGCAAGAGGCAGCTGATCGATGACTCTCTCTCATCGATGTTTCTAACTCTCTATCTCTCTCCCTTCCTCTCTGTATAAAATCAATAAAATATACTTTAAAAATAAATAAATAAATAAACAAATAAAAGATCTTGTGTACATGCTAAAAAATATGGACATATGAACTTGCCCAGCCAGTGTGGGTCAGTGGTTGAGTATCATCTATGCACTAACAAGTCCCCAGTTTGATTTCTGATCAGGGCACATGACTGGCTGCAGCTCAATCCCCAATAGAGTGTGTGCAGGAGGAAGCTGGTAGATGTTGATGTTTCATTCTCATCCATGTTTCTATCTCTCTCCCCCTCTCCCTTCCATTCTCTAAAATCGATAATTTTTTTTTTAATTTGGACTTAATCTTAAAAGAAAGAGAGATGAGGAGAAGAGTAGGTCCCTTAGATACAGCTATTATACTTTTAAACATTTCTCCTTAAGACTAAACAAACAAATATGTAAAGACATTTATTCAGGAATATTTATCACAAAATTTATTACAATAGTTAAAATTCTAAGTAATATAAATGAACATTAAAGAAGTTTGAAAGTTAAATAAATGATGCTCCACTCATAAACTATTATCACTAAAAATGATGATGAAGATATTAATTTAATGACAAAGAAAAATAGCCACACTATATTACAGAAAAAACACGAGGCTACAAAATATGCAGGGCATGATCTCATTTTTTTTTTTGTTCTGTTTTATTTATGTGATATATGCTCAGAAAAGAATCTCTAAGAATATATACCAAAATGTTAGCCATGGTCATTTCCTGATAGTGTGATTTCAGAAAAGTTTTATTTCTTGTTTTATATATACACTAGAGGCCCCATGCACAATATTCATGCACTGGGGCAGGGAGGACATCCCTCATACTGGCCTGTGCCTTCTCATAGTCCAGGACCCCTCAGTGCTGACACAGAGGCTGGAGAGGCTCCCACCACCACCACTGCACTCACCACCTGTGAGCCCAGCTCCTGGTGAGCAGTGCTCCCCCTGTGGGAGTGTACTGAGTTGAATGTCCTGCATTGAGCGACTGCCCCCTGGTGGTCAGTGCATGTCATAGCAACCGGTCATAATAGCCTTTTATTATGCAATATATAGGATATGTTGCATATATAGTCCACTTTAACATCATATATGTATTATTTTTATAAATTTATGATTTTTAAATAAGTTTATTGATAAATATACTTACCAAATAAGATTTACTTCATCTTTCTCTTTATTCCTATGTCTCCCTTTCTCTCTGTTAGGTCATAAATAAATTTATCTTTCATGATCATTTTTACCCTGACTAGGAACACTTGAGGTCAATTAACTAAATTGATCCTAAATGCCTGAATACAGTTTCAAAAAGTTTGGCAAGAAAATAGTATGCAACTTGCAGAATAATAATTATAATTCTGAAATTAGAGGTTCAACTGAAACCTGGTAAGAGCATTAAATGAATAAAAGTAGTCACTGAAGGCCACAGGTATTGTAAAGAACCAGGAAGGAAAGCAAAAGGCAGTTTGAGGACATAATCAGTTGAATAATCATGTTGGGAAAAGACCTTTACAACTCAACAATGGTTATACAAAACCAGTGGCCCAGTGCACAAAATTTGTGCACAGGGTGGGCAGGGGTGTCCCTCATCCCAGCCTGCACCGTCTACAATCTGGGGCCTCTCAAAGGATTTCCTACTGCTAGTTTACAGGGATCAGGCCTACACTGACAGTCAGATATCTCTCTCACAATCTGGGACTGTTGGTTCTAGCTGCTCACCTGCCTGCCTGCCTGATTGTCCCTAACCACTCTGTCTGCTAGCCTGCTCACCCCCCAATGTCCTCTCCACAGCCTGCTCACCCCCCAACTGCTCCCATGCTAGCCTGCTCACCCCCAATTGCCCCCTTGCTGGCCTACTCATTCCAAACTTACCCCTTCCCACTGTCCTGATCACCTCATACTGGCCCCCTTGCTGGTCTGCTTACCCGCAATGGCCCCTGCCATCCCATCCTGGCCTGATCACCCCCTGGGTGACCCAAGGTCCCAGCCCCTCCTTTTTTAATTTTTTTTTTTTCAGAGCTTCCTTGAGTGGAGGTCAGGGCTGGCTGGAAGCAAGTATCTAGAATTTATTTATCTTCTATAATTGAAATTTTGTAGCTTTGAGTGGAGGCCAGAGCTGGCCAGGGTGGGTGGGAAGTCTGGCTTCCTCTATCACCAGGGCAACCCAACCCTCCTGCTTGCTCCAGCTCTGTGGCCGGCGCCATCTTGGTTGGGTTAATTTGCGTACTTGCTCCTGATTGGCTGGTGAACATGCCTTGTGGGTGTAGCAGAGTGATGGTTAATTGAAACTTTCTCTTTTATTAGTGTAGATTGCAATAATTGTAGACCACAGCAGAAAATGAGGAGCTCAGATTTTCCTGAATGCATTAAATACCAACTCTTCAGAAACCAATTAGAGCTATAGAAAAATAAAAGTAAATCAAGCCATAAACTAGGTCTATCCTGGCTCTTTTAAAACTCACATAAAAGAGAACAGCTCTGAAGACATAGCTGAAATACAGAGTCTGCAATGATATTATAAAATATGTATTTCTCAAATTTAAAAAATATGAATGATAAACTGGGAAAATGAAAGTGTATACTTCTCACCCAGAAGAGGAAAACACACACACACACACACACACACACATAATATTTAGGGAATTCTTACTTTTATTTTAATTATTTTAAAATATGATAAGTACATATAATATTTGTTCTGTAATTATTACAATTTATACAATAAAAAAGGCTCTTAGAGTTTATCACTATATTCTTTTTTTAAATATGTTCTTATTGATTTCACAGAGAGAGGGAAGAGAGAGAGCAATAAAAACATTGATGAGAAACATCAACATTGATGGGATGCTTTCTACACACCCCCTCCTGGAGATCAAGCCCACAACCTAGACATGTGCTTTGATCAGGAATCAAACTGTGATCTCCTGGTTCATGGGTCAACATTCAACTACTGAGCCACACCAGCCAGGCTACCATTACATATGCAGTGACTAAAATAGTGCTAAATATATAGTAGGTGCTCAATAAATGTTTATATTATGATTTTTTATTAATGAATTTTAAAAGAAAAATATATGATTGGTATAGACAAATAATAAATCAGAGAACTGAAAAATAATAATACTGGTAAAACATATTAAATTCTTGATAATAAAGACATCAGATATGAATAATTAAAAAGGCACTTATATTTGAAAGGAAATGACCACTTTATGCATTATCATATTGGGTGGAACAGAGTTGGAAAGTCTGAGAGTGGAAATCAAGTATTTAAATCCTGAGTCACCACTTAACGCTGTAACCTTGAATGAGTAAATTATGTAATCTCATTACTAGGGATGTCCGCAGTTACCTCAACTTTAAATGAAGATAAAAATAACATCTGCTCTACTGATGTGACTATTTTGCTATTAAAACCAGCTCACATATATTTATACTAGAGGCCCAGTGCACAAATTTGTGTATGGGTGAGACCAAGTCAACCCAGCCCCAATCTGGATGGATCAAGGCCAGGCCTGTCAAAAGGAGGAGGTTGGCTGGCCGGCTGGGGGCAGGGGCCATGGGCAATTGGCTGGCAGGCCCCATCTCTGAATGGGGGGCAGAGGGGCAAGCAGGGGCCAGCATCCTGGAAGAAGGGCCATGGGTGGTTGGCTGGCTGGCCCTGCCCCTGATTAGGGTGGTGGGGGCCTGTTGAGGGTGAGGCCAGCTGGGGGGAGGGGCCACAGGCAGTTGGCCAGCCAGCCTTGCTCCCTAATGGGGTAAGGGAGGGAGGAAATCAGGGGCGGGGCTGTCGGGGGGAGGGGCTGTGGGCCAATTGGGATGGTGGGGGCCCATTGGGGATGGGGCCAGCTAGGAGGAGGGGCCACAGGAAGTTGGCAGGCCAGCCCTGCCCCTGATTAGGGGGACATCTGGGGTGGGACTGGGCAGAGGTAGGGGCTGAAGGAGGTTGGCTGGCTGGCCCTGCTCCCTATGGGGTAGGGGAGGGGCAATCAAGGGCAGGGCTGGCCAGGGGGAGGAGCTGTGGGCCGATTGGGGTAGTGGGGACCCATAGGAGGTGGAGCTGGCCTGGGGGAGGGGTTGCAGGAGGTTGATGGGACAGCCCTACCCCCTAATGGAGTGGGTGGGCCCATCAGGGGCAGGGTCAGCTGGGGGGAGGGACTGCAGGAGGTTGTACTGCTGTGGCCCCATTCCCCTATTAGGCCAACTCCCTGGCCACAGTGGGGGTCACAGCAACTGGTCTTTCTGGTCATTATAGCATTCCAGTCACTGGTTTTTTATATATAAAGAAAGATAGTAACTTTTTAAAATTTAAAGTCAGAACTATTTTTGGTGGAGAAGAGTATTTCGATGAGCAAATTCGCCTTCTTTGTTATATTTGGCTCAGTAAAAGCTTTGAAAATTGCGTGGTAAAAAACAATAATGATCAAGTGGTTGCCTTCTGTTAAGCACATTATAAACATCTTTTTTTCTCCAAATTAAAAGAGTATCCTAATTTTAGAGATGAAAATTGATGTTCAAGGAAGGTACAGTGACTTTCTCAATGCTATACAATCTATAACTGATGAAATGGCTCAACTTGTATTGAAATGCCTACCTTCAGCATGTACGCTGGATGGTGTATTAGTTTCCTAGGGCTGCTATGACAAATGATTATATAGAGAGTTGTTTAAACAGAAACTTATTCTCTCACAGTTCTGAAGGTCAGATTTCTGATGTCAAGGTGTGAGCAGAACTAGTTTCTAAGGGCCTCTGAAGAAGCCTCCAGTTCCATGCTTCTCCCCAAGCTTCTGGAGGTTGCTAGCAATCCCTGGCATCCCTTGCCTTGTAGACACATTACTCCAATTTCTGCCTCTGTTTGTACCTGGCATTCTCTGTGCCTTCACCTCATCTTCTTATAAAGACACAGTGTATATTGGATTAAGGGCCCATCTTAGCAAATTACATCTGTACCAACCCTATTTCTAAGTAAGGCATTCTGAAGTCTGGCAGTTAGGACTTTAATATACCTTTGTGTGTGCTTGTTGGGGAGTGGGCACATAATCCAACGCATAACAAATGGGTATCCACAAAATTTCAGGTTATTGAAAATGAATCAAATGCACCACATATTATAAGATGGGTAGTTTTATAAGTATAGTCACAAGAGGAGAAAAATATGTAGTGGTCCAAACTTTCATCAGTAGTCATTGTTCAGTAAAAGTATTTAAAATCTTTTAGAGGCAAATTTAAGAAGTAAATTAAAATATTTAAATGCATCTAGAATAGCTCCTGATTATAGTCACTTAATATAAAAAGCACCTAAAAAAAGAAAAGACTAACCCTCAGTATTGTATTAAAATAAGCAGCTTAGTAACCATATAAGACAGGGATCTAAACCCATATATCTACCTACATACAAATCACTCTGAAGATTACTTTCCAGAGAATGGAAATCTGG
This sequence comes from Pipistrellus kuhlii, assembly GCF_014108245.1. Classification (NCBI taxonomy): domain Eukaryota; kingdom Metazoa; phylum Chordata; class Mammalia; order Chiroptera; family Vespertilionidae; genus Pipistrellus; species Pipistrellus kuhlii. Next base: position 133,346,102 of record NW_023425515.1, on the reverse strand, counting down.
GGGAGAGAAGCCCCCTCATCCTGTCATCAGTGTCTGCTGATTATGGTGAAGCATAAAGGCACCCAAGCACAGAAAGGTAAGTGGTAGGAGTAGAAGGCTTGTCATTCATTACCCAGCAGTACAGATTGTGTTATTGTATCTGACCCTGAGTTCTGCATAGTCAACCACCTCTGCATTGAGTACCCAGGGGATAATTCATCATAAATGAAAATGCTCTTGGTAAAGGTGGGGGAGGAGTCAGTGGTCATGGCTGGAGCTGGGATTTATGACATTTTAATAAGTTAATTAACTGCTGCACTCATTGCTTTTTAAAGAATGAGGATAGCATATAAACGCACATGCTAATTAGGAAAAATATCTTAAGGCATACCAAGTACTTGTCAGGGAAGATGTCTTAAGGTGAATTAAAATACAGAAATTTATGAAGTCTAGGCCTATACCTTGGTTATAAGAACTAAAAAAAATGCAGGTTAATAGTACTGAAAAGATCTGATTGAGTTACATTTGTAGGCATGTGCAAAAATCACCAGTTCCAAAATACCAACACAGTACATACTAATAGGAATAAGTTAATTTATCCCAAAATATCCAGTATGCCTGGATTTTTTTTTTTAAAAGATTCTGAAACTAGTGAATAAGCTGTTCATAAATGGAGAGAAAAATCTTGATGCATTGTTTTGAGTAATTTTAATACAGTAATAGAAACACATTCAAAAAAATGTTTCCAAAAATGCTTTTATAACAAAAACAATAAACACAAAAAAGCAGGGTTAAAATGTTCAGAGAATATATTGCTACTCAAATATAATCAAGATAAAAAAAGGATAAAATTTTCACAAAAGAGATTTTTAAATGAGAATGGAATATAGATAGAAAAGATTTAGAATCCAATGTGGTTGAATATTAATACATTTCAAAACATCAAGAACTTAATGTTTCATGTAAACTAAAATATATCAAAATTAGCACAACAGGTTTAAATTTAAATCAATTAAGAAAGTTATCTAAATCCCTAGAGAGAGAATTCAGAGTCACAATAGATGTCCTAGTAAATTCCTTCAAACTTTCAAGAAACAAATCTTTACCACAATATATAATTTGTTTCAGAGAATAGAAAATAATTAAAAGTAATTCAGATCATTCTAAGAAGAAACACTCCCTAAGACATTTCTAACAGAAATTTTAGGGAAAAAATGCAGCTGAACGTCACTTATTAAAATATAAAAAACATAAAATGCTGGCAAATAGAACTTAATAGTATAAAATTAATATTGTACGTCTAACCAAAGAGGATTTCTCATAGAAATTCACAGTCTAAAATGAGAAAATTTATTAATATGTAACAGCAATAAATTTAAATTAAAATCAAATATATTTAAAATGATAAATATCTCAATAGTAGCATATCTTCTTTACATATGTTTAAGATATCTAATTCAAACCATTATCCAACATTTTTATTTAACAGTAAAATAATAAAATTCTCATTAAGTTGTGATTAAAAGATAAATACATGAAATTACTTTTATTATTCATGAATATTACTAATAGCATTCTATGACAATAAATAATGTCTTATGTGACAATAAGTGCAATACTGCATTGAGAGATATAAAAGTTTTTTTTAAATGAATAAAGGAAGAAGCCTGTGTTCCTAAATAAAAAGACTAATTTTTATAAGTTTTCTCAAAAATGTTAATGTATTTATTAAAATTATATTTCATACCCAATGTAACTTTTCTAAAATTTGACCAAATGATTCTAAAATGAATTTGAAACAAAAAAGTAATAGTTGTTTTTAAAGGAGGGATTAGTTTTAACAAAATATTAAAACACATAAAACTAAAAGAATTAGAACTTATTAACAGATTTTTTTAAAGGCAACCTATAGAAAAGAATAGGCCTCTCAAAATATACCCCATTATACATATATTTTCAATGTTTGAGTAAACCTGTATGATATATCAAAGGAAGTGAAAAAAATTTAACCCAAAGTAATCATAGCTTATCTACAATAAGAATGTAAAATTTTATCTACTTTAAGCCTCTGGAGAGAGAAGGAATTTCTAAACCAAAAGTCAATTGGAAGAGAGAAAAAAAGCAAGGACAGGCAAAAGCAATGAAAGACTGTTATAAATTAAATGAATTATTTAAAAGATATAGAACTAAAACTAGAGCAAAGTAAAAGCATACACTACAAAAAGTAAAAACTGTACCAGAAAATAAAAAACAGGTTTAAAAAAAAAACCACAATAAATGAGGAAACATATTTGTAGAGAATGCATCATTTCAAAGGGATAATGTCTTTATTTTATACTAGAGGCCAGTGCATTCATTCGTGCACAGGTGGAGTCAGGCTGGATGGGACCAGCAGCAGGGAGGGGCTACAGGTGGTTGGCTGGCTGGGAGGAGGGGCTATGGGTGGTTGGTGGGCTGACCCATCCCCCAATCAGAGTGTTGAGGGGTATTGGGGGGCCGGGCGGGCCAGAGGGATGGGAAAGTCAATCAGGGCCCAGATCAGGCTGGTTGGCTACAGCAGTGCATGTTATAGCAACAGGTCATTCCGGTCATTCTGGTTGTTCCTCCATTTTGATTGTTGGGCAAATAGATAGATAGATAGATAGATAGATAGATAGATAGATAGATAAATAGATAGATAGATAGAGATCATATAGATTGATACACACCCCCTAGATGGGGTAAGGACCATACCACTGAGGTTAAACAAAAATGCTGAAAGGGCCCAGGTGAGTAATAGGGATGGGTAAAGAGGAAAAGCAGTTGTAAAGAGCATGTGTGTAGCAAATGGGAAATGGTGGCTCAGGTTGGAGGCCGGGGGGCAGGGTGCATTATAGCAGAGTGATATACTGGAATATGAACCCAGTATTCCTAGATCTTGTGCTCTTTTCAGGAGAAACCCAAAATTTTTTATATATTTTATTGATTTTTCACAGAGAGGAGGAGAGAGGGATAGAGAGCTAGAAACATCAATGAGAGAGAATCATCAATCAGCTGCCTCCTGCACAACCCCCACTGGGGATGCGCTTGCAACCACGGTACATGCCCTTGACCAGAATCGAACCTGGGACCCCTCAGTCCACAGGCCAACGCTCTATCCACTGAGCCAAACCGGTTTTGGTGAAACCCAAAATTTTTTAATGCTGGCAAATTATTCAATAATATGCTGACAAAACTAAGCAAGCACAGTGAGCTACATACCAAAGAATCACCAGTTTACAAGCCCTAACTGATGTGAACAGACAGTTAGTTCAGGGGAAAATATTATTAGTAAAAATACATTAAAATTGTGATGAGGATCAACTACCCATCTTGTTTGTGATTTCACCATATGGTGCTCATCTATGTAGGGAACTCTTCAGAATGTAAGAAATTTCCAATGAGAAAGATGAAGAAAGCGCAGCATCCTTTTATAATACCCAGTGAATCAACATCTTACCAGAGGGCTTCCCCTGGCCCCTGCCATGAGCAGCCCTACATGGAGCTACTCTGGATTATGTGCAGTTACTCAAACACTTGCATTCTTTTTTTCCTGCTGTTGTTTCTTCCTGGAATGTTCTCTATCTTATATAATAAAAGCCTAATATGCAAATTGTCCCCTCCAACAGTCATTCAACTGAGCATTCAACCACTCACTATGATATGTGCTTACCACCAGGGGGCAACATGGAACATAGAGGGCGTCAGTGATACGGTGCTGGCAGCAGGTGGCACTAGAGGTGCTACCAGCACCAATGGGCCCCGACGAAAGCGGGACTGCAGTGGGATGGGGGAGCAGGTAAGTGGGTGGTGCCAGGACAAGGTGGATGTGAGTGGAGGCCTTATTGCTCTGCTGATTGTTCCACAGATGGTGACCAGCATTGGTAGTGGAGGTCAAGACCACTGCCCAGCTCCCAGGCACTGAAGGAGCCGAGTGGGGTGCCCGACCCCGACCAGTCATCCCAGCTGGTGACCAGCAGCAGGGGACCTGGGGGAGGCATGGACGCTGCCTGGCTCCCAGGTACTGAGGCAGCCAGTGAGGGGCCTGGTCAGGATCAATCACCCTACAGACAGGATGGTCGAGCAGGTGACAGGGTGGCGCCAGGCAAAGGCGGGGTGCCAATCAGGGCTGCGGAGCTGTGAGGCTGAGGGCATGAGCTAAGGTCTGATCTCTATATGCCACCCAAGGGACTTCACCTGCACACAAATTTGTGCACTGACCCTTTAGTTCTTAATAAAGAAATCTCAATTATCCTTCAAAGCTTAGCTCAAATGTTACTCGACTGTAAAACCCAAAGACAGAATTAACCATAAAATCAACACATCTGTCGAGTATCTGTTCTGTACCAGACAGTGGGGCCTATAGCAGTGAACACAATAGAAAGGTTTCTGCTTCCATGGTGCTTGCACAGCACTTAGCTAATGTGCTATACATAACCCTTAGCATGTTTCTATTTGTAATCATTAGTTATTAGAAATTGTTTTCTTCCCCCACCAGACTGTGATGGAGAAAATAAATGTCTCCCCATAATACCAGCTCCTCCAAGAGTCTCAATTTTTTAGTCTCGACAGTTTCAAGGATTATAAATAGTTTGTATATATAGAAGATATTCAATATATACTTGTTAAATGTGGGAGAGAAACTATCTATCCTATATATTAATAATAAAAGGGTAATATGCAAATTGACCCTAATGGCAGAATGATCTGTCACTATAATGTGCATTGACCACCAGGGGAGCTCCATAGAGGGTGCAGGCTGGTCTGAGGGACCTTTCCCACCACCCCCACCAACCCCTGCTCCTGAGTGCAGGAATATTTGTGCACCGGGCCTCTAGTATATATATAAAAGGCTAATATGCAAAGTATCCCCTCAGGAGTTCGACTGAGAGAATGGGGATTCAATTGCTTGCTATGACATATGCTGACCACCAGAAGGTGGCTCAGAACATGGTGGGTGACCAGTGGTGAAGACAAGGCACTGAGGGAGTGAGGGAAGGAGGAGAGAGGGAGGCAGGGAACCTGATCAGCCCTGATCTCCAATCAGAACTAGGGACCCTATCCATCTATGAATTTTGTGCACCAGGCCTCTAGTCTTATTATAAAAGGCCACCATGACTATGAAATCTTAAACTTACTGGGAAAAGAAAACTCAAAAGTGGGTAAAAATTTTTAAAGGAATTTAGAAGTCACAACTCTTCATCACAATTTCCCAGTACTTTGCTACATTGTTATATTCTGTTTTCCCTAAAAAAGTGACAAAAACACTGAAACATTAATCAATCCAGATATCTGTTAATCACTTACAGTTCATTTGAGCAACAGAGAAAGGAGTCAGTGTTCTTAAATTAACCCTGCAGAGACATATTAACATAGAAACAAAACAAATCCATCTTGACATCTGGAGTTCTGTATTTTAATTATACTCAATACACAAGTATATTTGTCATGTTCTCTTAAAGCAACTGCAAAATCATTTCTTGTGTTCTCAAGGCACAAAAGATGATCACCATGGCTAAGGTCTATAGTTTTGGTTAGGAATAAAACAGTGTTCATGGTCATGGTCAAGATACGAAGTGAGAGTGCAGCATTTAAAATTGCTTTCAGTGCTGTTTTGTCTATGAGCTCCCGGAGTGCTCCATAGGGTATGTTATGTGACTTATCAAGCTCTCCACATGTCTATCTTCCTCTGTGGACTGGAAGTTCTCAGCAGAGGACAAGACAAAGAACATACACCTTATAGTGCCTTGAACAATGACTTACATTTGGTGGGTGTGCGGTGAAAGTTTTTTTTTTGTTTTTTTTTCACTATTAGGATAAGTATTACATTTTATCATGTAACATGGAATATGAACATTTTGCATTTGAAAATATACCATGCCAACATTAAAATGTTTTGAATGTTTACCTTTTAAGTCATTTGCTTTCTATTTATAACCCTTAATATGAAATATAGAAGATGAGCAGAAGAAGGAAGTCAGAGGACCTAATTGAACAATAAGAAAGCCAGTAAATGGGTTCTTCCCTTAGACTAAAGTCTTTTTATTTACAGCTCACCCTTAAAAGATTAACTTGAATTAATATGCCATGAACTATCTCATACTAAATATTAGAATCACCCAGAGCAACACAAAAATCCAAGTATTCTGAAATATTGACTTAATGTGGTAAATTGTCCTTAAATATAATCATTCAAAGATAGAAATTAGCTTATTGTTAGAAGTGATCATCATTTCATAGCAGACATTCAATATTTCATTTATAAATGTTTTTGAGAGTCAATTTTGTAGGAAGATGAAGAGTGGTCATTAAAATCATACTTTAGACATTGTCCCTTTCCCCAAGATATTTTTGTCTGAAAAGGGGAGAAAATATAGACATATCGGGTCTAGTAATAATTAATGTCGTTTTTAAACATTCGTTTAAAATCTTGCTTGGCGTTGACTTGTATTGACATAACCTTCAAACACGTGGTATCTACAGAACGTGTGAAGTGCAATTAACAAGTTTTGCTTGAAAAAGTTTGTGTTTGGTTTGGTTTTTGTTGCAAAACTAGGGCTAAGAAGATGGCGGATGAAGAGCATATTTGGCACTGCATGCTTTACGAGTTCCAATTAGGAAGAAAAGCAAGTGAGGCTGCAAAAAACATCTGTAGTGCTCTTGGTCAAGATGCAGTTAGCGCCAGAAAATGCCAGCGTTGGTTTGAGAAATTTCGCGAGGGAAATTTTTCGTTAGATGACAAGAGTGGTCGAGGCCGTGTGTCCAATTTTGATCAAGAAGCTCTTCAAGCTCTTTTGGTGCAAAATCCTCAAATTACCCAACAAGAGCTTGCGACAACTTTAAATTGTTCACAAAAAACAATTTCCAATCAATTGTGTGCACTTGGCAAAGTCCAAAAGTTTGGAAAATGGGTTCCTCATGAGTTGACCGACAACAACCGTAATCAAAGAGTCACAATTTGCAGTTCGCTCCTCTCTCGTCAAAACCGTTTGCCGTTTTTAGAGCAAATTGTTACTGGAGATGAAAAATGGGTGCTGTATGTTAATTTGAAAAGGCGGCCTCAATGGTTGGACAAAAATGAGGCTCCGCAGCCCACGCCAAAACCTGACTTGCATGCGAAAAAAGTGATGTTGTGTGTTTGGTGGAATTTTAAAGGAATTCTTCATTATGAACTTTTACCATCTAACCAAACCATTACAAGTGCAGTGTATAGTGCCCAATTAGAAAGGTTAGCCCAAGCTTTAAGAGAACAAGAACCCGCACTGATTAATTGGAAGGGCGTAATTCTTCACCACGATAACGCACGACCTCATACTGCAAGAATCACTGCTGAAAAACTGCGCCAGTTGGAATGGGAAGTTCTCCCTCAACCTGCATATTCTCCTGATATTGCCCCTTCCGATTACCATTTGTTTCGTTCTTTGCAAAACTTTCTTCTTGGAAAAAAATTTAATAATGAAGAATGCCTCAAAAATGCATTGACCGAATTTTTTGCATCAAAATCACAAGAATTTTATAACAGAGGGATTAAAATGCTTCATGAGCGTTGGGCACAAGTAGTAGAAAACAATGGCAACTATATTGTTGATTAAATTTTGTTGTATTGTTTAAATAAATTAGATTTTTAAAAGTATTAGAAAACGACATTAATTATTACTAGACCTAATAGTTGGGATATTAGCTCCTTTTGTTAGCTAAAGTTATATAAAAGTTGTTAACTTGGAGATATAAACAAGGTATTATTCTTTTGTTTCTCTACTTATCTATATTAGGAGGTCACGTCAGAGAAATTACTAGTACTACATATAATCATAAAGTGTTAAAGTTTGAAGAATCCATAGAAATCATCTAGTTCCTTTGTTCTCCATACATATTAAAAAAAATAATAATCCAGAAGAGCTAAATGCATTTTTTCAAAATTACACAATAAAGCAACAAATCTGAGATGAGAACATAAGTTTTCAGCCCCTTCAAAATTTCTACTAACACCCCATTATAGATATCTTTAAGAAAATAAGGTATTATCCACATTTATACAGAATACACAAATTGCTTCTAACATTAACATGCCCAACTATGTATGCATTTGTCTTTCAATCGACTTTTAGCAATTCTAACTCAGCTGTAGTCCAGTGACCCCCCCCATAACAAAATGTACATCTCTTTATACATATTTTATCATTTGTCTTAAGTTGTACTTTACAAGGTGTCTAAGTTTTTTATCTGGTATCCTGATTTTAGTTAATAGTACAAAACAACAACAAGAGCAAAAATATAAAATAACAGTCCTTGATCTAGACGTGTTTAGTGTACCAAAAAAAAAAAAAAATGCACCAGGGCTGCAGGCACATGAAAACATGTCAATCAGATGTAATTGCTCTCCAAGAGAAACACTTTTCAAGCAAGTAAAAAAGAACCCATCCTGAACACAAGGCTTTGTAGCAGCAACTAATCTACTAATGACAAGCTCGGTTTGTTATTCTCAAAACTCGTTATTTAAGATTCAGCATTTGAAACATGACAGAAAAGGACAACCAGACCAAGTTAAAGCTCTGAAACAATTATATAATTAATGTGTGCAGGCACTTATAGGATGGATAGATTCATAGATAAATAGATGATAGATAGATAACACAGAGATATTATAATGATATTTCATTACATCATTAATAATTGCTGAGAATCAAAGTACCTTTGTGATTACGTGTACCAGTGCAGACAAATATCAGAACTCCAGCACATTATTTTTTTTTAAAGTCCTCTGCGTTTTTGCACAATAACTCTTAAGGACACTCAATAGGCCGTTCTGCCTGAAGACAGTGAAGCCCACCTCCCAGGGGGAGCTATTTGAAGGCTATATTTGGCTGGATGCATATAAAGACAGCTTTAAAATTCTTTCAATATCTTTTTCCATTATTGCAGAGCCTACTTAAATGGAAACTTAATAATCTCTGAAACAAAAGGCAATTGCTAACTCCAAAAAGAAAGAAATGGCCTCAATTTTTGCTGCTTACATTCATTTCCCCAAAACTGAGATGTCATATTTTTATAGTTCTAGAGTTGAAGTATTCAATAACTAAAAGGTCTAAAAGTTAAAACACACACACACACACCTACACACACACACACACACACACACACACACACACACACACATAAAAGAAAATAAAAAACACTACAGTAAGCCTCAGCCAAGAATTCCATTGTAATCTCCACTTAAATTTACTAAATTTGAATGCCAGCTATTAAGACACTGTCATTCTCTGAAATGCTCTATTTGGGGATGACCATAAACTATTTGTTTATAAAATTCATTTTAAGTTTTAAAATAACTGATTTTCTGTTTAAATATGAAAATGCAAATGGAAAGAATATATAAAGTGAGATTTGATGGTAATTAGGCACACAGGATTCTTAGGTAGGATACTTTCTTCTCTACTCATTTTATTGCCTCACTTTATGGGAGAAAGTTAGGGCACACACTTTTGGCTAATCTATTCACTTCCTAAAAACTCCTATGCAGCATGCAAGAGTGACTAATCACTTTGTTCATAATATGGGGTACAGATTAGCTACATTTCACTAGTTGCCATGGTTATGGTGATTTAAAGATAGATCTAGGCTCAGTTCCTTCTTTTTTCCTCTTCCTGTACTCAGGCAATAAGATGTCTCTGTATGTGACTTCCAAGTTGTAAGTATGACCTCTAAGTGGCTTTGTCCATGTGGACTGATGGTAGGAGTGTTTGGTTGGTATAGCAGACATTATAATGTGCAGCCCAGATCCTCCTTCAAGGAAGCACTTGTTACACCAACTTCTGGCCTTTAATGCCAGCTCCTCTGGGGATTTAGTCATAGAGAGCCACCCCCTCTCCCTTATCTTCACAAGGCAGCCCACACCCAATAACTAATTGATATAGGAGCATAAAAGCCTGGCATCTTGGCCCAACTCAGGAAAACTCCAAAGGCTCCATAACTTACAGAGTCATTCTAAACTGTGATTGACCTGCATCACAGCTCAACTTCCTCCTCAGTCTACACCTGCTTTCTTGTCTCCCCTTTCACAGGATTAGATCCCTGAGCTCGCTGTAAGTAGTCTAAACACTAAACTTTGACTCAGAAGTTGCTTCCTGAGGAACACTATCTGATCTCCATTCTTAACATTCTAGACTAGAGGCCCAATGCAAAAAAAATCATACATGGGGGGGAGAAGGGTTTCCTCAGCCTGTCCTGTGCCTTCTTGCAATCCGGGAATCCTCAGGGGATGTCTGACTTGCAATTCGGGAACCCATCGGGCCTAAACTGGCAGTCAGACATCCCTTTCACAATTCGTGACCCCTCACTCCTAAACACCTGTCTGCTTGCTCCTAATCACCTGCCTGCTCGCTCCTTACTCCTCGGCTCACCACTCCTTAGTGCCACCGCAGAGGTGGAAGAGGCTCCTGCCACCTTCGCTACAGTCACCAGCCATGAGCCGTGAGTGGTACTCCCGCTATGGGAACACACTGACCACCAGGGATCAGCTCCTGCATTGAACATCTGCTCCCTGGTGGTCAGTGAGTGTCATAGTGACCAGTCATTCTGGTCATTCCAGTCGTTCCACTGTGATGGTTGCTGGGCTTTTATATATAGAAATTCTAAAGAGTAGGAATCTCTGTTTAGGTTTCTAGATCTGAATCTCCCTTTGCAGTTTCATTTACCAAAGTTCTAAACTTAGATGTCATGAGTACATTCTAGCTATTAATAAAAGTTGTATTTGACTTTCCTTTTGGCTATTGCCATCATGTCATAGTTCACATGTCATCAGAGCATATTAGAAGTGGACAATAGAACTTAAGCATCAAAACCCCACTTGATACCCTTAATAAAGCTTATCCCTGACGTCAAATGGAAAGAAATGGTATAGAAATCCAGATATGTCAAGCCTTCTTTATCAAATCATTTAAATTTGCCCTCTTGAGATTTCTCACTTCAATGACAACTCTAAGGGAGAAGAGTTAGTGAATAGTTTGCAAAATGCAGAAAAGTTTAGGAGACTGAAGAATTTAGGAATTAAATATGACTAGTTAAGTTAAATGAAGGTAAACTTTTCTTTGATGTTTAATAAATGGAAAGAATAGAGATCTGGCGCTGACCCATGTGGCTCATTGGTTGAGTGTCATCCCATGCACCAAAAGGTCTCAGGTTCAATTCCAGGTCAAGGTAATGCCTGGGTTGTAGGCTTGATTCCCAGTGTGGGGGAGCTGGGAAGCAGCCAATAGATATTTCTCTATCTTCCTCTCCCTTCTCTCTATACAAAAAAAAAAAAAAAAAAAAAAAAAAAAAAAAAAAAAAAAAATCAATAAAGACATTTAAAAATATATATGGATCTGAAAGAATAACTTTCTTTTTTTTTAAATCAATCTTTATTGTTCGTATTATTACAAAAGTTCCTCATTTCTTCCCCCCTCCACCAGGTTCCCACCCCACCCTCCGACCCCTCCCCATCCCCCATTGTCCTCATCCATAGGTGCACAGTTTATGTTCAATCTCTTCCTCCCTCCCTTTCCCCGATAGTAAATCCCTTTTCAGATAGTAAATAAGTTACTTAGCATTTTCTCATATCAATAATACCTCCACATGCCCAATGATACACTTCACACAAAAGACATTTCCAAATAGGTCAACCAGCCTCATACAGGCCCCACCCAAGTCACTCACAGATCAACACCCCAGCGCTATACTAACTCAACACATCCAGATCTAAGCCTTCATCACTTGATTCAGCAGACCCTCAAGTTCCCACAAAAGTTTCCAGCCATGTCTGAGAGGCAGCCGTGGGCCAGGGGCAGGCGAGGAGCGAGCTGTTCCGGGCCTGGCAGCTCTGGGCCTGGCCTCTGTTGCTCTGGTTCGTTCCACAACCAGCTGCTCCAGGTCTGGTCACTGCCGCTCCCGACCTAGTTGCTCTGGACTTGGCTGCTGCTGCTCCGGGCCTGGCCACTCCCAGCCTGGCAGCCGCTGCTCCGGGCCTGGCCTCACCGACTGAAAGAATAACTTTCTTACCCATCTCTACCAAAGAAGCAAAATATACCCCATTTTCAAAAAATACAGTCTCCAGGGAAATCTTCATTTAACTACTCAGAACATTTGAAAATATTCACATTTCAGTGCATACTACGTAGCCAGCCTTTGTAGACAGAAGAAAATGATACAAAATTAATGCACATTCCAAGAAGATACTACTATGATCTGATACTTAAGTAAACTTATTTCCTTTGTGTTGCTTAAGAAAACTTAACACTTAGATTGTTGAGTTCAACCTACATGAAAATATAAAGATTACCTCCTCTTTTTCTAATGTTATCATGACTCTGCAAATACTCTCGGCATTCAAAAAATGAAAGAAAAAGTTATCTTGATAATCCATAATATAGTAGTCAGAATCCATTATAATTTTATCAAAACACCTAATCTCCATCAAACTATAAATGTATCATACTGTCTTTGTGAGGCACATCAATAATGCCAGCCAGTTTTACAGAAGAGAAAATTTAAAATTGCCCAGTAAACACAGCTATCAACTGAATGTTCTTGTGCCCCCATATTCAGATGTTGAAACCTAATCCTCATTGTGATGATATTTGCAGGTAGAGAGTTTTGGGAGGTGATTAGGTCCTGAGGACAGAGACCTCATGAATGGGATTGATGTCTTCCTGAAAGAGACCCCAGAGAGCTTTCTTGTCCTTTCTGTCATGTGAGGATGCAGTGAGAAGACAGCCATATATGAACCAGACAGCTAATCTGCCCGAGCATTGAACTTGAACTTCTCAACCTCCAGAACTGTGAGAAATAAATGCTTGTTGTTTAAGCCACCCAATATATGATACACTTTTTAAATAGCAACTTGAACTGACTAAGACAACAACCAACTAAAAGATTACCATAAAGTCTTAGGATCATAAACATCCATCAGTTTGTAAGACAACTTGGCTTCTCCACCTCCTGGAATTACATTTAAGAAATTAAAATGTTCAGTACTGGTCCAGTTCAAAATCCAGCACACACTTTTTAATATAACTTGACAGTTGACATTTCTATTCTTTAAAAAAGAACTGATGATTTTGTTCCCAACATCTCCACCCATCACCTCATTTGGGTGATCAAACAAGTATGGATAACTTTCCAACCCCAGCTCTTAACCTATGCCAGTACTTACCCTAAGCAAACTGTCCTGAAATAATCTGAGCTTTCCTATGTCTATGCTTTTGCTCATCTTTTTGCCCTTCCTTATAAAATAATTTTAGCTTACATTTTAATAGCAATTTACATTGCAGTTTTACAAATACATTAAGCTCCTCCTCTTTGCTTATCTTATGTCTTCAACAATAGGAAGTATGCATACATTTTTTATGTAGACTATGAACATTTCTTTTAAAAGTATGTGAGGGCATGAATGGGGAAATGTGGGGGAGCCAATGGGACAATAAGGACACATATGTAATACCTTAATCAATAAAGAAAAAAAATACATCCTTATTACTGCATACATGTTCACAAGTTAATAAGTATCTTGAGAGTCAAATGCTATATACATCATTTTATATCTCAAGTTTAAAACAATGCCTTATAGGAATTAATAAGTTAAAATATTCTGCTGTTTTGATATGACAGATATAAAATTCCAGTATGTGGTATTCCTATAGTTTTATGAAATATTAATTAAAATCTTTGTTGAAATAAAAGTTAACTTGACATTCTTGTCAAAATCATAAACTGAATGTGTTACCTTGTTATTAATGTAAATTTTTCTGAACCTCTTTTAGGTCATTTTTACAGCTTCTTTTAGTTTTAATCACTTTCTAGATAAATACAGTTATTTAATTTGGGTTCAAGATAACAGACTAGACCATTTGCCTCCCATCCCTCTCAAGATTTCACTAAATTAAAGCATAAAAAGTATATAAAAGGAATAAATATGTAATAGAAGACAGATTTAGGGTTGTGTAGGTATCAGTGAGTGAGATATTTTAATTCCTGGAACAAGGGAAAAGAACAATGGGTAAAACAAAGAAAGCTTCAGACTTAAAAATTATAAAGCAAAACTTCTGTAAAGATGGAAGCCAATTTTTCTAACAAAACACTACCAAAGTCCCGGACTTAAGAGTCAGAAGATATGGTAGAAGAGACATAAAAAGTGTGCTGAAAGTGAAATAGACAACAAACTTCTGATTAAAGCATTCAACAGTGTATTAATTAATTTTATTTATTAATTTATTAATTGATTTAATTGTATTTTCCCCATTTTCCCGCTCCCAGGAAGAGACAATTGGGGGAAAGGGGATGGAAAAAATACAATTATCCAAGAAATATGAGAGTTTTCTAGCATTGAAGAAAAAATATCTTTAGATTAAAAAGATTCATTGAATGGATACAAGAAAACAAATTCTGAGAGAAAATCCTTCAACTTTAAATTCTATATGCAATTACTCTACAGAATTATTAAATTTGAAAATTAAAAATACACTTCCTTATATAAAACATTCAGAAATGTTACCTCTCACATATTCTCTTTTTAATGAAAGTTTTTTAAGAATATGTCCCAGAAAAAAAAAGTGAAGAAATATGTATTTTTTTTAAAAAGAGAGAGATCTTGCCGAAACCGGTTTGGCTCAGCGGTAGAGCATCGGTCTGAGGACTAAAAGGTCCCAGGTTCGATTCCAGTCAGGGGCATGTACATTGGTTGCGGGCACATCCCCCGTAGGGGGTGTGCAAAAGGCAGCTGGTCGATGTTCCTCTCTCACTGACGCTTCTAGCTCTCTATCTCTCTACCTTCCTCTCTGTAAAAAATCAATAAAATATATTTTTAAAAAGAGAGAGAGATCTAGATAAAGTGCAGGTCCAGTCAAGGAGAACAGTCAAAAGAAGTCTTTGGATGATGACTGCACATTAACTAATCCAGCTTGAAATAAAACAGAAAACTAAAAACTATTATAGGGGAAGAAGGGTATTTGATAGAAGAAAAAGTGTAATTTAAGTGAGGAGGGAGAGGGAAATAAAATAAATTAAGAATAAAAAGCAATGTAATTTTTAAATTCAGAATATGTACCAACTATTAATTTTTCAAATATGAAATCAATTAAGGCAAGAAGCAATTGATGGTACTCTAGGAATTTTTTTTTCCATTTATAGTAATTAATGCAAAGAAGAGATTTATTTTTGTGGCCCAAATACTTCTTTTAACTATGTGATAATCTAGAGAAGGAAATTTAACACCCTAATTGGACCAACATTAACAAGAGCCATAATCATGCAAATATTGTTCATTGCTTTTCAAGTTTTCTATTCATTTCACAGACAAAGAATGGAATACTTCATTATGACTATAAGGCAGAATATGTTTTTAACAGTCTTAATGTAAAAATAAAAGTGATGCTGACAGGAACTGTTATGTGAAAGAAGGAAGAGAACAAAAAGAATGAATAGTAATACTAATATTTTCTTCTTAAAAACTTGGTAGTCAAGAAATAATAGAGGAAATTGATGAAGCAAGAAAAATGTTTAAGGATATTATTTATATGTACAAAGATAATGTACAAACTAAAAATGTTATAAATGTCATCTAGTTGGAGGAGAGACATGATATAAATGAGCCAGATCCTCATCTGTCATTTCAAAGAGCTAATAAATATTGTCCAAAGTATATGCATTCTGAAATAGAAGCAGAAATACATTCTCGAGTCTTTTGGTGAAAGAATGCATCAAAAGGAAGGGTAAACAGATTGACTTTGGATTATGGGATTTAAGGAAAGGAGAGAATTTTGAGGATACTGACATACTTACATTATTTATTATCATATAGGTCAAATTTATTTTATATAAATAATACAAATAATAATAATAAAAAAAGTTAAATGAACATGTGTTGAACTGCCTAGAGAGAGGTATGTATTTTGAGGAGCAGAATTCTCATTCGTTCCCTGGGTAACCCATCTTTCTCTCGGCCTTTTCCTTAGTCACTGTGTCCACCACCCAGTTCCATGGCTCTTCAACGTCTACTCTCAATTCTCTTTCTTCTTTTACTCAGAAATTACTTCTAATATGGAAACTTGTCATGTCACTTTGACTTCTGTGATTTTGCCTGACATTTTGCACCACTTCCTGTCACATTTAACAGAATGTGAATATGAATGTGATAGAATGACACATGCCATTTTTAAAGAGGCAAAATATCTTGATGTTTTATGCAACACAAAATGGTCTGAGCTGTTCAGAAACCAAATTCAAACTTGTTAATAAGACAAAGAAGTAATTATTATCTCTAGGACTCCAAGGTATAATTAAATGACCAAATCACAGAAGTAGGGGTACAAGGAGGCCTCAAAAAATGGGACCAGGAACTTAAGCACTGCTAGGATTCCCTATCTGCATCATCAATCTTTCTCTGCACACCAACTTTGTCTTCCTTACTGACGACCAGGATCCTCCACAGGGTGGCACACATGGGGCAAGCATGATCACAGCCAGCACTCAGTGCTCACAGCACCTAACTTGACCATCTGAGAGACACTTCCTCAGGTCCCCAACTTTGGACGAATTAGCCATGCTCAGAAAATACTATCATTGGAAAGGTTGAGGTCTGTGCCACATTCCCTCATTTCCCCCACCTGCTACCACTGTCTGGGAGGCAAGTTCATGTAAGAACAAGGTAGCTCTTACTGGAACTATATGGTTAAAACAGGGGAAAAGGAACTCTTGAAAGAAAAGAGAGATGCTATTCCAGGGAGTGGGATTGGGAGATAAAAATACCAGACAGATAAAACAGTAAGTGTCTGCTAACAGGAGATAAAACTATTTCAAAGAAATTGCCTGGTGCATAATTGTGGGAAAAAACAGTTTTCACAGCATTGGGATTTTGCTATTCTATCAATATATCATAAAAGCATAATATGCAAATCGACTAAATGGTAGAATGACCAATGAGGGAAGAGGGGGACAGCAAGCAGGTGGTGCCAGGCCAGCCAAGGTGCATGCCAGTGGACAGAGGGAAGGGATGGTGATCAGCCAGTGCCATCCCCTGATCACCCGCCCAGTCACCTCCCCCACAGGGCGGCCAGACTATGGCTTAGGGGAGCAGGCCTAAGCCATAAGTCCCATCCCCTGAGGGCTTTCAGACTGAGAGAGAGAGCCCAGGCTGGACTGAGGGACCCCCCCTTACCCTCACAAGTGTATGAATTTTCATGCACCAGGCCTCTAGTTGAGAGATAATAGTTAAAGCATTGATTTGATTTCATTTTTTCATAAAGACTCATAAATGGGAGGAAGAATAATTATTTATCAACTTAAAGATTATCTAATGTTTACCCATCATTCCCTAAAACAATATCATTTGAATATTCTTAAAGTTTCAAAACTTTGCCCTTAAATGTATAGGTAGTTTTAAAACAACTAAAATTCAATTGAATATATGTGAGAGGAAAAATAAGGAAGGTAACCAAACTACAAGTTTTTATTTAAAAACAATGGTTTAGGTTTTAAAATAATATAAATGACTATAAATAATACAACCAGTTTTCCTGTGTGACTCTAAAGGCCATTCCAAAGAAAGGATAAATATTCCAATAACATATTTGGAGCAAGCGGAGTATTCTTTAAACAAGTGTGTAGCAATCTAGAATTAGTTCTTTGCTATAAACAGATCATTTGAAGACAGGTGCCCACCATTGGTCTTGCTCCTCCTTGCCAGGGTTTGAAAAACTTTTTCTGTAACGGATCAGATAAATAGTTTAGGCTTAGCAGACCATGCCATCTCCACAGGGACTACACAACTCTGACAGCACTGTTTGAAAACAGCCATAGACAGTAGGAAAATAAATGAGTATGATTGTGTTGCAATAAAACCGAGTTATTGGAAATAGCCTTGAGGTCGTAATTTGCTAGCCCATGCCCTATATTAACCAAATATTCATCACCTGCTTTCTCTCACTCTCTTCTTCTATATGCCCTACATGCTACTTTCACTCTGTTTTAATGCACAAAGTAAAAACTTCTAATGACAAATTCCAGTTCTGGTCAAGACAGAGCAGATTGCATCACACCATCCTCTCTGCTGAGAATATCTACAAAAGTGAAATACAATATAGAACACAATTACTTGAAGTTAACAGACAGGAACCAAGGTACCCAAGATTTGAGGGGCTAATATCCTAGAGAGAAGGGAAGCACAGTGAGCTGCACCTGCTTCTTCAAGTTTTCCCCTCATGCATTTTCCAGTTCACAGCAGGGTGCACAGAGGCTAAACTAAAGGAGAAGCACAGAGCTTTGGCATTCTCCCAGAGCCAAAGAGGCAAGGTGAAGGCTCCTAAGTCAGTCAGGACTTGAGGGACCAAAACCCTAGAGAAAAGGCAACTTCTGCACAGCAGACTGCAGGGCTTTCGGTCTTAAGGTATTGGTCAATTCCTGAGTTGTGAAGGACTGAGAGGCTCAAAAACCAACTTCTTGACTTGAAAGCAACTTGTTCTGTGTTTTGCACACCATGAACATTTAGGAAACAACCTCAACATAGTTGCTATCTGATTGGAAGATACCTAGAATCTGCAAATGAAATTACATTAAGCCAAGAAGGTACAAAGGAATTAGCACAGAATAATGAAACATAGGCACTGATCAAACATCAAAATCTTTAGGGTTCTTCAACTTGTTATTCTTTAAACCTCTATGATTTCAGTTCATCAAATCCTCTTTGTCAATTCCTACGTAGTTCTAATTAATCTTGTTAAATTTTTTTTTCCTATAGATCAAGTTCAACTTCCTTGCCTATTTCTAAAAGTACTTTAAGACAAGTTTTATCTTCCAACTCCAAACTATGACTGTCATTTATGAACTGAGATAACAAGTCCTATACACTATTCACATTTGTGTTTGTGATCTCACATGAGAAAGCATCAAGATGCTTGACCTTCTATATATCAGAATATTTTTAAAAACTGCCTTTCAGTCTACTCTTCCCATGTGTTATTATTTAAACACCTTCTCAGGCAACATATTTTTTAAAAGTGCATTGTTCATGTAGCAATTTTATAAACTCGTTATGAAACACTTTGAACAACATGAAAAATATTTTAATTAAAACTCACTTGACACCCAACACTCAGTAATAAGTATTCTTAATATTCTTTTAAAAAAAAATGTTTAAATACGTGTGTTGATGGGTAGCATGATAGGCAGAATAATGATTCCCCTTAAATATGTCCACATCTCAATCCCCATTGCCATATTATCCCACATGGCAAAGGGACTTGGGAGGAATGATAAGGGTTATAGATGCTGGTATGGGAGATTATCCTGGATCTCTGGGTGAGCACACTAATCACACATCCTTAAAAGCAGAAATTTTTTTTCAGCTTGCAGTCAGAGCAACGCAACAAAGAAAGAAGGATCAGAGAGATGTGTGAGGGCTCAACCTAACTTTTCTGGCTCTGAAGATGAAGAAAGAAGGACGTGAGCTGGCAGAGTGGCTTCTAAAAGCTGAGTATGGCCTTCAGTTTATAGCCAACAACAAAAAATGAGGACCTCAGTCCTATAAACTCAAAGAACTGAATTCCATCAATATTTCAAAAGAGCAGAAGAAATATTCTCCCTTAGAACATACAGAAAGGAACAAAGTCCTGTCAGCACCTTGACTTTAGCTCAGTGAGATCCAAGTTAGACTTCTACATATAGAACTGTAGTTTTGGTGAATTGTTGTGGTAACAATAGAAAATTAATACATATACATAAGTGAAGAAATGGATACAGGACTCTCCCAAAATAAATCATTCAATATATCCCTTTTTTTTTTTATTTTAAAGCGTCCTTTATTAAGCCAATGATTTTATAAATATAGATAATGATAATAATATTCTCCATTAGAAAGAAATGCCTCATTTTGCTACAATAAGTGTGATTCTACCCCATGGCTCTATTACTATAAGCAGAGTTGGTGTGACCACAAAAGTAATCTCTGAAATTAAAGACTACTTGAAAAAGTAATATTTTTGAAGATGATATCATCATTTCAACTGTGTACAAAAGGGTGAAAAAGATAGAGGTGTTGGCTGTATAGCTTCAGAAAGTTATCTTTGATTACTTGGTATTTATGTTGAATAGAATTAAGAAAGGAACAAAATACTCATCTTATATATTCCATTTTTAATTTTAAAAATTTTTAATTAAGTTTCATATGAATTTAATAAAAACTAAAAATTAAAATTGAAACATTTCTTTACCATAGAGATGTGTTTCTAAAACAAAATTCATTTAACATTTAAAAGATTATTTAAAATATTGAAAGTTGGAATCAGTTTTTTTTTAATATGTTTTTTATTGATTTTAGAGAGTGAGGAAGAGAAAGAAAAAGAGAGAGAGAGAGAGAGAAAATATCGATCAGCTGCCTTCTGCACTAACCCTGGGCATGTGCCCTGACCAGGAAACAAACCTGAAACTTCTTGGTGCATGGGACAACATTGAACCAATTGAGCCACACCAGTCAAGACAGAATTAGTATTTTTTAAAGTTATGTTTTTGATTTAAGTATTATCTATTATTCTCACTATGAAAATGAAGAAACTAGCATATTCCCACTTCTTCCCATTTCTCTCCCCTATCACCAAATTTTATTCATTATATTATTCATTTTATTTTATCAGAGTTTATAACATTTACATATGTTCTCCAATCAATATGTTCAAGAATTTTTCAGTTATTACTTTTCATTTTCCAATGCTTAATACCTGTCCTTTTTTTGCCACAGCTTCTTTATTCATGCGTTTAATTTTGATCATCTTTTGGTTGGCTGGAATTACCAAATATTTTTTCAAGAAAGCCTCATGACTATTGTTTTCCCTGAGTGTTTACATTTGAAGAATGCTTTAAACTTTAAGTTTGAAGGATAAGATGGTTGGTTATCAAATTCCTTGATTACATTTTATTTCCTTCAGAAATATATATACATTGTACCACTGCCATCTAGCACTGGATATTGCTGTGGGAAGACTGAGGTTAGCCTGAAATTAAGTGTGTGCACATTTTTATTTCTTAGTTCTTCTTCTCCTTTAAAGGATTCTACTTTAGCCCAGAAGTTTTCTAGAATATATCTCTGTGTGGGTGGCATTATATCAATTGTTTTCTTGGCCTCTGTTTACCTATAGATCCAGGTATTTAATTCAAGGAAAGCATCTGCTATTATATTATTTCATTGTGGGGCTTTTTCCTGTTCCTTTTTTTTTTTTTTTTTTTTTTTTTTTTGGTACTCTTTTCTTAAATAGCTAACATGGCATTTTCCATCACATTCACTCATTTTTCTTTCTCTATGGCTTTCATCACTGCAATGTTTTTATTTTCTCTTCCATTTCTTTTAGAAACATTGCAATCTCTCTTTTCATATCCTCCAGCTTTTTATTATATTTTTCTTTGAAAACTAGTATATTTCCTTTGAGCTATTTTTAAAGAGAAATCAATGAACTGCATTTTCTTAAACCTGAAAATTTTATCTTTTCCTATTTAATTATTTCTGTAATAAATTTTTTATTTATCTTCTCATTGTTATTTTTCTCTTATATTTTACTAGTAGCCCTACACATGAATCCGTGTACCAGTAGCTTGCCATTAGCTCACTGCCACCCTCTGCTCTCTGCCCACTGCCCCACACTCCTGTAGCTCCCTCTGTTCCCCTGCCCCCTCCTCTAGCTCTCTGCCACTGTTTGTAGCTTGCTGCCCCACCCTCCTGCTGATCTGTGATTTGGTCTTTATGCAAACTATTTGCATATTTCATCTTTATTATATAGGATAGTTTCTAGCCCCCACACTAGTTCTTCTACAAGCATTACTCTTTTCTTTTTTTAAATATATTTTATTGATTTTCTACAGAGAGGAAGAGAGAGGGATAGAGAGCTAGAAACATCGATGAGAGAGAAACATCGACCAGCTGCCTCTTGCACATCCCCTACCAATGTACATGCCCTTGACCGGAATCAAACCAGGGACCCTTCAGTCCACAGCCCGACGCTCTATCCACTGAGCCAAACCGGTTTCGGCTACAAGTATTACTCTTATTAAAATGCAGCTAGCTACTTATGGAAGAATGTGTGAGGAGATGAAAAGAGAGTTAAGTCAAAGCAATCAATAGCTTCTATGGGAGATGTGTTTTTAAACACTCTCTTAAGAAGTCTGTTATTACCTGAAGGAAAAGATGTGGCTAGAGATAAGCATATAAAATTTTTACTGTCCCTTAACACATTAAAAAAAAATATTACCTTTTCATACATTTTAAAATATTGCATCAGTGGTGTAATATTTTAAGGAATATTTTGAAATGATGCCTATAATGAAAAGATTCTAGGGATGGTTTGCTTGTTGTACAATTCAAACATCAGTGTTCAGACTGTTCTCGTTCCTTAAACTACAAAGCATTACCTGTACTATAACTTATACCAACTCTTCTTCACCTATAGTACCTCCTCCTTAAGATAGATGATTTAAAAATTAAGAGTGAGGTGAGGAGGGGAGAGGGCAATGGGAAAAAGAAGAGGATATATATAATACTTTCAACAATAAAGATTTATTTAAAAATAATAATAATAAATAAAAAGTGAGATGGCTTGCTGGCATGTTTTCTCCTTCAAAACTAACTTGAAGGACAGTGGTATTTAAGTTTCCTCAGAGTTACTTCCCACTTCTTTCTTGGCACACCTACTCCCCTAGATGTTATCTCTAATAAAAAGACCCTTAGATAATATATTTTAAGATCAAAGCAACTTACTTTTAGGGAAACATAGGTTCCGCTCTGGGTTCCAGGTGGCATTTGTGGACTCCCAGCCTCATTGTCATTCCCATTTAAACTTCACACTAGGTAGGTATGCTTTCTTATACACATTTTCAGTTGTAGCAGATACTTTACTTTTTTATATATGGTATGTTTCTTTTTCTAGTTTACATTTCTATAGTTTTTATGGGTAGATTTGGAGGGAAAGAAGTTGAAAAAAATGCTTCTTCATTTTTAACTTTGGGTCTCAGATAATTTTTTAAAATAAATAAATAAAACCCTAGCCCTTGGCTATGAAGTTGAGATAGAATTTGGGCATAGGTAAACAACTTGGACATCAAAATGATGATCATTGAATGAAAAGGGGCGGGGGGCGGGGGAGGAGTCAATGTTCATGGGCATTATCAGGATAATGTTGTGAAAAGGTAGCATATTCAGATCACAATATTTTAAACTCAGGAATGATGTGGTGAGAAATAGCAATCTTCAGAAATAGCGAGTATAATTTAGACTCTTGGTTTTTGAAACAACAGATAGATCTCCAGCAATATTCTGAAGGGATCTTGAATATCCCACACTAAAAGCATGAAAGGTTTCAGCTGCAGTTTCAGATCATTTCTAGCAAATAGGAGTGTGAGGTGGCCCATCATAGATTTAAACCTTGTTTATGTCATATTATCAGGCATCTCTCCCTAAAATAGATGAATTTCATCTCTGCGGAAGACCCATTGAAGCAAATTACCCTCGTTGTGATCATCCCAGCAAGGGTAATAGGGAACTAACTCTGCAGCAGTTACAGCTCCACATTCAATGCGCTGACCACTCACTTTGATGTTGTGCAGATTGGAGGAAGTTCCATCGGGGCTTGATGAAAGTCTCATCGGTGATGCACTATGCTTAGCTTTCAGGTTCTCAAATTCTTAACCTTCCACTGAATTTACATTAAGCTAATGTGAACTCAGAATTTTACTTTGATCTTCTAGCCATGCACTCAAAAGATTTTCCATCAATCACATATTTTCATCTCTTGTTAATTACAGTTGAATGCTGTACTTTTCACATTATGGCTAACTCAGTGTGTATTTTAGAATTTTCTCACTGTCAAATGTCTAATTCACAGTGAATTGCAATATGTATCATTGTCTCATCTCTTTCCATTTTTCAATGATCTTACTCTGTTTACATCCTAACCTATACCTCTCCTTACTAGAATTATTGTTATATTGGCATTAATAATACTCTAAAATCCCTCAAATCTAAACAGGAGAACTGTCTATCTGTAGGCTGACAGAAATGACAGTAGCTGAGAAGAAGCTGCTTGTAGCCAACACCACATTTGACCTATTAGAATAGTTTGCTCGAGTAGTTATTCTTACTCAAATATTTGTGAAAATATATCTCTTTGAGCCTTGAGAGGCAAATTACTAATTCATTAACGCTGCCTTCCTGGATCCTTGATATCAGTTAGAAATATAGGCAAATATTGCTGAATAGGCACCTAAATGTATTGAAATATTTGGCTAAAAAAAATGGACACAAATTGTACAAGGGTTGTCTTTTTTGTTGCTGTTTTAAATCTTTGTTGTTGAAAGTATTACACATGTCGCCTTTTTTTCTCCCATTGTCCCCTTATAGCCCACCACCACTCCTCCACCTCCTGCCCCAGGCTTACACCACCTTAATTGTCTGTGTCCATGGGTTATGCATGTATGCATACAAGTTCTTTGGTTGAACTCTTCCCACCCACCCTGCCACCGTACCCCACCCCACCCCTGCCATCCCTCCAAGATTCAGAATTTGTACAGTCTGTCAAAGATCTTCTTTGTGTCTCAGTATACACATGAAAAAAATCTTGGCCACCACTCCCTATTTTGAGCATACTGGTGTTGTTCTAATGATTACCAACTTATTTTCTTTATGGTAGCACTTTCTCTTTTAAAAGTTTAGAGATTTTCTGCTTAATACTCTTAAAGTTGTATTTGTACTTCCATTTGTATAAATGTGAAGGTTGCCCATGGGAACCAAAGGAAGCTCTCTTGTCATCATTGACATTTAGATGAAAAACATGCACTGTTGATTCATCTCCAATTTGCTTAACTGTGTAGCTCATAGACTTAAAATAGGTACTTCCCACTTTCTCCCTTCTTATCCCAGCACTTTATACAGGACATAAAGGCACATTATCAAATATTAAGAGGTGATTATTGGACATTTATGTCTGGCATTCAATAAAATGGCATTAAAATGTTCTAATTCTCTGCTTGGACTCAAATATGTTGTCAACAGTTTTAAATCCAAGGCCGAAATGTTGGATAAAAATTAATAAGAACCTCCTTATCATCAGCACTTACCTACACATTCCTTAAAAATCCCACATCCCACACAATTAGTTTCTGATTGGTCTATCACAGCCATTAAAGACCAAAAAAAAAAAAAAAAAAAAAAAAAAAAAAAAAAAAAAAAAGGCGTATGTCACTCTTTCCATTTATTTCTTCACAAATACACACTTTTCCAAATGGAATTCTATGGTTTTTCTTGAAGGGAAAAAAAAAATGGGATCTTTGGTATGATTGCTGTTTTGTAGGATATCATTGAAATACATTTAACTAGGCATCTACTGTTCAGGGAATTTGCAGTGATTGAGTTCCAGTTCATTACTTTCAGGGCTACGATGCTATTGTCAGGGCCTCAAAATCAGTCAGAGAGGCTGGGATAGCACAAAGGCAATTATGCTGCAAGAAAAATGTTGTCCACTAATCAGCTGGCAATCAATTACTAAGAAGAGAAGATAACCCTCTCCCCACTCAAGCTCTTCAGTATTAATAGTGCCATCGTGTAATTACTTTCGGCTTGGGCAGGTGCATGAAAGGACAGACTCTATAGCACACTGCATCGAAGATTAATGAGTTCTGTCAATTTGCCCAGCAGACATCTGATTCTCCTGCTTTCTGTAGCTACTAGTTTTACACTTGCCTCAGGGCTCCCCCTCCCCGGAAAAAAAAATTAGCTAGTAATTTAAATACATTCAATAAGTATACCTCTTTAGGGAAGGGGAAAAAAATGTCCTAATTTTGAAATGAAGTACAAACCAGAAAGACTCATCTGAATATTAACATAGCAAGTGGTTCATAATGGTGGTATTCTTTTAGTCATGCTTTATCTTTAAATGTTGCAATTAGCGATGTACAGGATTCAGAGGTTATATAAACTCCTCAAAGTGGGATCATGTAAACCCAACATCCCCGCTATTCTCCATTCCCCCGGCTGGCCCAGTGACTAAAAAAGAAAAACAAAACAAAAACTGAGAACTCCAATAAATAATAGAATTTTTTTAAAGCCTCCTACAATACAAATGGCTTGATTGAGGAGGAGACTGTTAGCCTACTCATTTTCTGGGTAAAAGCTATTGAGATTGTCCCCAGGCCCCCTCCCTACAGAAAAATGCAGCATTGGCCCACAGAACTTGGTCACCTGGGCCTATACATTTGCGTCAGAACAGAAATTGCCTATAAACTGGAATGAATATCAGGAAATTTGCTGTTGCTCTAAATTGATATTTTATAACCCAACTACTGTAAAATCTCATAATCTTTAAATACATGAGGTCAATGTACTAAATGGCTATTTTATGACACTTCCTAAAGCCTCCGATTTGTTTCTCATGAAGACCTAAGTCTTAGTTCATGGCTCTCCCTCAATTGCTCTTTCCATGAGTGGTTGAATAAAAGAGAAAAATCTGACTCAGGAACACTAGTTGTTCTTTCTGCTTCCATTTAATATTACAATCACCACCCATGACATTTTTTTCCAGACTACATTTACAGGATATTAGATTTTGCTAATTAATTCTTTGTATTAATTTCTTTTGAAGCAATGTCATCAATCATTCCCAGTAAAAGGGGGGGAAAAACTGAAGAAATAATCCCAGCCCATCCATAACTTGATTTTCACATAAATGTATTTAAGTCTAATGCTACAGTCATGTTTATCATTGATCCATGTTCATTGGTTGATGCTATTTAAATTATTATTTTCTAGAGTAAAAGACAATACATTGAGGAATATTTTTGATCTGGAGAAACTGTTCCTAAAAAGATTGCAGTACCTCTGCTTCCTTGAAAAATAAATGTCTCCTGTCTCTGAAGCCACTAATCCCCAAAGTTGGAAATATTTTAAAACCCACATCAGACATAGAATCTGCATCAAAAAGAAATGAGCGGCATATTATCAAAGCCATGACCTCATATAATCAACAAGGACTGATGCCACCTTATCCCCCACTATGAAAAAAATCTTAGCTGCTTACATTATCCTTCTTATAATATTTTTACCTATGTTGGTATCATTTTATTCATCCAGGGGTTGCAAAAGAGATAAATTTCCCCAAATATCTATTATCTTCTAATGAACCCCTCAGCAGCATTTCATAAGAGCTGTTTCTCTTGAAGTCATAAATCTAAGAGTCTAAGCCTGATGTCTAACAACCTTGAGTGGTGCCACAACAGGTGTCAGAGACAGAGCTAATTTTAATCACATTCGTTCAAATATATGCATATGTATATATATTTAATTAGTACTTTCATACCATTGCAACTACTAACTCGTGGTCAACAGAAGCTGGTTATTTCAGAAACTAATGCTTAAGATCTATTTAAATGCTTTCTCCAAGAAAGAAAATCTAAATGGTATAAATTAAATGGGTAGGTAAGAAAAATAGACAATCCTATAAGCAATATTAGCTCTCTGGTCCAAAGGAAGAATCTATGAGACTAGATTCATTAGTCTCATAATATCATTACTCTATGAGTGGATATATTATTGACTGATCCTAAAGGGGAAATTTATTATGAAGTGAAAAAAGACAACTTTTAATAAAGATATAAAATGTCTGGACCTCCAAAAGCCCAGCCTAATAGGCAGAATAAAAACTGGATTTGATTGATTTAATTTCAGTACATCTCCAAGGCAGAGGAGAAAAGGAAACTTAAGGGCCTACAAGCAGAAGGAAGTTCACAGAAGAACAGGGCAATTTTCCATCCCTGACCCTCATCAGTCCTGGGGGGTATTTTATCCAGTTGGTTCTCTGTTATAAGGCAGAATGCTTCTGAGGTAGGGGCTTCTTTTAACTGGGAAGGCTATGACAACCAAGGCCAGATTTTTCTTCAGTGCACACCAAACAGGTAGCTGTATAGAGAAGTCTGCTTATATTCCTGAAACAGAGGGTCATTACCTGAGGACCCCAAACTCCCCAGCTTCTTTTATCCTGAAAACTGATTTAATTATCATATTCTGAAAGAAATAATCATCGTCAATGTTTCTGGGTCTATGAAGTCACCCAGGTCAATGAAACCTATTACCACTTTTGAAGCCCCTGTACAGAATCTACATAGTATCTATGAGGATATAAATTCTCAAAGCTGGTTACATTTAAAATTTAGACCCTCAAAAAAAATTTTTTTTGGCTTACCATCTCTCAAAACACCCTCATCAGTACTCCAAATATGAAACCATATAACATTGTAAAATACAATTTGATATTTTAAATTCATAGTCTAAAAACATTTTCAACCATCTATATAGTAGAGGCCTGGTGCATGAAATTCATGCACTGGAGGGGACAGTCCCTTAGTCTGGCCTGTGCCCTCTTGGAGTCTGAGAGCCCACAGGGGATGTCCAACTGCTGCAGAGGCAGAAGAGTCTCCCACCACCATTGCTGCACTCACCAGCCATGAACCTGGCTTCTGGCTGAGTGGCACTCCCACTGTAGGAGTATACTGACCACCAGAGGGCAGCTCCTGCATTGAGCATCTGCCCCTGGTGGTCAGTGCACGTCATAGCAATGGGTTGTTCCACCATCGGGCCAAAAATGGCTCTCCAACATCCCCCAAGAGGACCTGGATTGCAAGAGGGAGCAGGCCAGGCCAAGGGACCCCACCAGTGCACAATCAGGATCAGGGAGGGACATGGGAGTTTAAAGAGCTGGGAAGGTACTGTGGAAGGGCTGCAGGGAGTGTCTGCCCTGTCTTGCTCAGTCCCAAATGGCCAGACCTCAGCAGCAAGCTAACCTACCAGTTGGAGTATCTACCCCCTGGTGGTCAGTGCACATCATAGAAAGCATTTGAGCAGCCTCAGCATATCATTAGTATATTATGCTTTGATTGGTTGAATGGCCGACCGGACAACAAGACACTTAGCATATTAGGCTTTTATTATCCTAGCTAATAAAAGAGCAATATGCAAATTGACCATCACTCCAACATACAAGATGGCTGCCCCCAGGTGGACACAAGGTAGCCACCACAAAATGGTTAGCAGGGGAGGAACCAGGTCTGCAAGGAAGGGCACTTGTGGGCAATCAGGCCAACAGGGGAGGGCAGTTGGAGAGAATCCAGGCCTTCAGTGGAGGACAGTTAGGGGTGACCAGGCCTACAGGGGCAGGCAGTTAGGGGTAATTAATTGGGCTGGCAGAGAAGCAGTTAGGCATCAATCAGGCTGGCAGGGGAGTGATTAGGGGATGATCAGGCTGGCAGGCAGAAGCAGTTAGAGGCAATCAGGAAGGCAGGCAGGCAAGCAGTTGGGAACCAACAGTCCTGGATTGTGAGAAGGATTTCCGACTGCCTGTTTAAATGGGCAGTTGGACATCCCTCAAGGGTTCCCAGATTGGTGATGGTTCAGGCTGGGCTGAGGGACACAACATTGCCCCCCGCCCCCCACATGCATGAATTTTGTGCACTAGGCCTCTAGTATAGGATATAAAAGGCTAATATGCTAAGCGTCCCTCCTGCCATCTGACTGGTCACTGTGACAGACACTGACCACCAGGGAACAGACGCTTAATGCAGGAGCTACCATGATGTGCACTGGCTGGCACCATGGGCCTGGCACCAATTAACCATCACTCAGCTTCCCCCAAGTGACATAGGCTCAACTACCACCCCAGAGCAACACCCCCACCAAGTCCCAATCAATGCTGCCAAGACCCCATTGCACAAAATGCAGCCCATAGCCCAGCCCAGCCCAGATACGGTGGCTGTGGGCACCAGATAATGACATCACATAGCAACACCCAGCTTCCTCTCCCTAGAGACTAGCCTCCTTGGAGTTTTCTCAGCTCAGGAACACAAGTGGAAACATTTTATACTTTAACCAAATGTCTGTGAAGCATTTTCCCATTCCTCATCTCATTTGATCCTCACAGAAGTCCTGGAGTAGGTAAATAGGAGACTCAGTGGAATCCTATTTTCTTTTCATTAGCCAAAAAAACAGAGATTTAGAAAGCTTAGAAACTTAACCCGATGAAAAGAAGTAAAAAATGGTGGACCTTGAAATTGACTTCTGGTTTTTCTCACTGTGAAGAATACAGTCAAACACTGCTACAGTTAAATATTTCACCCTTTGTTCTCCCTGTGTGATCTACAATAATAATCTGCTTCGTATTGA
Source organism: Pipistrellus kuhlii (assembly GCF_014108245.1). Taxonomy (NCBI): domain Eukaryota; kingdom Metazoa; phylum Chordata; class Mammalia; order Chiroptera; family Vespertilionidae; genus Pipistrellus; species Pipistrellus kuhlii. The sequence continues at coordinate 133,315,891 of NW_023425515.1, read as the reverse complement.
TATTTACTGCTGTGTTGCTGACAATTACCTGAAAGAGAAGTTGGGGTGCTTCCCTGGGCTGGAAAAAGTTTAGCTAAATCAGAAAGCAGGTCTAATTAAGCAAGTTTATTCTATATATATAAAAGGCTAAGTTGACTTGAGCATGCATGATACATATAAAGCTCTTGCTGGCACCAATTGTATGCATATGTTTCAATCTGTCATTATTGATCATTAATTGATTGACACCTCTATTTCAGAGAAAGGATGAATAGCGATATTAAAATATTTCTCCTAATTAATTTTCTTTCAATGTGCATGAATTCATGAATCAGCCACTAATTTTAATAATAAAAATAAAAAATAATAGCTAATACTTACAATTAGTCAAGTCAGGTACCATTGTAAATGCTTTAAGTGCATTAGCACTTTTAAACCTCATAACAACTCTGTAAGGTAAGCACTATTATTTTTCTCATTCTGCAGATAAGAAAACTAAGATGCAGAGAGGTTCAGTAATTTGCCATCAAATGGCTAAGTAGAAAAACTGGGATTCCAATTCAAGGAGTTTTCCTTCAGTGTCAATGCTTTTTACCACTACATTATGAATAGAATTTTTTAAGCAATCATACTTAACAAAAAAGTACAATATAATACAAATAAAAATTTAATTGTAAGAAAAAATAGCTTCAATAGTGAGCATCACATATCATTGAGCAATGTTGTGGTAGAGATATTTAATCAACCTAGCAAATAAAAACACCTCACTTACAAGCTCAAGGCTGAGTCAATTAAATCGTGAATTCACCAAAGTTTGTCTTCAGTGCTCACCCTGAATGCTCATTGTTCATCCAACTAATTTTTGTGGTGGTTGACACCACGCTGATTGCATCACTAGATTTCATCCACAAGACATAATATTCTTTTATGGTCAGAGTGTCTATGAGGATCAGCTTGAATGGGAACTCATCTCGTTCTTAGAGAACTTACTAAAGATTGAGAGAAATCATCAACATCCTCCAGAACCCTGCATTGTCTGCATGTCCTACCTCTAATTTCCCAGACTTTGATAGGTTTTGGGTGGATTCCCAAGACACATTGATGACAGTTTATCAGCTACCTCGCTATATCATTTCAGAAGCAATTTCAACTACAAATAACAGAAAATTGTACTTATGGTGGCCCAACCAAATACAAGTCTATTTGTTTGTTTTCACACAATAAGGGGTCAGGATATAGAAAATACCTGAATGGTGTGGCAGTTGTACCATGATATTACCAGTACAAAGCCTTCTTCACCATATGCCTTGCATGTGAACCCAGTCTGAGTAGCCTCAAACACTATGATGCTGACACAGACGGGAGGAAAGGGCAAGGGCAAGGTGAAGGTACATGCCAGTTGTCATCTAAGAACTTCCCTTAGTCCTGTGCTAAGACTTTTCATTATATGTCATTGTACAAAACTACATCACCTTGCCATACCCGATCAGCAAAGGAGTCTAGGAAATGTGTTTCTCAGCTGGACGCTTTTCCATCTGGGAGAATAACTTGGATTATGATAGCAATAAAATAGAGTAGAATTGGGTCAACTCTCAGTCTGCCACACTCACATCAGTCATGCATGGAGAATCCTGAGATAGCTGTATCTTGCCTCTGCTTAACCGAGTCCATAATTTGGAGTCTCTAGACTGCATTTATGATATGTAATGATATTTTGGGTTGTTAGTGGGGGGGGAAATCCAAAGTAGCTTAAAGTAAAAGAAAACTAATAAGAGCACATAAATTAAAAGCCTGAGGTATATTTGCTTTGAGTATAGCTAGGTCCAGGAACTAAAACAGTGTCATCAGGGTTCTCCTCTACCTCTTTTTTCTCTTCTCCATCCTCCTCTTTCTATTAGATAAGCTTTCTCTGTGTAGCAGAGAAAACAAATTGGCTACTGGTCATTCATGTCCTATAAACTTACCATTCCCAGTGACAACAGTGATTGTGTATGTTATTGAGGTTCCGAAGATGAATGATAAGTGATCCTACATTTAAGGAGTTCATAAGTCTAGTGGGAATGCTTTCAAATTGGAGTGAGAATCAGTTATGTAAAAATAAAGTATGATACTCTTATTAATTGAAAACACTTTTAAATGTAATGTTCATCACTATTACATAAATATCTCTTTGACTCTAAAGCCATATGACTGGGCATCAAATCCCAAAAGGTATACCAAAAAGCAAAAGTTCTGCCATGGAAAAGAGGTTCCATGCCAAATAAATGCCAGAAACCACACATACTACATCTTATTTTTATATATTTAAAATGTCATTAACATATTAAGGATTCCAAGAGGTCCTGAAGTTAGAACACTTGTATAATTTTTTAAAATATATCTTTATTGATTTTAGAGAGGAAGGGAGAGGAGAGGGAGATAGAAACATCAATGATGAGAGAAAATCATTGATCAGCTCCTCTTGCACACCCCCTACTGGGGACTGAGCCTGCAACCCAGGCATGTGCCTTTGACTGGAATCAAACCTAGGCTTCAATCTACAGGCCCACGCTCTATCCAGTGAGCCAAACTAGCTAGGATCAACCTGTATAATTTTTTAAATATATTTTTATTGACTTAAGAGAGGAAAGGAAATGGAGAGAGAGATAGAGAATCCTTGATGGGCTTACCTGCCCCTGGGGATGGAGCCTGCAACCTAAGCATGTGTCCTGAATGGGAACCCAGGCATGACTTCCTGGTTTTTAGGTTGATGCTCAACCACTGAGCCATGCTGGATGGGCAAACCTGTATAATTTTATATAATCCAACATTTATCAAACATTACCACACAACAGTTTTTGAGTTGAGTGAACAAAATTCATCCCTACAAAGCCAGCCCTTGGATTTGATAGAAATTTTAAAGGTAGGAAAGTGATGAAAATTATAATATCCTGTCAAACAATCTGCCTTTTACCTATAAAGACATAATTCCATGTCCATGACATAATACAGGTAATAGTTATAGCAAAGGTAAGCAGGGACCCAAGCAAAGAAAAGATAAGAAAATTATTCAATTTGGTATATATTTGGAGATTTAGTTATTTCTTTTAAAAAGAAGCTCTGTCTTCCAACAGGAATCCAAGTGCATTTTGACAGTTTAATGCTGAATGGTTCACGTTGTTTGTTCTTCAATATTTTAGTAACATAATTATTCACTGACGTACCTGGAAATAAAATTTCTTTTATGTAGCAAATACATATAGAGTGCTGAATAGGTTGAACTACATGGCTCTTTTTGGACTCTGCCATGTTGCTGAGTGGCTTAAGCACTAATAGGCGCTTCTTGTACTTGATGTGGAAAATATCCATGAGCCTTCAGCAATGAGTAAACCAGTTTAGTGACCATTTCTCAATACACTTTTCCACTTCGCCACATTCACAGCATTGTGCTAGCCATTCCTGCTACATGCATGCCTGTTCTGAGGCTGATGAAATTCCACCAAATTTTGATTCCATCTTCTCTGTGAAGTTATCCCTGACAAAAACAAATCTAGTTAATATTTTGTAGGCACTTAACATGTGCCATGGTTAAGTGCTCTGCACACATTATTTATTTGCTCCCCACATGCCTTAAAGCCCTATGAGGTCAATTTAATAATTGTTCCCATTTTATACAAATACTAGCCATCATACCCTGGTCATTTTCCATTTTAGAAAATTCTCACTGATGCATGGGTCTATAGATAGGACAGCATTGTTTCCATTCCTTGACCATTTTGACACAGCACTAGTTGTAGGTGTTTTGTGTTAGATTGCCAATATAAAAGGTTATATAGAGTATATGAATTAAGGCTGACTATTGAGGGATACGGTATGTTGTTAAAATCAAGGGAACAAGGACTTTCTGAGGCATATGACTCTTAAAAGTCATCATCACCTACCTATTAAGCCATCCAAAGTCTGGATCAGATGCTATAAATAAAATCTGTTTCATCAAAAGAAAGAGGCAGGAATCCAGTCACTGAAACAGATAACATGCCTTTAAAAAGTATTTGATTTGAGCATTTAAAATATTGTGCTTCACTGCCGGTTTAATTTTTATAAATGTTCCCTCTCTTATAGATCTTCTCAATAGCCACATCAGAGAAAAGTGAAGCAAGAATAAGTTCCTCATTCATGCACTCAGTACACTCCTGCTTGATTGGAATGGATATTGTACATAATATGTCCCTACAGATGTTTCCTCCATGGGGCACATTGAATTTCATTTAAATGCCAAGGCACAAAATCTAAAACAATGTGACTTTAACAAAAAATCTGATGAGGAATTTGATGAGAAAATGGCAAGAATTCCTGTGGCATTTGGGTAACAATTTCAAGCCTTCATTTTAATAGAATAAACAGGATCATATTTCATTCAAATCTGGCAATGAGATGAGCTTTGGGTATTACATTGATATAAACCAATAAAGAATTTGCAAATTTGAAGCACTAATTAACAGACACAATATTAAATGAAAAAAGTTTGCTCCAGGGGCAAATATATTTTGAAGACTTTAAACTTTTATTAAAAGACTTTTCTGAATCACTTCTTTTGCAGTTTACACTTTTGTTGGTTTTTATAAAATAGGGAAAGACAATAATATTTCCAAACTGATACCTTTAGTACACAATCTGATATTTTCTTTTAACTTTTTAAGGCAATACATCAATGTCATAGCATTTTAAAATGTAAAAGAAAAACAAGCCAAAACACGAGCCCTAATATTACAGAATAATCAAAGCAAGCTCCATTGTAGATATTCTATCAGTGCTCGGTCAGTGTGGCTCAGTGGTTGAGCAGCATCCCATGCACCAGGAGGTCACAGGGTTCAATTCTGATCAGGGCATATGCCTGGGTTGTGTCCATCTAGTTCACTGCTAGGAATGCTATGATCAACTAGCTGATGCCACAGACCTGTGCAAGTCAAGACTGTTCTAATTAAATCTCTGTTGTCCATTATAATAACCATGCCCACCTTGTCTGTGGCAATGAAGTGCTACCACATGGCCCCTGACATCCCAGGACTCAATTTTTCCCCATTCCATTTAGTTGTCCAGATGGGCAGTAGCCATTCCCATTGTAATCTCTGACCTACCAAGAAGAGTGACCTAAGACTCTTCAAGGATACTGGATCTCCTTCACAATTGCATGTCTCACAGTGGTGGTACAAGGTGTGTCCTCTGCACCCTTCTAAGGCAGATGAGCAGGCCTCACATGATAAATCCACTCTAATGTGCAAGAGTTAGGTGCACGTGGACATAAGGCTCTGAGGGGAGGAAACAGAGGATGGTATTTAAAAATAAAATAGAAGTCTGGTAGAGATTTTAATAATAAGTGTTTTGTTTCTTTCAGTGCTAACTGTATCAAACCACAATCTTACAAGCAAGGACTTAGCTTTTCCTTGTGGTTGACTATAGTCTTTCCAGGACTGGGACATCTCAGCATCCTCCACACTAATTTTCCCTTTCTTCCAAAGATAGTGACATAAGCTTTTCTTTCCATTTCCAAGCAAGAAGTAAGTGCTTACAAATATAAATGAGCCACAGCTTGCAGATGAAGTTCCTGATTGTCTTTTCAGACACTGGCATGAATCAAAGCCAAGAAGGGAGGAAAGCAGTGCCAGTCCAGCATTGATACTATCAACAAAACTTGAAGAAAATTGAATTCTGCATTTAAAATGTCATTAACTGTGAAAATAATTTAACTGGCAAGTAAAAAAACAAATTATAAAATGTCTACCCCAATATCTATGCTAATAGTTTAGCCTTGCCACTTTAGTATACAGAACTGTGTTTTTTTTTAATTATTTATTTGTTGAACTTACCTTCAAATAAAAATCGTCTGGGAAAGTGACTTACATATTACACCATTGTATTAAGGCTACAATGGGTTTGCCTCCTAGCCTAGTGCATTTGAGACACAAATTTTTTTAATTTATTTTTTTGGTGACTACTGTATGTATCTGCATTCTATTGTTGTGTAAAGCCATTTTCCTTAGAAATTTGTGGAAACATTGGTTTTACATAATTAAAAAGGAAACCAAAGGTTGGAGTGGATTTTTTTCTGTTCCTTCATCTGTGGGTACCTTTTAGGCTCATCAGTATAAGTATTATTGAATCATCCTATATCATTCAAGGGCTGATAAGGAAAGTTTGAATTTTGAATATGAAATGTTTTTTAATTCCAATTGACATCTAAAATTGCCTAAACCATATTATTTTAATTATCTACTTATGTTTCTGTCTGCCCCAATAGAATGTGAGCTTTTAAAGACAGAGCTCTAATTCAATTTTTCATATTTACTGGCTAACACTGTACTTGGCATGAATCTCTATTGGTGTGGTGTTTTAGCCTAAGACCCCCATATGAGTATTTTCTTCAGTTCTTACAATCAGATGGATATAGCAATTTAGTGAAATAGAATTATTGGGGGAAACTGTCGATGGCACAATCTAGGTAACAGACTGTTCCCTTGTCCGCAATCACTATAACCACTGTTAGCATTACAAAGTAATATTTTGTAATAGTTGAATTCTAGAAATCTCCATCTCCATTTAGTACAGAGCCCCATGCAGCAATCTGGGGGCCAAAGTTCTGGGAATCCTGATACCACCTCTGAAACCAAAACTCCATCCACGTGCTCTTACTTTATTTTAAACCTCCAGTGTATAGAATTCAGTTATTGCACACTGCAGTTTATGATGCATTTCTATAATCTCTGATGCCTGTGTAACTCAGCCTTCGGGTGCTGGTGTTCTCAGAGGATAAATCAGAGCATGACAAAAGTATTGTGCTTGTGAGATGCTTAGAGAAACAGATGAGAACTAACTAACCTCAGATAAGTAGCTTCTCATCCTTGTTCCTCCAAACATCCAAGGATGATGAGTTACAATCTATTCATGTCTTACCTTATAGCTGCTCTCCCTGGGGAACAAAGATCTGATCTAAGGAATTTTTTTCTTCAACCCAAATGTCACACACACACACATACTCTCTCTCTCTCTCTCTCTCTCTCTCTCTCTCTCTCTCTCTCTCTCTCTCTCTCTCTCTTTCTCTTTCTCAAATACACACTGAACTCTTTGGAGCTGACCTTGACAAGGGTCTTCTGGCCTTCTTCTATTTTAATTTCCTAAAAACATAGCTGGTACTTACAGGGGAAAATGAACTCCTCGGCCCAAAAAACAAGACAGTTGAGAAGCACAATTAATTCAATGTACTGCAATATGGCCAGAACTGGTTTAGCTCAGTGGATAGGGGGTCGGCCTGTGGACTGAAAGGTCCCGGGTTCGATTCCAGTCAAGGGCATGTACCTTGATTGCTGGCACATCCCTGGTGGGGGCCGTGTAGGAGGCAGCTGGTTGATGTTTCTCTCTCATCGATGTTTCTAGCTCTCTATCCCTCTCCCTTCCTCTCTGTAAAAAAAAAATCAATAAAAAATATATTTTTTTAAATATACTGCAATATGGATATCATTAAAAGGAGAAATATTAGAACAGACAGGATTTCAAAACTAAAAAATGTGTTTTTTAAAAAAAGATATTAGTATATGGAGCAAAAACATTAAAAAGGAGGCAAGAAAGGAAGGGTTGGCAATTTCAAATAAGGTATCCAGGATGGCTTCCCTAGAAGGCAACACTTAAATAAAGACCAAGAAAAACAAAAGGAGTTTGTCATGTGGATACCTGGGAGAAGAGCAAAACAAGTGTGGAGCTGGAGCCAAGAGAGGGGATGAAGAGTGAATGGTAGGATGACAAGGAGCCTGAAAGGGGAAAAGACAGACTAGTGGGCCATAGAGGCCATTGTCACAACTTGCTCTTACTCTGAAGGGATGGGGAAAGCCAATGGAGGGTTTTGAGTCAAAGGGAGACATGATCTAACTTATGTTTTAACAGGATTACTCTGTTAAAAATGGACTGAGAAGGGTGGGGCCTGGAGCAAAGTTGACAATAGGAAAACCAGCCAATAGGCTATTCCAGGTGAAATGATGGCAACTAGGACTAGCTTGTTAGCACTAGAGGTACTGAGAACTGGTCCATTTCTGAATAGAATGGAGGAAGGAAAGGGTTGCCATTTGCTGAGTTAGAGGGAGGAAAAGGGTTTAGAAGAAATTTCAGCAATTTTTGTTTTGGATGTGTTAATTTTGAGAATGCTTGTAGAACATTCAAATAAAACTAGAGGCCCAGTGCATGGATTCATGCACCAGTGGGTCCCTGGGCCTGGCTTGCACCCTCTCACAATCCAGGACCCCTCGGCAGATGTCAGATAGCCAATTTCAGCTGGATCCCCACAGGCCCAATCCAGACATTAGGGAGCCCAATCCTGTGCATTGAGTGTCTGTCCCCTGATGGTCAGTGCATGTCATAGCTACCAGTTGGTCATCCAGTCATAATGGTCACTTAGGCTTTTTATATATTTATATATACTAGAGACCCAAATTAGTGCAACAGGTGGGGTCTGGTGGCCCACCCGGGTGGGGGCCATATAGCCTGGTGGAGGTGGTGAGAGGCTGTGGATGGTTGTCTGGCTGGCCAGGAGGAGGGGCCACAAGAGGTCCCAGGGGACCAACTGGGGCCCGGATCGAGCTAGTTGGTCGCTGCAGTGTGTGCCATAACGACTGGTCATTCCACCATTCCAGTTGCTGGGCTTTATATATATAGATGTCAATTAGGCAGATTGATATAGAAATTCTGCATATTAGAGGAAACATCTGAACTAGATATAAAATCTTGGAAATCATGATATTAAAGAACTAAAAAGTTTTTCAATTTGATAAAATAGTGGATTTTCTGGTTTTGAACAAGGTTATTATTCCTGGAATGAAAAGTACTCAATCATAACATATTAGTATTTAATACAATGTAAGATTTACCATAATTAGCTAACATTCTTTATGCATAGATTTTTATATCTATGTCCATGAATGATATTGGCCTATAAGTTTCTTCTTTTCTTGGCAACAACTTTCCAATACTTGCACAGACATACCTCAGAGATATTGTGTGGTCAGTTTCAGATCATCACACTAAAGCATGCCTTAATTTTCTTGCTGGTGGTAGGTCATTTTCAATTTTAAAACAATACAGCACCTGTAAAGTGCAATAAACCAAAGTGCAATAAAAAAAAAAAAAAAGGTACCTCAGTGTGGGTAGTAGGTTTTACTTACTTCATAAAATGAGTTTGGCAGCTTTTCCTCCCTTGCTAGTTTCTAGTTTCTAGTACAATTTGTATAAAATAAAGTCTATGCCCAGCCAGCATGGCTCAGTAGTTGAGTATTGACATGTGAATGGTCATAGTTTGATTCCCAGTCAAGGCACATGACTGGGTTATGGGCTCAATCCCCAGTGTGGAGCATGTGGGAGGCAGCCCACCAATGATTCTCATGATTGATGTTTCTATCTCTCTCTTCTTCTCCCTCTCTGAATCAATAGAAATATATATTTTTTTTAAAATAGAGTTTATGCCTTAGACCAAGAAAAGTACTTTGAGATTCATTTTAAGTGTTATGATAAACAATATTTGATTAATAATTTAAACAGATTAATTCAACTGTGAGGTGGAGGATGAATCATAGGAGGATTATTGTTGCAATAATCCAAGTGAAAGATAATGGTGTCTTGAACCAGAATGATAACAGTGGAGATGGAAAAAAAGTGAACAAATTCACAATATATCTTGGAAAACCTACTTGGTGATTGTGTATGTACAATGAGCTTCTCAAAGAGAAAGGAGCAACCATCATGATGATGATGACTAACTTCTTAAAAGTCAGAAGAATCATGTGAAAGCAGGACAATAGCCACCACACACCTGACATCTTTATCCTTACTCCCAAAAACAAATTAAATGTACAAATTACATTAAAATTTGTATTAATATAAGTAGAATTCATCACAAGTTTCTTAATATGTTTCACATTTGTGAGGAGATATTTTTCATTGCTGCCAGGTGTTCATGACTTTTTTTTTTTAAATATCCTAAACTAGAATTTTTTAAATAAAAAAACAACTAGGTTTCATTTTTGTCAAACAGAAAAATTCAGCTACCAATCCCAGGTGAGAATCTCCACTGCTTGGAGGATGGTAAAGCATGTTAACAATGTCAACCACCAGAAACAAGAGCCCACAGACATGGACCCATCCATTTTCTACGGATTGTCAGTCACCAAGAACTCACCACAGAAGACACTGGTTAGAACAATGCTTTACTCACTTAAAAGAAAAGACACAGCAAGATCAGGGTCTGTAGTAGGCACCTTTCTCTCATGCCTAAGGGAGCCTCTCCCCATAGCCCAGGCAGGGTGGACTGTACATATCCTTCTTGGGCTGCAGAAGAGAGTAGAGTGGGGCTGGCCAGGTGCCCATGGCTTACATGCTTGAGCAGTACAAGAAGTTCATAACAAAGAAGAGTCTGGGACCAAGCAACAGCTTGGTACTCCATACAGAGGGAGGTTCAGTGCACTGATTGCACCATCTCGAATGGACAGCGGTTCCTGTGATGACTATGCCCCCAACTATTTTTTTTAGGCACCTGCTGTTTATTCTAACTTTTCCATTCTCAAGTACTTTTTCACATGCACATCGGAAAGGCTACTGATAGGAAATCACAAAGTACTATTCATAAAAAGCTATTAGAATTCAAATGTTCTAATCCATCCTTCTTTTCCAACACATGTCATGTTAATGAAGAAAATGGCTGATTTTTTAAATAGTAAAGAGTAATTGTTAAATGAATTGCATTGTATCAAAAATAAGTATATCACCAGGAGTCAAGTAAGGTAGGAAATGCTCATCACACAAAAAATTCATTGAAAAAAATGCACCTGTAAAAAAAACTATTTTTCAACATTTCAAAAGCAGCAGGTGGGTAATGGAATTCTACCAGTTCAAGTAATTTCAGTCTCTGTCTTGAGATGAAGTTGCTTAAATCTTTACCACTACAGTGCTTACCTGTAAGATATATTTGATCAGAGCAGCCTTGATAGATATCTGCTAAGAATCCCTCCTGTAACTTAAGAGCTTATTGTCACTGGTCCCCACAAAACTGTTCATTTTTGTGAGTTTACATATATTGATTATACTTTATTTAATAGGCTCTATTTAAGACTATCAACAAAACTTGTATCAAACTGCATACAGGCAAAAAATCTAATATGCTACCAGTGAGAGGATCCATGGAAATAGATTGAAAAAGTCAAAAATAATTTACTGCAGGCTTCTTTTAACAACAAGTAGAGTGTTAAACTGTCTATTCCTGAGAAAGAAAAAGAGGTCTAATACCCAAGTATATAAAGCTAACATAATATGGCTTCTGGAAACCTACTGAGAAAAACAGGACCCCAACTTCTCAAAGGCAAAATACAAAGCTCCTAAAATATAAAAGCCGCACTATGAGAATTTGTAACCCAATTTGAGACTGTCATCTAGTGTTTAGTGGTATAATGTTTTGGTAAACCATAATGCTGAGACAACATTTTATTTTTCAATTACATTCTTGCCAAATTTGTGACTATGTATATTTCTCTCATGTTAAAGTGCAAAGTTGTTCAGATCAGTGAATCTGGCATAATGGAATTAGGATAGATTCCAAAGTTGAAAGACTTTATTTTGAATATTTATATGTGACACTTTTCATGCATTAAAACTTAGCCTCTGTTTTCTCCTCTGTGAATGGGAATAGCTGCAACAGCTACTTTCCACGAAGATATCTGAGAAGTGAATGTGCAAACTCTAAAGCACTCCACACATATTGGATGACTATTATTGAAGATCTTGTATCCCCCAGGGTGAAGCACAATGTTTTGAACATTTGTAGCACTCAGTACCTGCTTGTTGAAAACAGTTGAAATAGTGAATTAATCTTCAATGATAAGAATTGGGAGTTTTCTTCTTCATAAGACATGTTTCAGAGGCAGGGAAAACTCAAACTGTGAAGCAAGCATAGTTTTTCCCCAAGATCCACAGCGTGTTTAACGACCTCAAGTTGTCCCTCTGGCATCCGAGAGCTTATTACTTTCCTGATTTAACCCAAACCCCTCTCCTATCTTCAGTTGTCTACTTCTCAAGAATCTCATTTCCATAAAACTAAAAGTGTCAATTACCTAACTGGGTCAACAATGCTTTTCAAATAGAAAAATAAGAAGTATAGAATTCAGTATCACCCCTTTCCTACCATTATCTCAATATTTTCCATTTTGTATATATTAATGAATTTCTCACAAACCCTGGGTCTCCTGAGCAATATTGAAAGCCTGCTTTAAACCAGTTAAAAATATATTGAGTTGTGTTTAATTAATACTGCTGTCACTTTCCAAATTTCTGTAATTGTTATGAAAACCCAATGTTCCGCCTAGACAAGTTTGGATTTCTAACATTAGTATACTGACCACTAGATATAACATATGAAAAATGATTCCTAATAAATACTTAGGCTAAAGGTAGAGATTTTTCAGATGTACAATATTTCCTACATGGGGATCTTCAGAAGTCTGTGTCAGAGAAATTTTCAAAATCACAAATACTATCATAAAACAATTATGTGATATTCCTCTCTTCTTGAATTCAGAGTGCTTCCTGTCAAATTAGCAAACCATAATTAGGAGTAGAAAATATAGAGTCAACCAGTGAAAATGTGAATGTCATCTACTCATTAGTTATGTGATCCTGGACACATCACTTAGCTTCTCTAGATTATAAAGGGAAAAATAATAGCACCTACCTCTAGCCCCACTATAAACTCATTAGGGCCTATATGAAAACCTGATCCTTCCTCAAAGTTCTTTATTATCTGCTAAAACATTGTTATTATATGTAGATATATAGGATGTATCCCCAAATGTATACACACATTTTGAATAATTATGAAGGTAGTATTTATTAAAATAATTTAATTTTCAAAATCGAGCTATCAGCTGTTAAAGTGTATATACATTTTTGGGGGTACTGTATATATATATATATACACACACACATACATACACACATACATACACATACATATATACATATACATATTACTATGTATATATAAAGAAATGAGCAAAAGTATGTTTACAGTTGTTCATATAGAAAAAGAAATGCAGGTTATGATTATTACAATAATTTTATTAACTATTAGGTATACTCACAACTGTATATGCAAATATACAATGACCATCAGTGAATGATACTTCCTACAGTTTATGCAATAAACAACCTGCAGAGCCATGTACTGAGGGGATTCCTCCCTCATAAGTAAATGAGATTTTACCTGGCTATTTAAAGCATTTAGGAAAATTTCAACAAGTACTTATTATTATTATTATTACTATCTCTATTTCTATATATATTATTGCCCGGTCTATCTATATGTAAAAGACTAAGCGACTGTCCGACCATTCAACCAGAAGCTATAACACACACTGACCACCAGGGGGCAGACACTCAATGCACAGGTATGGAAACTACCAGACTGATGAATCGCAGAGGGAAGGAGGAGGGGAGAGGGCAGAAAGAGATTAACCAAAGATCTTATATGTATACTAGAGGCCTGGTGCGTGGATTTGTGCACTGGTGGGGTCCCTCAGCCTGATCCGCAGGAATCAGACTGAAACTAGCTCTCCAACATCCCCCAAGGGGTCCCGGATTTCAAGAGGGCACAGGCCAGGCCAAGGGACCCCACAGGTGCACAAATCCACGCACCAGGCCTCTTGTAAGTCTATGATACCAAAAAAGACTATAACATTGATATTGTCCTTCTCAGACAACAATAAGCATTAAAATCATTTTCTAAATACTTTTCAATATTTTGGAACCTGGTAAAGACTCCAGCTAGAATTGCCACTGACCAATATATACTTATCAATGCCCTTCCAGTTTTCCATTTTTTCTCTGTTTATGTTTTCTTATATTTCTTACATTGACAGGAAACAAGAACATAGCTATATAGCTATGTATTTTTGCAGTTTAACCCTTGACACAGATTCCCAGAAAAAGCAAGCACAAAAGAAATATCTGGGGGGGAAATATATTTAAATTACATTGTTTCCCTGTTGAAATAAAATTGAAATTTCTTTGGAAAGTTAAAATGTGCTTGTTTGTTCTCTTTGATTTGGCTTTATTAATTTTATTTTTTTAGGATAGAGGTGGATTGTTAAAAACTTGGAATAGAGGACAAGAACCTTTTATTTTTAAACAGAGTGGGTTTATAGATCAATATTAATCTGCATTTATATGTAACCTACATAGATAGATGATAGATAGATAGAAGAAATCTTAGTTTAGCCTTTGAGCTCCAACTTCATAGCTACAATCTAGTCTAGAAGCAACTTCATTTACATTAAATTCAGGGGGGAAGAACATGTTTAAAAATGGAAAAAAAATACTTTATAATTAAGCAGAGCTGAATACTCTAACGGACAATATGCAAGGAATAAAAATGAAAACCATTTTGGTCCTTCTTTTGCTTTCTTGGTCTAGCACATCTCTCCTTGATGAGCTGGTCTGACCACAGCTGGGCTTTACATTTCTGTAATTAGCACAGCAGAAGCCAAGTGAGGGCACAGCTTTTCCTCTTCTATTGTTTGCATATTGGGGGGGGGGGGGGGGGGGAGACAGGATTCTAAATGTCAGATGCTTCTGCCTATTACAAAGTGGCCTACCAGCTCCTCAAAACCAGTTTGAAAACCTTTCAAGAATCATCAAATTGGGCCCCATGTCCCACATTAAATAGGGATTCTGGCAGCGGGGCCTTCCAAAGGACTACTCAGTTCTCTTAGGAGAAAAATAATAAAAATAAGTGAGCTTTTAGGTTGCCTTGTGGAAAGAGGACCCTGCCCCTTGATTTCATTTTCACGTCATTCCATTTAAGGAGTGATGCTTTCTTTTAAGTCAGCAAAGAAAGCTGGAGGAAAAGGCAAACAGTGGCTTCTGTTTGAACGTCTTTACCACCCATCCAGTGCTATTTCAATATACTGTACAGATATTAGCATTCCAATTATCCACAATATAGGAAAAAAGAGTTCCCAAGCATTCCTTTTCATTCCTGTCTACTGGCAGCTAGATTTCCTACGACAGTAAATAACCTAAGAGGAAAGTGTTTGGATTCTCGTTTTCCTGACAGTTATATAATATGTATGCCCTGTAAAACACCAGGCACAGATTTTATATCACTAGAAAAGTGTCGGCTATCCAGACACCTCTAAGTTTTATATAGTCCTAATTACTGCAGTGCAGAGGTAGCAAGGAACTAAATCAACCATTCATTTCCCCCCTATGAGTTTCCAACACCTGGAAATAAAGCTCAGGATTAACTTGAATGAGAAAGAAACCCTATGTTGCTTAGGTTATTTGAAAAGTCCATGTACCTTGGACGCCACACACTTTTATCTACTTTGCTATATTTCTAAGCTAGATGAAGCCTTAAAGATCATGATGCAAAACAAAATAGTAATCATTGTTCTGGGAGCTGTGCAGGCTTTTTTTTTTTTTTTTTTTTTTTTTTTTTTTTTTTTTTTTTAAGCTGTCCAGCCTGGCCTAAGCACCTGTGGTCCATTAGCAAGAAAGAAACATAATATGAAATTCTACTGATCAAAGCTATGTACATCACCCAAAACCAAAGAGTATGATCACAGATTCGTAGCATGAAGGGTAAGAATCAGGGTAGTGATGGTGGGAAAGAGGATGGAGAATATCAGTTTATGTGGGACAATTTTTTACCCCTGGTGGGCTATACTCTCATTCCACTACATTAGACAAAATTTCCTAAATCCCTCTCTATTTTTTCTTTTTACTCAAGAAGGGAAAAAAATTGGTGTCACCAACAACAGTCTTGATAGAAAGGAGGAATCATATCCAGAAGTTTGGAAAATTTCTGTTGATGAATGACATTTCTTTCTCATACATAAGTTCATTATGCAACCAAGTGTTCATCTGTGGGGTAGTTTTTAATGTTTAGAGAATGAAATGAAGTAGACAGCTGAAGGAGAGGAAAACATAGAAAGAAGAATACTACTTTATACTTACTTGGGTCTGTTCCATACTTAATTTTAATCTCTAGTGATGTTCTCCACCCCCTCATGAACTTCCATAATTTCTCATCAAATCAATACATTATTTGGAAGCAGAAAGGATATTATGGAGAGTCACATGCAATTCTTGTATTTTGATCTATTGTATTTCTCTTCCCTTATATATATGTATATATGAGTGTGTTCATTAGTATTTGCATGTGTGTTCATCTGTATGTATATGTGTCATGTGTATGTATACTCAAGAGTGTGTATGTGCCTGCCAAAAGTCTAATTCTCAAAAATACAGCTCAGTGCTGTCCATTAGAACCTTCTGTGATGTTGGAAATGTTCTATGTCTGCACTGTCTTTTAAGTAGCCACTAGCCCCTGATGGCTATGGGGGATTTGGAATGTGGCTAGTGTCACTGAGAAATTAAAATAATTTAAATAGCCAAACATGACAATTAGCTACTATATCAGACAAAGTAGGTATCATGTCTTTAATAAATATGATATATATAAAATTGGAACATCTTGGCACAAATAAATATTGTGATTGTTCACAGATCAAATACAGAGAACAGTAGATGGTATTTACTATATACAGTATATACGTAGTATGTATAGTATAGTATAGTATCATATGAGTAAATGAGTCTTAGCCAGCTCATTTGTCATGAACAAGTTATACAGTTATTCCATTTGGCTGGAATGGGGAAGAGCATGGAGGGGACTATGTCAGAGATCTGGATACATCAGAGCTGGAAATAGAATACTTTCAGTTATGTCCCATTGACAAGAATTTAGTCATATTTGCATCTATCAGCAAAGGTTAGAAATATAACTATGTACTCAGAAAGAAGATAAACAGACTTTGGTAACCAACTAAAAGTACAATTGACCTTACTCTTTCTACTATGGTATGAAAGTTTTCTATAAGAACATGTGTTTCCTCAAAACAAGAGAAAACAAAAGTAAGTTTCTTTAAAAAAAAAAAAAAAAAAAAGATTTTTATTGATTTTTAGAAAGAGAAAGAGAGATGGAGAGTGAAAGAGAAACATTGATGAGAAAGCGAGACATCTATCAGCTGCCCACTACTGGGATCGAGCCCAAAAGCCAGGTATGTGCCCTGACCAGAAACCTAACCTACAACCTCTCCATGCACTGGATACCGCCCAACCAACTGAGCCACACTGGCCAGGGCAAAAGTTTCATTTTTTTAAAGGAATCCTAAATATCTTTCTATAAGAACAAGTAATAACTAAAATCTAAGTTTGAAATACACCTTTCAGGCCCTTGAAAATGATTAATATGAAATGGGCTTTGTGTATAGAAAATATAGAAATTAAAGCTGAAATGTATGTTTAATATCATTTAGCCATTTGTCAGATAAGTCAGTGTTTCTAAATCTTTTTTTCAATCATTGCCCCAAAAAGAACCTTTTTAAAAATTTATTTTTAATTACTCGTACTATGAAATTTTAGTACAACAAATATGTTGTACATCTGTTTATGTAATATACAATATATATATATCTATATAGAGAGATGCATATCATATAGAAATCTATATATCATATATTAAAAGAGTGAGGGTTTTTTTTTTACCCACTCACTCCAAGAAACAATTTTTCATCCCCTTGGGGGCAATATTACAATGTGATAAGGAACCTGAGTCCAGAAAAGTTAAGTTACTTATCTAAGGCAACAAAGATAATTAGTGGATCAACCAGAAATGATATTCAGGTGTCTTGACCACCAATCCAGTGCCATTTAATTATACTGTACACAGATTAGCATCCCATATTAGTAAGTCAGGTAAAACTATAACTTAGAATACCAATTGTCCACAATGTATGAAGGAAGGGGGAAAACGAACAATCTCTTAGATACAATATAGTTGCTGGTTGGAATGCTGTTGTTTGCTTGTTTTTGGCTAGTCTATTTTATTTTAATTTTAGGGTTTTTTCCCCCTATTTGATAAATAACACAGGCACAGGTATACTCAGAGTTTTAATAACCTTCATCTGTAAAACTGCTGTGAAAGAGGAAATGAAAATCAAAGTAAAACTGACACGCAGTCAACTATCCAACTGACCTTCTTCTGGTCAAAATGTCTTTCCCCTCTCAGTGCTTCCTTCAGTAGCAAAGAATGATGCCAGGAAATGTGGTCTGACTATGCCTTCCCAAGTAGTAAACCAAGACTTGTTTTAAACAACCATAACTAAGTGTCTCAGTGTTGCCAGTACAAAAAGAGTCAAGGGTGGCTGAATGTTCTAGGGAAGTGGCATTGCCGTTGTTTCCAAACAGGCACTAGCTCATGGGAAATATGAAAATCAAGAACCACCTCTCATAAACACATGCTTTGTGCTCAGATCAAAAACAAGGGGCAGATATGTGTTACACTAGAACTGGCTTTCCAAATCTATAGGAGTAATTTTTAGAGCTGCTTTAAAATATTTTATACAGGAATGATAATAGCACTGCTACACACATTAGAATAATCTGACAAGAACAAAGTTGACGATCCTGATGTTACATCGAATTAATAATAATGACATTTTTGTTGGATTCTGTTGTAGACTATTGTAAGTGTATTTGAGAATGAGAAGAAACCGCAAAGTTACAGAGTACTTTTAAAATCTCTGGAAGTAGCTCCAGAAATAAACATAATCCAATGTTTCTTTTTAGGAATTGTTTAATCTTTTAAAAAAAAATGCATTCTTTCCTTTTCGTAGGGCAGGTAAAATTGTCACTTAGAACATCAAGCCATTAAAATTTGTTTTTTTTTAAAGAATCATTTCTTAGATTCCATAACTGTAGGTTCTAGGTAATTTTCTACTACCTTTTGATGGAAAGAAAAAACTGGCTAAAATTGTACAATATGACCTTTGCATTAACAGTCTTGCCTGTCAAGCTAATAAAAGAGTTTGGGGAATCATAAGGACTCATCTGGAAATGATAGAATTTCTGCCTTTGTCCTTCCTCCCTGGACACTAATGGCTTTTTGTCAGTCCCCTTCACTCAGTGTATGACACATGAAGCCATTCCATTTAGTTGTCCATTAACTCCAAGCATTAGGACAAGAACAAAGCAACCCCCTAAAGAAACTGAGCTCAAACACTCATATTAAATGTCTCCAGTTCCTCAGCTTATAAAGGTGCTGTTTTCAATTGTCAATAATGTTCATAAGAATAAGCGCTATCCATTACTAATTAAAACAAGCTGTTTAAACAAACATGAAATGTCATCAAGCCGGTAGATCAACATATTCCTGCTATTGTTTGGTTTCCTGGTGCATTACCGTCTGAGGATTTGTTTCTATCTTCCAGTCACCTGTTTTTCTAAGTAACAAATACCGAGAATAAACACGCAGAAAGCAGCCTTCCATGGTGGTGCCATGAGGCCCGGGGCTCCGGTGTGGCAGTGAGTATTATTCCCTTCAGATCAGCAGTGTGCATCTTATCACTGCAAATGAAAGCAAAGAAGTTTTGAGTTATTTTTCCTGAATTTGTGAGGATCAAAGGCATAAACTACAGGGAAAATGCAGTTTTTATTAGGAAAAGTGACACTTGTTGTTTTCTGCAAGATTTTTAAACAACCTTTTATCTATATGGATGTGCTATTAAGGCACAAATAAAATGTAATGCCTTGTTTGACCTGCTGAACAATGGCTTACTTAAAAAAGTTTTCTTTATTTTCATGCCACTAAGTGGCCTATAAAACATTTTTAAACTGTATGCTCAATCTTCACTTGAGCACTGACATTGGAAACTGACTTTACTTTTAAAATTGTATTCCCTAACAGTTTATTCATTCCATAGAGGAGGGTATAATCTCTGAATTAATATCAAGCCAATTGAGCAAGGCAGTGTAAGGAGTCAGATAGACTTTTTAAGCTACTTAATATTAAATTGTGTTACTATAATCAATTCCATATTATGAGCAGATATAGAAAGAAGAAATAATTTAAATTAACAAAATCAGAAATAATTTCCAAACCTCATTTTAGCCAGAAGTATCAACATTCTCTTCCATATGCCAAACCAATTTGGCTCAGTGGATAGTGTCAGCCTGCGGACTGAAGGCTCCCAGGCCAAGGGCATGTACCTTAGTTGCGGGCACATCCCCAGTAGGGGGAGTGCAAAGAGGCAGCTAATGGATGACTCTCTCATCAATGTTTCTAACTCTATCTCTCTTCCTTCCTCTCTGTAAAAAATCAATAAAATATATATTTTTTAAATTCTCCTCCATAGCTTGTATTCATAGTGTTTATGCACAATTGTGTTATTAATTAACAATTTTTTAAATTCATCTCTTTAATATTTTCCTGGGCCAAACTATAGCAGATGCATAAGTGAATCTTGAAGGAAGAAACAGTAGTCAATAATCTCTGTTCCTCATCTAATTCATCCCTGTCTGAATAATAAACCTTTTATATATATTATCTCATCTCATTCTCATGCCATTCTGTGAGACTGGTAATATTACCCACAATTTGCAAATTAAATTACTAAAGTACAAAGAGTTTACAAAAATTATCTGAAGTCATCCAACTAGCGAGGAGTAGAGTTCATACTGACCCCAATTATAAAAGCAAGTTTAGCAGCCAAAGGGGTCTACTAAAAAGTCAATGTGATTCTTTTACTTTAGCTAACTCGAAGACATACTGAGTTTGAAAGTTTTCTATGGTGTTTATTTGCAGTACATAATGGAGTTGCCTTATTTCATTCTGACCCTCTGATTACATATATTGTGACTTTGCTTCCAACTTTACAGCATTGTAGTTCTTCAGTGCACAACAGCACTTCATTAGTTACCATGCAGTGAAAACAATACAGCTGGATAGTAATATTGACTTTTCCATTCAACACACACACAAAAAAAGGATGTTTGTATCTGAGAGCTACAATGCTTAGACATTTGAAAATTGTGATTCTTGTCAAATTCTAAGATACTGCCAACTTGTAACCATCACTTAAACTCCACTTAACGATTTTCTGATTTCATTGCCTGAAAAATAAAAAGCAGGCACATTTTTTGACACATGCAACACTGTGAAAAACAACAAAGCTCAAAAGCAGAACCTACAGGACAGTGCATTTAAAAAAGAAACTCTGGTACTTAGGACAACTTTAGTAATTGGCTTCTGGATAAAAGTTACTCTATCAGATATAAACTAAGTCAAAATTAATGTGAATTGCCAATGTTCAAACCCATTTACAAATCACCATTTTGTTTTGGAAAATTTGATTTAAATCATTTTGAACAATTAAATGTATGGGAAACTGTGAATTAAATATTTCCATGCCTCAGAAAAAAGTTAACTTCACAGATATTCAGAATAATATAAAATAGAATGTTTGAGAGTGAATAATTCAGAATACTGGATTAAATGCCCTTAAATAACTTGAGTTTCTAAAGTATAATGGGAAAAACCTTCCCAATATTTAAAAAAAAAATGTTCTGAAATGCAAAACATAGAAAGAATTTGAGATACTTTTGATGACAAGAAATGAAAGCTCATCCAGCTTACTACCTCTACCCAGACTTTCCATTGCCTTTCCCTTTTATCCCCCCCTTTCCACTTTCCTCAGCATTAACATATTCACCAGAGCCTGGTTAGGAAAAATCAAAGGACATGAATTTCAAAACCCATTGATAATTGCTGTATTTTAGCTACTCTGGTAAGAGGTTTGGTGGAGAAAATGGTTTTGCACTGCAAAGTAAAGTACACCATTTAATGACTTGTAAGAATGAATTTTTCCAGGTAATTGAGAGCTGACTTATAGATGTCTTTGCCCTCAGTACTTTTAGGAAGAAAGTTACACCAGTGTGACATAGAACGTGTTTTTGGAAATGTTCATTTAATTGTTCATTAAACCTTAAGAAAATAAAGACTTCATTATATGAAGTCTTCATAACATACTAGAAAGAAATAGAACTAGAGACACCCAGGGAGAAACTGAGTCATGTGGCTTCAGAGCAAGGGCCACTGGTCCACTTGTCGTTTGTTGAGCCCTCTCCCCTACCCCCCCAACACACACACACACACACACACACACACACACACACACACACAAGACAAGCTTCATGAGCTCCAACCTGACAATCCCTTGAGGCCTCACACTACCCAGCTCATACAAGGCCAGAGGTTCTGTCCTTGGAAAGCACTGCAGTCTTTCTTTAAAAAAAAAGTCTCCAGGAATTCCAGTCAAACTGAAGGGAAGGAAAGGGGGAAGAGACCACAAGGTAAAACTGAACTGTTTGGCTTCAGGGAGAGGGCCATTTTACCACCCAGCCAGCAGGTGCCACCTTTCCTGTGCTAAGGCCTCCCTCCACATACCCAAATCTCAGTTTGCACTAGCTTGGTGAACTCTACTAGCTCCACCTTGATGACTCTCTCAGACCCAGATATATGCAATAAAAAATGAAACTTGATCATTTTTATACTATATACAAAAATAAGTTTAAGTAGGATTAAAGACTTAATATATGGTCTCAAAACCATAAAACTCCTTGAAGAAAACATAGACAGTAAAATCTCTGACATTTCTCTTAGCAATATATTTTCTGATAATATATCTCCTTGGGCAAGAAAAACAAAAGAAAACATAAACAAATGGGATTAATCAAACTAAAAAAGTTTTTACAGCAAAGAAAACCATCAACAAAGCAAAAATACAACCTGCTGAATGGAAGAACATATTAGCCAATGATACATCTGATAGGAGGTTAAGATCCAAAATTTATAAATAACACATACAGCTCAATACCAAAAACAGACAATCCAATTAATAAATAGGAAGAGGACCTGAATAGACAGTTCTCCAAAGATGACATGCAGAGGGCCAAAGACATGAAAAGATGCTCAATGTCAGTACTAATCAGAGGAAGGCAAATTAAAACCACAATGAGATATTACTTCATATCTGCCAGAATGGCTATCTTCAATAAGTCAACAAACAGGTGTTGGAAAGGATGTGGAGAGAAGGGAATCCTGATACACTATTGGTGGGAATGTAGATTGGTTCAGCATGATAGAAAACACTATGGAAGCTTCTCAAAAAATTAAAAATGTAATTGTTTTATGACCT
The DNA here is from genome assembly GCF_014108245.1 of Pipistrellus kuhlii. Classification (NCBI taxonomy): domain Eukaryota; kingdom Metazoa; phylum Chordata; class Mammalia; order Chiroptera; family Vespertilionidae; genus Pipistrellus; species Pipistrellus kuhlii. The sequence goes on along the minus strand of NW_023425515.1, from coordinate 133,292,810 downwards.
AGTAATTCTACTTCTTGGTATATTTCCAAAGAAAATCAAAACACTAAGTCAAAAAAATATATGCACCCCTATGTTCACTATTTACAGTAGTCAAGATATGGAAACAACCCAAGTGCCCATCAGTGGATAAAAGAAACAACAGTGGTACATATATACAATGGAATATTACCTATATGTGACACATGGATGGACCTAGTGAGTATTATTCTAGGTGAAATAAGTCAGATAGAGAAAGGCAAATACTATATGACTTTACTTACTTGTAGAATTTAAAGACCAAAATGAATGAGAGAAAAAAAAACAGCATGGAACAGACTGTCAAATATCAGAGCAAAAGTGGGGGTGGGTGGGTGGGTGGGTGGGAGGGAACTGATTAACCAAAGAACTTGTATACATATATGAACAACCCATTGTAGTGAAGGCCTAAGGCAAGGGGTGGGGCCGGGCTGTAAGTGGTCAATAGGGGAAAACAGTGGACATATGTAATACTTTAGACAATAAAGATTTTAAAAAGAAGCAGAAACATACTCATAGATGCAGAGAACAAGCTGATGGTTGCCAGAGAGGAGGAGGTTTGGGGGATGGGTGAAAAAGGTGAAGTGATTAAGAGGTACAAATTTATAGTTACAAAATAATCACAGGAATGTAAAATACAGCCCAGGGAATATAGTCAAATATATATATATATATACCTAATATGCAAATTGTCCCCTCGGGAGTTCCACCAGGAGATTGGGAGTTCGATCACTCACTACGATGTGTGCTGACCACCAGGAGGCAGTGCAGAATGAAGGAAGCCAGCAGCCAGGGAAGGGAGGCCCCAGCCAGCAGCTAGAAGGCCCCGAACAGCCCTGATTGTCAGCCAGGTCTAGGGACCCTACTCATGTACAAATTTCGTGCACCAGACCTCTAGTATTGTAATAACTATGATGACAGGTCTGCATTTGAATTGTCAGGAAAATCATTTTGTAAATTAGATAACTGTCTAACCTCTATGCTGTACACCTGAAATTAATATAAAATAATATTAAACATCCACTGTAATAGAAAAATAATAAAAAGAACATAGGACTTAAAAGGCCTGAATTGAAATCTCAATTTTCAAATTTAAATTTCATAAGTTACATAGAGTGGAGATAATAATACATGAATTTGTTTCAAGAATTAAATAAGCTATTGCATTTAAAGCACCTAGCATAGTATCTGGCACCTAAAAGATAATCAATAAATGTCAAGGATAATTCTGATAATGTAATTATTCCAATAAAGTTATATAAGTCCAAAATGACCCAATGACCCATTTTTATTGATCTTCACTCCCCATAAAAATTTATTTTTAAAAAATCTCAGCACATGCAATTACAGAGTATAGCCAACCAAAGGAAAAGAAGAGGAATTAAATAGTCTACAGTGAAAACTATTAGCCATTTCTGCCACAAGCTCACACTCATGGACTCATAGTGAAGGCAAAGATAGTATTATTTTTACTCCAATTTTAATAAAAATTCAAATGGCTGCCTTATTTTGCAAATCTTCAGCAGCAAGGCTTACAGACTGGTGTTTGGTTACTAATTTAACAACACATAATAGATACATATGTGATTCTGCAACAGATGAGAGACCTCCAAATTATTTTAAAATGTAACATATTAATCCTTATGGGGAAGATAGGAATAGTGATTTTTGTGACTTTGGGGGATTAATTGAAAAGTACAAGATCAACTAAATATTGAATCTGAATCATTTAAATGGTGTTAAGGAGAAGTTCAGACATAACAGTGGAAACTTGGATTTCATAGCAGGGTAGGGTGCAATGAGAAAAATAAACTAGGAAATGTTCTTTTTAATAGTAATTTCAAGACAGTAAAAATGATAAGTATATACTGCAATGCCATTTTATATCGGCAAGATATAACATGGGCCGAAACCAGTTTGGCTCAGTGGATAGAGCGTCCGCCTGTGGACTGAAAGGTCTCAGGTTCGATTCTGGTGAAGGGCATGTACCTTGGTTGCGGGCACATCCCCAGTAGGAGTTGTGCAAGAAGCAGCTGATCAATATTTCTCTCTCATCGATGTTTCTAATTCTCTATCCCTCTCTCTTCCTCTCTGTAAAAACATCAATAAAATATATTTTTAAAAAAGATATAATATGGAATTTTAATAATACATTGCACTTAAGATCAACACAAATTTCAGCTGATAACTATTGTATAAACTGTACATTAATAGGTGAAATTAATTTGGATTATCACAGAACATATCCTATATAATAAAGAGGTAATATGCAAATTGACCCTCACGCCCTCACACGAGATGGCCACCCCCATGTGGTCAAAGATTATCAGCAGGGGAGGGTAGTTGTGGGTGATCAGGCCAGCAGGCGAGGGCAGTTGGGGGCAATCAGGCTGGCAGGGAGCAGTTAGGAATCAATAAGGCTGGCAGGGGAGTGGTTAGGGGGTGATCAGGCTGGCAGGCAGGTGAGTGGTTGGGAACCAGCAGTCAGACATCCACTTGAGGGGTCCCAGATTGGAGAGGGTGCAGGCTGGGCTTAGGAACATCCCTGACAGTACATGAATTTCATGCACCAGGCATCTAGTATTTTAAATATAATAATGTTTCAGAAATACTCACAAAGATTACTCTCAGGATGATCCTTGAAACAAAGTTTTCTCACTCTGTTTCCTATATATAGTAGTTAGGGAGTCTAAACGCCACTTTAATTTTGAACTGTGTGTCCCTTTTAAATCAAGCTGGAGGTAGTTTCATCAGTACAATTCCCTTAAAATTGTGTGGGTCTTCTACAAATCTATTAAGATTAATTCTATTAGACAACAGCCACACCCACAAATATTGTTAAAATACATCTTTGTCTACCTTACATTTCCTAACAATGCTGCTGCAGAAAGATATCCTACAGATTCTTGGAATCGATATTGCCAAGTGAAAAGGTTTTGTGAAGAATGCTCTTAAAAATCAATGCGGAGACTTTTTTTCTGTTAAGGACACTACCTTAAATCTTTCTGAGTTTTTTCACAAAATGTTTTATAGTTACACACTTGGCTTCATCTATACACCATGTTTTCCTGACGGTGCCTGAACCTGATGCTATCTGAAGAGCCTGGACATGAGAAACAATTTAATTTTTAAATATGTTTGTATTGATTTTAGAGAGAGAGGAAGGAAAAGGGAGAGATATAAACATCTCTGAGAAAGAAACATTTACATTGATTGGCTGCCTTCTGCATGCCCCTTGCTAAGGATTGAGCCTGAAACCTGGGTGTGTGCCCTGATTCAGAATAGAGCCAGTGATCTCTTTGGGGCATTGGGTCAACACTCAACCACTAAGCCACACTGGCTGGGCCAATTTTATTTTTTGAACTCAGTTCACTAGTATTTAATGGGACTTTTCTGAATCTATTCTGCTCCTCTTGCATTTTACTTTAAGTGAAGAAAATGACCAGGTGGTAATTTTAACCATCTGCCTAAAAACATCCTTAGCTAGATTATTCAGTTTATTAAGTACATTTTTCACTTTCAATATTGCCACAAATGACAGCTGTGAACTTTCCATAAATATGTAACAGTACACCTTTCTCTAGCTTATAATAACATATTTCTCACTTCCTGTAAGCCCTCGGGAATAACCTCCTCAAGGGCTTCGACTAACAGTCACTTCAAGGCCCTTCCAACTTCCACTTCCCATCCAGTCCACAGCAATTATCCATTTTTATTGGCTTTTGTTTAAGCAATGTCTCACCTCTGGTACCAAAATTTCTATCCGTTATTATAGTCGTGCGACAAATTTCCCCAAAACATGGAGGCTTACCTCCCACACAATTGTTATCTCTTGTGATTTTTGTGGGTCATGAATTAAGCAAGGTCTCAGCTGAAAAGTTGTCATTTGGGATATCTCATGTGATTTCAGTCAGATGTTTGCTGGGGTTTCAGTTACCTGGAGGCCATTTTTTAATTGAAACTGAAGGACACTTCCTGGGATACAAAAAAAAAAAAAAACAACCCAAAAGCAAAAGTGAATCATTCCCAGGCAATAGAACTGAACCTTAATCAAGGGACAGCACCATGTGCCTGACTGGACTTCAAAATGCTTTGAAAAAGTGACTCTTGTGTACCTCTCATCGACCCAGTCTGGAAGAGGGAAAGCTATAGTCAATAATCCTTGCCTGGGATACCATTGTATATTGGTTGGATGGGGAATCAGATAACATATTACTTTAGTTCAAAGACCTTCAAATCAAGCACTATACTGAAGAAGTGTTAGTTAAGAAGTCTTATTCACCTCTGGACCTGAAATAGGCAATAAGATCCGGTACTTAACATCTTTAGCTTATGCTGAAATAGATGACACTTTTGGAGCCTTGGGAGGGAAAGGTACATTTTACATGTGGGAGGGATGTTAATTATTAGGGATCAGAGAGGGCACTGTCATTGCAGCCAGGCCCAAGATAATTTTTTCCTCTTGTTCATGTCCTTTCCGTGGCCTATATGATAAATAGGTTATGAAAGAAGTGATAGTATTTGACTTTCAAGGCTTAATCATAAAAGGTATTTCAGTTTCTGCCTTGATCTCTTAGATTTCTCATTCGGGAGGAAGCCAGATGCTATCTCATGAGGACTCCCACACAGCCCTATGGAAAGGCCCATTTGCAGAAAACTGAGGCCCGTGACTCACTGTCAGCACTGTGAGTGAGTCACCTTGAAAGCGCATCCCCTAGTTCCAGTCAAGCCCTCAGATTACTGCAACCCTACCTAAAATGGAACTGCAACTGCAGATGAGATCCCAAGTGAGAGCTACCCAGCTGGTCCCTTCCCAAATGTTGAACCCCCAGAACACGTAAGGAATAATAAATCATTGTTGTTGTTTGAACAAGGAAGTTTTTTGAGTAATTTGTTACACAGCCATGGTAGCTTATGCAAAAATACAAGAATACATGACTTTGTAAATAGGTAATTATTCAAAAGTAAAAATATAATAAAGGAAACAGATTATCTTTTGTAGCATAGAATGTACATTAAGGGGAAAATATGACAGGAGAAAAGATATTGTGACTCATGAGAAGAAAATTTATGTGTTTTACAACGCATTTTATTTCAGTAAAAAGATGCTGTATATTAAATCACTCAACACATGTGACAATTATATACTAGACATTAGCAGGTGTGATTAACCCAGAATTTCATAGTACAGCATTATAAATATGTTAATGTCATATGTATTAACAAAATGCACAGAATTGGTTAAAAAACTATAAGTGCCTAAAAAATGTATACTTTACAAATAGAGACCATTTTATATAATTTGGAATGTAAGCCAAGTTAATGTTATAATTTTAACAAGAATTTAAAATACTGCCAGAATTTTTTTAAGTGAACTGGTATTTACCATAAACATGGCACCAAAAGTTTGTTTGCTCTTCATTTGCCTGCAATAGGCAATATGTATTAACCTATCCAACTTTACATATAAACTAATTGTAATTATTACAATCCATAAAATTTAGCAGATATTTTTTTTAAATTACACCCAAGCAACACCTTTCCATATGGCCAATTAGTACAGTCGTAAAATGCAGCAAATATATGATGCTGTATTGAACATCTGTGTTGGTTATCCTATGGGAATTTTTAATAAAGGACCAAGTAGCATATTGATGTTAATTCTGCGTTACCGGGACTTTAAATAAAAAACTAAAATAAATAGCATCCATTAAACTGATCATACTGTTGTAACTCAAATTGTGTTTATTATGCTAATGGAACATGAAATTAAGAAAAAGACCTTTATGCCAGTGGAATTAATTAATGAGCTTTATGAAGGCATTGGGATGTAATTTATTTCTAGATAAGTAAGTCTAATTTGCAGTTCCATGGGTCTCTGCAATGCTGATTGTAATAGTTATTCCTGCAGATGTGCTGCTCACAGCATGTCTTTCCATTAGAACTGAACACCTCATTATATAAACTGTACCTAATTAAACATAATACAGTGGTGACTTGTTAAACTGGCCTTTTTAAGTCAGCAGCTGCCTAAGCTAATAATACTGTACACAAGATTTATATCATCTTCCCTATAATTCTGATATTAAAATATACTGCCCAAGGGATTGATAACTAATTTACCAGTATGTAACAGGTACATTTCTGATTCTGTGATAAGAGATTAAAGACCAGCAGCCCATAAAAATAAAATGAATTCAAGTCCATTTGGAACTCGAGAGTACTAGGGAAACTTTATTAAAACTACCTACCTTTTTTAAAAATCAGTAAAATAGTCATGAAAAGAAAGTGAACACTAAGAGTAAAAAAGTATAAATAAATAAATGTGAAAGATCTAGAGGTCCTTCAGGTATTTTTCCAAGAGCATACAAAATTTTTTCAGACTCAACATGCTACTTAAAGTCACATCTGGGTATGAAATATATCATTTGCCACTAGAGATAAGAAGAATACTTATAATACTAGACCTGTTCTGCATAATTGGGTTTTGAACTGACATCCTTAAGAGTTACTTTAATACCTTTACTTTTTTTTATTTTGTTGGCTAGTAACATGAAAATGCAGTCATGAAGCTTAAGCTCAGTAACACAACATAACACATATACAGAAATATCCATGATAATTCATATTCTTTTTCAATTCCACAATTACATGGTTATACTATTAATCCTTCAACACTTAACTCAGGCTTGAAATGCTCTGAAAATTTTTACTCACCCAGTCTGTCTTAGTTATCTCTTGTTATTATCTCCTGAAAACCATTTCTTCTGTCTAATTATTGCAGGTATAATGCTGTATTATAGATATCCAGCATATATATCTATTTTCTAACTCTTTTCCACCAATTAAATTATAAGACAAGGGCTATCTATAACTTATCACTACAACCCAACTCCTAATTGGAGCATAATGCTGCTTAGTATGCATTAGTCAATTGAATGATTCAAATAAACCCCACCATGTGACTTTGCTATTAATCCTTCTGCATCTCAACAACTTTATAGAAATATTAGAGGCCCAATGCACAAAAATCGTGCAATGAGGGGAGGGGGTCCCTCAGCCCAGCCTGCACCCTCTCACAGTCCAGGAGCCTTCAGAGGATGTCCAACTGATGGCTTAGGCCTTCTCTCCTGGAGCTTCTGGCTGAGCAGCGCTTTACCTGTGGCAGTGCACTGACCACCAGGGGGTACCTCCTGAATTGAACATTTGCCCCCTGGTGGTCAGTGCATGTCATAGTGAGCGGTTGAGTGGCCTTAGCATATCATTAGCATATTGTGCTTTGATTGGTTGAACAGATGACCAGATAGCCAGACACAGCATATTAGGTTTTTATTATATAGGACTAGAGATCCAGTGCACAAAATTCATGCATGGCGGGGGGTGGGAGGTGGGGGGTGAAGGGTCCCTCAGCCCAGCCTGCATCCTCTTAGGTAATGTCCAACTGCCAGTTTAGGCCTGATCCCTGTGGGCAATTGGACACCCCTCTCACAATTCAGGACTGCTAGCCTAACTGCCTGCCTGTCTGATTACCCCTAACCCCTCTGCCTGCCTGATTGCTCCTAACCATTTGCCTGCCTGCCTGATCACCCCTAACTGCTTCTGCCTCAGCTCCCAACACAACAGCTTCATCTGGAAAGACATCCAAAATGATGTCCAGAGGTCATTTGGCTGTCCTGTCTAATTACCATATTACTTTTTTATTATTATAGATAGCATATCATTTAGTAAACATTTGTCACTTTAGTGCATTGACACTATTAAAACCAAAGTCCATTTAACTTGTAAACCAAATATTAATTTAACATCAGGCTTAACAATTCCACACTTCCCCCAATTTTGCATTTTTTTGGTTGTGTCTTTCTGGTCCCCAATAGCCACCTCCACTTATAATATATATTACTTGGGTCATGAAAGTATCTTCTTTCAGCAGTTCCAAATATCATCTACTAGAAGTACTACAAAGTGTCCATATGGTTTCTTTGAAACATTTAAACATAAGGCATAGTAAGTTTGTATAATTATAAACTGGTATTTATTTGCAGAAAATAGTAGAGCCACCATAATCCTTGCTGGTAGCTCTAAAAATGTCTATGGTGTGCTATCCTCATTTTAGGTTAGGAAAGAGCATTAACCCCAGGTTAAAAAAAAAAAATCACAGGCTAGCTGAGAACCAGTGGCCCATATGGGCTGACTGAAAAAAATAAATAAATAAAGTAGGCAAATGAGATTCTATTTTGGAGAAAATTGAAAAAACTAACATGATTAGCTTGTTAGAAATGAAGCTTCATATGAAAAAGATTCATGAGATTGGGTAAAATCCATGGCAGGCCAAAGCCATTTAGAAACCAAAGATAAGGGAAAACAGAAAAGGCACAGTTTACACAGTGAGAACCGATGGTCAAAGAACAGTTCAGTTGCTCAAATGGAGTAGAGGCGGTATAAGAGGGGCAGCTGAGCTGTAATGATTTCAATCCACATGGGAAAGAAGTCTTCTTTTTCTCCCGGCGACCTAAATAGGCATCTGTTTTTTATAGCCAAAAGAACCAAAATCAAGTGCATTATTAAAGCATATAAATTGGTATATTGCTAGCTGCTGCAACAAATAAAACCCCAAACTTCAATAGCTACTCTCATAAATGCATTCAAAGGCCAAAGAAACTATTGCTTCCAAACTATTTGCAATTATTGAACTAGAAGTGTTTGTTTCACTATGAAATAAAGATATTGACTCTATAAAGGAGAAATAATTCTGATAAAGGCAAGAAAGAGAAAGAGAGAGATTTAAGCTCTATTTGTTTTTGAAATACAATTTTTATGATACATGAAGAATGCTAGGACCAAACCCCGGAAGAATAGATGTGAAATTTGATGAATGTGAAAACTTGATAGAACACAACTGATATTAAGAGAAAGTAAACTTCATATTGCCAGAGATGGAAGCAATGCTGTTTGATTTTAGACACTCTAGCTATCAGTTCATTTTCTTTATTGTTCTACTAGAGGCCTGATGAATGAAATTCATGCATGGGGGGAGGGAAGGAGTATCCCTCAGCCCAGCCTGCACCCTCTCCAATCTGGGATCCCTCTCACAATCCAGGACTGATGGCTCCCAACTGCTTGCCTGCCTACCTTTCTGATTGCTCCTAACCGCTTCTGCCTGTCAGCCTGATCATCCCTTAACCACTCCCCTGCCAGCCTGATTGATGCCTAACTGCTCCCCTGCCAGCCTGTTTGCCCCTAACTGCCCTCCCCTGAAGGCCTGGTAACCCCTAACTGCCCTCCCCTGCAGGCCTGGTCCCCTCCCAACTATTCTCCCCTGCAGGCCTGGGTTCCCCCCCAACTGCCCTTCCCTGCAGGCCCAGTCACCCCCAACTTCTCTCCTCTGCCAGTTTGGTCACCCCTAACTTCCCTCCTGCACCCCTAACTGCCTTCCCCTGCAGGCCTGGTCCCCCCCAACTATTCTCCCCTGCAGGCCTGGGTTCCCCCCCAACTGCCCTTCCCTGCAGGCCCAGTCATCCCCAACTTCTTTCCTCTGCCAGTTTGGTCACCCCTAACTTCCCTCCTGAAGGTTTGATCACCCCCAACTGCCCTCCCTGGCAGGCCTGGTCCCTTCCAACTGTCCTCCCCTACTGGCCATCTTGTGGTGGCCATCTTGTGTCCACATGGAGGCAGCCATCTTGTGTGTTGGAGTGATGGTCAATTTGCATATTATTCTTTTATTATATAGGATCATTGTTGGTCTATAAGAACCAGGGATTAATGCAAGGGGTCTGAATCCTACCTTAATAGCTATGTAACTTCTAGCAAGCTTGTGAATGTCTTTGAGCTCCAGTTTCCATTTCTGAAAATGGGACAACCTACTTTGCACCTGTTGAGCAGGATAATATGTATAGTCCTATTAGCTGCTGGACTATAGGTCTTAGTTTTAGGTCTATGGCTAGTTCAGCTTCTAAATGTAACCTGAGCATGGAACGATTATTTTGATAACATGTTATATCTAGATTTCTTAGAGAATCAGAATTGCTCCCCTTCCTAAAACAACTAATGTCTCAAGCAGTGGATATGCCAATAACTTCTGAATTTAAATACACAACTCCTAAAAATATCATGGCGATCTTAGCTGTATGTTAGGTATCAAATTAACAGTGCAAATTATTCTGCAAATCTGTTCCTAGCCATGACCCATTCAGTAGAATATTAGACCCTTTATTCTGAATGAAAAGAGACAGCATATAGCAATAGTAATCCAAAGTTTCCCCAACCCTCACCAAATTGCTGATAGCAATGTTCCTAACGAGGAACAACCCAAATTCACTATCACCTTTCCATAATGCTGGAACTCAGCCTCCAGCCAATCTCCTCAAGTTATTTCAGGGGTTGCTGGGGTTTGTCTCCCATGTTCTTACAAATATTATGTCTTGCACTTACAGTGTGCCTCTTCCCCCCACCCCACACCACATTCTGCTTCTAGATTTCCACACTGCTCAAGAACCCTCTTGAAGGAAATTCTCACCTGAATGCTGTTTCTAGTGTACCCAAAACTACAAACGCCAAAGTATAAAAGTGAACTGGTGTTATTTTCAAACCTCACTATGTTGAAGCCTCTCTAGACTCCCATAGACATGGATAGAATGCATGCCTCCATCATTCTATCCAAGACAGCATTACTGCCTTCACAGCTTAGAGTCTCCAAAAAAAAAAACAAAAAAAAACAACAACAACAACAATCTACCTCTTTCTCCTAAGAACTGTGTGCAATCCTTCTCAGTTTGCTCACTCCTTTAACCCTATTCTACTTCCAACAGAAGTACTTTGTATATCTCTTCTTCGTATAAATAAGCATTAAGTGACTCAGGTTCTAGCAATATATCTCACAAGCCCAGACATGGGAGAAAGTGCAGCCAGTACCCTGGATATAATAAAATAGAGAGATATTCACATACTAGCAATGATGCAATAAAAATAACACTGGGTTAGAAAAACCTGTCTTGTTTTTTAAGTCCCAGGTGTTCCATTTTAAACAATTCTAGACCCAAGATACACCAGCTGGCATATAGGCTGGTAATTTGGCCTCTTAGAGATTTCTCATATAGAAGCTCATCACAGGTTGACCAAAGAAAATCAAAATCACCAGAGTAGAATTGTGGCAATAAACTCACAGCACCAAACCTTACTAAGTCCCTTAGCACAAAAGCCAAGATATATATATATATATATATATATATATATATATATATATATATATATATATTCATACTCTAACCCACATCCATAAATGTCTGCAATAACTCCTTTAGAGAAGACCCTATTTGGTGGTTCTTCTAGGGTCAGCTGTCAGAGTCTCTTAAAAAAAAAAAGATAAAATTGTTGGTCTTTTTTGTTAATCCTCACCTGAGGATATATTTTTCCATTGCTTTTCACAGAGAGTGGAAGGGAGAGTGGTAGAGAGAGATAAAAAGAAATAATGTGAGAGAGACACATAGATTGATTAGTTGCCTCCCCCACACACCCCACCTGGAGTTGGGGAGCAAACCCACAACAGAAGTACATGCACTTAACCAGAAATCGAGACAGAGGCTGTGGTATTTGGGCCAATGCTCTAATCACTGAACCACACTAGCCAGGGCAAAAGTACACTTAATACCCTGTTTCCCCAAAAATAAGACAATGTCTTATATTAATTTTTGCTCCCAAAGATGCGGTAGATCTTATTTTCAGGGGATATCTTATTTTTCCATGAAGAAGAATACGGTACACATTTATTGTTAAATGAAAATAAAGGAAATTTATTACCTGTATACGGTACGGTAGTACGGTAGTTGTCAACACAAACCAGGCAAACTGTGAATCCTACAGTATCAAGAATTTACTCATTTATTCAATGACAATCATGTCTTAATCTTCCGGAACATTATCATAACAATCCAATTCCTGAATTTCCTGGTGAATTTCTTGTGACTCCATTTCTTTCAGAATCAGTGGACCAAATCTCTCATGTTTAGCCTAGGGGGGCCTTACTTTCGGGGGATGCCTTATATTTCACTCAGAAGAAAGCCTGTAAGTAGGTCTTATTTTCAGAGGATGTCTTATTTTCGGGGAAACACGGTAGGTGTCCTTGGGAAACAAAAGCAGAAAACTGAATGTTGTAACATCAAAACAAAAACACAACTAACTGAAGAGATAATGAGGTCTCATTTCAGCTCTTGAAAGAGGGTTAGGGCTATCTGGAACCTATCCAGTTCTCTCCAGGTGCACTGCCACCACTTTAGTCAAAGCCATACTCTTCCCATCTAAACTAACTACTGCAACTGCCTCAAACTTGCTGTCCTGCATCTTCATCTGCATTCCCATTTTCTCTTAGCCTTGCTTGTTCCCCTCTCTATATATAAAAGGCTAGTGTACTAAGTGTCCGACCATCTGACTGGTTGCTATGACATGCACTGACCCCCAGGGGGCAGATGCTCAATGAAGGAGTTGCCATGACTCACATTGGCCATTTACAGAGAAACAGCACCACAGACCTGGTGGCCACAAAGAAACACCAGGCTTCCCCAAGTGGGACACAGACCCCACCACCACCCCATAGCAAAAGCCCACCAAATTACAGCTGACACTGCTGAGACCCTATTGTGCAAAATATGGCCCACAGTACAGCACAGCCCAGAAATGGTGGCTGTGGGCAGTGGGTAATGATATCACAGAGCAGTACCTGGCTTCCTCTCCTAGTAACAGCTAGCCTCTTTGCAGTTTCTTCAGCCCAGAAACCCAACTTACGTTATAGCCAGGTGCAAACATTTTACACTTTAACCAAATGTCATGAAGCATTTTCCAATGCCTATTCTCATTTAATACTCACAGAAGTCCTGGAGTAGATAGATAGGAGACTCAGTGGAATCCTATTTTCTTTTCGTTAGCCAGAAAACAGATTTAGAAAGCTTAGAAACTTGACTCAACTGAAAAGAACTAAGAAATGGTGGACCTTGAAAATGACTTCAGATTTTCTCACTGTGCAGAATATACTCAAACACTGCTGCAGTTAAATATTTTATTCTTTGTTCTCCCTGCGTGATCTACAATAATAATCTGCTTCATGTTGATATTTACTGCTGTGTTATTGACAATTGAAGAGAAGTTGGGATGCTTCACTGGGCTGGAAAAAAATTAGCTAAATCAGAAAGCAGGTCTAATTAAGCAAGTTTATTCTATAAATATAAAAGGCTAAGTTGACTTGCACATGTGCAATACATATAAAGCTCTTGCTGACACCAATCATATGCATGTGTTTCCATCTGTCATTGTCGTTTGTAAATTTGGTGACACTTTTATTATACAGAAAGGGTGAATAGAGATATTAAATTAAGTTTCCTTCAAGGTGCACAAATTCATGCACTGGGCCGCTAGTATATTACAATATAAAACTGCAATATTAGCATCAATAGCTCAAATTAAAAAATTTTAAAGCTTTCCTCCACCATTCTTGTCTTAGATAAAGATAATATGGTAGGCAAAATAATGACCCCACAATGATCTCCTAATCCTTAGAAATTGGAAACATTCTAAGTATAATATAGAATAATAGAGACCCAAGATACACCAGGCCTGGTACACAAAATTCATGCAAGGGGATTGTCCCTTAGCCCAGCCTACACCCTCTCCAATCTGGACTGCTTGATGGGTGTCTGACTGCCTGTTTAGGCCCAATCCTGATAGGATTGGGCCTAAACGGGCAGTCGACATCCCTCTCACAATCCAGGACTGCCACCTCACAACTGCTCACCTGCCTGCCTTCCTGATTGCCACTAACTGCTTCTGCCTGCCAGCCTGATCACCCTCTAACCACTTCCCTGCCAGTCTGATTGATACCTAACCACTCCCCTGCCTAATGCCCAGGCTGTGCACTCAGCAGGCTCTGGTGGGTGGGGACTTGTGGCACCTGAGACAGGGATGGAGGAGGCGGGGCCAGCACTCACACTCACTTACAACTGCATACACACACAGACACACACAGCACACACCAGCTCACAGTCTTTTCTCCCTTTCTTTCTCTCCCTCTAGCTCACTCTTGGAGCCTCTCTCAGAATAAGGAAACAAAACAGACTGGAACTGAAGAGGCCTGAATGGAATGGAGGGTGGGCAGAGAGGGTGGAGTGGCCCCCACTGGCCCTGCCCCCTCCCAGCTGGGAAAAAGGAAGAGGGAGACAGGGAGGCAGGGAGGCCTGGAGGACTGCTGAGAAAAACAAAGAGAGACAGAGACTGAGCAAGATCAGGCTGGCAGGGGAGGGCAGTTGGAAGCAACCAGACTGGCAGGGGAGGGCAGTTGGGGGCAAGAGCAGCCTGGCAGGAGAGAGGAGTTGGGGTGAGATTAGGCTGGCAGGGGTGGGCAATTAGGGGCGATCAGACAGGCAGGCAGAGGCAGTTAGGAGCAATTAGACAGGCAGACAGAGAGGTTAGGGGCAATCCAGCAAGCAGGCAGAGGAGTTAGGGTCAATCAGGCAGGCAGAGGCAGTTAAGGGTACTCAGGCAGGCAAGCAGGTGAGCAGTTAGGAGCCAGCAGTCCCAGATTTTGAGAGGGAGGTCCCCAATTGGAGATGGTGCAGGCTGGATTGAGGGAAATTCCCCCCAACCCCATGCATGAATTTCATGCACTGGGCCACTAGTTTTACAATAAAAAGCTTTAGAAATATTTATGCAGTTTCTAAGCGTATAAACAAAAGAAAAATAAAGAAGCAACTTCTTACTGCCTGAATTGATTACAGATATGATAGAAATTAATGCTGAGGAGATTCATAGTAATAGAGTTATCAGTGGTATTAATTTATTAGAGTTTTAATTCTAAGCAAAACATATCTAAGGGATAAAAGTAAGGTCTGATTCACCTAGATTGTAAAATCCTTGACAGCATAATCATTTTTCTCCCATAACTTTTAGCATGATTATGGTAGTTGGGGATTGGAATAATAATTTATGATTGATTTACTAAGTCACAAACAGCTACAAATTTCCATTAACATTTAACCTATAACATGGGATATTTGAGAATTTGGGGTTGCTTTGTTTTCTCTCCCCTTTATAATATCATTTCTAGGTGCATCTGAGATTAGGGGTGGAAATAACAAATCAATTACTTAAACTGAACCCCAACTTAATAAAGAAATAATACAGATGACCCATTTTGACATAATTATTAATAATTTTGTATGTTTATTTAAAATTACCTTAGTTCCTCAAGAAAGTTGGAATTCTACTCAAAGTTTACATTTCCAAAACATGTACAGAATCAATATAATCAATCACTAAGCACAATCCATAAGCAATATAGACCCAATTGCTATGAAGTGAAATAAATTTGAATATCACCCTGAAAATACATTAAAATTAATAGAGACAGAAAATAGATTAGTGGTTGCCAGGTTCTGGGAGAAGGGAATGGGGAATGACTGCTAATGGGTATGTAATAAAAATGCTCTAAAATTAGATAGTGTGATGATTGCACAAGTCTATGAATGGACTAAAAAGCCATTGAATTGTACACTTTAAAGGGGTGGATTTTTATTATATGTGAATTATAACTCAGTAAAGTGCTAACACACACACACACACACACACAAATCAATGAGCATCCCTTTGCTTTCTCTCTTCCACTCTCCCTCACTCTTGCTCTCACCTACTCTTTTCCTATTTTATTCCCTTGTCCCTTGGCCTGAACGGTAATCAAATTAATTATTTAAAAATTCTGTTATGTGTGCTTCCTCTAAATATCAGGGCATGCATACAGTTATAAGAGGTTGCATCTTTTAATTTTACTTACTTCAAATTAGAGCTTTGGGAATTTGTCATGCAAATTTATGTAAAATAAGAATATGAGTGGGTTACTATTTCATTTCAGAGACAAGAATACTGTCACTTTAAAAAATAGAACAAACCTACCTCACTGATCTTTCTGATTTTTAAGAAATAGCAACTATTTCTGATTAAAGTTCTTTCTCACTATTCTATGTATTTCTAATAGACATTAATAGCACATTGCACATATTACATCCATTAAGTGAAACACATATCGGTAAATTTGTGTGCCGCACGCATCGAATGGAGCAGAGATGATAGCATACTTGATTAAAATACTGGGTAAAAGTGTTTCAATCCAAGAAGTCTCTACTAAAAATATAATTTAGTTTATGTATATATAAATTATATTAACTGCCTTGGTTTCTAAGTGTTTAAGTGTAATGCTACAGTGATTTTCAGCAACATGTACCTCTACTGCATTTCTCATGCCTCTACAGATTAGATATATCTTCAAAACATAAATGTAACACCAGAATTTTATCTTATCTTTTCATGACTGCAATCTATAAACCAAACACTTCAATAATGTTTTTAAACAAGACAACTACCGTTTTTGCATTGGAAATTTTACAGACACAACTGGGTTTTAATTAAATTCCATCTCCACGTTCTCCCTGATTATTTGAAAAGCATATCAAATTTTACGTATAGCAAATGCTTAAACCTTAAACATTTTATTTGCATTTGTTTCAAGGCCAGAGATTTATTGAAGCAATATCAAAAAACATTTTCTAAACTTTAGTAAATACACTCTCATTTTATAAAGCAAAATATTCAAAATTTGTGCCAGTTTTCCTGTGGTTTGTAAAATCTGCTGTACAGTATGTTTGGTGAGTGAAGCCAAATCATTGGGATAGAAAATACAGTCCCAAGTTCATACATCACTTTACCTTCTAGCATTTATCAAACACATAGTGGAAAGTAGGAAAACAGCACTAAACATGTTTTACATTTTAATGTTGCAATTCATTGGAACATTTTCTTAAAATCAGGTATCTTTCTCTAAAATAAATTAATCCCCATTCTCTAAGAAAAAAAGGAAATTTATTGAAAATGACAAAAAAAATTTGCAAGACAAGTCCGTCTGTCCGTGATGAAGTCTTTTTTTCCTTACTAGGGAAAAATAGAACATATTTACACTGCCACTATGCCTTTTAGCTTCATAATTTCAGTCAAAAATATTTTTTTCCAAAAATATATTTTAAACAGATAATTTGAGACATTTGTTAAAGAAATAATATTAACTTAATACCATGGCATTCTTATATCTTTATTTCCTCTCATCTGGAGTGCTATTTATAATAAACCAGAAGCCAAGTGCAAGAAATGCATGCATGGGAGTGGGAGAAATCCCTCAGCCTAGCCTGCACAGTCTCACAATCCGGGACCCCTTGGGCGATGTCCAACTGCAGGTTTATCCAGCCTAAACCTGTGGTCGGACATCCCTCTTGCAATCCGGGATGGCTGGTTCCTAGCCTACTCAACTGCCTGCCTGATCTCCCCTAACCATTCTGCCTGCCTGCCTCATAATCCCTAACTGCCTCTGCCTGCCTGACTGCCCCTAACCACTTGCCTGCCTGCCTGATCACCCCTAATCACTTTGCCAGCTGCCTAATTGCCCCTAACCACTTCTGCCTAGTCCCCTGCCATGGCAACTTGGTCCAGAAGTTCATCCGGAAAGATGCCCAGAAGGTCGTTCAGTTGTCCGATCTACTTAGCATATTAAGCTTTCATTATTATAGATGGTTCAACCCAGTTACAGACATACTGATAGGAAGCACTAAGAAGTCATAAAGTTCATGAGTCTTTTTTCTTTTTTTCCTAAGATACTTTATGTTTATTTTATTTTCATTTCTCAAAGCTGCCTTTTTGCAAGAGCCTAAAATGTCCTGTTAATCTGTATATTTTAACTGAAGTTACACAGCTAATGTATCAATTTCTAACACTGAATACCATGTTATGAAGCATGTATGCAAAAACTATGTCTAATGTTATCAACCTATCTAATAAAGAGGAAATATGCTAATTGACTGTCACACCCTCACAAAGATGGCAGCACCCATAGCCAATAAGGAGGGAATATGCTAATTAACTGCCACAGCCTCAGAAATGGCAGTGCCCATAGCCACAAGATTGTGGCACCCAGTCCCTTCAACCCCACTCGGGTAGCAGACACACAGCACAGCTGGACCCACCCCAGGCACTATAAACAATTATATTATCTTTGTCAAATACTTAAGCTCATCTCTGGTCATTTTCTTAGAGTACATTTGTAAAGGCTCTGCATGCTTGCCTCCAGAGTCCCCAGTCTCCTCAGCTCCCAGCTGCCCAGGGCTGCCTGAGGCCCAGGCAAGACTCAGATGTTATCTGCCCAGCCGCCCACGGCTGCCTAAGGCTCAAAAAATCAGGGCCAGCTGAGGCTTGTGCTGCCAGCAGTGGCAGCAGCAGAGGTGTGATGGGAGCATCACCTTCCCCTGATCACCCGTCACTTCCCGCTCCTGAGGGCTCCCAGACTGTGAGAGAAGACAGACCAGGTGAGGGACCCTCTTTCCAGTGCATGAATTTTCATACACCGGGCTTCTAGTTTTGTAATAATCAGACATTAAACTAAAGCATAATCTGGTTATCATGCTAGTATTATACATTCATATATGTTAGACTTTGGCTATGAATTATTCTGCTTAACAAGTCACATTAAAATAAAACTAATATTATATGTGGCAAGGCTTCTGCCAAAATAGAAAGTATTTGTTGTTTTGTACACCAGAAATGATTCTTCATTGAAATCAGCAAAGCCTACTAGAAAATATCCCCCCATTAGAGCAGGAAGCTTGTCTAATTTACATCTCTATCCCCAGCACCTAAAAACAGAGTTTGGCACATATCATGGGTTCATTATATATGCACTAAATAAATGACTTATTAGTGAATTAATAAGCAAATCAAATTCAGGATGATTGATAACAACCTAAAATGCTTTCTATAAATACCAGAACTTAGTTTGCATAAAGAAGCAGCATAAAATGACTTTAAGTTTTTAAAATTTTTTTACTCAGTGTTAGTAAAAATATAGGAAAATAAAAGTGGAGCTATTATCTAAGGCTGGAGAAAATGTAAATTGATAAATATTTGGATGACAATCTATAATACCTAAGTTTTATATCTGAAAAATCTATTTTTACAAATGTACACTAAGAAAATGATCAGAAATGAGCTCAAATATTTGACAAAGATAATATAATTGTTTATAATAACAAAAACATTGAAACAACTTACAAATCCAAAACTAATGGCATGATTAATGAAATCATAGACTGGAATCCTATACAGCTATTAAAAATTGTTAACAAATACTCTTTGTAATCCTTTAAGCAATAAACTTTTTTAAAAAATTGTTGACAACATGTCAGTTAACATTGACAATAAAAATTATCAATAACTTGGAAAAGATGCTCTGGAAATACTGTTAATTGAAAAGAAAGCAATGAACTAGCATAATCTCCTTATTTTAAGAAGCTTTAATATGCATATGCATTTTAAAAAGTGGAACACTTCAAAATACTAATGGTAGTTATTTCTTGGTGGTGGGACTATAGGGGCTATGTATTTTTAATACTTCCCAATTGTTATTTTTAAATATTTTCCAAATTCTCTACAATAAAAAAACTACTTTTGAGGTCAGATAATAATAATTTTAAAGCAAAACACACACAAAAGTTTGAAACCAGACAAACCTGGGTTTGAAATTAGGCTCAGGCACAATTTTCTTATCCTGCCCTTTTATGTAATACCATCTACATTATAGGGCTTTGCACATAGTAGATGTTCAATAAATGATACCTAATATGAACTATATCTAGTAACACCACCTACAGGCATCTATAGATGAAAGTTTAAAAAATTAATTTTTGGACAATTTCCCCTTTCAGCATCTTTATCTCCATCAAAACCATATTTCATTGCCCCATTACACAGGTCCATTTTAAAAATAATTAATTACATATGGAAGGACCATGTGAAATTATAGCCAAAACAATTACTAATGCAAGTTATCGGTGAATTTTTTAGTATATTGCTCAAATGCTTAAAATGTGATTTTCTAAAGTGTATCTGAAACATTTTATAACTGGCCAGCTTTTATGACAATTTATATTTTTCCATATGGCCAACAGCTGACAGTATCATGCCAGCTTTAGTGTTCCTCTCCTTTTTTATATAAGTACATACTTTCAAAAACAGATTTAAATTATTGAGAAAAGAACCACGAATTATTATAGACTTCATGTTGACATAAGGCTTTGTAGTACTTAAACTAAACCTTTAAAGTACATCTTTTATATCATTTTTCTCCATAGCACACATGGAGTTTAACTCTATAAAAACCTTGAGGAAGCGGGTTTAAAGTCTCTTTAACATTGTTGATTTTTCCATAACAAATTTTGTGCTAATAGTTCAGCTCAACTGAGCTTTTGACTATTCAAGATCTAAACTTATATTTCAAAGACCTACATAGTAGCCCTAACCCTTTCACTTCAAATTTAGTTTCCTTGTTTTTAACATGGCAATAAAAATGTTTGTATCACAGGGATAGTAAGAGGATCAAATAAGCTCAGACACAAGCAATCACTCTAGCAATGATAAAACCAGTGTACCAGAGTCTCCCAAATAATTGTAGTCTATCGGCTCCAGCTCTCCTTGAAAATGGGGTTCTGTGCCCACACAAACTTGGGAAACTATTTCCCTGATGGAGAATCCCTGGCACATTAACACATTATACTTCTGACTCTCAAGATTGATGAAGAGGTTGGTGGAAAGGGGTAGAAATATTCCAGGATCACCTGGGGAACATCATCATTAGGATAAACACTTCTACATAGCCAGCAACCAGACCTGAACTCACACATAAGGTGAGAAAAATAAGTCTGCGGGGTTTTTTTTGTTTTTTGTTTTTTTTGGTATATATGGACTCTTTATATATGGTTATGTCAGAGTGTTTAAAATTATTCAAGTTGACCCTTACTATGTTAATATATGGGCTTAATTTTTAATCCCACTAATTCACAAACTGTTTTGAATAATGTCTATTACTATCTCACACAACTAGTGTTCTTCAGAACATATATCAGAAAACACTGCCCTTTGCAATGTAAGTTAGCATCATTGCAATTATTATTTACTACACAGGCTTGAGAAAACCACATTGGTTGAGAAGATGTGATCACCCAAAGATACAACCCCTCCTGGGACTCTGAAATGTATATTCAAGGTTTACAAAGGTTGCTAGTTAAGATCTTTTCTGAAACTGAGCAGATATGTACACAAAATACTCAACTCAAGGAAAATATGGAAGAATATGTCTGTGGCCTACAGATAGGAAGACCTTTTTGAAATAAAACACACACACATAAGTAAACACAAGAGACAATATAAATAATTACTCTTATAAAGCAGGCAAGTCTGTTTTTCACAACTGTCTTGTCAAAAAGAAAATGAAATTCTTAGTTTTGTGTGCCATTCATTCTTTTCTTTATTCACCAAATATTTGTTGTATATCTATGTAACAACTCTAGAGGTGATTTCTTGAGAGATCTGTGTATTAGTTATCATTTTTAACATAGAATTTCCTGTAGCAATCGTATTCAATAGCAGGAATTTTCAGTCATGACAGCTTGGCAAAATTGGAAAGTGTGATCTCTCTCAATTCTGTTCTTTCTACCCACTTCCTTCTTTTTCACAACATGAGGCTTCAGAAAGTATTCACTCTATGAACTAGCAATACATCTATTTCTCTCATAGTGATAGGCTAAACATTTAGATGAGAGCAATCACAATGCCTTGCACATAATAGGGTTATTCCATTACTTAATGTGATTTATTTGATTACTTAATGTGATTTATTTATTTATTACTTAATGTGATGCTTTTGTTTTTGGTCTTCAAAAATGGATCTTTGCCCTAGCTCAGTGGTTGGCAAACTCATTAGTCAACAGAGCCAAATATCAACAGTACGATTGACATTTCTTTTGAGAGCCAAATTTTTTAAACTTAAACTTCTAATGCCACTTCTTCAAAATAGACCCACCTAGGCCAAAAATCAACTTCTGCGCATGGACCATAAAGTTTCAATCGCATGGTGGTATTTTGTGGAAGGGGCCAAAGAGCTGTATGTGGCTCGTGAGCCTTGGTTTGCCAGCCACTAGCCAACCTGGTTTGACTCAGCAGATTGAGTGTCTGCTTGAGGACCGAAGGGTCTCAGGTTTGATTCTGGTCAAGGACACATGCCCGGGATGCAGGCTCCATCCCCAGTGGGTGGCATGCAGAAGACAGATGATTAATGATTCTTTCTCATCATTGATGTTTCTATTTCTCTCTCCCTCTCCCTTCCTCTCTGAAATCAATAAAAAATAATTTTTTTAAAGTCATCAAAATACACTGATTTTTGGAAATGTGATCAACATAGATTATGTACTATTTTACAGAATTAACAACTGGGGAGGGGGCGGTGGAGGGAACAAGACAATTCAGAAACCTGCCTGTGAAGCAAGTTGGTATTCCAAGTTTATGAAGTCTCTGCAGGATATTCTGCACGGGCTTCTGCAATCTTATGAGCCCTAAAGCACTCTGCTCTTTGGGGATGCCTCTCGGGATATTTTCGGGTGTGGATCTCTTTGGATGTATATTGTTTGGACTTAGTTCTTTAATATACAGGTTTGTCTTTTACCTGATTTGAGAAATTTTCAGCCATTATTTCTTTGAATACTTTTTTCAGCCTCATGCTTTTTCTCAGCTTCTTCTGGGAACCGGTTGATATGATTGGCAGGTCTCTTGTTATAGTTCGATATGTCCCTGAGGCCCTGTTTATTATTTTTTTAATCTATTTTCTCGCTTTCGCTCATATTGGTTAATGTTTATTATTCTATTTTTAAGTTCAGATTCTTTCTTCTGCCTTGTCCAACGCGTTTTTAGTTTTAGTTATTTGGTTCTTCCTATCTGCTGTTTCTTTGCTGATTCTTTCCATTTTTTCATTTGCTTCAAGTGTGTTCATAATTGCTCATGAAGCACTTTTATGGTGGCTGCTTTAAAATTCGAGTCTGCTAATTCCAACATCTATGCCATTTGTTGCTGACGTCTGTTCATTGTATTTTTTCATTCAAGTTGAGCTTTTCATGGTTCTTGATATGACATGATTTTTTGTTGTATTCTGGAGATTGTGAGTATTTTGTTATGAGACTTTGGATCTTACTTAAGTCTCCCATTTGAGTGGGACTCCTCTGACACAGAACCAGCTAAAGCAGGAGAGCTGCCTCATTTCTGCTCCGCGGAAGAAGTCCAGGCCTCCCGGTACGCCCCACTGACATCGCCCTGGCTGGGAGAGGCGAGGCTCTGGATCACTGCTCTTCTCATGGCCTCCTCTGACACCGCAGTTTAGGGAGGGTGGTTCGTGACCTCTGGGAGGTGCAAGTCACAGGTTTCCACTCAGTCTCTCTGACGCAACCCCAGTGAAGAGTGAGAAAGGTGCCATATCACCTCCAAATGAGGTTGCAAATCTGGGCTCCCCATTCAGCCTTTGCTGACAAGAGTGGGAGTAAGACCACCATTTTTTCCCTTGGTGTTCGGCTAGAGTAGGGACCTATTTTCTAAAAGTTTTCTGTCTTGCTAGGCTGACCCTTCCTGGGACTTTTGCTAGAGAAGTTAGGCTTTCAATGGGGCTTTTTTTTTTTTTTTTTTTTTTTTTTTTTTTTGGCACTTCTAGGTTTCTGGTTTCTCCATCACCCAGTCTGGGATATCTATGGCAAAAATAAACCAAAGGGAACTCATCACCATCTTGTTCCCCAGGCCCCAAGGTTCCTAAGCAGTCTGGCTTCTTCTGGCCCTCTTTCAGAATTTTCTTATATTTGTTTTAGATGTAATATCCAGAGTTTTAAACAGCATTTAGCAGGAGGAAAATAGAAAAATGTGTACATCTTATTTTTCCCCGAACCAGAAGTCAATATGCTTAGTTTTAACATGATCTATTGATATAATACATATATGTTATTTCTCCAAAGATTTTTGTGGCCTGATACTGTCATGATTTTATTCATATGGAGGTTCACTTAGAAATGATTTTCATAATGAATGTCGTATGTCTTTGCATATTTCTCTAAGAAATTTTTATTTCACTGTTAAATTTTTCTTAATCTGCAATGTATAGCCAATTGCATATTTGCTGCAAACCTATGTTTCTTGGAAGGCATAACAGTCACAGTCACAAAACCCAATTTTAATGAAAGTACAAAGGTAGTGTATGATCATTCCATATGGGTGAAGGATGAGAAGCTACATCATATCTTTCGTAGACTTTTTCCAAATGCACACGACCAGAGCCTGATTATTCTCTTAATTTCAGCCTCACCTGAACAGATGTTCCTAGCTGATTTTCTTCCACTTGTGCACTGATAGTCTCATTTATTCTGATTATCATTTTGTGTTTTTATTGAGCATGATCTTCTATTTGCTCATTTTCATTCCTCATTTCTGTTTGAGCACCTCCATCATCTCTCACACAGTTTGCTTTTGATGTCTGAAAAAGCCAATAATGCCCACAAATCTGCTGTGGCTCAGATGCTCACTACAAAAGTCTCTTCCTTGTCAGTCCATCTCCCGAAGATATTTTCCTGGCAGGCAATAAAACAACTTAGGAGAAATAATGTGTCATTTACTTCTCTCCACGTAATTTGTGGGTGTGTTTGTTTGTGTGTTTCCTGATCTTGGGAATTAGAATGAGAGGGGAACTTCTTTGTTTTGAGCCCGTCTCATGAACTAAACATAACCTCCGACAACATTTCAGTGATACATTGTTTATTTGGACATTTTTCTAAAAATGAAAAACCTGAGTGGTGTCACATGTCATGCTAATCATTGTTATTACCACATCTGCACTATTTTGAAACAAAGGATTGTGAAATCCAAGAAATCTTGTCCCCTGACTATTCTTTTAGTTAGCAAAGTAGTTTTGTGAAGCTTAATGGGTAGGTGACATAAATGCACACAAGTAAAACTGATTCTTAAGCTGATGTGAGGTCTTTATACCACCATTCCTTTTCTTGTCTCCAATCACCCAAGAAATTACTTTTTTTAAGTAAAATTAAAAAATGGGGTTAAAAATCATAGAAAGACTGGGCCTGCTATTTTGTTTTTTCCTCTTTGGGACATGAATAGAATTGCTATTGAAATCCTCTTGGCTCTTATGATGTCATTATAGAAATGCCCTCTTGCAAATCTTTCTCATTTGTCTCTTTCACTGCCTGCTCTGTAGTTGAAACAATTCATTTCAAAATAAGTTACAAATTGTTTTGTATGACACTGGTGACATTTATTACAGGCATCAAGTTAAGCAAAAGATACCCAATTATTTCTACTTAATTTATTTATCCAATGTTAAGGGCTAGGGCAAGAATTTAGAGGTCATGTCACTTAGTATTTCATAGTAAGGAGGGCGGTTTTGTTCCTAGTCAGATGAGCTAACGTAAAAGGCATTGGTCAACAGGAAATCTTCCAGAGAAGTAGGAGTGGTGGCATTAAACAGAGAGGCTTGAGACAAAGGCCAAAGACAGTACAAATCATTTATTTGATTTGATGTCATTTTTTTTCTTTAATCTTAGACAGGGCCTGTTTTCCACTATTTCCTTAAATTATTTTACTTGTTTTATTTTCAAATTGTTATGTTACATGGGTAAGGATGATTCTTTGGATAACGCTGACTCTTCAGACTTAATTATTATCTCATATATACCATTATACACACAAAAGGATCATCTGAAATGTAGGTAGAAACCACATTCAATTTTTCTCTCTTGTCTGCTCACCATGAAGCTTTAGAGAGCAAATATTTATTACTGCAAATATTTCTAAAATTATTTCTCCCCATTGGAATTTGATTTAAAGACATTGTTATCGCAAAATGGGGTTTATGGGACTCTGCCTCTGTCTGTTGCACAATAGAATTCCTTTTCCTCCATCCTTGCCTCTACTAATATGAGAATATATTCAAAACCATAGGGATCAGTCTCTGCATTATTTTCAC
The DNA here is from genome assembly GCF_014108245.1 of Pipistrellus kuhlii. NCBI lineage: Eukaryota > Metazoa > Chordata > Mammalia > Chiroptera > Vespertilionidae > Pipistrellus > Pipistrellus kuhlii. The sequence continues at coordinate 133,266,883 of NW_023425515.1, read as the reverse complement.
TGACTTTGTCTAATGTAAAAAACTGGATAAAACTGGAGTATCATTCTCTTATTAACTTCCATTCTTACTATGCTTATAACTCTAGCTGTAAAACTAGCCATACTGATGTTTTAAATGTAGTGATGATTAACCTCAAAGAAGGAAATATTCCAAGATTTGTACTGAATGATATCTTCAATAGAACTATTTTTAACTCAGTTTCAACATTGATTATTAATGTACAGTGGGTACTATGAGTTTACTTAGAAAATTATTAAAATAGAAATGAAGCTCTCCAGTAGTCCTCACAAGTGAGAAAAAATTCTCAAACTGATATCCAGGACATTTCTACCGGTTGGGACCTTGAGGAATGTGTAAAATAGATGCCACACAGAATTATAACAAAGACCACTAATGAGTGAAAAAATCATCAAAGTCAGCTGAGGTGCCCTATTCAGATGGACCACTAACTTACCGAAAGGGAGAGCAGTAATCACATATCATGGCCCTGTCGTGTTTGCTGGCCTTCGACCATTCCTAAGAACCCTCTCCTGTACTAACTTTACACTGGTACCTGCACCCGAGAGCCTTCTCTTTTTGCAGGATGAGAGTAGGCATTATTCATTCTGGGAGGCTTAATGTACGCATGTTAAATGCTTCATATGCTATTCAAACATGTGCCTGTTGATAACACCTTCCGGTCTCTAAAGTTTATCTGTGTGCATTTTCTTGTCTCTTGGCCCACAATTCCCATTTCTTTATCGACTTGCCTTTATTTCTCCCACCATATTTACTGATATCTTGCAAAGAAATGGGACTTGCACATTTCCCTTGCAGTACTTCTTCCCTAGAGTCGGTGCCAACAAATTGCAGCCTATAATGGGCCCTGCTGTGCTCATACACCTCTATGCACCACCACTGGAAACAGCAAGAGACAACAGAGACTGCAGACCGAGAACCCAGAGTGGATATAGCGCTAACATCCACACTTGGCAAGCCGTGTTCATGGAGGCTTGCTTGGCTCTCATTCCAAGATTATTATAAAAATAAATCTTGGAACATTTGTTAGGGATTAAAAGTGAGAGAATCTAGACTCGAATTTTAAATGCACATCCTGATGAATAATAAATATGCTTAGTAAGTATACATTAAGGGGGGGGGGGTAAATTTTCTGCAGCTTGTTGTGTGTTTCTCAGAAGACATTCTGCATACAGCAATGAATTGACATAACCCCAAAATGTCAGACAGAGATTGGACTGGTGAGCGTGTCATCTGTAGCCTCTCCCAGGAAAGAAAGAGGCCTGAAAGAGGACAGACAGAAGTAAAACGAGTCCGTATGAGGGGAAGAGGAATGCCCCCGGCAGGACCATCTGAGGCAGCAAACAGGATCCTGCCTGGAGTGTGCTGAGAGAGCGCTGTGCACCTAACGGGAAAAAAACAACAACAACCGTGAGTTCTAGTCTTGGTGTGGCTGCCAACCCTCTGACTCTCAATTTTCAACTGCAAAAGAAACAACACTGCCTGTGAGGATCACAGGACCTAGCAGCTATGGGATTACATGCAAACTCTGTAGCTGACAAGTGGAAAGAAGGCCAGCAGCCCTGCAATTTCTGGATCCAGGAGACATCTAAGGAAATGACTCCATCAGGCTGTCCACAGCAAATCTCTCTTCTAGTCCCTCCCTTTCTCCCTTGTTCATTTCCACTAGCCCTTTCCTTCCAAGCCCCCGGTGGTGACCAGGAGCTCATATCTGCCTTCCCTCTATTCCCTCCTCCCTTCATGCACACTCCCCCATCTGTTGGTAACCTCCTTTCCAGCTCACCACATCAAAGTTTAATTGTCTTGTTGCACCCTCTCTTCCCGATCCCATTCGCTGCGGATGCCAACTTGGAAGAACACATGGGCGCGGAAATCAAGAATCGAAGTTCAAACCTAAGTCATCTGCTTGCCAGACTGAGAATTGGCAAGTAGCTTAAACCCCCTGTGCCTTCGTCTTCTCATCTGTAACCTGAAGATAATAATAGTGCTGGCTTCATAGTATTTTCGGGAGAGTAAAAAAAATAAGGATAAAACCTCTGGCACAGTGCCTGGCTCATAAATGAACGCTCAATAAATGTATTATTTGATCTAAAATGTTAATGGCAGATATCAGTTTAATGTCACTCCTCCCAAGCAACTCTTTTATTTTATTTTTTTTTTAACCTACAGGCTTACCTTAAAAGAGAGTACAGTCGTGTGATTTTTTTAGACACCATGACAAGGTGCTGAGGGAGATACTTAAGGGCAGGGGGCAGAGGGTGCCTTGGGATAGACCATTCCAATCATCAGTGTCAGCACAGGGTGCTTCAAGTCACAGAGAGCTCTGCTTGCTGGAATTCTGATAGTCCGTCCACACATCCCCTCCCTGACCTGCAAAACAGCAGAACATGCAGAGGCCTGGACCAGAAGACAGGAGGGAATATCTATCAGGATTTTGTTTACTCTTGGGCCTTCTCAAATGATCTGCTCTTTATCCAGAACTGAGTCAACAGGAATTCTTTTGCAGAAACAAATAAACACTGTCCTGTGCAGCCATTTCACAAACAACTATTTAATAATCCATTACCAGCTTTTCCAGACAAGCGATCACGCACCTCCTTTTCTGCGGCAAGAGCAGTCGTCGCTTTGTTTACGGCTTGGGGAGAGGGGGACGGGGGGACAGGAGGACAAGGGAGGTGACACTAAAATTATTTGTCCCTCTTTCAAGCTTTCCAGGTAAGCTGTGCCCAGACTCAAGGACAATGTGTTAAGACTGACTCCTATGTGGCCCCTGAAAAGCCCTGGGAATTTTAATTGAAATTACTTTTCAGCACTGGCACGCTGCCTCATTTGCAATTTGTATTATGAAGGACAATGCTATATAAGAAGAGTGACTTTTTTTTCTTTCTTTTTTCCCTTTTTGAAATCCAGACTCTGAAACTGTATGTTGGCCACCCGCCCCTCTCCACCTAAGGAAGAAACACGGGATTTTCTTTTTTCTACGAAAGGATAGTGCGCATCTTTGGTTATCGATATTCAAAAGCCAACCGAAACAGCACAGCAAGCTGAGGCGGGAGAAGGTCCCCAAAGTGAACGCTATTCATGGAAATGGAAACAAGCAGCAGAACAAACAGAAAAATCTCCCTGTTTTCATCCTACATTTCAAAGCCGCACTAAAGCCGCAGTTCTTCTTGCCGCAAGGCATTTCCTAAAAATTCATGAGACTCTGTGAAACAGAAAGTTTAGACTCTCAGCGTTTCAGTACTGTTTTTCCTTCTCAACATCCTGCTTTAGCTTATTGACTCGTTTAATAGAATAATATATTTTGAAAATAAAATCTGAAAACCTCCCATAAATACCTTCCCCAAAAGCCCCCCCTCTCCCCAACCAACCCCATTCTTATAGTGTTCTGAGCTGGCGGCCCTGCTGCTTTCCTCGGCCTGAAGAACAGTTCTCCCCAGAAGGCAATCCCACAGTAAGCAAGATTTATCTTCTCAACAATGCGCACAAGTTAGAGAAAATTGTGTTTAGCTAATTGTGAGACACACTGGCGTTTTTAGGGGGGGGAATCAAATGCTGTTGTTGAGAGATGCGATTTCAATAAACCTCCAACTTCCTCACGTAGGAACATGGAACCCTGTCCTCATGCCCAGATATGTGCCAGAGATAACACACCAAGACAATCATTTTTCCCTGGGATGGGCTACAATGATTACCTCTCCCATTATGAGTCTAGCACTTGAATATCCAAAGGTAAGCCTCAGTGAAACAGCTATAAACAGTGGCTAGTAAGAACTTGGAGGAAACGGGAAGTGACAACACTGTAAAACCCACCCCTGCAATGAATCCCTAGGTGTGAAAGCCTGTTTCCTACACATTAGACTCCAGGCACTCTCTCTCTCTCCTTTTTCTTTCATGATCCTCTTCCTTTCTCTGGCTCTTCCCTCCTTTTTCCTTTTTCTTCTGCTCTGTGTTCATTTTCCAGTTTATTTTTCCCTACTTCCTCTGACTCTCTTTCCCTCTCCATTTTTGGTCTCTTGCATTTTGTCCTTTAATATCTTGTTTCCACACACATCTTATTACTTCATTCACCCAATGACACATCACAATATTGCATGGGAGTTTATTGTAACCATATTGGGGTTCCCTGTCATTATTTTTTAACCAAGTTAACTCTTTTATATCACTCTTTCTATATATAAAACGAAACCAAGGTAAGATGCTTTTCATTTTCATGTGATATGCCTGTCTATTTAAAAACTTTCTGCTGATGAGGGGGAGAAGGGGAGAAGTAACATGCTGAAGTAACTCTTCAAATTAGATTCCTTTAATTCCATCTGCCTTTTTTTCCCAAGGTTGTTGTTTTTTTAACTGTTGCTCATCATTAATTTATTGAATACTAATGTTTGCCAGGAAATTGACACATAGAAACAATAGGTTGGTAAAAGGGTTATAAGCAAAAAAAGGCTTTTCTACTTTTTCCTCACAGATTTATTTCTAATCTTTTCTTTGTGAGGAAACCAAGGCAGAATTAAACAAGAGAGCAGGAACCCCTACACACAGAGACACCCACACTCATGCACAGCACACACACACATAGACACACAAACAGAAGCCTGGAATATTGGAACTTTCATTTTCCTCCCTTCCTACATCCCTTCCTTTAGGTAGACCTCACCCTGAGACTGGGCCTATATTAAATAGGGAGGACATTAGGTGAAGGGAGAGACACATTATCCAGAGGCCAAACTCATTCCTCCCCAAATCTAAGGAACTTCAGGCAGAGAGTATGGACGTGCAGCTGGTGGTACTCTGACAGGTATAGATGATCACCGGCAAAGTAGACATTGTCATTCTTGAACGTTGGGTTTCAAAGAGGTAAAATACCAGCAAGTATATAGCAGATTCTTACCCGGTTATCTGACTGTGAGACCTCTTTACACTATACTCCAAGGCTGCCCCTCTGCCTTGACACACTCCAGTGGTTCTTTAACTTTCAGGTAAGCTTCCTTCCTATATAAATGATCCTTCACTCTCTTTCCTCAGAGACCTGTCTCTATCTACATTATAACACTTTTTACATTGATAGCAATTATTCACTTCTCTGTTACTTCAACCATTCACATGTGAAGTGCTTACGGGGAAAGTAACCATTCTGTTCATCTCCATAGCCCCTAAAACCAATCATGTAGCACCTTATTCAGAGAGGTTCACAAATTGTTGGTTGCATCAAATTAAGTTGAACACTAAAGAATGGTAAAGAATTTTGTATTTAGAAGCCCTATTTCATTCTAAGAGGAGAAATGGCAAAGCAGAGTTAGGTTGTCACAGAAAGAAAAGAGACACCAACTCCAAAATATTACTTACTGTGCGTCAGATCGAGGGGGCAGAACAAGGGAAATAATTTTTCAAGCGGAACCTATGAAAGATGAGAGGACAAGGACAAGAGAACCCAATGGATTGATTTGGAGCTTAATCAATGAGGCAGAAAATGTGTATTGGTCAACCTGACGAGGCAACAGCTAAATTCCTCAGAAGAAAGGCAGTGAGGGGGTGTTCCCTCATGAGTGGTTCCAGAGGGAATCTATCCATGGGCATTCTAACATTATAGCCAGTACACTGACCATCTAAAAGGCCTACAATCTCTGACCTGACACTCCTTACAGACACAGAATTTTTCTTAGTCCGTATTTTTTTTCAGCTTTATTGAGGTATAACTGAAAAATAATATTGTAAGACATTTAAAGTGTACAACTTGACGATTTGATTTATGTACATATTGTGAAAGGAGTCCCACCATCTAGTTAATTAACACATCCATCACCTCACATATTTACCATTATTTTTCTTTCGGGAGGGAAGGGTGACAATATTTAAGATCTACTCCCTTACCAAATTTCAATTATATGATATAGTGTTATCAACTAGAGTCACCATTAGCTCCTTAGACTTGATTCATCTTACAACTGAAAGTTTGCACCCTTGTCCCAACCTCTCCCCATTTCCTTCATCTCCTATCCCCTAGCAACCACTTTTTACTTTGTTTCTTTGAGTCTGTCTGAATTTGTTTTAGATTCCATATATAAGGGATACTATGCAGCATTTGTTTTTCTCTGTCTGGCTTATTTCACTTAGCATAACACCCTCAAGGGTAATAACCATTGTCATAAATGGCAGGATTTCCTTATTTTAAGGCTGAATATGTGTGTGTGTGTGTGTGTGTGTGTGTGTGTGTGTGTGTGTGTGTGTTGATGGACTCTTATGTTGTTTCCATATCTTGGCTATTAGGAATAATCTTAGCCAGTGTTTTAATGCAGCTTAAGCTAACAGGTATAGAAGAAAGCTCCTACCCCATCCACTCTCTACTGAAGTTTGTGCAGATCTTTAGACAAAGCTCTCTCTGAACTGAACCAACCATAGACAGCAAATAACCTGCACTATGAAGTGAGATCACTTCACTTAGGGCTCTTGTTTGGATTCCTACTACTTTAAAATATTCTTCAAAAAAATTTCTATACATGGTGATAAACTCTTATTTTACCGTTGAAACGATATAATTCTGCCTGAGATTTTTCTATTTTAATTTGAAAGAAAATGTTATTGATTTTAACTGAAATGCATTTGAGTATGCTAAATTTATAGCTACCTTAGTTTTCTAGCACAGAAGAGTAAAAACCCCAATTTTATAGGTCTGCAAATAAAATAGATTTAGTACAATAATTTGTTTAGGGTGATAGGGAAAATGTGGTATTCTGGGTAACTACATTTAACCATACTAAACTACCATATTCATCATAAGTCAGACTAAGTCTCAAAAACGTGGTATAATATCCAAAAAGACTTACTAATGCTTTATCTGTTTTTATTTCATTGGAGTGTTAAGAGTTCTTACAAAGACATCATTATAAATTCTCATTATATAATGTCATCAGATAGAAGTTATAAAGTTCTAGCCATTATCCATGAACAGAGGTGCAGAGATCATTTTAATGGTCCATGGGCTGGTGTTGATGAGAGAGACCTATCTGGGTCCTAGGCAAAGCTGTGACTAGACGCTGCATTTCAGGTACCTCCTTCCTACCCTCAGCAATGTGTCCATTCAGCTTTTCTCCCTTCTTCCTCTCCTTTTCGACCCTCATTCCATCTCCCAACTTCCTCTCACCTGCTGTATACGACAGCCAATCACTGGTGAAGTACGAAACAATCACTAAGATATTAGTTAACAAGGGATGAAGAGGAGATTACTGTGGGCCCAGGAATATTTGTACTCTCACAGACGCTACTTTGACAGATGCCCTCCAGACTAAAAGGAGAAATGACTTATCCTTAAAGAAATACAAAAGATATTTATACTGGCCTGACCCTTGGCTTTGTAGTTCAACCTCCCAGCACTTCCTGGCACAAACCTACAGCCAGCTTTCATTCCATTCCATGCCTTCTAGCTCCCCTTGACTGGACAAACTTCCCTTGCACCCACACCACCCCGCAGCACCATCACCTTCCTCACCAGACTGAGTTGAGATAGGGCTCAAGGAGACACTGCACAAGCGCCAAGACGCTTTCCCAGGCCTCCCAAGCTGCCATAGGCGCCCCTCCTCTGGGTGCCCCCAGCGCTTCACACACACACATTAGAACACTTACTATTTCATGCAATAATTATGGGTTCCTTTCCGTGTTTCCCACTATTATAGACTGTAACCTTCTCACAGCGTTATCAGTGTTCATATTTTCAACATCTAGCAAATTGCCGAATACTCACAGCTCGTTAAGGTTGAACAAATGAAAGATTGGCATGAAGTGGAGATTTGGGATATCACTGTTTCATGAGGGAAGGAATAAATAAATACTGGAAATACTAATTAAAAGTGTTTTCTTCCCCCACTATAGAATATAGGACCTAATATGCACGGAACCTATAGCACTATAAAGTTTTTTTGGGTTTCTTTATTTTTAAAAAAAATTCCTAATACTAACTTATTAACTTTTCATTTCCATTTGTTCCCGTCTCACTCAAGGAGAGTACAAAATGATCCCACTATTCCTGCTTCCCAACTGTCTATGTTCCAGATAAATAGGCTTCCCCGGTTCATGTGCGCTTTTATGCAATTTAATCAATATATTTCCCAGTTTGAACAAGGCAATAAATTAATTCCTGTCTTTTTAAAACTAGTTTCCACTTACTCAAAGATGTCACTTCACAACTGGGAGGCAGCCTTGAATAAAAACCTCCTCAGTCCAGACATTTGTGTACCTGTACGTTTTAGTCCTGGCTTCTGCCTCCAGCTGACTCAGTGGCCTTGGAGAAACTACACAGCATTTATGGGCCTCGGTTTCCTCATCTATAAAGCATAAGCGTTGAAACATGATTTTTTAAGCACCATGTCAGTTTTAAAATTCTATTATTGTATACATCTTTAATCCTAACGTAGAGCAGGCGGACCCTGAAAAGTATTAGAAACGAGGACACCGTACTGTCACACAAAGAAGATAATCTCTATCACCTGCAATTCAATTTAAAATTCATGGCAAAATCAAATCTGCAGGCACTATGTCTGAGTGGCCAAGAGTAATGAAACACGTACATGGAAGGGACGGGAAGCAGGGGGGCAAGGAGCCCACTCACCCTGTGAAACAGTACACGGCCTAAGTGTATTTTCTCACACTGATGTATTTTAAATTTGTGACTATGAACATACCACCGTGAACAGCTTGAAGTTCTTTGGAACAAACACCGCCTCGTCGAAGGTCACTCCTGAAGGAACCGCAATAATAACATTTGGCATATGTAGATAGAGCACTTTGCACACTGGAGCATGGAGAATTATGCTCTGCGTGTTCCAGAAAAGATGATCCATGATTCAGATGGTGGTGGTGGAGGGGGGAAATATGTCAGATACATTTTTGACAGTGGCAGCAAACCCAAACAGGAGAACCATACAATCAATATGGATGCCCTCATTAAAATCCCCAAGTCGCTGCGAGTTTGATTTTTCAGCAAGGTCCGGACAGGAATAATGGATTTGGTGGCCTGGAGGAACAGTAGAGGTTTTAATAAAAGGAACTTAAAATTACCAGCGTTGGCCCTGGTTCCAAGGAAGCCCTGGCTCAGTGTCCGTAACAACACAGGAGGAACCTAACTCCATGCCTCTCGGATTCTTGCTATTCAGTTTAAAATGCCATTTCATATGCAGCCTGATCATTGCTCCTCAAAAATAAACCCATAAAAAATTGCTTTAAATTTCTGATCCATGTTTTCTATTCACATAGATATTAAACTGAATTTCCTAAAGCCTGAAAAGCTAATTATGCATTCAATTAGAGTTTCTTAATAAAGATTAAAACTTTGAAGTCTATCACAAGCCCATATTTAATTCAACTGCCATTTTATCCATGCCATGGAAGTGTAAGTGGTAACAATGAATATAAATTATAATATGTGCCATAGAAAGAATGCTATTTGTCCAAGTACGTTACTATAAAGAATTAAATTTTGCTATCAGTCCCATGATCTAGTTAAAATTGGTGTTCTTTATTTGGTCTTTCAATGTAGTCCAATTTCCTACTTTGAAAAACAAATTCTAGGGAATAAAGAAAAGAGATTAATTTATCATTAAGACTCTGCTTAATTGAAGTCAATTCCGAACAAACTTGAATTCAATTTCTGCTCATTAAATTGAATGTGCTCTGCGTTCCTCCTCTGCATTGCTTTGAGCAAGCAGCTGAGAACAAGGGACTAACATCAAAATTATTAAATTGAGGAGATTTTATTTGGTCTTCACATGCCAGAGCCGCTTTGATGAGGAGCTGTTTTGGCACTGAAAGGGAAGAAGAGCAGCTGGAGGAAAAATCAAATGAAACTAAGCCTTGGAAAATTGAAGAAAACGCGAGCTTAATAATATTTAATAATTAAATTTCCACAAACAATAGCGGCAAAATGAAGTAATCTGCAAAGTCTGTGAACTCATTTGCATAATTGATGCCGGGTCCCCTGTAAATGAATAATGAAGATAATAAAAGATGTTGCTAAAAATGGGCACAATAACAGCAAATTTCATCAAGCCGAGCGCTCTGATTAATCTGCTCTTGCAAATCAGCAGCGAGCGGGGAGCGCGTGATTAACCGCGCCGAGGCCGGCGGCGGGCGGCGGCGCTGCCCTTTCCCTGCGGGTCTCCGGGCGCCGCCCGCCCGCTCCCCGCCGCCCGCGCTCCCGGCTCCGCGCCGCCCCGCTCCGCTCGCCGCAGCTGCCGCCGGGGCTGCCGCGGGCGCCGCTCGCCGGAGCGCCTCCTCCCGGCCCAGCCCGGCCCGCCCGCCGCTGCGGCGCTCGCTCCTGACCCACCGAGCCGCTGCCTTCTGTCGCGGCCGCTCACGGAGCGATCACTGCCCAGCCCCCCGGGGCCCTCCTTCACCCCCCCCTCCGCCCCGGATCTCCAGCCCAGGGGCTTCCCGCCCCGAGCCCACTACCTGCACGCCGAATAAACTAAGAAACAATTAGCGAGCCCGGCGGGCAAGGTGCAGGTGGCTCAGATGTCAGGGGGCTGCAGGGCTGCAGGGCTTGTGGGCAGCTGGGGATTTCTGTTTGGGAAGGAGGCTGAGAAGGGTCGGTTTGCCCACTAGGACTGCCGCTCTGGGGGAAAGCGGGGCTAGCTCCGTAAAAGGCACAGGCCCTCTTTCCTCCTTTTTCTCCAGCAGGTCCAAAAAGAAAGGGCCTAGAAAAAGATGTCTGTTAGGCACTTGGAAATGACTATTCAGAAAAGATGGGGAGGCACAGTATAATAAAAGGGTTTCACACCCCACCAATCCCCTTCCCTTGAAGAATAGAAAGAGAAAGCAGCCCATCCAGGTAAGCTGGGCATTTCAGATGCGGGTGAGTTTGGTTTTCTTTCTTTATTGTCATTATTATTATTATTATTATTTTAGAATTAAAATACAATTTTTCCTATTTGAGACTTACTGCATTTTTCTCAGGGCCAAACCCCGGGGGCTAATAAGATCTATGAAAGCTGTCCTGCCCAAAATGCAGTCTGTGTGGGAGTTTGTGAAAAGCGACTTTGCCGAGGGCAAACCTTAGACGGAGAAACAGAAAATACTTCGAAAAAATCACAGGATGCTCCTCCAGCTCTCTTCCAGGATAAACTTGTCTCGGGAAAATAAAACTTGATAAACCCTGGTTCCAGACTGTTACTTAGTTTACAGCCCTAGGTTTGCAATCCATCATCGCTTGGGCCTAACAGGACTGACTGGGGCTTTTCATTTGTTTATAGTTTGCGCAGTGCTTCATGCCTCCAGCGTACCATGTCAGCTATGTAAAATAATGCGTGATTTTTGTCCGGATTCTGGATCCACTTCCACCATGGTATTTGTTTAAAATAAAAGCTGTGGTTATTTTTCCATTATTACCGAATGGAAACTTCAATCCTAGACATCTGAGAAACATAACTTAAAAAATCCAGTTGGGAAAAGCAGAGAGGAAGGTGCTCCGGGTTTTACTTTATTTGTAGAGTGCAACGGACTCTGTTTTAACTCGACCAGCTTTAACCCAATCTAGTAAACCAGGACCTTGCTCCTGCTTCAAAAAAAAGCCAATATGCTGCCCTGGGTCCCAAATACCATTTTTCTCTGTGCCGGGTCATCAGATAAACCTGTGATTCCCTTGTTTTTGCTAAGCAAATGGTTCTTACGTTGCAGTTCATTTTTCTGGTGCGATAGACATGTATTTTTTCCTGACTCTCTCTATGACTGCAAAGAAATCCTCGAATCATGGAATTTTGAGCCAGAGGGAATCTTTTCCCTTTACATGGGAAGAAAGGGAGATTGAGAGTAGTTAAATGACTGCACACCTTCACGTGGCCACCTCTAATCCCCACACTCCAGGTCTCCCCATTCCCAGACGCGTGGTTTCTGCCCACCTCCAGACCTAAAGAGACCAAAGAAAGGAAACTGGAAAAGGACTCAAACAGCAGCATTTCAGAAAGCACAGGGAAACCAAGAGAATGAGCTAACAATAAACAGAATGTGGGAAAAGTCAGAATGATAAATCCAGGTGGTAGAATGAGTTTCACAGAATCAGGAGCCAGATAGAAAGAGGGAAACATAGGCAGAGGCTGTGTAAAAATAATAATAATCTGGCAAAATAAGAAATGTAGAGACAAAGTAAATGGTTTTTAAATGCATAATAAAGGACAAGTCCCTGGCATGTTTGTAGACAGGAGACTATAAGAACTGGTATTCAAAAGGTTCTTTCTGTGCAATGCTTCCGGGGAAGAAAGGGTGACAAACTGCCTCATGAGAATGAATGGGTGGGAGAGCTGAGCTACCAGGGAATGATGGCAGTCAGGTGAAGTGTGGGCAGCTGGGACAGTTTCATCCCAGGGGCATGTTGGGAAGCCAGGGCCACATTAAGGGAGCTCCATCTGCTGGAGACTGTCCTAGGACCAGTCAGGCCTTCCATGAAGAGGCCTCACTGTCCAAGGTCACCCAGCCGCTCAATACCAGGCGGAGACATTTCAGGCTTTCTGATTTCCCTGTGCGTGCGCTCAGGGTCACACCACTTTTCTGGTTAGGGTTTCAAACTGTTCCGTGAGGAAGGGCCCTGAAGAGGAGCCCACAGAGTTCTTTGCTGTTTCCTGTTTGAAATCACCCCAATGTACAAAATAAGAATGTATTCCAGAGCGTTCCTCAGCTTATTAGCTCTCGAGTAGGAAATGAATGATTCTCATTGTCCCTTGAAATTGGGCCTTTTGGAAATGTCTGGGCTACCCAAATGTACTTTTTTTAAAATGTATTTCGATTTGGTCAGTCTTGAAAGTCAATTCAACAGTCATGCTTTGTTCTAATTATTCCTGGCTAACATTGATGGAAAAGTAGGTAAAGTCTAATAGCCAACTGCTTGGGTTTTTTGTTTTTTTTTTTTTTTTTCTCTCTCTCTCTCTCTCTCTCTCTCTCTCTCTCTCTCTCTCTCTCTCTCTCTCTCTCTTTCTCTCTCTCTCTTCTCTAAAGGACTGACCAATTTGGGCAAAGGCCTAACACTCTAAGTAGATGACCTTGGCAGCAGTGCTTCTGAAACCCTGGGTTCTGGGATACTTTACGGCTCTTCATCACCTTCCAGAGCTGTCCTTATGAGGCCAGGAATCTAGCTGAGTTCATGTGGGTAGAAAATGTACTGCTCCTCTGGTTGCCTGGATACTTTGGTTAACTGCTGGTGACTTCAGACCAGCGCCTGAGTCTTAGAAACTTTGACAGTTGTTGAAGGAGAGCTCTCCTTACATAGAGCCACAGGCAGAGGTTGTTGGTACTCTGACAAATGAAAATAGTCATACCATATAATATTTACTGTCTGTTTATAGACCAAATTTAACTCATCCTTGGTGAACAATAATGTCTTTATTGGGATCCCGTGGTCCAAACAGCACGTTTATCTAGTCATAAATAGCTACAACAATTGTATATTTTCCCATTCAATTCAAGTTTTCTTACAGAAACAAAGTATTATTTTATTAAAATAGAAATTAATTAAAAATTAGCATATAAACTAAAGGAGGAAATATTTAACAGGATACCCATAATCCCTTTAAAGCATAATTTATAGGTATATATGCATTTTAAACAGGAATTTTTCCCCACTGGTTACTTTGTTTTTAAGTTAATTTATTGGAATGACATTGGTTCCTCCCTGGTTATTAATTATTTGTAATAATAATTTTGTTGTCTACACTCCTCCAAAGATAAAAAGCACAAGTTATTTATCTTTTTTTGGTTTGTTCAGGATTTTCCAGTTTCTATTTAAAAAACCCTAAAAAACTGTCCAAACTCATGCATCTGCTTTATTTTTATTTATTCTACCCTTCTCTTTAGCTGGAAAGTCATAAGTAATGGAATTAAAAAGAAGAGCCTGCACTCTATCCTGTTTGGCTCAGTGAATAGAGAGTCAGCCTGTGGACCAAAGCATTCCAGGTTTGAATCTGGTCAAGGGCACATACTTGGTAGCAGGCTCCACCCCAGCTCTGGCCCTGGTTGGGGTTCATGCAGGAGGCAATAAATGTGTTTTTCTCACATCAATATTTTTCTCTGTCTTTCCCCTCTCTCTAAAAATCAATGGAAAAATATCTTCTGGTAAGGAAGAGGAAAAGAAGAAGAAGAAGAAGAAGAAGAAGAAGAAGAAGAAGAAGAAGAAGGAGGAGGAGGAGGAGGAGGAGGAGGAGGAGGAGGAGGAGGAGGAGGAGGAGGAGGAGGAGGAGGAGAAGAAGAGGAGGAGGAGGAGGAAGGAGAAGAAGATTATTATTGCAGAAGAACTTGCAATTCTAAATTCCTTACTTCTGCTTTTTTCCTTTTCACCATATTCAGTTCAATCAATATGAGCTGAGCACCCACCATGTAACAGACTCTGATGAAACTGTTGAGTACATATGCCCCAAGCCTCTAGGAATTTATAGCCACCTGAGGGGAAGCGGGAAGGGAGATAACTACAGGTATAGAGATAATATTTATGTAATATGATAAGTGCTACAAGTGCTTAGCCCAGTCTTAAAACTCATGAATTGTTAAGAAGAAAAACAATCGCTATATATATATATATATATATATATATATATATGTATATATATATATATATATCTCCATTGTCTTTCATATACATATATTACCATTGTTTTTCTTATATATATATAAAAGCCTAAGCAACCATTGGACCATTTGACTGGTAACTATGACACACACTGACCACCAGGGGGCAGATGCTCAATGCACAGGCATAGAAACATGGAACAGACTGATGAATCTCAGAGGAAGGGGGTGGGAGGAGGGTGGGAAGAGATTAACCAAAGATCTTATATGGATACTAGAGGCCTGCCGGGTGCATTGATTTGTGTACCTGTGGGATCTCTCAGCCTGGCCTGCACCCTTTTGCAATCTGCGACCCATTGGAGGATGTTGGACTGCCAGTTTTGGCCCAATCTCCACAGACCAGGCTGAGGAACCCCACTGGTGCATGAATCCATGCACCAGGCTTCTAGTTGTATAATAATGTAATTTGTGATCTCCTTATTAACTTCATGATGGTTTTTTTCAACCATATACATCATTTTATAATTCCTCATTTCCCACAGGTATTAGTAAGTTTCATCATTTATAGTTCAAGTAGTCTGTTGGCAATCACAATTTAATTGTAGATTATCCCATAGAACAAATCTTTTCATAAAGTCTCAGCTTTCAAAAGCATCCCAGGTAACATCTTCCAGCATTGACCTGTATGGGTTAACATAAGAGTGCTGTATATATGAAAACTATATTAAATATATGTATGTATACTCCTTTGTATATACATTTAACTCTGGATATTAAATTACAAGTTTTACAATGACTTGAGATGCTGTTGAGAAATTGGCCTAAGCAACCAAATATAAAAGTTATCAGGAAATTGGGACTTGATGGAAGTTCTTGGACTTCATGAACGGCAATATAAATATTACTGCAGCCTAAGAGGATGACCGACACACACAAATGACCAGTAGCCAGGAGAAACTGTGTCTGGAGTGTGCCACAATGCAGAGATGTACCAGGAACCTACATCCTCAGCAACTATCCAACAAACCTGTTGTATCAGATTCTATTGCTTTCACCGGTATATAACAGAAACGTATTTGACTGGCTTAACCAAATAAAAATTTGTGTTGTTTTTTTTTCACTAGGAAGGAGGCAGTCCAGGGACTCTACAATTCTACAAGAGACTCAATTGCCTCTGTATTTCCTCTATCATCCTTAACATGTGTTTTGTTTTTTCCTTATAGTGACAAGATGGCCCCTTTATTATCCTATCCTATATAATAAAAGCCCCGTGATTGAAGTGGTGGAATGACCAGATTAGCCAGAGACCAGAATGACCACGGCCCCTTTCCCCAGCTGGCTGCCCCCCAGTGAGTGGTTAGAGGGTGATCAGGCAGTCAGGTGAGCAATTAGGAGCCATCAGGGAGGCAGGAGAGTGGTTAGAGGCAATCAGGCAGGCAGATTTGGTTAGGGGAGATCAGACAGGCAGAGTGCTTAGGGGCGATCAGGCAGGCAGGTGAGTGGTTAGGGGCTATCAGGCAGGCAGATGAGCAGTTAGGGGCTAGCAGTCCTGGATTGTGAGAGGGATGTCTGACTGCTGGTTTAGGCCCAATCCACAGGGATTTCTACAGAATCGGGCCTAAACTGGCAGTTGGACATCTCCCAAAACATCCCAGATTTCAAGAGGGTGCAGACTGGGCTGAGGGATCCCACCTCACCTCCACCCCCAAAGGTCATGCACTGTGACTCTAGTAGTAAATAAAGCAAAGAGATATTTTACCCAAGTAATTTGTGTCTATATTTTAAGCAGAAAGAAGGAAGGGGTAAGGTATGGTCAGCCGAGTTTGTCCTTTTTTATAGTTTGCTGAGAGCCTTACCCAGTAGATTTTTGTTTGCATATCATTGGTTAAAATTAGGTTACATGTCATTAGCTGTAAAAGACTCAGCTGTCCAAAACAAATCCAAATTATCTTGGTAAGGAAGGAAGGAGAAATGGATATTATGTAAAGAACCAGTGCTTATTGGGTTAAGGATCTCAATTCTAGAGGGTATTGCCCAACACTCTAATGCATGCAACTACCCTGTATTTACAGTGTAACTCTGTTGTAAAATAAAGATCTCAAATCATTTTCATATCTCCATATCTCAGTATATTTCCTTTGGGCAAAGAGGTGGCATATTTGTGAATGTATCAAGTAGGCTGTCAAAATACTCAATGTTACTATAATTAAAGATATCTTTCTGGATCTTAATCTCATACTATGCTATATTTTTAAAGGGTCTTCTGTCCTTACTACTGGAAGTTTATTTGCTGGTTATAATAAGTGCACAGATAATACTAAGTAATGCTTTAATACACAAGCAGTTATGAAGGCATCTGAGCAACCCAAGAATTTGGATCTGGGTCAGAAACAGGTGAGGAAGAGTGGAATGGACAATATATTGCTATCATCTCATCATATATGCCTCTCATTGAAAAGCATTTAGTAAGTGCCCACATGTACATATCACAATTGTCAAAATAAAACAAAAAGATATTTGTTTTATGTTATAAAATCAACTCTTGATTTTATTAATCCTATTGTAAAATCTTTTCCCACTTAGTAGTACCTCAACCAGTGCAGGGGGCGGGAAGACATAAACCTCAGACCAGTCAGCCTAATTATATTATTAGCCAATAGTTAAAAGTTTGCTGAGAGAGGATATGGAAGCCATTTGTAAAATGAGGTTTGTTTTTGTCCATGGATTTCAGTTATCCAGGGTGTTTCTGGTCCCTATTTTCATGGATAATCATTGGATGAATCTAAAACCATTGTTTTGGAGCAAGATTCGGTTGCTATGTGTCAGAAATCATAATTAGCATCAAAACGCATTTATTCCACCCTTCTTTTGTACAGGGCATTGTATTAGCTGGTAGCAGGGGGACATTTGAAAAATGTAATGTTGTAGCAGCCCTCTTACCACATGCACATTTTCTAAGAAAAAGCAAGTAATGAGTACATAAGTGTATAACCTTCAACATGATGGGAGGAAAGAGCACACGTATTTTATTCCTCAATAATTAGACTGGGATTCTTAGGAGTCTGGCTGAAAGGCGTCCGCAGACGTGCATCATCTCATCCATTTATCCCAAAAGGGAAGTTTGAATGTTCAATTTACACAAATGTGTTGACTTAGGTTTTGCAAATGAAGGACTTTTTTAAAACAGCAATGCTACACTCCATGTCAGACCCTATTCTCAGTCTTTCTTTGACTGCAGTGCACAGACACTGAGTTCCATCAATTCCATTGTGACCTTGGGCAAGTTCCTCAATCTTTCCGGGCGTCCTTTCCTCCATCTTTAAAATGGGGGCAACAATATCTAATCTGCAGGGTTGTTATGGGGAAGGAAATAGGTGACTTTGGATGTAAATCTCTATAAAGTGTAATGTTCTATATCAATATTAGTTATTCTTATCTCATTAACCCAAACATATTACTGAGGGATGTTTATCAAATGCTGAAGTCATTGAGAATTTGAATGACTTTGAGCTTTAGACAATTTTGTTGAAGTACCCCAACCGTTTCAAAGACCAGCCAATACTGGCCAGCTGTAGAAAAATCTCTGGTTCTGAATGAAAACCATATTGCTTCAGAAATATGGTTTAAGATAATTGTACTTTGTAAATAGTCACCAATCATTTTCCAGGTTTGTTGAAATAAACAATCCTCAGCTTTCAGAAAGAACAGAGAAGCGATTAGGCACAGAATAGAGTGCTATTGATATCTATGAAATGTATCAGAAGAAACCTCTATATTTTTAGGTGCATTTGCCCTTTTTAAAGAATGCACTTACTGCCGAAACCTGTTTGGCTCAGCGATAGAGCGTCGGTCTGCGGACTGAAAGGTCCCAGGTTCGATTCCAGTCAAGGGCATGTACATTGGTTGCAGGCACATCCCCAGTAGGGGGTGTGCAAGAGGCAGCTGGTCCATGTTTCTCTCTCATCGACGTTTCTAGCTCTCTATCTCTCTCCCTTCCTCTCTGTAAAAAATCAATAAAATATATTTTAAAGAATGCACTTACTAACATTAAGAAGACATTGCTGTAATGGGTATGTTAGTCTAAACAAATTGCCGCTACCTACACTCTAGTTGTTATGTTCTCCTTTTCAACCTAAGCTTCAGCTTTGCCCAACTCCAAGGACTCTCCCCACCCCCGCCCCCCACCCCCGCCCCGCAATGATAAATATACCAAGTAATTCTTGCCTAATATTTTGCATTAAAACATCCATCTTCTTTCAACTCTTTGGTTGTTGATATCACTATAGATCTTCTCTCGGGTACCCAGTTATTATAGACGTATGGGTTTTTAATTTTTATTTCTTTCTAAACTTTTGTTCAATTCTTTTGGTGATTTGTAATGGTAGGTTCATGCTAAATAACATCAAGGATAATGGTAAGCTATTTTTCAGTGCATGCTTTCAGCTTTCTGTGGGTAGTTTCTAAAATGGGTTCTGAGCAGAGGGTCTTAGAGAGGAAAAAGCATTCCTAGTATCCCTCCCCAGCTAATTTAGCCCAGTACATTGCACAACTCTCCCAATCAGTATATTAAGCAGATGTGGTCTTTGTCCACCTAGTAAGTTGTGTTAGACCTTTCAACACTCTGCAGTCTTTTTATCACTCAGCTGCCAAGTTCCCTGGGGTAATCATAGACAGCTTGTCAATTTAATTGCAAAGAAACAGGCTTTCTTGTGACCATTCCAATTTTAGCTGCTACTTTAAATTGTACATGATAGTTCTTCCATGCTGTCTGCCCTTTAAACAGTGTGGATCTCTGCAAGCCTTTAACGGTGATGGAAAGAAGAAGCAAGGATGAAAATCTGGCTTGCTGATAGAGCATTTTATCGAGATAACATGCATTTTATTAAGTTGCTGCTTTAGGAAAAGAAGCTTTTCCTTGAGCCCTGTATTTTGCCATTACATCGCCAATGCTAAATCACTTTTTCTTTCTTTTCAATGTTCCACTTTCATGCACATTTTCTTCCTTTCTGGGTGATGGAGAATTCATAGGCCATCTGGATTCTGAAACATCTGGACACTGAATTTCTGCAGAGGAGAATCAGAGGGAAGAGACCATCAGTGATACTGGGTGTCTCCAGAGAGATTTAAATCAATGATGATATTTTGATTGTCTCCCTTTTGGAAAGTTAACACAAAAACTGAAAGGAGAAAACAACACATCACAGGAACTCAGTGTTTCAAGGCTACCAAGAGTAGATAAGAAGGTAGGACTTCTTTTACTAATGTAGGTTAGTAACTGAATACATCTCTCTATTAGAATCACTGCTAGAATTTCCCCCTATTTCTTAGTTGTCATGCATTTGGGGGTTTAATTTATTTAGATGTACTTTTATCAGTGCCAAATTAGATGGTGCATCATTTCAACTTAACATATTTTGCCTTAAACTGTGTGTGATTCAATACACTCTTATTAATCAAGTACTATATGTAAAGTCATAAAAATATAATAATAAAAATGTTGGTATGTACAGCTTGATTGAAAAACTAGGCATGAGCACCTCTTGGGTATGTCAAAAAGAGTTACTTTTCTAAGATATGCCAAAGAAAAATAGTACAAAGAGATAAACAATGTTTTCCAGGACAGTTGGAGTTGTAAGTTTCTGGGTCCATAACTCAAGAACCAAGAAGATAACATGAGTTTGAGAGAGAGTCTCATCAGATTTTTATAAAGTTCAACTGACTGCCCTCCTACAAACTCAGCTTTCTCTGTGTGTGTGTGTGTGTGTGTGTGTGTGTGTGTGTGTGTGTGTGTGAAATCTCTTAGCGACCACGAATGCTCTGGAAATGTGCAGGGGACCACTTTTTCTAGACCATCAATCTCGGTGTTACACTACATATAATATGATTACACAATTCAATAGTCTAATTAGGCAAGAGCACAATGCTTACTTATCACCCTCAGCCTTCCCTCCACTAACACAGCCTGGACCTTGAACCTGAGATACAGGACCAGAACAACAGTTAGTTGCTCAGACTGCTCAAGAATCATGGGAACAGCCGAAACCGGTTTGGCTCAGTGGTAGAGCGTCGGTCTGCGGACTGAAAGGTCCCAGGTTTGATTCCGGTCAAGGGCATGTACCTTGGTTGCGGGCACATCCCCATTAGGGGGGTGCAAGGGGCAGCTGGTCGATGTTTCTCTCTCATCAACGTTTCTAGCTCTCATCTCTCTCCCTTCCTCTCTGTAAAAAAATCACTAAAATATATTAAAAAAAAAAAAAAAAAAGAATCATGGGAACAGGCCCTTGGAGTCTTGAGGTTTCTCCTTGTGCAAAAGAACTAGACTTAGGTGTCAGGCAAGTGGGGAGGAGATGCTTAGATCTTATAATTTATTAGGAGCCCGTTGCAGGAAGATTCCTGTAATAGGGCTTCCTGCTGCAGTCACTGCCCTGCCTGCTTCTCTGCAGCTTCGCTCCCTTCTGCAGGCGTGGCTTCTTTCTACACTGTCTTGATATGCCAATTAACCTCCATCTTGGGTTAATTTGCATACTCGCCCTGATTGGCTGGTGGCTTGTGTAGAGGATTGATGATTAATTTGCATATTACTCTATTATTAGGTTAGATTTCCATGCTATTGCAAAATTGTATCTTTTCTTTCACAATATTTTCTCTGGTAAATATTTGGGGTCTTAATTAATAGATTTTCTTTCCTGAACAAATTGAAATTGATATAGAGTGTTCATTAAAATATATGAATTTGGCCTGACTGGTATGGCTCAGTGGTTGAGCATCGTTCTATGAACTGGGAGGTCAAGGTCCAATTCCTGGTCAGGGCACATGCCCAGGTCGTGGGCCCAGTCCTCAGTGTGGTGTGTACAAGAGGCAGCCAATTATGATTATCTCTCATCATTGGTGTTTCTATCTCTCTCTTTCCCTCTCCTTCCTCTCTCAAATCCAATAAAAATATATTAAAATAAAAAGATGTGAGTTAGAAGCAACTAATCAGATGCACCTTCATGCAGTTTTCCTGAAGTATGAGATGCTCTGCCACATATAAAACCAGTTAAAACTGACAGTTTAAGTTGATTTCTAGGAAACCAGAATAGTTCAAAAGAAAAGGGACCCAAAAGTAACATTTTAGTATCTATTTTTAAATTAGACATAATTAAATATAAATATAAATAAATGTCTGTTTATTACATTTAAATATAATAATGCTCTGAAATAAGGCACTATAGACATATTCTCTGATTTCTGCCACTCCATTGGGTCCTTAATTTCCTCTGACTGCATCTTCAGTGAGCCATACAAAGAAGAACAATATTAGATGTTCACTTGCATGATAGCAACCTTGTATGAAGAGAATGAATAAAAAATGAAGTTCTTAGCTGTGATCTGTTTCAGATTAACCATTTTCATTTATAAAACTGTTTGTTTTACTTTGTCAGTTTGAAGGTCAATCAAACTTCAAATTGCACTTTACAGAATTTCAACAAAGATGAGGCCCATCTCTGTCTGCTTCTGTTAAGACTAAAAGTGAAAAGCTGAGTCTTAACCAGGATATTAGGCAGAGCTTTATGAAATGGACCAGTTCACATTGATATAAAACTTGCAAAGACAGTTCACCCTGAAACCAAAATATCAGGGCCTGGACAGGGCAATAAATGGCATCAGGATTAGCAAGTATTAATTGTGGACATTAACCCAAAATAATCTATAAGAGCAAGTTCAAGAGACACTTGTCATACACTAAGGAAAGAATAAACAACAATAAGCATAATATCTATCATTTATTAAATGCTTACTATGTTTCAAGGACTATTCTATGCATTTTAGATAGATTATCCCACTACATCTCTATAAGAATTTTGAGGTGGATACTATTATTATCACATTTTACAGGTGAAGAAGCTAAGAGACAGGCACATTAAGAATATTGGTCAAGATTTTAGAGCAAGTCATGAAGGAGCAAGGATTCAAACCAGGCAGAAAGACTCCAAAACTCACATTTTGAATGACAAGGCTAGTGCATATGCACTGTGAAGGCCATATCAATATGCTCAGATAATAACCTACATTAAAAAAGAAACCCAGACTGCATACATACTCCCATAGAACTATTCAAAACTATATATATATATATATATATATATATATATATATATATATATATTTAGTGGAATATCACTTAGCCATAAAAATTAAGGAAATCTTACCATTTGCAATAATATGGATGGACCTAGATGGTATTATGCCAAGTAAAATAAGTCAGACAAAGACAAATACTGCATGATACCACTTAGGTGCGGAATCTAAGGAACAAATAAACAGACTCATAGATACCAAGAACAGATTGATGGTTGTCAGAGAAGAGGGTTAAGGGACTGGGTAAAAAAGTGAGGGATTAATTAGCTATAGTCAATTTGGCTCAGTGGAAAGAGCATCAGCCCATGGCCAGGTTCAATTCCAGTCAAGAGCATGTACCTCGGTTGCAGGCTTGATCCCGAGCCCTGGTTGGAACAAGTGCAGGAGACAACCAATCAATGTGTCTCTCTCATGTGGATGTTTCTCTCTTTCTCTGTGTCACCCTCCCTCCCATGCTCTCTAAAAATCAATGAAAAAATATCATCAGGTGAAGATTAACAAAACAAAAAGAAGTACAAATTGGTAGTTACAAAATACTCACCAGAATATAAAGTACTGCATAGAGCAAGGCTGGTGTGGCTCAGTGGTTGAGTGCTGACCTATGTACCAGAAAGTCACGGTTCAATTCCCAGTCAGGGCACATGCCTGGGTTGTGGGCTCGATTCCCAGTGTGGAGCCTGCAGGAGACAGCCAATCAATGATTCTCTCTCATCAACAATATTGTATCTCCCTCTTCCTCTCCCTCTCCCTTCCTCTCAAAAATCAATAAAAACATATCCTTGGGTGAGTATTTAACAAAACAAAAAAAGATACTGTATCCTCTTAAATTGTCTTTTCAGGAAGCAGTCTTTTGTTTCTAGTAAAAAAAACAATTTTGCTTTTGACTTACATATTTTCCTTCTCTGAAAGGACCAAGCTCAGAAACTACTGTGAAATAAAAGCATAGGTACACTATTTCATATGATGTGAGCCAGATTTATTTTTTCTTTGATGGGAATTTTAATAATGCCCACAAAATATATAGCTTTCCTAAATCAGTCAGCTACAAAAAGGAAGTACATATTTAGCAAGTGATTTTAAAAATGAATTCTCATATTGTAATAATCCCCATATAAGTGGAGTTACTTATTAAAATCATTTTACCATTTTAACCTTGCCTTACACCAATTATAGCCCTTTTGGCCTTAGCTGAAAACTACAACATTTTAAAGTCTTTAAAACAAACTCCACAATAACAAAAAGTATTAATTCTTTGTTACTAAGTGTATTAACAGCTGACATATTTTTAATGATCATAAGCATAGCTAATATAAAAAACATTTTTTTAAATATATTTTATTGATTTTTTTGCCCCCCCTCCCTCCCATACAAACCCTTCCTCCCCAGAGTTTTATGCCCATTGGTTGTACTTATATGCATGTATACAAGTCCTTCAGTTGATCTATTATCTCCCCCAAATCTCCCTCCCTCCCCGCTGTAATTTGACAGTCTGTTTGTTGCTTTACTGTCTCTATATCTATCTTTTGGTTCATCAGTTTATAATTTTCTTTGTTATCCATAAATGAGTGAGGTCATGTGGTGTTTCTCTTTCATTGATTGGCTTATTTCACTCAGCATGATGTTAAACATTTTTTAAATTGCCAACACATTTTAAAAAGTGACCTATCCACAGCCTATGAGGGAAGCAGGGAAAGGGTAAGAGGTTAACCAAAGGACTTCATGCATACATTTGAGTATAACCAATGGACACAGAGAGTAGGGGGGTGAGGGCAAGTGCTGAGGAGTGGGAGCAGCCGGGGAGAGGTCAATGGGAGGGGGGAAAAAGGAGACTCATGTAATATTTTAAAAAATAAAGAATTTAAATTAAAAAAAAAAAAAAGTGGCCTATCCAGGATTCTTAACTTGTGCCCCATGTATAGAATTAAAGTCTTGCCGAAACCCATTTGGCTCAGTGGATAGAGCGTGGGCCTATGGACTGAAGGGTCCCAGGTTCGATTCTGGTCAAGAGCATGTTACCTTGGTTGCGAGCACATCCCCAGTAGGGGGTGCACAAGAGGCAGCTGATTGATGTTTCTCTCTTGTCAATGTTTCTAGCTCTCTATTCCTCTCTCTTCCTCTCTGTAAAAACTCAATAAAATATATATTTTTTAAAAAAAATATTAAAGTCTTTGAAATTGGGTAAGAGTAAAAATTATACTTTTATTTACATAAGCTCTAATTAAAATGTTGCATTTCCTTCCATTATTAATGTCAGAAACCAATCACAGTAGTGTTAGCAGTCCTGTGATTTTCTCATCAATAAAAATCACTAACATGTTCAAATTATATTACAGCTACTGCAAATATTTCAAAATATCATTTTACCCACCACTATATCAAAATTAGGGTGGTTAAAAGACAAACTACTAGAGCATGTTATTTAATGTGTTAATAATAAACTCATGTATTTCTAAATTACAATGTTTTAATATTTTGCTAACTGCCTTTTCATATAATTGGTTTCCTTCATAATCCTATGTAATTTACTTTATGCATTTAATGACTTTATTATGAGAGGGAATCTATAGGCTTTATGAAACTGCCAAAGGGGTCTTTTGTACAAAAAAAAAAAAATTATAAATCCCTATTTAAAAACCATATTCAATTAGAGTATGCTATGAACTGAATTGTGTATCCCCAAAATTCATATGCTGAAGTCCTAACCCTCTTATGTGACTGTATTTGGAGATGGGGCCTTGATGGAAAATTTACGGTTAAATGAAGTTATAAGAGTAGAACCATGATCCAATAGGATTAGTGTCCTTATAAGAAGATGCCAGAGCATGCTCACCATGCTCACTCTCTTTGCTAGTGGGAAATCAGCAAGGTGGCAGCTGAAAGGGTTCCTGGATCCATTTCCAAAGTGTGTGTGTGTGTGTGTGTGTGTGTGTGTGTGTGTGTAGGCTTCCCCACACTAACAAACAATTCTGAGACACCACTGGCAAGTCTGAGCTTTCAACTCAATTCTGACATTATCTACCAGGAGATAGAATCAGATTCCACAGGTAATGGGCTCAGTCCCACAAGACCACTCTCCACTTCGGATGCCAGTCACTAGCCAGGTTATTAACCTTAGCTTCTGAGCTTCCTGCTACAGATTGGAGGTCCCCATGACTCCCTCCACCCCAGGATGCCAGTGGCAAGTCCAGATTATTACCTGTACTTCTGAGAATCACTAGAAATCAGAGATTTTCACATCTCTCCTTGGATTCTTTTAATTTGCTACAACAGGTCACAGAACTCAGGGTTCCCCTGAGGTTACTCACTAGATTACAGAGTTATTACAAAGGATATTAAGGGGTACAAATCAACAGCCTGATGAAGAAGCTTCTGACCTTTTGGAGGTTGGAGCCCAGCCCAGTGGCATGTGGGAGCATTTCTGGTTTCCCCCAAGGGAAGTTCTCTCTGAAAAAAGGGTCCACTAGCCGTCCTCTTGAGTTTTTATGGAGTCTTCGTTATAGTCATGATTGCCTAAGTCATTCATTGGCCATCGAGTCACTGATTCAACCTCAAGACTCTCCTCCTAAGAAAAATTAGGGGATGAGATTGAAAACTTCAATCTCTTTCCCAAGGTTGGCTCCTAAAGGCAACTGACCCCACCCTTCTGTGGAGTCCAAAAGTCACCTTATTAACATAACAAGAGACACCACTGTTGCTGTCCTTGGAAAATTCCAAGGATTTTTAGGAGCTCTGTGCCAGACACTGGGATGAAGACCAAATATATATTTCTTATATTATAAATCACAATATTACAACAGCCATGTGCAAACCAGAGAATTCCCACCAGAATCTGGCCATCCTGATATCCTAATCTTGGATTTTTAACCTCCAGAAATGTGATAAAATAAATTTCTGTTGTTGAAACCACCCAGACTGGAGTATTTTGTTATGGCAGTCCAAGGTGACTGATAAAGGGTAATACTAGCTTTCCCTCTTTGAAGTCTCTCTTGATGTCGCCTTTAGTTGCAATCCTGGTTGCTACTGGGAAATTCAATGCACTCTTTTGTCAGGATTCAAGACCCAGAACCACATGTAAGCTAAAAGTCCTGTGAGTTGGTATTTAAATAAATATCATAAAAAGAAATT
Organism: Pipistrellus kuhlii; assembly: GCF_014108245.1. Classification (NCBI taxonomy): domain Eukaryota; kingdom Metazoa; phylum Chordata; class Mammalia; order Chiroptera; family Vespertilionidae; genus Pipistrellus; species Pipistrellus kuhlii. Next base: position 133,240,081 of record NW_023425515.1, on the reverse strand, counting down.
AGACAATAATATTTTAAATACAGTCGACATTTGTCTCCCAAGTAGGTGGCAATTGCTGCAACTACTATCGGATTTTACTTCCATCAGCAACGCTGTTTTTGTAAGACCTCTGCGATCCAAATCTTCTGAGCCGTTCAGCAGCTCCTCGAACACAGTGGCTTTGCAGGCCCCTGCCCTATGGAGAACACAATTCACTGAATCAGGCAGCTGGATGTCCTGATTGCAGGAGGCTGGCGAATGGTGGAGGGGATTTTTGATAACCTGTTAACCGAGCCAGGCCTATAAATATGTCAAACGTAAACAATATCAGGAATGGGTAGGATGTATGAATACGTCCTGGAAATATATGTTGCGCCCTGAGAGGGACAGTATATATTTTTTGTAATCTTTATAATTGTTTGTAAAATTTATAATTTTTTAATTTGATGTTTCCATTTTTTTGTTGGTATTCTTTTCTGTTTTTTTGTAATTTTGTATTTTCCTTTGTGCTTATATATAAATAAATGAATATATATATATATATATATATATAATTCATTTTAACTAAGTATAAATAAAAAATAATAATAATATGAAATTACGTCCTCCAGGTGTGATGTACTGACACGTCCTAGTGAAAGAGTACACGCCCATTACAGGTTGCATAATTAAAAAGGGAACTCCCCAGTTAACAGGTTTTAAGGACCTGTATTCCTACATCAGCACTTATAACCTACTTCAGGAAATACACCATACCATCTCTGGTTAACCTTAAACAATCACGTTAAAATAGAGAGGACTGTCAGTAGAGCAATTTTATAAATAGCTAAAATTAAACAGAGCAAGCCTGGCAGTACTAATGCATAAGCAAAGAACCAACTTCTGCATTTCATCGAGAATTCCTGATAGCAAACTGCAGTATGTTTATTATACATTAATTCAACACAGCATTCAAAATGAATTTATGCTCAGGCTGAAGGGTGCAATATTGAAACTAAATATTATTTATTATCTTAATATTAGTAACCACACTAAAAAAAATTGTGTTAACAATTCAGAGTGTTTAAAAAGCTAAGGATACCATAGCTCTACTTACCAACCAGCCACTCTTGCCTTAATTTATGCAAGTGTAGCCTATAGCTAAAAGCTTTGTATATTTGTTTCCCCATGGTATTAGTGCTCAAAAATAGGACATTCTTTCAAGGGCACCTTATAAACACAGAACTATAATTTATTTGGCAAATTAAAGCTCATATAAAATGTGCACACAGAGGTACAGATTAACATATTTAATTTCAATATTACCTGCAAACCTATTTTTTTATACACTGTTCTAATTAATCATATAAAATCGAGTTGGTGTATTATAAGCAATTATTTTAGTGGAAATAGAAACTGGATCTGAATTAAATATACTGTAAGAAGATAACACTTTTATGGAAATTAATATATCTATTTGTATCTAGAAAACTGTGTTCTAGTTAAATGGCATGAAATGTTGAGCATTCAAAATGTGATTGCAGTAGAAGTTGAGATTTTTATGATTTAATAAAACAGAATAATATACAATCTTGGTAATATACCCATGTTTATGTTTTGATGATATTTCCAAGTTTCCAAATGCCTAAAAACCATTAAATTCACTTTTTGCTGTGGAATTTTTCCTGTTATACACTCCCCCTACAGTTGAATGTGCAAATTGTTTATGAACATTTTATTTAGCAAATGATTCTTTTCCTATTAAGCCTGTGCTAAGAATTATGGTGGTGTAGGTCCCAAGTTTACATTGCATTAAAATAGCTGCAAATAGATGCTGATAAAGGATTATGCCTGTAAGCAAACTGAAGCTATAACTTTAAAGGCAGGGTTGTTAGGCTTTCTAAAAGTTGTCATGAACTGACATAAGGAGATTAAAAAAAAAAAGAATTAAATTGAAGCCAATTGACCTAGCACGGGACATGTGACTGGGATGATCTAATGCCTCAGAGGAAAACCTCCCATTCTCAGGTCGCAGCTCAAATGCAACATTTCCAGAGAAACTCCTAAACTCCTCATCTCAGTTGGCTCCCTGCCTCAGCCAACCTGTTATTTCTACCATCCTACCCAATGTGTTTCTTTCTTAGAACAAATCAAATTTGCTCATTTGCTTGTTTATTATTTGTTTTCCCCAACAGAGTAAATTCCACAAGGATATGAACCAATCAAGAGTTTAGCCCTGCTCCTAGCACAAAGGAGCTCAGTTATCATTTTTGAATGAATGAGTGAATGTGATAATACGATTTTTCTTTAAGACATTGCTAGAAGATTAGTGAGTATTTGGTTGCCAAGAAATCTTAAATTTCTTAAAAGGTTTTTAAGACATTCGCTCCAATTCGGGATTAGCTGTCCCCAATACATTTTCACAAAAACATGGGGCTAGATAGAATCATGCCCTCCCCCTTTCCTGTATTTTTCAAGCAGATGGGAATCAGCCTTGGAGATTTAAATATACAGCATGTGGAGAGAGCCCAAAGAATTCCCTGAATGACACACTGTTGCTTTCCTGGCTACCCCATGTCCCCAGGTAACTTCCTGCTGACTTCCACATATTATCCCTTCTTCTTTCATCTATGTTAACTCTGCTAACTCGCTTCACTCCCATCTTCCTGGAATGCTTTCCTAGTTTGGGATAATTATAACTAATAAGTCCAAACAGCAAAACATACTAAGATTCACCATAGTTACTTGTTTTAAACACTGTCAACCTTTGGTTTGTGCAGCTTCTAAAGACCTTCAGAAAAGGCAAGCTTACAAAATTCATTGTAATGTATAATAATGCAAAAATTCCTCCTTCTATCTCTCCTAAATCTTTCCTAGGGATTGTTTTTGTTTTGTTTTTTCTTTTTGGACTTTCAGGGTAAATAGAAAACAGCTTATCACCATTCATTAACCATGACCTCGTCTAACCTTACAACTAAGGACAAATGGGACCAGGCACCTGGTTTTTTCTGTATCACTCTATTTTACATGCCTGATTCTATTCTTTCCAATTTAAAAGGCTTTTGTAACTCTCTGAGGGCCACACCAGCAGGCACACCATACCTGCTTTCTATTATTCTTCTCTAGTTTAAAAAAAAAATTTTTAATAAAATGACCAATATTAACTGTTATTCACGATCCTATCTTGCTTTGGTTTAAAATAGTTGTATCTGAAAAGTCTGTTTTGTAACTTTGCCACTCAGCATGCTTTCTCCTGTGTCTTTAATAGGCATTTTAAGCAGAAACTTCCATTACACTGTCCTTGAAACACTTCATTATTAACTTCTTTCCAGATAAAGGATTTTAATCCATTATTTTACAGTCCTTTACTTCTTAGCATTTTGAATCCCATTGCTCATAAATTCAAAATCCTCACAGGGTCTGCAGCCCCTTGCTTACTGTGGCCCCTTCCCTTCCTCCTCAACCTCATCTCACATCACCTTTTCCCTGCCACTCAGGGTTGTCACCACAGTTGCCTGTGCTCTGTTGGGCAAGCACACCAGGTCCCGCTCTGCCCCAGATCACTTGCTCTTGCTATAGCTCTGATCTGATCCTCTTGACCCATCCTCTTCTCCCTTTTTAGGGTGAACTTTTCCTACTTATCTTACAGGTTTCCTTGCAAGTGCCCCTTTCTGCTGGAGGCTGGCTCTAAAAGTCTTACACCTCAGAGACCTATGGGGTTTTCCTTAATAGCACTTTCTCGCAATTACAGTCTCACAAGTATGTGTTTCTTGCCTGGAGCAGGAAGAGAGCTTGGGTCCCTAGCCCTGTCTCTCTCCATTCTCACTGCCTTGGCAGTCTCATCCTTTTCAGGGCTTTAACAATCAGCAATATGCTGGCAATTCCCAGAGGCATAGACCCATTCCAGATTTCACTCCCAAACTCTAGATTCATATCTAATTTCCTACTTGACAGTTGACCAAGATATACTTATAAATATATCAAGCCACATGTTCACTTCTGAACTCCTAACCTTCTCCTTAAAACCTGTCTACCTGTAGCCTTTCCCCCATTTTAGCTGATGCAACTCCATTCTTCTAGGTGCTCAGGCCAAAAAAAAAACAAACAAACAAAAAAAAACTTGGAGTCTTCTTCATATGACTTGCTCTTACCTCCATCAAATTTCTCAGAAAATTCTGTTGGCTCTTCATTCAAAATATGTTCAAATTTTGTTCATTTCTCACTCTTTCCACTGCACTATACGTGGCCTAGACCACCTCTCCCCTCTCCTGGATTACTGCCTGGGCTTCCTGACTCGCTTCCTAATAGGTTTGCCCTTCACACTCTATCTCATCCCAACAGCTTGGGTAGAACTCTTAAAACCCAATGAGATGGTGTCACTTGTCTGCTTAGAATCCTGTAAAGAATCATCATCCCCCTTCAAGGAAGAACCCAAGACTTTACAATGGTCTGTGTTATCTGTCTGACCTCATTATCTCTTCTTTTCTCTGCCCCAACCACACCAGCCACCTTGCACTTCCTTGGATTTAGGATCTTTGCACTGACTGGTCTGGGTTCTTGGATCTTCATGCAGATATTTCCATAGATTATCCCTTACCTCCTTCAAAGCTTTTCTTTCTCTGCAGTAACTATCACCTTTAATGTCCTCCAATAATCTGCTTATGTTTACATCTATTACTTATTATCTGTACTCTCCCCTAGAGTGCCAGCTTTATGAGGTCAGGAATTTTATTCACTGACATGTTCCAAGTTGCTTAAATATAGTGGGTTCTCAACTATTTGTCACATGAATGGAGAGAAGCTTCCTACACAAACTGTAGTTTACAAGTGTTACAGTGTTGTGTTAAGGATAAATGAAATAGTGTGTGTGAGAAAGTGCTTTGTGAGCTAAAGTGCACTTTGACAAATACCCCAAACTTTATTTCTTCCACTGAAGCCACCATTGTTATCAGTGGCATATTTTTTTTCACTTATTCATATATACCCATGATAAATATATTCTTATTTCATGTGAGCTTTTTTTAAAAATAATGAACAGTATTATAAGATTGAAAAAACAAAAACCCTTTGCCACATGTAAAGTTTTATATGTGTGCGAGATTATTGTTGCTTGGGAGAAGGGATTAAGGGATTCTCAAAACAAGTGATGAATTACATATTGTTGCAGTAAAGCTGTACCCTAACTCCAGCATATCTCTTGAATATTCCCCTTTTGACAATGGCATGCCCTATGAAAATCAAAATAAATGTAATTTCCTTAAGAATGAGGCAAAGATTGGGAAGATAAAATTCGCTTTTTAAAGAGATCCGCTATTTTCATGTGTTCTGAAGGGTTCTGGTGAGATTTATATTCAATTTCTGGGGGGAAAAATACTGAGAATTCTAGATTCAGAAACATCTCAAAAGAAAATGTTTTCTCAGCCTTTTAGATATTTAATTTTTTGTCTACTTCTAATTTTGACTTCAAAGTTGATGTAAGTTATAATTTATTGCCACTTGTTTCTAGAACATTTGACTATTTTTAGTCTACTTAACTCACCATTTCATCTTTTCATCCATATAATAACCCATAGCACTAATTTCAATGTTTCCTTAAATGAAAAACACCAGTTGGTTCCTTTGAAATGCTTTCTCTTTCCCCCTCCCCCCCCCCAACTGAATGCTGCTTATTTGCCTTAAAAGTTGATTATGCCACTTCCCCTTTTAAAGAGCTAGTCTTGTTATTTGTTTTTGTAAATTTGCCAATTTTTATATAATTTTGCCAACTCCATCAATATTTTTAATTAATTATGATTTCTAAACAAGTTAAAATAGGCCTATAATAGGTTCATTGTGGTTTAACCCAATAAATCTAGCAACTAAAACTGAAAGAATGAGTCAATGAAGCCATGCTGGGGGTATAGCGCCAATTTAGCTATCAAAATTAATCCATTATGATATAGTTTATTGCAAAGTCCATTTAACACATTAATTATTAATCCACAGAGCAAAGCTTTTACCAAAAGTCTGTCCTTGATTGCTTTGTTTTCCCAAGTAGCTAGCTTCCACAAGCTAAGATTAGTATTCGGCGCCTTGACCAAATTCCTAAAGTTCTGTAATGTCTCTTTTTATTGCCAGTAAATCCAGATGGAAATGGCTTTTACTGTTGTTATTAAGTGTGAGTTTATTAATGTTATCTATTAAGCCCACACTGCACATTGCCCATATAAGAACTTTCAGAATCATATTTGATGAATGTACCATGTAAGTCCAAAAGGTTTAAGAACAAAATGAAGACTCTAATATATAAATTAAAACAGTTTGCTGGTGCTTACAAAAGCATCCTGGACACAGAGTTCTGACTCATTAATTATATATTAGAGTAGAGCCTCTCATCAATAAAGTTATTTTTAAACTATGGGCACAAGTTGCCAAAATGGACTTTAACTAAAATTCGAGGAGGAGAAATGAAATGAAGCCCATCAGAAAAAAAAAAAAGAAAAAAAAATTAGCTCCTGACATGGGCCCCAGGGGTGAGGGTGGAGCCAGGAAGCAAATGTAAGCTGAGCTGCAGAGGTCACCTGCTGTTACAGAACATTTCTACACCAGGAGGCTAGCATAAAGTTAAGAGTGCCAACTCCTACACTTACCCAAAAATAATTTGCTCAGACACAGGTTTGTACTCTCCAAATGTTGATCCTCTCATTAAAGACCCTGAAAAAGTCAACCTGTTCACATTTCCAAAACTCTTAACTCATATACTAAGAACGAACTGAAAACATCAATAGATGAAGTGTTTAAAATGTTTTATCTTCCTAAACTCCTAGCATTATTTCCTTGAAGAGTTTTGCTTTAAAAATCAAGTTGTTCATTTAATGAGAGAGAGAGAGAGAGAGAGAGAGAGAGAGACAGAGAGACAGAGAGAGAGAGACAGAGAGAGAGAGAGAGAGAGAGAGAGAGAGAGAGAGAGAGAGAGAGAGAGAGAGAGGCAGAGAGAGAGACAGAGAGAGACAGAGAGAGACAGAGAGAGAGGAGACCATTGTTTTTGCAGAAGTCTGAGAGTGAAGGCCTGAGACATGTTCTCACTGCAAATCGAGCCGGCCTAGGCTCCATCTGTCAGGCAGTGGGGCTGGACGTCAGCTTGCCGCCCCATCATCCCCCAGAATGAAGACCGAGCTCAGTGGAAAACAGAGTGGTGTGGACGGATGATCAAGGAAGCCCGGGGGGAGGGGGAGGGGGCAGGAGGATGGTCAGGCTAAGTCCCAGCCTCAAGGCATGGACTGGAGAAGGAGGTAGTTTTTAGAACAGCATGGTAAAGAGCAGCAGGGTGGTCTTCCACCTACACTCACACCTTTCTTGGGGTCCAAAGCCAAAATCAGACCCCTGACATGAAGAGCACATAGAACAAAGCCATGCGTTGTTAGTCTCTGTAAGAAACAGAGCCCACCAGCCCACTGTGCTTTGCGACTTAGAACTAGGGCTAACATGGATGGGACACAGGTCTTCAGGGGCCAAGGCGCTGGCATGGGTGCGCAGCTATGGCAACATCTCAGTAGTGGGGGAGTCCCAGTCCCTTCCCAAGCCTAGCAGCCCTGATGGGAGCAGGAAGAGATAATGTGGAAACATTGGAGTACGGGAAATCCTCTTCCTTTCCCCCTACCTTCACCCAAGGACTGCCTGCAATAATCAGAAATAATTGGGGGCAGGAGTGGAGAGATTAAGCCGAAATTTACTGACTTGTCTTGGGATTCTATTCCACCTTTGGCTCCTCTCCCTCTCTGGAACTGGTAGGATGGCCCACCTGAGCATTTAACCTGAAATATGGCATCCAAACAGAACCCTTATAGACAAACCAACAAATTGCTCCCGGAAATTCTGACCTTATGGAGAGAGAAAAAGGCTGGTGAACAGAGTCAATTATTCCCCTCAAAATGTTTTCCTCCCATTAGCTATCACTAATAATTAGCCATTTGGAGGCCATTGATTTGTGCAAGTTCTTTATTTCTTCTGTTATGAAATCCCAATGCAGCTGCTTACTGGCCTCTATGAAGCATTGCTGAGCACAGCACTACAGCAATCCATTTGCTTAAGGTACAATCATAAAGGGAGGACCAGATTTTAGATCCTTCTCTGGCCTTCGCCTCTTAATTTTTCAGTTTTTGCTACTTATTAACAGTTTTTAGGTTGAGGGGTCTTTCATCTAAGAAGAGCAAGGATTTTGGTACTTGACTTGCACTCTGTCAGTATAATCCACCCCCAAACATTCAGAATGAAACAGCTCTGAGCAGCTGTAGGTGACCTCTCTGGCCACCAAAGAATCAAACTGGGCCCTCTCCTTTTATTGTGAAGGTCCTCAAGATGTGACAGTTAAACCAATGCTTTGCCATAAAGTGCAAGGGGAGTGACAGAAAGAGTGACGGACAAATTAAAGAATAAGTTCTGTTTAGCAATTTGGGGTGACAGCACTTAAAATTTTTAGCTCGGGGATTGTTTAGGAATGACAGTATGCAGCTGAGAAAGGCAGGCTACCTGTTATGAAAAGGAATTTGTGTGAACTTAGAGAAAGCAGTCCTTAAAACTGGAAAAAGAATCTTTGCATGTGTTATTTAAATAGTAACACATTAACCTTTTACACAGTGTTCAAATCGTCTATTACTGAAATTCCTCATTAGCCCCATGTTTGAATCAAGGCTTTTGGAGAGATTTTGTTTCCCAGTCCTTACAGAATATCACTAGAAATTGGATTTTGCACACAGTCATTGTGTTCCTTGTGGCTGTTGTCATTTTTTCTTCCGATGGAGTATTCTATCATAAACACCGTCTCTGACCAGTAAAGGACATCAAGACGAAGCCTCTTCGTACAGAGCTTACTGCCTGTGACAACAAATGGCGCCAAAACTTGCACTGATGTCAGTAGGGAGGTTAATCACTTATTGAGTACTTACTACATACTACAACTCTGCTAAGTACTTGGTACTCAAAATCTGTCTCTGAAGTATATAATGAACACTCAGTGCATGAGAGTGGAAAGAGGAAGGACTGAAGAGGGAAGAGGAAAGGAGGGAGGAAGGACAGATGGGAAGGAAGAAAGTTTCATTATAATTTATAACTTTTGCTGAGCATACTTTTTTGTAGGTCGTTTTAAGAACTTGAAAAACAAGTTGCTGAGCAGATAGAAATATTCATTTTTGTCCATTGGGACTTACTGAAGCCGGTCCCAAACCAGACTAGAAACATGCCCAAATTGCCCTTTGATTTTTGCACTCACAGTCTTCAATCATGAATACCTCTGCTGCCAACAACTAAGATACATAGCTCAGAAGTAAAGGTGTAAACAACAGTGTTTCTCACTTAAGAGAAACTCTGAAATGACTCCAGTTACCATCAGCTCCTTGCTTCCCCTTTGCTTTCATTGCTCTGTAGAGTTGAATTAAGAGGCAACTCCTACGGTGTAAACAACAAGGGATTACTCACTGATGGTATAAATAGAAGATGAGTGTAAGGGTCAAGGCCAAAACCCGGTAGTTAACTGAAGAGATACATCAGCTCTAAAGCCTGTCCAAACATTCATTGCAAAAACAACTTTCAGAATGTTTTTTATGGGTTTGAGCCAGGTTTTTACCTTGTCCTTATCCCAAAAAAAAAGAGTCCATCCCAGTTCCAAGAACTTTCAAATAACAATAAAAAATTATTTGCTTATAAGAGAGAAGGGGGAAAGAAAAGGCCCAGCCTCCCAATGATTCAAACAGAGGCTGAGCAATTGGGGACAAATTGATCCATCGGAATATCTATACCATATTACACATTGAATTTTCACATGCTATTTAAGATGATTTTGTGTCGCCGGGACTGGTTTGGCTCAATGGATAGAGCGTCAGCTTGGGGACTGAAGGGTCCCGGGTTCGATTCCAATCAAGGGCATGTACTTTGGTTGCAGGCATATCCCCAGTAGGGGGTGTGCAAGAGGCAGCTGATCGATGACTCTCTCTCATCGATGTTTCTAACTCTCTATCTCTCTCCCTTCCTCTCTGTATAAAATCAATAAAATATATTAAAAACAATAAGATGATTTTGTGTCAATGCATGAAGATGGAATTACACTGCCTCCTGGGTTAAAGTATTATGGACTTTATAAGAGATTTCTTTTTATGCTAATGCTTCATTCAAGCTCACAAAATAACTGTACATACTTTGTAAACAACAAAGGAAAATATGTCTTTTTATTTCTATTGAGTTAAAAGGATTATTTGTTTTATTGTTAACTAATATTGATCAAGTTATTCTTGTTGTTACCAACTTTAAGATACTCCTCCACATCCCATATTTTGCATCTGCAAAACAATGAAGTCAAACATACATTTGAATATAATTTGTGGTTCTTCCTGTGTTCCCAACCCAGCCTGATTCCAAACTAATGCTCACTAACTTCCTAACTTAAAGCCTGAACTTTCATTTGCTGCTTATATAATTATATTTTAGAATGTAGTGAAAGTATGTAATAGTCATTCAAAATTTAATTTTAAAACTCCTTAAAAATTATGAACAAACTTTCTAACCTGAAAATAACATCATCATACACCTATAACATATATATATATAAAGAGCCAGGGTCTGTAACATCCAAAATGACCTAAGGTTCGACCGCACACTGGAAGTTAGTCCTTCAGCCATGGCGACCCAGCACTGATTGCCACACTGCAGGTACCTCAGCAACCCAGCACAATGACTGCCAAGGGGGCTGTGATCAGACCCAGACGGAGACCAGGAGACAAAACAGGGTCTGATAGCCCCTGTGCAGTCAGTGCTGGGTCAGCATGGTGAGAGTCAGTCCTGTAATCAGTGAACATAAGGTCAATTAATGTTAGGTGAACATAAGGTCAATTAATATCTCTTTGAGAGAAGTTGAGAATATAAAGTACAGTGTAGAGCACATATGTCAAACACAAGGCCCGCGAGCCAAATCCGTCCCGCCAGGCCTTGCAATGTGGCCCGCACTGCGCTGTCATCACTGCACTCCGCTGCGTTTCCATCACAATGACAGTTTATGACTGTTCAGTAAACCATTCAGCCCTCGATTTAGGCTGGATTTTAGATTTTGGCCCCTTCTCTGATTGAGTTCGACACCCCTATTGTAGAGGAATTACTTATATTATTTCACATAAAACTCTTTTCAACTAAGATATTTTCCTTCATTTAAAATGTATCTTTATTGTTGAAAGTATTACAGATGTCCCTTTGTTTTAGGTTCCTCCCCCCCCCCCTCCCCCACCCCCTGCCATTGATTTCCTCCACCCTGCACCCGCCACTTCCAGGCCTTCGCCAGACAATTGTCTATGTCCATGGGCTATTCCTATCTAATACACAAATATCTAGACACCCTAGCCAGTTTGGCTCAGTGGATAAAACATCGGCCTGCGGACTGAGGGGTCCTCAAGTTTGATTCCAGTCAAGGGCATGTACCTGGGTTGCAGGCACATACCCAGTGGGGGGCGGTGCAGGAGGCAGCTAATAGATTCTTCTCTCTCATCGGTGTTTCTAACTCTCTCTCTCTCTCCCTTTCTCTCTATAAAATTCAATAAAAAAAATGCAATCTAGAAAGATTTAGAGAAATAAAATAAAAGATATGCCAGGTAAATATTGAACAGAAGAGCTAAAGTTCCTGCATGAAGACTGGATACAGGCTTGAAGCCAAAACACAACTCATGAGATAAAGTTAGTCATTGTAACATAACAAAAGGTTCCTTTCACTAAAGAGATAAGATGGTTCTCAATAATTATACACATAATAGAAGAGTGTGGGAGTTTACAATGAGCCTCACCAGGATGTGTAACCACATAACTCCATTCTATGACTTGTTGTCTCAGTGGTATGCAGATTTTTGAGCTAAGGGCAATTTAGCTTCAGGCACAAGTGAAAATTCTGCCCCTCCCTTTAACTACAAAAAAAAAAAAAAAAAAAAAAGAAAAAAAAAAAAAAGAATAAGAGGCCTTTCCCATAATAAGACATTATCCTATATAATAAAAGGCTAATATGCAAATCAACTGAATAGCAGAACAACCAGTCACTATGGCATGCATTGACCACCAGGGGGCAAATGCTCAATGCAAGAGCTGTACCCCGGTGGTCAGTGTGCTCCCACAGTGGGAGGGATACTCAGCCAGAAGCCAGCCGGGCCATGGCTGACTAGTGCAGCAGCAGTAGTGGGAGCCTCTTCCGCCTCTATGGCAGCGCTAAGGATCTCTGACTGATGACTCCCAGTCTGCAAGAGGGTTCAGCCCACGCTGAGTGACACCCACGCTGAGTGACACCCACTCTGAGTGCACAAATTTCATGCACCAGGCCTCTAGTATTTAATGATAAAATTATAGAATAACCCCCATTTAAAACACAAACAAAATAAGATAACTACTATCCTACTATTTCAGCTTCTATTCAATATTATCCTGGAGGTCTTACAATAATAAGATAAGAAAATATAATAAAAATGTAAATATTAGAAAAAAACAAAATTGCTTATTTTATACAACATGATTATTTATAGAGTATATTCAAAATAATCTACAAACTGTTGAAAACAAAAACAGAGTTAAACAGAGTGGTTAGATAAAATTAATTTGACTAGCTAACACTTATTGAATTTTTATTGCAGGCCAGGTACAGTTCTAGGTACTTTCCATGTTTTATTAACTAATAATATGAAATAATCTAATACAACAGCCCTGAGAATAATACAATTACTATGCCCAAAGAAAATTAATATACAGAAAGGTAAAGTGACTTACTGTTATAGGTTGCATTGTGTACTCCAAAATATATGTTGAAGCCCTAATCTCTGGTACCTACGAATATGATCTCGAAAATTAGGTCTTTGCAAATGTCATCAAGGTAAGATGAAGTCCTTAGGGTGGGCTCTAATCCAATGTGACTGAGGCCCTTATAAAAAGAGGGGAATTCAGACACAGACACAGATAGTGACAATGCCATGTGGCAACAAGTCATAGAATGGAGTTATGTGGTTATAAGCCAAGAAATGCCAGAGTGCCAGCAATTACCAGTAGCAAAGAAGAGAAAATGAAGTTTTCAGAGGGTGCAGGGCCTTGCTAACATCTTGATTTCAGACTTTCAGAACTGTGAGACAATAAAATTCTGCTCGACTGAAATGGTTCAGTCAGTGGTTGAGCATCAACCTATGACCCAGGAGGTTACGGTTCAATTCCCAGGCACATGCCTATGTTGCAAGCTTGATCCCCAGTAGAGAGCATGCAGGAGGCAGGTGACCAATAATTCTCTCTCATCATTGATGTTTCTCTCCCCTTTCCTTTCCTCTCTGAAATCAATAAAAATACATTTTTAAAGATAAAATAAATAAATGTCTGTTGTTTTCAGTCACTCAGTTTGTGATACTGGGTTAGAACAGCCCTAGAAAACATATATATAAGTGACTAGTCAATTGGACAACCAGATGACTAGCTGGTAGCTATGACCACCAGGGATCAGATGCTCAACGCAGGAGCTGCCACCTGTTGGTCAGTGCACTCCCAGCACCACTCAGCTGACCAACGGAAACCAGATGCCAGGTTCATGACTGGTGAGTGCAGCTGCGGCAGCAACACAAGCCTCTCCCGCCTCCGCAGCAGTGTTACCAAACTGTGGCAGGCACAGCAGGGCCAGGATTTCCCATACTACTATATCCATCGGGGAGCGTCGGACTGCTGGTTTTGGCCTGATCCAGGGCTGTGGGGATCAAGTTGAAACAGCAGTCCGACATCCCCCGAGGGGTCCCAGGTTGTGAGAGGGTGCAGGCCAGGCTGAGGGACACCCCAATCCCGAGTGCACAAATTTCATACACTGGGCCTCTAGTATTATATACTGTAAGATAGAACGATTTTGCTACAAGCCTAGACAAATAGAATAAATTTATGGGGGGTTGAGGGGAGAGAGACCAAAAGTGATATAAACTTAAATAGAAATGTTCTTTGTGTCTGAAATGATGTTACAGATTAGTGGATCATATTCACAAAATATGATCAAGAGCAGTAAATTATCTATTAGGTCTAGTAATAATTAATGTCGTTTTCTAATACTTTTTTAAATCGAATTTATTTAAACAATACAACAAAATTTAATCAATAATATAGTTGCCGTTGTTTTCTACTACTTGTGCCCAATGCTCAGGAAGCATTTTAATCCCTCTGTTGTAAAATTCTTGTGATTTTGATGCAAAAAATTTGGTCAATGCATTTTTGAGGCATTCTTCATTATTAAATTTTTTTCCAAGAAGAAAGTTTTGCAAAGAACGAAACAAATGGTAATCGGACGGGGCAATATCAGGAGAATATGCAGGTTGAGGGAGAACTTCCCATTCCAACTGGCGCAGTTTTTCAGCAGTGATTCTTGCAGTATGCGGTCGTGTGTTATCGTGGTGAAGAATTACACCCTTCCAATTAATCAGCGTGGGTTCTTTTTCTCTTAAAGCTTGGGCTAACCTTTCCAATTGGGCACTATACACTGCACTTGTAATGGTTTGGGTAGATGGTAAAAGTTCATAATGAAGAATTCCTTTAAAATTCCACCAAACACACAACATCACTTTTTTCGCATGCAAGTCAGGTTTTGGCGTGGGCTGCGGAGCCTCATTTTTGTCCAACCATTGAGGCCGCCTTTTCAAATTAACATACAGCACCCATTTTTCATCTCCGGTAACAATTTGCTCTAAAAACGGCAAACGGTTTTGATGAGAGAGGAGCAAACTGCAAATTGTGACTCTTTGATTACGGTTGTTGTCGGTCAACTCATGAGGAACCCATTTTCCAAACTTTTGGACTTTGCCAAGTGCACGCAATTGATTGGAAATTGTTTTTTGTGAACAATTTAAAGTTGTCGCAAGCTCTTGTTGGGTAATTTGAGGATTTTGCACCAAAAGAGCTTGAAGAGCTTCTTGATCAAAATTGGACACACGGCCTCGACCACTCTTGTCATCTAATGAAAAATTTCCCTCGCGAAATTTCTCAAACCAACGCTGGCATTTTCTGGCACTAACTGCATCTTGACCAAGAGCACTACAGATGTTTTTTGCAGCCTCACTTGCTTTTCTTCCTAATTGGAACTCTTAAAGCATGCAGTGCCGAATATGCTCTTCATCCGCCATCTTCTTAGCCCTAGTTTTGCAACAAAAACCAAACCAAACACAAACTTTTTCAAGCAAAACTTGTTAATTGCACTTCACACGTTCTGTAGATACCACGTGTTTGAAGGTTATGTCAATACAAGTCAACGCCAAGCAAGATTTTAAACGAATGTTAAAAAACGACATTAAGTATTACTAGACCCGATATACTAATAAAAGCCTAGGTGGCCCTCGCACCCTTGAGCAATGTCCTCACATCATCACAAGATGGCAGCCACAAGATGGCCATCAGGGGAGAGCAGTTGGGGATGACCAGGCCAGCCGGGGAGGGAAGTTGAGGGTGATTGGGCTAGCAGGGGAGCAGTTAGGTATCAATCAGGCCAGCAGGGGAGTGGTTAGGAGCCATCAAGCAGGGGGGGGGGGCCAATCAAGCAGGCAGGTGGGTGAGTGATTAGGAGCCATCAGTCCTGGATTGTGAGAGGGATGTCTGACTGCTGGCAGCTGGACATCTCCCAAGGGGTCACAGATTAGAGAGGGTGCAGGCTCCGCTGAGGGACATCGCCCCTTCCAGTGCATGAATTTCATGAACTGGACCTCTAGTCCAGGTAGAAAAAATTTCCCTACTTCACTTCATATTAAAAATAAATTAGGAAAATATCAAAGACCAAATGTGAAAAGAAAATGTTTAAAGCATTTAGAAAAAAATAGAGAAGATACCTTAATGATTTCTAGGTAGAGATATATCCATTTAAAAAAAAAGAAAGAAAGAAAGAAAGAAAGAAAGAAAGAAAGAAAGAAAGAAAGAAAGAAAGAAAGAAAAAAACATTCTATAAAGAAAAAGATTAATATATTTAACATTAAATTTTTCTAAATCTTACAAAAACATATTATACAAAGTTAAAATGCAATGTATTGAGTGTGGGTTAAGTATTTGCAACACACACAATTTTTTAAAAGTTAATATATAAGATTTGTATATAAATTCTACAAATCAATAGGAAAAAGACAAAAATCTTAGAGAAATAGACAAAAGATATGAATGTGTAGATGATACTCTACAGCATTAGTAATCAAAGAAATGGAAAATTCATTAAAGTCCATTTCATACTCATTAGATTGACAAAAATTAGAAAATCTGATGACCCTACTTTTTGGTAAGGATGTGAAGGAACAAAAACTTTCAACACTGCTGATGGAAATTAAAATAGCAGAAACACTAAAGTCAAGGCTGTGTGTATCCTTACACTCTACAATTTATCTTCTAAGTGTAGTCCCTGGAGAAACTTCATGTGCGCACAAGAAGATAGGTATAAGAATGTACACTGCAACATGAGCCTGGATATTGCCTAAATATCCACTAACAGTAGATTCAATTAATTATGGTTATAGTCATGCAATAAAATACTATATAGGAACTAAAATGGGTATATGTTTTTAAATAAGATGGAGAACAATATGTAAGAATTCCAACTATGTAAAGTTTTTTAAAGTAATATCATATAACTAGAGGTCAGGTGCAGGAGGACATCCCTCTCACAGTCCAGGACCCCTCGCTCCTTACCACCCGCCTGCTCGTTGCTCCTTAGCAATCTGATCGCTGCTCCTTAGCACTGCTACAGAGGCTGGAGAGGCACCTGCCACCTCCTGATGGTCAGTGCGTATCATAGCGACCAGTTGTTCTGGTTTTCCACAGTAATGGTCACTTAGGCTTTTACTATACAGACTTGATGCCCAGTGCACAAAATTCGTGCATGGGGGGAAGGGGTGGTGGTGTCCCTTAACCCAGCCTGCATCCTCTCCAATCTGGGACCCCTCGATGGGATCAGGCCTAAACGGGCAGTCGGACATCCCTCTCACAATCCAGGACTGATGGATGGCTCCCAACTGCTCACCTGCCTGCCAGCCTGATCACCCCCTAACCACTCCCATGCCAGCTTGATTGATGTCTAACTGCTCCCCTGCCAGCCTGTTTGCACCCAACTTCCCTCCTCTGCCAGTCTGGTCACCCCTAACTGCCCTCCCCTGCAGGGTTGATCACCCCCAACTGCCCTCCCTTGCAGGCCTGGTGCCTCCCAACTACACTCCCTTGCTTGCCTGATCACCCCCAACTGCCCTCCCTTGCATGCCTGGTCCCTCCCAACTGTCCTCCCCTGCTGGTCATCTTATGGTGGCCATCTTGTGTCCACATGGGGTCAGGATCTTCGATCACATGGGAGCAGCAATCTTGATCTTGTGTGTTGGAGTGATGGTCAACCTGCATATTACTCTTTTATTAGATAGGATAGAGGCCTGGTGCATGGGTGGGGTCCAGCTGGTTTGCCCTGAAGGATGTCCTGGATCAGGGTGGGGGTTCTTTTGGGGTGTGGGGCGGCCTGAGTGAGGGGCCTGAGGTGGCTTGCAGGTCAGCCACACCCCCTGACAACACAAGCAGAGGCCCTGGTATCTGGAATTTATTTACCTTCTACAATTGAAACTTTGTAGCCTGGAGCAGAGCCAAGCCTTCTGCTTGCTCCCTGGCTGCTGCCATTTCTGTTTGGATTTGTTTACCTTCTATAATTGAAACTTTGTAGCCTTGAATGGAGGCTTAGGCTGGCAAGGTCAAGCAGAAAGCTTGGCTTCTTCCATTTCCTGGGAAACCCAAGCCTCCCTCCTGCTCTCTGTGGCCACAGCCATCTTGGTTGGGGTTAATTTGCATACTTGCTCTGATTGGCTGGTGGGAGTGGCTTTTGGGTGCAGCAGAGGTATTGTCAATTTGCATATTACTCTTTTATTAGATAAGATATTTATTCATATGTACATGTGTCGTAACAGTACAAAACACTCACAAAAATGATGAACTTCCAATTTAGGATAGTTTTTTCTGGAGGAGGGTACAGTATTGGGGAGGGCAGGTCAATTATACTTATAATTTATTATTATATTTTTTAATCTATAGCAAAAATGATGAGTTTAAAAAGTCAATACAAGAGAGATTAGGTGGCTGTTTATTGTAGCCCTATATAACTCTCTGTGTTGGCAATATATAATTTAAATAAAAAACATTGAAGTCTGTTGAAGTTGGAAGAAACGATGTCAGTTTTTAGTTCTAAATTGAGCACTTGCTGCTAAAATTTAGAGCTTGCCATTGAGTTCTATAAATAAGATAATAAAATGTAAGAATTACACTTAATCCCCTAATTACACTAAACTTTAATCAAGCCTTTATTAACATAATGTGTCTAGCTTGGGGTCTTAAAACCTGAGAAGGGATTTAGAGAAGAGTAATCAAAACAATGAAAAATAAGTAGGTAATATAAAGAAAGGCTAAAGGAACTGGGATGATTTAGACTGGTGAAAGAAAGCAAAGGGGAAAATACATTGAGGAGAATGTAGAATTTGTTCTTTTATTACTGAAATATGTACCTCAATTAAGGCCTGACTAACATTAGCTGTTTTGGTTATTTATTGCTATCTAAAACTTAATGACTTTTAGCAATAGTAATCATCTATTTTGTTCTTGAATCTGTAATTTGGTCAAGACTTCAGTGAGGATGGTTCCTTACTGATCCTTGTGGCATCAGTTTTAACAGCTCACCTGGGGCTGGAAGATCCAATTTCAGGATGATTTACTCTCATGTTAGCAAATTGGTGCTGATTATTGGCTGTAACTGTGGGGCAGGACTGTGGGCCATGATCCCTGTGGGCCTCTCCTTGTGGGACTCTCCAGGGCTGCTTGGACTTCCTCACACCATGATGTCTGGATCCCAAGAGGGAGAGTCCCATGGGGAAATATATGGCACCATTATATACTATCCGTAGAAGTCAGTGTCATTTTCACTGAACTCTGTTGGTTCCAGTGGTCACATAGACCCACCTGTTTCAAGACAAGGGAATGTACTCTCCACCTCTTGATAGGGGAGTGGCGTTTTTGTAGAACTTTTGTTGGAAAGATATTGTTGCAGCCATCTTTGTAAAATACAATTTGCCCCACTGACCTCCTTCCTCAAGTTTCTGTCCAAGTCAATCTATTTTTCTCACTGCTCCCAGAAAGAGTTCTGATCACATCATTCTCTTGTTCAGCAACAGGGGAGAGTGTTCTCTGCTCTTCATCTCACAAAATCAGGTTTGTTCTGTGTGGCTCCAAATCGTGGAGTCAAAATGCATATAATAATTCATTCAGAAGTCCTGAAACTTTCACTTCTATGACCAAAATTTAGGAAAGGTTGACCAAAAATATTAATGTTTCAGATGCTTCTCTACAGTACTTGAGTTTAGCAAAGATAACATGACAGGGCATTCCTATTTCGCGGAACCTGGTGTCAAGTTCATGTGCAACCCAGGTGAATTTAAGAAATGCACACAGCATATTACTGACATGCTCTTAACATTCAAGCAGAATGCATCAATCAAATCTGATTTTTAAATTTTTCTAAGCCAGAGAAAGACAAAATAGGTCTTGGAAATTTTTTCTTTTCATTCCTTTCTTTAAGTTGTTTGATTTGAGATTTTTTTAGCAGAGCAGTCAAAAGTGGCATTTGCTAATTCAAGGGTCTGATGCTTGGTCACAGCATTAGGTTTCCATTTTTTACCCAGTCCACCAAATAAATACATCATCTTCTTATTCTTTTACTAAACTTGGAAAATTAGCTACCATTTCACACCAGAACAAGTTCTCCCAATTCTTTCTTGTTGAAATTGTTAAGCATGCTTCCTGAATGGATACCAGCTGGAGTTGTCTGACATATGAGATTAGTTTGCCGTAGGAACAAACTTGGACTCTACCTCCTAGGTTGAACCATATTAAGTTGCTGTTTTGGCCATCAGAAAATGGAATTTTCAAATAGTTTGATTTATATTCATTGATCAGATTGAGAAATTTCCGGACAGAGCCCAAGAAGTCATGGATTTGACTCAAGGTCAGTGTAGAATGAATCCTAAGTGAAGATCCAAACTGCTTTTCCATGCACATAATGTGTTTTAATACAAAAAGCCCAGGAAAGTGGTACCCCCTACTCTTAAGCGAGTTAGCCAGTTGAGTTCTATAATATATGTGGGGACTCACCGGGGGGGATAAGAAACCCTTGTTTATCTAGACTGTTTTTTAGCTGCAGTGATGTTACTGGTTAGACCTTTTATGGATTAAAAGAAAAAGAAAAAGAAAAAAAAAAACACACAAAATGTAGCTGGGTGGTTGAAGATTTTTTTGTTTCCTAATCTATGAAGTAGAAAAATTTATTGTGTTATATCCCAGAAGTTAGAAGTAATGAAAAGAATTTTTAAGCAATACTTAATAAGTACTTAATACTATAATTATTATCTATGAATTAGGTATCCATAAAAATATGACCACAATGATTGGGAATTATGATTAGTGAAATATAATAAAGCTGAGGGCAGAGTATAGAAGATAAAGCAACTATTTAAAATGTTTTTTAAATATCATATGCTAAGAAAATTAAAATAAAAGAGATGTATAATTTAAAAACACATTAACTTCATTTGATAATCTTTAGGAATAAACACAGGATTAGGATAAAGCCTTTGTGAGTGTTTTGGAAGAGTATGAAGTTTACCAGCTGGTTAAACTTTCTGATTAAGTTTTAGCATTTCTAATGTTTTTTCTATAAAGCCTTCGATCTACTTGGGGTGTTGCTAGTTGTGTGGCTTAAGAATGTAAGGATAAAATTACATTGAATCTAGTACCCACAATATAATACTCTGAACTTCCCTTCTAAATACAGTAATCGCATGACCCTCTACATTAGGGGTGTCGAACTCAATCAGAGAAGGGGCCAAAATCTAAAATCCAGCCTAAATTGCGGGCCGAATGGTTTAATGAACAGTCATAAACTGACAATGTTAACCAGAAATGTGAATTTAAAATGAGTGGAACAATCTTTTCCTTAACAGTGCTGTTAACCAACTCACATGCTATCAAGCAAAACAGTAATATTGGTATCAAGCAAAACAGTAATATTGGAATGTACCTAAAATGCTCATTGTTTTGTTTTCTGGCTAGATGTCTGAAACCGTTTTCCCCGGATCAATGAGTCAATGTTCGGTTTTATTTCTTGGGCTGTAGCAACCCGCAAAACAGCATGGAGGTTGTCATCGGTAATGCGTGATCTGTGCTTGTTTTTGTTCAGATTCATTATTGAAAACATCTGTTCACAAAGATGGGTGCTCCCGAACATGGATAGAATACGGGCAGCATGAAGTCGGAGCTCTGGCATTGAGTCAGGGGGCAGTAGAGGGTAGAAGTCCTCAATTTCAACATCCTGAAACCTTGATTTCAGGCCACTGTCAGACTGAAGCTCGATTATCTCCATCTGAAGGTGATGGGGCACATTGTTGACATCAACTGTAAAAGGATTGGCAAAGATGTCAAAGCCTGAGTGCTGTGTTCTAAAGTCAGAGAAGCTCCGCTCAAATTCACTTAGTAAACGGCTAACTTTGGTAGCCAGCCGACTGCAAGGAAAAGTACCAGAAATAGTGGTTGAGATACTCAAACAAATGGGAAAGTGGGCAAGATTGTCCTGTTCCAGTTGGGACTTCCATAGTTGAAGTTTACGCTGGAATGCTGTAATCATGTCAGACATCTTTGTGATGACTTGTTTGCGTCCCTGCAGCTTCAGATTCAGTTGGGCGAGATGCTCGCATATGTCACACATCATAGCAAAATCACATAGCCAGGCGGGATCCGACAGTTCAGGCAAGGGCTTTCCTTTACTTTCCATGAAAAGAGCAATTTGTTCTCTGAGCTCAAAAAATCTTTTGAGGACTGCGCTCTTGCTCAGCCATCTTACTTCTGTGTGGTATGGCACGTCTCCATGCTCTGCACCCACCTCCTGTAAAAACTGCTGGAACTGGCAATGATACAGGCCACGTGCCCGTATAAAGTTAATAGTTTTAATGACTGTGGTCATTATGTCATTCATGTCCAGAACTTTTCCACACATAGCCTCTTGGTGGATAATGCAATGATAAGTAATCAAGGGTGGGTGGCAGTGACTTTTTTGCATTCTTTCCTTCATTAGTCCAACCAAGCCTTTCTTTTCTCCGCACATTGAAGGTGCGCCATCGGTAGTTAGCCCCACCAACTTTTCCCAGGGTAATTTAAAATTATTTATAGATTTCTCCACAGCCTCAAATATATCTCTACCAGTCGTCGTCCCATGCATGGCAGCTACATCCAAAAGTTCCTCAGTGACAGAGAGGTCGGTCTTCGTAGCACGTATAAAGATGGACAGCTGCGCTGTATCAGTGTTGTCTGTGCTTTCATCGATAGCAAGTGAAAAAGCGAGATAACTGCATGCCTGTTCGGCCAGCTGTGATGATAGATTTCCTGAGAGTTCTTGAACTCTATCTGCAATGGTGTTTCTTGACAAACTGACATTTTGAAAACTCTGTATCTGGTCTGGGCATACTTGCTCACACACTTTTAGCATGCATTGCTTCAAAAAGGCACCCTCTGAAAAACACCTTGAAGTACAGGCAATTTCTTCAGCCACTATAAAACTTGCTTTCACTGCAGCATCATTTTTCGCTGTAGCCTTTGTAAACATTTGCTGCTGTGATTGTAGTTTGCCTTTTAGTTCTTTAACAATTTTATGCTTTTCTTCCAAAGTATATTTGCCATACTTAACATTATGTTTGGTGTCAAAATGACGACGTATATTGTACTCTTTCATCACCGACACTGTCTCATAACACAATATACACACTGGTTTGCCCTCTCTAAGCACAAACATGTATTCATTTTTCCCATTTGTCATTAAATTGTCTGCCTTCACCGTCAACTTTTCTTTTCCTGGACATTTTGGGATCAATATTGGCAGTAAAAGATGTAGTTTATTGGAAATCTGCGTTAGAAGGAAAAAGTTGAAAACTGCACAGGGATAGCTTGATTTGGCAGATGGAGTGGAGAAAAAAAAAGTCAGTCAATAAATGCCTGGCTGGGTACAGATAGCAGATTCTGTTGCGATTTTTATGCCTGCACTTTATGCCAGGAACTGGCAGCTTCTGCTGTGTATTTTTTATGCCCGCACACTCACTCTCTCCTCTGCTCTGCCACCCGCACAACCACATCGGATGCCGGACTATAGGTCACGCCTCCTGAATCTTGCGTGACTTGTTATCTATGCGCATGCGTAATAGATAGCAAGTACGGTGTTTGACATGTGTGCTCTACATATTTGAGGAAGACAGGGTGTTTTGCACACCCAACCACCCAATTCCATCCCTTCATTCTTCTCTCTAATTACAGTTTGTCCAGATAGAGAAATATGAGGACAATTCACTTATTTTTTCACACGTGGTGACAAGAACCTCATGATCCAAATTTGAATCTATACTATTCAAGTTTATTCGAATCCCTCAAAGCTATGTATAGATTACCCTATCTTTTCTTAAAGGAACACATTTAATAGCATTTTTTAAAGTGTGTTCCATGGAAGTCTAGCTCCACAAGATGTTAATAAAATTATGATGACAGCTCAAGCTGGTTTGGCTCAGTGGATATAGAATTGCCTTACAGACTGAAGGATCCCAGATTCAATTCCAGTCAAGGGCACATGCCCGGGTTGTGGGCTCAGTCCCCAGTAGGGAGCATGCAGGAGGCAGCTGATCAATTATTCCCTCATTGATTTCTTCATTGATGTTTCTATCTCTCTCCCTCTCTCTTCCTCTCTGAAACCAATAAAAATAAATTTTAAAAAAATAAAATAATTATTTTTGTCATCATTATTTATGATGACAAAAAAATTTCATCTCAATGCCAGGGTAAGAAAATTTATTATATTTACTATATGTATATTATACATGTATATAAAAACAAAAATAAATATTCTATGGTCTATATACCATGTATAATTTCCCAGAGTGATTTCAATCATGAAAGCCATTTGCAAAAATATTTCAACAGACTAAAACATGCTATGTGAAACTCAAATATAAGACATTTCTTATAATATTTTCTTTTTTTTAATATGTTTTATTGATTTTTACAGAGAGGAAGGAAGAGGGATAGAGAATTACAAACATCAATGAGAGAGAAACATTGATCAGCTGCCTCCTGCACACTTCCTACTGGGGATGTGCCCGCAATCAAGGTACATGCCCTTGACTGGATTCGAACCTGGGTCCTTTCAGTCCGCAGGCCGATGCTCTAAACACTGAGCCAAACCAGTTAAGACTTATAATATTTTCTTGATATCAGTGTAAACTATGTCTCATTTTTCTCTTTCATGGATTTTATTCTCATTTTATAGAGTAAAACATAAAGTAATTTTCTAAGCAAGAGCGACTTCAAGCCGAAACCAGTTTGGCTCAGTGGCAGAGCATGGGCCTGTGGACTGAAAGGTCCCGGGTTCGATTCTAGTCAGGGGCATGCACATTGTTTGTGGGCACATCCCCAGTGGAGGGTGTGCAAGAGGCAGCTGGTCGATGTTTCTCTCTCATTGACGTTTCTGGCTCTCTATCCCTCTCCTTCCTCTCTGTAAAAAATCAATAAAATATATATATTTTTAAAAATGAGTGACTTCAAGAATTCCAAGTTCTTGTATATTTGAAAAACTCTGTTTTTGCCTTCATACTTTGATTGGCTGTAACTCCTCAACTTTTCAGGCCTTCTTTTCTCTATTGTCTTCAAAATCCCATCCGTTTGGGATTGTCAAATGTCAGCCTGATTCTTGTCATTTTGTAATTGACCTATATTTTCTCTCTGAAAGCTTCTCAGACATACTGTTTATTTTTGATATTTGAAGTTTTCATGATTCTGTGTTTAGATGTGTAGGTCTTTTTGTACTCCTTTATCTCAACATTGCAAGATAGGATTTTTATGCAACAAAGGCTTCTGTCTTTCTACTCAGGTCTGGATATATTTCTTCTATTGTTTTGATCATTCTCTTCCCTCTCTTCTTTCTGGTATACCTATTAGTTAAGGTTAAATATCTGGATGGATTCACTGTATATGCCAACTCTGAACTGAAGTTCCTTTATTTTTTCTTGATAGGTGAGTTCTTTTCATGGTTGCAGACCCTGCTTGAGGGCCCTGGGCTGGCATTTTTAAGTTAAAAGGGGGGAAAAGTGTATCAACAGGCTTCTATTTATTCTCCTTCCATCTTTCAGACTAGTTGAAATACTTCATTCACAGATTGCACTCTTCTCTTTCTTTTGGCTTATTCCTTTGTGTTTCCTATATTTTATTTTATTTTCAGACATTTGTGTTCAGTCTGCTATTTTACCAGAACACACTAAAGTTTACCATGGGTGATACACAGTTGAAATAAAACCACAGCACCAGTTTGTCAGCAATACTGTCCTTAATATTTATTTTTATTTTTTAAATATATTTTTATTGGTTTCAGAGAGGAAGAGGGAGAGAGATAGAAACATCAATGATGAGAGAGAATCATCAATAGGCTACCTGCTACAAGCCCCCTGCTGGGGATCGAGCTCACAACCCAGACATGTGCCCTGACCAGGAACCGAACTGTGACCTCCTGGTTCATGGGTCCACACCCAACCATTGAACTACACTGGTTGAGCAGCAGTGCTATCTTTTTTTTTTTTTTTTTTTTTTAATATATTTTATTGATTTTACACAGAGAGGAATTGAGAGGGATAGAGAGCTAGAAATGTCGATGAAAGAGAAACATCAACCAGCTGCCTCCTGCACAGCCCCCACTGGGGATGTGCCCGCAACCAAGGTACATGCCCTTGACCGGAATCGAACCCGGGACCTCTCAGTCCGCAGGCCGAAGCTCTATCCACTGAGCCAAACCAGTTTCGGCAGCAGTGCTATCTTTAAATACAAAATTATGTTGTACAATTCAGTAACACAAAAACACAAGTTTAAGTATTTAAGTATTTTATCATTGTTAAAATAGTATCTGGACGGCACAATACACCCAGGATTTCTTTTTAAAAAAATCTTCTTCTTCTGTTGTTATTTTTCATTTATGTAGAATGTAGCACATGAACTTATATAGTTTAAAACCATTTTTCTTTCGTTTAGGTGATTTCTTAAAAGCTTCTCTGTACAAAAACTTAAATGATTTTCAGTAGAGTTTTTCCCTGTGTCCTTGGACCAATTTCTGATTCTTTTAAGACATGCTACCCACTGTGATATTAACGTATTACTGAAAGAGTTGTAGCAGCGGGAGACAGCTTTTTTCTTCCTCAGAGAGATAGAAGGGATATGTACCTACACTTTGTATGAGAATTTCCTTGACATCCAACTTACACTGTTGGCAGTCTAAGTACTAGAGTAACAGTTCTCTACTTTAGTGGGCTTTTAATGAACTCAAGGTTATTTATGCAAAAGATATTTTTTATATATCTAATACTCTCATAACTAGTTGTTTATGGATGACTTAAATGTATATATTCAATAAATACCTGTGCTGAACACTGTATTTTTTCCAGGGATGCCACGGTAAACAATATATCATGCCCTTGAGGAGATCTAATGAAGGGATACACACAAATAAATAGTAAATTTCTAAAATAATGAAGCAGTGTGATTGTGGAGTACCCAGTAAGTGTTTAAGAGCATATAAAAGGACCAGTGAACATCATGGAGGAGGATAGGGAGTTTAGGTGACAGATGGCTCCCCAAGGAGATGACTTCTGAAATTAAACCCAAAAGGCCAGCACAGATTAGCCAGAGAAGGAAGTTAAGGTAGATGAGTTAAAAACAACAGTCCAGATGTTCCAGACAATATGTGTGAAGCCCTGAGGCAGGATCAGGGCTTCATGAACCACAAACAAAGATGGGAACAGATGAAACTGGAGAAAAGCAGAAGCTAGGTTTAAAAGAACTTGTAGTATAGGGTATCAAAGAATGTGGACTTTCTCCTGAAACAAGCATAAAGAGCTACACTCAGTATAAGAGCAAATCCTTCACACTTTCTTTGAGCAAGTTCTAGTTTTTCTTCATAGAGCAAGTAATAAAGTGACAAATTTTCATTGTGGGCTTACTGTGCGCAAGACACTTGGCAGGAAGGAAGTAAAGATATTCAACTTCAGGAATCAATGTGTAAACACATCAGAATATTTGGGGCTGCTATATATTCTGATGCAAAGAAAACATATAGGAGCTCTGGGTGGTAGGAGATAAAATTAAAAAGTTATATTACAGGCTAATATCATAGTAAGGATATGAACTTTAAATGATAAACATGCTATCCACATGTTTCAGAAAAAAAAAAAGACCTAACTATATCAGTGTCTTTTCTAAAATATGTATTCTTATTTTTTATTATACAGCATATGTCAGGAAATATATCACTTGGCTTGAAGCAATTAAAACTTTGCTCTCTTTTAATTAATTAAAGACCCAGGTTATCTAAATGAGCCACTGTGGCTTGTTTTAAAAATTGATGTTGGAGACCACTGCTCTCCAAATTGAAAACGAACATTTATTCAACTTGCCCTCAAGAAGTTCACAGTCTAAAGTCACAAACAAAAGGAACTTTTATAAGCTCCCATTATATTTTTCTCTGTTATTACTCAATGATGGTATAATTGAACAAGCACCAAATCTCCCCATGGCTCTTTCTCCATTTCTCCATCCACTTCTCTGGGACTCTTAATGAATAACCAAATTAAAGAGAGTGATTTAAGTCCTTATTCCTTCTTCTACCCAAACTGTAGACATCATTTATTTTCTGGAAACAAGTCATTTCTACCTCCTTCTCATGAGCAGGAGCAGATACAGCATCTATGGACATGGACTTAATTCGTTTGGGGGGGGGGGGGAGCAGGACTCATTAAGAAAATAGAAGAAAACTATACCTACAGATTTCCTAGCTTTTCTCCTTGGAAGAACTTGGAAGGGGTTCTTATGAATAAAGAACAGGCCTTTACTAGCTTTATGGTAAACTCTCCTCTCTTGAAGAGCAAATACGTATATTAATATGCAATGTACTTTCAAGAGTTATCAGTAAAAGGGCATTGACCATTTGGGTATAAGAAATATAACAGAAACATTAAAGGCCCCTGTATTCTGTTATACTCACCTTCATTTGCCAAAACCCTGACTCATCGCCAGGAGCAGCTGTCATCTGAATATTCAATGAACAGAACATTTTATGTAATGCTTATCCTCTTTCCCTCTCTCCTTGTCTTTTAACTATTTTACAGATTCTAGATTCTAGTCCCCAATACGTTAGCAATGAACCTTTACTTCATATCTGCCCTTCCAATAAGTTCCACCCAGAGAGATAGGTATTTTCAAATGCTGGCACCCATATAGCTAAGATAATAAGGTAGAGGAGATGTGTTTTTTCAGGTAGAAAAAAAACAACAGCAAAAAATTCTGTTTGGGCAATGTCCTTAAAAAGTCTGTCTCTGAAGCCAATGTTGGCTGCTGCAGTTAGCTGCTTAGTTCTGTGGAAACCAGTTGTATGACTCTGCAGATATAAGGCTGTAGACCTCTGGAATACAAGCAAGTAGCACCTCATTATACAAATAGAAGCAACTCAACTATGCGTGACCTCAAACTGAGTTCGGTGTTCTGTTGCATTTCGAAAATATCCATCTGTTCCAAGAGAAGAAACAGGAAGTTTTGTTAATTATCTCTTACAACCCACTAGTTGGTTTCCAGAAAAGTCCCTAAAGCCATACTTCCTGAATAAATTTAACAAGTAAGTTACAAGATGCAGCACAGTAGGTAAACCTTACATTACTACTTTTAAATGAACCGCATCTATCAGTAGGCTAGTTGCATCCTCACTGCCGCTAAGCCCCTTTCCATGCCCTCAGCACCCAGCAGACAAATATTTTCTGTACGTATGTTTTTTTTCATATGACAATATTGACTAATAAAGCAATATTATACTAGAGATGCACAAAACACTACTAAGGTAGTAGACAAGCACTTGAGAGATATTTCTGATTTATTTGCTTTAGGCAAAATTTTGCTTCAAGATTCCATTAAAATAACTTACAAATTTTTGCACTGTTAGATAAAATAAATTCAGGGGCAATATTTTGTTGTTGTTTGTTAGTTAATTTTAGATATCTCTAAAACTTCTTCCCCAGTCTAATCATATTGCCTTAAGTAAGATTCTACTCCAGAGTGTTCTAATGTTGTTAAGGATACACATGCCCAGTTGGACTCCTGCCATTATTCTATAAATCATTGCCAATTATGCCAATAAAGCAGGCTGGGTAATGATTGATTTCTTTAGTTACATGGTCAGCTGTTCTTCAACACTTAATTTTCCTTCACATGTCTCACTCATGGCCTAGATTCCTGAATCCATGATGGTTTTCATTGCCCCAAAAGAGACATTTGCACACATCTGTTGGTGAGAAAAAGAGTTTAGAAATTCAGTGAAACCTCATTAATCCCATTTAACTGTTAGTGGATAACCCAAATCTGAGAAAACTTTAGATTGTAAAAGATGTTTTTAAAAATACAAAGTAATTTTTCCTATTAAGAATCACTTTTTAAAGTGCTCAGAGTGCCAAAACCGGTTTGGCTCAGCGGTAGAGCGTCAGTCTGCGGACTGAAAGGTCCCAGGTTCAATTCCGGTCAAGGGCATGAACATTGGTTGCAGGCACATCCCAGGTAGGGGGTATGCAAGAGGTAGCTGGTCGATGTTTCTCTCTCATCGATGTTTCTATCTCTCTCCCTTCCTCTCTGTAAGAAAATCAATAAAATATATTTTTTTAAATAATTAAAAAAATAAAGTGCTCAGTTTGTGAAATGTATGGTAAGTTTATAAAACTGTAACAAATATTTAGCATTATCACACAATTGACTGTTAACTACATCTAATAGCAATGAGATAATATTGCTATTTAATTAGCAAAGAGACAATAGTATGGAATTTTTGAAGCAATCAGCTCTTTTATTTTCAGTAGAATTAATTATTTTGACAAAATTTAAATGCATTTTTAAAAATAAATCTTTATTGCTCAGATTATTACAATTGTTTCTCCTTTTTCCCCCCATAGCTCCCTTCCACCCAGTTCCCGCCTCACCCTCTGCCCTTTCCTCCCTCCCCCTTCCCCCCACCACCGCCATTGTCCTCATCCATAGGTGTACGATTTGCAGATATCATGGATTAAGGCTGAATGTTTGATATTTATTCAGATATTAACACTAAATCCAGCTGGAAAATAAAGTGATAGAGTGGAAAGTCCTTAAAACATGAAACCAAACAGACTTGGGTTCAAATCCCAGCCCTATCCTCTACTAGCTCTGTAGGATTTATCAAATCAGGATTTAACTATTAACAAACATGCATTGTACACGGGGCTGCAAATACGAAGGTAGAGACTATACCAAGGTCCTCATTTCATGACGGTGAAATGTCTATAGAGAGAAGAAAATAATCAAATAAAGGAACAAGATAATTTCAGACAATGTTAAGTCTATAAAGAGTGAAAGGGGTGCGGATTGGAGTGGGATGGTACGTGTAGGTGGTTAGGGAAGACCAGTAGAGATCTGAATGACAAGAAAAGCCAGTCATGCAAAGGCTAGAATGGGGCAGATTATTCAAGCAACTGGAACAGCAGAGTGGGTCCAAGTTGGAACAAGATTGACATATTTAAAGAAAAGAAAAGAGGCTATGGCACTTGCTCTCTAAGAGTATCAAATGTCTTCAGATGTGCAGTGGAAATAATAATCATGCCAATTTTTTCAGGATTGTTATTAGAGGTTTTTATTTGCAAATTACCTCAGCCCCTTAGCACATCTTAGAATCTCAAACAAAGTAAATATTATTATTATCATTATAATTAATGTTTGGGGCATTAAAATCCTATAACTATTTCAATATCTACAAAACCAAAAGAAGTTAACCACAATTATAGATAATTCTCAGGTAATGTTAGCAAGCTGGGTTTATCTAACATGCCAAAGCTGAGTTTTGCTTTATTTCTTCATAGAAGCAGGCATTCACATTTAATTTTAAATACTCTTGAATATATATATATATATATATATATATATATATATTTAATTTTAAATATTCATGAATATTCATGTCTGCCAAGTTCAAAACATTTCAATAAAGCCAACATTGAAAGGTGCTTCATAAACCTTGAGGATGTGTAATAAAAATTACTATTAATAAAATGGCAATGTGTCCACCTAAGTAATTTACAAATATGCATATTCTTTGCATTATCTATACAAAAAGGTCCAAACAAATAGACTTGTTGCACCACTGTAGCTAGAATTAAGTGTTAATAACACACTTTCTAAAATAGCAGCCTAAACCTGTTAATAGTATTAAGCACAAAAAAATTCATAAGCCTTTCTCTTAATATTTAACTTTTAAGTCAACCCTGGATGATAACTGACTCAATCATACTACATCATAATAATTGCCCCAATATTTACTAAGGCCTAAGCCAACTTAATTCATTCAAACAATAAAAATGCCTGCATACCGAGAAAGCTACTTTCAAATACAATTCAAATCAAATAGGCAAAACTTTGCAACTGTAAAAAAGAAAAAAACAAGCAGTTTCTAATTCAGTAAGAAATTACTAATTAAAGAAGCCATCTTATTTATTTAAAAATGCTACATATAAAATGAAAACTTGCCAGCATGCATTACTTTCCTTCTCTCCCTGGGTTCATTGAAAGCCATAAGACACAGAAAAAATAATCGAATTTCCATTAAAACATCTCTGTCTTAAAATAAAAAATCAAAAAAGAAAATAAATTTGAGCAACAAAATAAAGTATGTTTAGATTATAATCAAAAACATAAAGTAGTTATCAATGTGTCTTAACTGATTAAACAAATGATTAATGATTAATATAAATAGATGATTAAACACATAAATAAATAATCTACAGTAATAAAAGAGACACATGCAAATTAACCATCATTCCGCTACATTCACAATCCACACCCACCAGCCAATCAGGAGTGAGTATGCAAATTAACCCAACCAAGATGGAGGCTGGCCATGGAGATGGAGCAAACAGGAGGCTTGGGTTGCCCCGGCAATGGAGGAAGCCAATATTCCCCCCCACCCTGGCTGGCCTTGGCTTCCACTCAAGGCTATAAAGTTTTAATTATAGAATATTAATAAATCCTAGATACTTGCTTCCAGCCTGCCCTAGCCTCCATTCAAGAAGGCTCTGACAAAAAAGAAAAAAAGAAGGAGCTAGGACCCTGGGTCGCCGGAGAATTGTCAGACCAAGATGGGACAGCAGTGGCCATTGGGGGTAAGCAGACCAGGAAGGGGGCCAGTGGGGTTGAGCAGGCCATCAGGGGATCAGTTGGTGGTGATTAGGACAGCAGGGGGGCAGTTTGGAGTGAGGAGGCCAGCAGGGAGTCAGTTGGGGGTGAATAGGCCAGTGGGGAGAAAATGTGGGGTCAAACAGGCCAGCAGGGGGGGACAGTTGGGGGTGAGCAGGCTGGCACAGGGGCAGTTGGGGGTGATCTGGCTGACTAGGGGGCATTTGGGGGTGAGCAGGCCAGTGGCAGGGAGAAGTTGGGGGTAAGCAGGCTGACATGCAGAGTGGTTAAGGGCAATCAGACAGGCAGGCAGGTAGGTGAGCGGCTGGAGCCAGCAGTCCCAGATTGTGAGAGGGATGTCTGACTGCCAGTTTATGCCTGATCCCTGTAAACCAGCAGTAGGACATCCTTTGAGGGGTCCCAAGTTTGAGAGGCTGCAGGCCAGGCTGAGGAACACTCCCCCCCACCCCGTGCACAGATTTCATGCACCAGGCCTCTTGTGTGTGTGTGTGTGTGTGTATATATATATTGGGTCGGCAACTACGTAATTGCGGATTTTTTAAAGAAAATCAAAGACAATTTTTTCATGGAACTAAATAACTTTATTCTGTAATGTATTGCCCATTTTGATCAATGACCTTTTGCCATCTTTCAGGCAGCATCATAATCCCACGTTCAAAAAACTTCTGGTTTTTATTAGCAAAAAACTGAATCAGGTACGATTTGACATCATCATCATTATTGAAATTTTTATCATTCAAGGAGTTTTGTAAAGATCGAAACAAAAAGTAATCAGATGGTGCAAGGTCAGGACTATATGGTGGATGTGGCAAAACATCCCAACCAAGCTCCATTAATTTTTGCCGAGTGACCAAAGATGTGTGTGGCCTTGCATTGTCATGATGGAATACAACACCTTTTCGATTTGTCAATTCGGGCCGCTTTTCTTCAACTGCATTGTTTAATTTCATTAGTTGTTCAATGTAGACATCAGAATTGATCGTTCGGTTGGGTGGTAAGAGTTCAAAGTAGACAATTCCTTTGTAATCCCACCAAACTGATAACAAAACCTTCTTTTGATGAATATCAGCTTTTGATGTTGTTTGAGTTGTTCACCTGGCCTGCTCCACGATCTTTTCCTCTTGATATTGTTGTAAACAACCCATTTTTCACAGCCAGTTATCAGTCGTTTTAAAAATGGATCATTTTCATTACGTTTCTTTAGCAAATCGCAGCTGCTAATGCGTTGCGTTAACTGTGATTCTGTCAGTTCGTGAGGAACCCATGTATCGAGTTTTTAAACATAGCCAAGTTGTTTTAAGTGATTTTCAATGCATGTATGTGATACATGAAGCTTCTCTGCAATCTCATGTGTTGTACTGTGACAGTCCGAATTGATTATTGCTTTGATTAGGGCGTCATCAACTTCAACTGGATGATCAGAGCGTTTTTCATCTTTGAGTGAAAAATCACCAGAACGAAATTTGGCAAACCAATTTTGACACTGCCGTTCTTTTAAGGCTTCGTCACCATAAACAGCACATAACTTTTTATGAGCTTGCGATGCGTTTTTCCCTTTGTGGAAATAAAAAAGCAAAATATGACGAAAATGTTCCTTTTGATTTTCCATTTTTCAACGAACGCCAAACGAAAACTACAAAACAGATCAAAAAACTTTTTTTACTGATTAACAGCTGAATAGCCAACTATCAAATAACAAAATGTGTTTTACATTTGTACTACGTCTGCAAACCTAAAAATTCAACTGAAGCCATATATGTGTGAAACCCGCAATTACTTAGCTGCCGACCCAATATATGTGGCTAAATGCTAAGTGCCCCTCCTACCATCCAACTAGTCACTATGACCTGCACTGACCACCAGGGGCAGATGCTCAACACAGGAGTTGCCATGATGCATACTGCCATTTATCAAGAAATAGCACCATGCACCTGGCACCAACAAAGCAACACTTGGTTTCCCCCAAGTGGGACACAGACCACACCACCACCCTGCAGTCACAGTCCACCAGATCTCAGCCAATGCTGCCAAGACCACAGGCGCAAAATGCGGCCTACAGCCCAGCCCAGCCTAGAAACCGGTCACTGTGGGCACAAGGTAATGACATCACATAGCAATGCCAGCTTCCTCTCCCTAACAAGTAGCCTCCTTGCAGTTTCTTCAGCCCAGGAACATGACTTGCTTTATAGCTAGATGCATACATTTTACACCTTAACCAAATGTCTGTGAAGCAAGTTGTCCCATGCCTCATCTCATTTGATCCTCACAAAAGTCCGGGAGTAGATAGATAAGAGACTCAATGGAATCCTATTTTCTTTTCATTAGCCGGAAAACAGTGATTTAGAAAGTTTAGAAACTTGACCTGATTGAAAAGAAGTAAGAAATGGACCTTGAAAATGACTTCAGGTTTTCTCTCTGCACAGAATATAGTCAAATACTGCTGCAGTTAAATATTTTACCCTTTGTTCTTCCTGCTTGATCTACAATAATAATCTGTTTCATGTTGATATTTATTTCTGTGTTATTGACAATTACCTGAAAGAGAAGTTGGTGTGCTTCACTGGGCTGGAAAAAAAAATAGCTAAATCAGAAAGCAAGTCTAATTAAGCAAGTTTATTCTATATCTATAAAAAGCTAAGTTAACTTGTGAATGCGCAATATATATAAAGCTCTCATTGGCGCCAGCTGCACACATGTGTTTCAATCGGTCTTGTCAATTGTGAATTTGGTTGACACTTCTATTATAGAGAAAGGGTGAATAGCAATATTAAAATATTGCTTCTAATAAATTTTCTTTCAATGTGCACAAATCTGTGCACCAGGCTACTAGTAAATACTTAAATAATTAAATAAAGAAGAGAGAACAGACAAACCTTCCATTCAGAAAAACTTTAAATAATTGATGTATTATTTCCACACACAAATTAAGCATAATTTTTCACTTCTTAAGTGTGGGAAACACATAGTAATTTCCTTCCAAAGAGTGCAGTATGGAAAGTGAGCAAAATGGTAATTTGACATGGGAGAAGTTTGACAGATGCTATCTCAGATCAAAGTCAACATCAAAGGCAATATCATGTTGCTAGTATACACCCCTGATATGATGCTCTGAGAGATGATGGGTTAAGAGTTGTACCTTTACCTTTGTGGTCTTCCTTCCAAATATTCATAACCCCACTCTAATCATGAGAAAAAGATAAGATAAATCCCAATTGAGGGGCAATCTACAAAAATACCTGACTAGCATTCCTAAAGTCATCAAAACAAGAAAAGTCTGAGAAACCGTCACAACCAAGAAAAGTCTAAGGAGACATAATAGCTAAATGTAATGTGTATCCTGGAGAGGATCATAGAACACTAAGGAGATTTCATCCTATATAATAAAGAGGTGATATGCAAATTGACCCTTACACCTTCACAGCCTATGACCAGGCTGGCAGGGGGTTAGTGAGGGACAACCAAGTAACTGAACAAGCAGGCTGCATGGGGCAACCAGGTCAGCATGGGAGGAGGGCAGTTGGAAGTGTCATGGCCAGGAGAGAACAGTTAGGTGTGACCAGACCTGCGGGGGGGGGGGGGGGGGGAGTTAAGGGCGATCAGGCTGGCACACAGAGGTAGTGGAGGGACAACCAGGCCAGAGCGGGGGACAATTAGGGGCAACCAGACCAAAAGAGGGGAGCAGTTGGGGGCAACCAGGCTAGCAGGGGGGCAGTGAGGGGCAACTAGGTCGGTGGGGGAGGCAGTTGGGGGTAACCAGGCTAGCGGGGAGGGAGGGCAGTTAGAGACAGCCAGGCTGGCACAGGGTGGCAGTTGGGGGTGACCTGGCTGGCAGCAAAGGGCAGTTAGGGATGACCTAATAGCAGGGGGAGAAAGTTAAGGGCGATCAGGCCAGCACACAGAGGTAGTGAGGGGCAATCAGGCCAGCAGAGGAGAGGGAAGTTAGGGGCAACCAAGCTGGCAAAGGGGGGCAGTTGAGGGCAACCTGGCCAGCAGTGGGGGGAAGTTATGGGTGATCAGGCCAACATGCAGTGGCAGTGCAGGGCAATCAGGCCAGCAGATGGGAGCAGTTAGGGTTGACCAGGAAGGCAGGCAGGTGAGTGATTAAAAGCCAGCAGTCCAGGATTGTGAGAGGGACATCTGACTGCCGGTTTAGGCCCTATCTGACCGGCAGTCAGACATCCCCCAAGGGGTCCCAGATTGGAGAGGGTGCACACTGGGCTGAGGGGACATCACCCCTCCCCCACCCCTGCACAAATTTTGTGTAGTGGGCCTCTAGTTAAAATATAAACTCTAGCTTAAAAAAAAAAACAATGCACATTCATAAGGCTCCCAAATCCTTTTAAATGAGCCTAAGTAAACCAAAATTGAAATGTACTATTTTCATTATCTTATTTTCAGGTGATTGGTTAACTCAACATAAGTCACTATTAATAACTGAGAGGTAGCTTTTGAGGAAAGCATTGAAGTTGTCAAAACTGTATCCTCATAAGTTGCTTTAAAAATGTACTGATTTAAATAACAATGGAAATGTTTGCAAGTTTTCTATTTGGAGAAGCAAAAAAAGAAAGCCCAGGAATCTCCTCTACCCCTAAGAATTGTTCTCCTTCTGTGGTGCTCTTCATAATATGAACCCTTACAACAATATTAAATATTGACAGGCTTTTTTTTTTTTTTTTAGCACTTACTATGTACCAGGAATCATTACAACTCCTTTATAGCCTATATAATAAAGACTAATATGCAAATTGACCAACCTGCAGAACAACCAGTAGCTATGATACACATTGACCACCAGGGGGCAGATGCTCAATGTAGGAGCTCCCCCTAGTGATCTGTGCACTCCAACAGGGGAAGTGTCACTCATCCAGAAGCCTGGCTCACAGCTGGAAAACACAGTGGCAATGGTGGGAGCCTCTCCTGCCTCCATAGCAGTGCTAAGGACCCCTCGAGGAATGTCCAACTGCCAGCTTAGGCCCACTCCGGCAGTCAGACATTTCCCAAGGGGTCCCGGACTGTGAGAGGCCAGGCTGAGGGACAAACCTCCCAGGACACAAATGTCATGCACCGGCCTCCAGTACTATATAAGCTCATTTAAGTCTCACAACATCATCATTATTATTATCATCATCTCCATTGTACTAATGAGGTAATTGAGTCACTGAGAGGTTAAGTGCTGGGAAAACAGACTAGTAACAAAGCTAGTTTTGTAAATTCGGGAAGTCTGGTCCCAAAGCATGAATACTGATTTGCTAAATGGACTACACACAATCCTCACTTGTTTCTTCTAAAGCCTCTATCTGAGCTGCCCTGACCATTGTCCCATACTGAATGCTCCCTTTTTCAGCCACCACCAATCTTGGGAAAACTTACCTGCATTTCCGAATAGGCACATCCATTTCTAAATAGGCATAGAAGTTTAGTTTTCCAGGAAGCAGATTATGAAACAGCTTTGAAAAAAAGAAAAGAAAAAAGAAACAGATTCAAGTGCAGGATGTTCACTAAGGAGTCTCAAGGAACTTACACTTGTGGGAGGGAATGGTGAAAAGCACAGATGTGCCCCAAACTCAGCAGGTTCTGCAGGGTCCCTGGGTTTAAAGTGGCCCTTAAAGCTATTTTCAGGTGGACTAAGGTGCATGGACTAATTGCATGATCACCCTACTTGAGACCCACCACTAACTGCATGATCACCCTACTTGAGACCCACCACTAATTGCATGATCACCCTACTTGAGACCCACCACTAATTGCATGATCACCCTACTTGAGAACCACCACAGTCAGCAGAGAAGGTACAAACTCCAGTTCCCTCTGCAAGACAAGCCAATTCTACAGCTAGATTCCCATAGTTTTGCCCAAGCAGGACCAAACTGGAATAGGTAACATAGTGTTTTCATCTCAAAGGTATCATTTCCCTCTCTACCTACAGGTCAAACATAAATTTGAAATTCCACCATTAGAGATACATTCTTTTTTTCTTTTTTTTTCTACTCTGAAGCTTTTTTGTCTTACAAAAAACTTTTACTAAATTTCAAATACCCCTCCAAAAAAGGTAATATGAACTATTTTCAGCTAATCTTAGTGGAAATTAACTGATTATAGCTGAAAACAAAGAACAGAACATCTGGAAAGAGATATGAGGCACTAGAAGAAGTAAGGGGGTTCCAACAAATACTACCATACTTCACAACTTTAACTTCAACCCTACCCCTGTCTTCTCACAAAAAAGGATATTCCCTTCTCTTTCCTACACATGTCATGTTGATTCCCTCAGACCTCTAAAAAACAACATAAAGACATTTCATGGAACATCATCCTATCCTATATAATTAAAGCCCAATATGCAAATCAACCAAACCTCTGAACGACCAGTGGGACAACCAGTCGCTATGATGTGCACTGACCACCAAGGGACAGATGCTCAATGCAGGAGCTGCTTCCAGCTCACAGGCCCCAGGCCAAGGCGGGTGCCAGCTTCCCCCCCCCCCCCATCACCCTACCAGTCACCCCACAGATTGGCCCTGATCACCAGCCAAGCTTAGGGACTCTACCTGTACATGAATTTCATGCACTGAGCCTCTAGTGTTTCATATGGCATTATAGTTTATAAGGTAAAATCTAATTATTTCTCTGAACTTGATTTCTTCCCACATGTTTGTTTCTTCTTAGAGCTTCTTGATTTCTGTTGCATAATGCCAGGAGAAATATGCCTAGAGATATCTTTGACACAAACTTTAGTCCTAGCACATCGTGGGCTCCCACAAATATAACTAAGGATTTAATATAAGGACTTATATTTACAGATGTCAATGCATATTGAAGAAGATGTAAAAATTACTGAAACCAATTTACAGCAGCGGAAGCAATTTAGCGCTTTAGGGGAAGTTTAAATTTTGAAAAGAAAGGAATGAAGTAATGAAACAACCAGCTGTAGGCAAACCATATGTGCCATCTTTATTAATGAAGTTTAGCTCCATGTTAAAGAGAATTTAGGTCCTACAGCAAAGATCCCAATAACAATAAGCAGATTGTAGTACTTCATTCTCCAGATGAGTTGCCAAGATTTGTACAGAGATTTGGGGCAGTTTCTAGAGTGGCCTTTTACTCATATGTTTGAAAGACCTCTATGTTATTCACTACACTGCCCAAATATCAAGGTACATTTTGAAATTTGAGAAAACAATACATTTAATTTGCCAACTTAGTTACCTACAAAGAATGTTTAAAGTAGTTGGCATATATAGCTTGATTACAACTGAGATTTTTAGCAGTCACCAAAACTATGTTTGTGATAGGTCAAAAGTTATCTTTTAATAATAGTGATAATCTACATGGGGTCATAGTTTTTATATGACATTGGCTAAAGAATGTGGCATCTCTGAACATTGAAGAACCAAATGCATTTTCTGCTCAGATGATACCCAAAAATGACC
The DNA here is from genome assembly GCF_014108245.1 of Pipistrellus kuhlii. Classification (NCBI taxonomy): domain Eukaryota; kingdom Metazoa; phylum Chordata; class Mammalia; order Chiroptera; family Vespertilionidae; genus Pipistrellus; species Pipistrellus kuhlii. The sequence continues at coordinate 133,200,374 of NW_023425515.1, read as the reverse complement.
CTTCAAATGAACTAATTGTGCACCAGCCCTTACCAGCATACAATAGAGGAAAGAAAAAAAAAAAAAAGATTATATAACAGACATATCTAAAGGTCAACTTAATCTCAGCAACTTTTAGTCAGTTGGATTGTGACTCATGAGCCTTGCTCAAGTTTAGAACTGATCCACCCATTTTAGACATTATCTGGAAGGTTCTTCGCCCCCAAATACTTACATTTTGCAAAGTTGTTTCAGTGAAAAAGAAAAACAAACAAACATGGAAATATCATTGTAGATGAGAACCAGATCAAGACCTATTACGCGTTATCCTCATCAGAATGATTTTCTTCTGATTCTCAGTTCTATGTACATACCTAAATTCCCCTGGTTAGATTTTTTAGCTCTCCAACTGGTTGTTCTATATGTGAATACAAAGTCAAATTGGCAAGTGTCTGTTAAACATTACCCAGCCATTGGCTACACTTACTTTTAAAAATGTTATTATTAATTACAACTCACTATTATCCTGAATTAAATATTATTAAAATAACACTGAAAATATACAGGTTACCCAATTCTCCCCATTATTTGTAAATTGATATTACAAATTAAAGTTACATTATAATTCCTATAATAATGACTGAGTATTATGTGTTATTAAAAGTGTGCTTTTTTATCTACTGTATTTGAAGTGTACTTGTTGATATTCCTAATCATTACCTATGAATTAGAATAAAATATTATCAGAGTCTTACTCTATAATTTGATTTCTAAAGAGGAATCAGGTGCTCTTTGATTCCTCACCCTGCTAGATCTGAAGGTTGCTTTTAAACATTTGAAGATACCGGCACAAAAATCCACCAATCACTAATCATCTGTATACATGTCTCTCTGGAACACTCCATTACCAAGGCAATAAAAAATGATGGTGCTTTTGAGTACAGCATCAGTATTTATATACTGGAGATAGTTTTACAGTTGAATATGTTATTATGTTTATGCCTAGCAGTTATAGCAATGTTCTCTGTTTAGTGATGACATTCTATAGGAGAGTACTCATAGTAAACTGACTAGAAATAATTCACAAACATTCATCGTGAGATGGACACGCTCACACTAAAAATCCTATTAGCTACAACATTAAATGATCCTTTGTATATTGCTTACTCTAAGATTTAGATACTCTGAGGTCAACTAATTAAAAAATTAGACTGCCTTGTAATTACACAAGCCCATTTTTCCTACTTAATGTGTTGAATCTCAATGTGTAGTTTTAATCATTTTACATCATTAAATCCTTAACATGTAATTCATGTAAGTTATGAGGGCTGCAGAAGTTTTGATCCATGTGGCAAACATAATTGCCTAGTCATGTAATTCCCTTAGTAGGTTCTTGTAAAGTTCTCTCAATTTCTTCATGTCATTCAGTGTGTGTGGCACAGAAGTCTTTCAACACATGTTATGCACCTATCAAAAGTTTCACTACTGCGTTTTATTAAAAGCATGGAGGGTGTGATTTCCAATCCTTTATAATTTCCGGATTTACTAATTAAATTGCTTCACTCATGTCAAAAGCACTTTTTATCACTTGGAACATTAAAATCAGCCCTTTTTTGGAGAACAAAGTCAATCAGAAAAACTCTAAAAGCATGAAAAAGTGTTTCCTGTGTTCAGATGACTTGAAAGGAGCTCAAAGGAAATTTACCAAATTTAAATCAAAATCCATTATCCTACAGAAAATAAGCCTGCAAATTAAAGCCACAGCAGCCAATTCACTGAAAACAAGCCTAGGTAAAAGATAGTTTCAACCTACAAGGGGCACACTCTCCTACAGTTTTTATTATCATCTTTTTTCCATGCCCCCAAATCTGTTTAGACACATAGTTGATTTTTTTTTTCTTAAATGGTCAGCAAACAGGGTGTTTTGATTAATGTATTGAACTATGAAGACAGGACTTAAACATTTTCCAAACCTATATGTGGTTAGCATGGTCCAATGTATTTTAGAACATTTTGTCTTCAGTGTCCTGCAAAGTAGATATTCTCATGCCCATTTTTCAGATGCAAAGACCAAGGAAGAGTGATGTTACATGTTACATAACTCTTCTGAAATGATTGGTCCAGCCAATGAAGAACTGTGATATAAATCAAGTTATTTGATTCCAAAGCTTCTATTTTTTCATTTACTAACCTGAATATATATATACAAATTACTACTTTCAAGAGCATTAGCATATGATAAAAAATTAACTTGGATCATAAGAAACATAAGTTATTCCTTTTGAAGATTCAAAAGACATTTAAGAACTTAGTCATACTCAGAGTCATCATTAGAAACATTAACCATTCTTTCATTATCAATGTATTAGAAGTTCCTATGAACAATTTTATGATGAATGGAATGATAAGAAATATATCTGTACATATACATTCTTCCTATAGGAATATGACAAATTTCAGAATTCCAAGACTATATAAATACTTCATGTTGTACACTATAGTGTGATTTCTCAGTAGCATGATTGTACAAGGTTCTTTGCATATTGGCCTCGCATGATGACTTTAAATTTTATTCAAAGCACAGAGCATGGTCTGCCCATCAACATACTGGCCCTTTAAACTCTATGGCACATTAGGTTCAAGTTTAACTTTCAAATCCCCAGAAAGCTACTGTTTTTAATTCCTAATTAGACAATTATCTCAAGTAACCCCTAACATCATCCAAAGGAAAAGATTGTTTCATTTGTTTTTCCCATTTGTCAGATTAAAGATAAGCCTAAACAAAGTCACTTTCATCACACTACCACCTTATGGCCAAATACTGCTCAGCTCCTCTAGGCAAAATTTGGATTTTTAAAGTTGTTTTTTAATGATTAAAAGTTTTCCTGACCTACAATATAGTTCTCTACCAGTAGCCATTCTAGCCCTGCCTGTGAATGGAGATTTGGAAGACAAAGAAATTACCCTGGGATTTCCTAGTTCTTCATGGAAGTTGGATAGTTACCTACTCTACCAGGCTGACTCTGATTGCCCCCATCCTAAATTTGATTTTTGGTGTACACCTATCTCCTGCCAAATACGAAGTTCTAATCATATCTATTTCAGTATATTTGTATTTCTTCATTGCTGTGGAGTGTTAGAATGGGCAAACTGATAAAGCAGAAAAATCCATCTATTGGAATGTGTAACCTATGCATATTTACATTATACATGAATCTAGATCTATTGGTGTTTTCTCCCCAAGTTCCATTTTAAATGATACAAATTTATGCCATAGATGGAAACTTTTCCTCTTAAAATGACTTAGCTGAAACTATGATAAATAAACCATTTCTGATTTATAGGAACTCCCTAAAAGATCTCTTATTTGATATGTGTGAAAACTAGGATATATGTAGCTGTTCATATCAGAGAAGGAGGTGAACTGGGAAAAATCATATGGCCAGATTTATTAATGATCTAGGAGATGCAGAGAAAGAAAGCAAATTTAAAGCTTTGCATAGGGTATATTTCAAACTTTCAGTGATATTTGGGAAATTGTAACAATTTAGAAAATCAAGGAAGTTGTGTTTGTTTTCTAAGGTTGCCATAACAAAGTACCACAGACTGGGTGACTTAAACAGAAGCTTATTTTCTCAAAATTCTGGAGGTTGAAAGTCTGAGATCAAGTTGTTGCAGAGTTGGTGTTTTTTCTTTTTTATGAGGCCCCTCTCCTTAGATTGTAGATGGGCATCTTCAATCTGTGTCTTCACATGGTCTTCCATCTGTGCATGTCTGTTTCAGAATTTCCTCTTTTTATAAGGATGCCAGTCATGTTGGATTAGGGTCCACTGAGTGAGCTCATTTTAACTTAACAAGCTCTTTAAAGAACCTAGCTCCAAATACAGTCATATTCAGAAATAATGGGAGTTATAATTTCAATATATGGATTTGGAGTGAACACAACTCAGCCTTGTGGGAATGAAAAGTATAATCCAATTCCAAGAATGGCTGTGCCCTCAGATGATTTCTGTTATGAATGATGCAGAGCAAAGTGACCTACTTTGGAATGAGGGATCGGGACCTGTGGTATAGATATCAAAGATGGTTACATGAACAAAAGCAATATTAAAAGAAGCCTGGAGATCCAAGATGGAGTGGAGTAGGTGGAAGCTACCTCCACCCAGGACCAAACAGGAATTACAACTAAAATATACAGAAATCAACCTGATAACCAACTGAGGACTAGCTGAACAAAAGTCTTAAAACCAAGGATTTATAGAAGAAACCACATTAAGACTAGTAAGAAGGGGCAGAGACATGAAAAGGGCTGACCCCACTTCCACAGACAGTGACTGAAATTCCAGAGGGATATCTCAGCTGTACAGGTTCCACCTGAAGAGTATAGGGTGTCAACATCACACCAGGATCTTCATCCCAGAGCACCAGAGCCAAGAGTAGGTAACCACATAATATCTGATTGTGAAAATCAGCAGGGATTCTGTCTGCCAAGGAGAGATAAGAGTTTTCTAGAGACACAGGTGCACTCTTAGAGGGCCTCTGCACAGTCACCAGGACCCCTGTGCTGTCCTTCTCCCACAACTCAGACACCATCTTTCTTGGGTAGAGCCTTTCCTTAGACATCAGTCTGGGGTAATAAAATAGCCCCAGCCTCCAGACTCCCTGTCACCCCACCCTGCAGAGCTCACTTCCTGCTGAGGAGTTAGCTGCCTGGGCAGTGTTATAGAGATCCAGGCAGACTCAGAGGGTATCAGTTACTGAGTTATGTGTGACTGGGACAGGAGCCACAGCTTCAGCCTTCCCCCAAGCCTGACAGGCACTTACCCTGGAGGTAAATATACTAGCCCCACCCTCCTGACTTCTAACAGACCTGACCTGCTGATCTCAGGCTTCTGGCTGAAGCTGCTCCAGATTGAGTTGTGTGGCTCTAAGACAGTCTTTTTTCCCTCAAATACCCAACTAATGCAGAGCCTATCTTTCATGTGCCTAAATCTTGGTCTGTGTGGGCTTCACCCTGACTGTTTCTTGAGACCCTGCTCTACCATAAATGTCTGTGAACACCTTGTAGGTGGCAGCTAAGCTTGATATACACTGAGACTTTGCTGAGTGGCCTCAGACCAAGCACTGGCACTGAGATTGAACCTTTACCAGAGTCCCTCCTAAGTGACCCCAGAATCAACACATCCAGTGGCCAGCTTCAGACAACATCAGAGCAGGATGCAATTAGATTCATGAATGGACTATTGAAAGGGAGATCTCAGCAGGTACCAGACCTTATTGAAGTAAATTCCGCTTAGTCTGTTCAGCACCTACACAGCAGCTCATACATTGTGGTGAAGGTCAATCCTCACAGTCAGTCATCAGCCTGAGGATTGAACCCAAGCACAAATGGGTCAATAGCAATCAAGATTAAATTACAAGAGGAGAGCTCACATAACTCACACCAGGGGCATTCTTGGAGGACCCAGCTCAGGTGATCAAGGAGAATGTGCCACTGGGTCCCACAAGGTATCTACTATACAAGGCCACCTACCAAGACTGAGAGACATAGCAGATCAACCTAATGCACAAAAACAAACACAAAGAGGCAGCAAAAATGGAAAGACAAAGAAACATGCCCCAAGCAAAAGAATAAAAGAAATCTCAAGAAAATGAGCTAAATGAAATGGAGGAATTTATGAAATACAGAGTTCAAAAATATGGTTATAAGAATGCTCAAGAAACTTAGTGAAAACCATAATAGCATGAAAAAGGGCATGGAACCATAAAAAAGAACAAGTCAGAATAAGGAATACAATATCTGAAATAAAGAATACACTAGAAAAAATAAATAGTAGGTTGGTTAAAGGATAGGATCTAACCAACAATTTGGAAGATAAGTTAGCAGAACACATCCCATCAAAGATACAAAATAATAAAATGTGCTCACTTTGGCAGCACATATACTAAGATACAAAATAATAATAATAATAATAATAATAATAATAATAATAGTAATACCGTGTTTCCCCTAAAATAAGACCTACTTACAGGTTTCCTTCTGAGTGAAATATAAGGAATCCCCCCGAAAATAAGCCCCCCCCAGGCTAAACATGAGAGATTTGGTCCACTGATTCTGAAAGAAATGGAATCACAAGAAATTCACCAGGAAACTCAGGAATTGGATTGTTATGATAATGTTCCAGAAGATGATGACATGATTGTCATTGAATAAATGAGTAAATTCTTGATTCTGTAGGATTCACAGTTTGTCTGGTTTGTGTTGACAACTACCGTACTACCATACCATATACAGCTAATAAATTTCCTTTATTTTCATTTAACAATAAATGTGTACCATATTCTTCTTCATGGAAAAATAAGACATCCCCTGAAAATAAGACCTAGCACATCTTTGGGAGCAAAAATTAATATAAGACACTGTCTTATTTTTGAGGAACCATGGTAGTAGTAGTAGTAGTAGTAGTAATAATAATAATAATACTGTAATGAAAAAAAGAATCTTATAAAATGAAGATAATTTAAAGGATCTTTGGGTCAAGGCAACGTGAAGCATAACATCTACATGATAGAGGTACCAGAAACAGAAGAGAAAAAGCAATGGGTCCAGAACCTATTTGAAGAAATAATCACTGAAAACTTCCCTTACCTAGTAAAGGAAAAAGATACACAAGTTCAAGAAGCACAAAGAGTCTCAAACAAAATCAGTCTAAAGTGGCCCACACCAAGACACATCATAATTAAAATGGCAAAAGTTAAAGACAATAAGAGAATCTTAAAAGAGAGAATCTTAAAAACACAGCTAGTTACCTACAAGGGATCTCTAAGAAAATTGTTAGCTGATTTCTCAATAGAAATATTTCAGGCCAGAAGGGATTGGCATGAAATATTCAAAGTGATGAAAAGCAAAAACATATAACCAAGACAACTTTATCCAGCAAGGCTATAATTTAAAAATTAAAGGAGAGATAAAGAGCTTCCCAGACAAGAAAAAGCTAAAGGAGATCATTACCAACAAATCAGTATAACATGAAATGTTAAAGGATCTTTTTGAAGAATAGGAAGGAGGAGAAGGAGGAGGAGGAGGGGAAGAAAAGGAGAAGAAGAAGAAGAAGAAGAAGAAGAAGAAGAAGAAGAAGAAGAAGAAGAAGAAGATCAGAGGAATGTAGTTACAAAGAGTATAATGGCAATAAATATGTAACAATCTGTAATCTCTTAAATGTAAATGACTTAAATGCTTTAATAAGAAGACATAAAGTAGCTGAATGGATAAGAAAATAAGACCCATATATATTCTGTTTAGAAGACACCCATGTCAAAATGAAAGATACACACAGACTAAAAGCAAAAAGATGGGAAAAGACATTTCATGCAAATAATAATTTTAAAAGGCTGAGGTAGCAATACTTATATCTGACAAAATAGACTTTAAAACAAAATCTATAATAAAAGACAATAAAGGACATTATATAGTAATAAAGGGATTGATCCAACAAGAGGACATACCCTTTTAAATATTTATGCATCTAACACACGAGCACCTAACATATAAAGCAAATCTTGAAGGACATGAAGGGAGGATTGACCTAACAACCCACTGACATCAATAGATAGATCTTCCAAACAGAAAATTAACAAGGAAACAGTGGCCTTAAATAAAATAAAATAAACATACCAATGGATCTAATTAATATTTTCAGAGCATTTTATCCCATGTAAGCAGAATATACATTATTTTCAAGTGTATATTGAAACAGTTTTTAGGATCAACTACATGCTTGGACACAAAATAAGTCCCAATAAATTTAAGAAGATTGAAATTATATCAAACATCTTCTCTGACCATAATGGTATGAAACTAGAAATCAGTTACAAGAAAAAAAACTACAAAGACACGGAGACTAAATAACATGTTACTAAAAAATGATTGAGTTAACAATGAGATTAAGAAAGAAATTAAAAGACATCTTAAAACAAATGAAAAATAGGAACACAACAACCTAAAACTTATAAAACACAGCAAAAACAGTCCTAAGAAAGAAATTATAGGCCTACCTCAAGAAACAAGAAAATTTTCCATAAACAATCTAACTTTACACTTAAAGAAGCTGGGAAAAGTACAACGAAGTCCAAAGTGAATAGAAAAGGGGAAATAATAAAGATAGTAGAAATAAACTAGTCTAAAAAACAACACAAAAGAACAATAAAACTAAGAGTCAATTCTTTAAAAAGATAAACAAAACCAGACTGCTTAAGAAAAAAAGAGAGAGAGGGCCCAAATTATTAATAGCAGAAATGAAAGAGAAGTAACAACTGACACTAAAGAAATAGAAAGGACACAGACAATAGGGTGCTGAAGGCCTGAGGTAGGGCTGGAGGGTGGAGGTGGGTTAGAAGAGGTCAATGGGTGAATAAAAGGAGACAGACATATGTAATACTTTCAACAATAAAGATTTATTTTAAGTCATATAAGAAAAAAAAAGATTCTTTACAGATTTAAAAGAAAAGAATTTGCTGTACACAGACAATCATGACTAATCCTTCCAAGTTACCAACTGGCTGCTGACAATTCTGTGTCATAGGTTTTCAGGTAGTTAAATCCAATTTTCAAAATGTCATCTTCAAACACCAAATCTTGGTTGGGAAATTGCAAAACCCACAAGGGGAAAAATCACTATAATGCAGGTTGTCTCTGTTCATTCTTAATGGACTTCTATTACTCAAATAGACCATGTGATTTGGAAAGTCTTTGTCTGCATTAAATTGCAGAGTGGTTTGAATATAGTACAGATGCCATGGAAAGCAGAGATGGACATTTTTTCAAACTGAAATCATGTAATTGTTGCCCTAGTACAGAAATAAAAACTTGGCTAATGGAATAACCCAAATTGACTTGTAAAACTCTTGAAGACAAACAACTTTTCATTGCACATCTCATTTCTCATCTACAAGCTTTGGCAGTGACCATTCTTTCTTTGGAGGGCTGGTCTGATAGAGAAAGCTTTTACTGCTTCATTTCATGAAAACCAGTGCTTATGTCCCTGAGTTCAATGAAAAGTCAAAATTATCAAGAGAGCAAGAAGAGTTAACATGAGAGAAAGTCCCAACAATCCTCTAGAGATTATGAATCCTTTAGATGAGAGCATCGCCTGTTCTCCATGACGTTTTGTGTGTGTGTGTGTGTGTGTGTGTGTGTTTTTCTTATAAATGCAGCAAGCCTGACATTGCCTGCAAATGTCAATGCCATGCAGAGAGAGTAGATAAATTTAGAGTGAATGATTTCCCAGTTAAATAGGGACCAACGGTGAGTTTATAATAAAACAATTTGCACATAGTTTGCAATATGACAATGGTAATTGTTCTTATGTTGAAAACAAACCTTTCCTGAGCTGTGCTTGTGGCAGAGCAGGTCATGTCCTTACACAGTCCTTCCCGAATCTCTATACAGTCCTAGGAAGGCCATTAAGTATTTGTAACATTTGCTCAGCTCATCTGAGAACATAACACATTGGGAGGCATGATTACACACAAGAGTTTTTCAAACCTTATTTTGAACTGAAAATACAGTGTTCAACACCAGACATTTGAAAGTAGAAAAAGAATGGACTGTCCTTTCATCTTCAGCTGGTGGTTGATGTTCCTGCTAACTAGAACTTCTGAAGATGTTTTAATCCTGGCTGCACAATGAAACCATCCGAGGAGCTTCGCTGAACTGATGTTTGGGCTACACCTCCAGAGATCCTACTGTAAGTGACTTGGGGTGTAGCCAGGAACTGGAATTTTTAAGAGCTCGTCAGGTGATTCTAAAGATCAGACAAGGTTTAGAAAGACTGTTTAAAAATAAACAAACAAACAAACAAATAAATAAATAAATAAATGGAAACTATCAGATGACATTCTGTCATTTGTAACTACAAAAGTTAAATCTATCTAAATAGTTCAGGTCCATTTTTATTATTTGATAATCACACAAATCATCATAGAAAATGTGGAGCCAAAACTGGTTTGGCTCAATGGATAGAGTGTCAGCCTGTGGACTGAAAAGTCCCAGGTTCAATTCCAGTCAAGGGCATGTACCTTGGTTGCGGGCACATACCCGGTAGGGGGTGTGCAAGAGGCAGCTGATCTATGATTCTCTCTCATTGATGTTTCTAACTCTCTATCCCTCTTCCTTCCTCTCTGTAAAAAATCAATAAAATATTTTTTTTAAAAAAGAAAATGTGGAATAATAAAATATTTGAACTACAAGGAACCCAAGAGATCACTTAATCCAAGGATTCTCCAACCAGGAGTTCTTGGGCTCCTGGGAGTCCTTTAGGTGGTGTGGCAACCCCTTGAAGTTGCAATTCATTTTTCTGAGAATATCCATAGAATATCCAATGAATATCCAATACATTTTTCTGAGAATATCCATCAGCTTCTATAAAGAGGCTCCTCACCATCCCCTTCAAATTAAAAACCACTTATGGGTCTAAATCCCTCAATTTGCTCCCAATAAAACCGAAGCCCAACATAAGAAGATAAAAGAACATATTACACACCAACCCCTTCAGGGCCTCTCAGACCTAAGTCCATGATGGCTCATAAGTTTTTGCACAAAACTGGTTAAAATCCCAAACAAAACAAATTGAGCCCCCAAACAGACTGACATTTTAACTAAATCAAGATTTCAACCAGGCAGCTGAAGTATACAGAACCACAGAAGTCGTAATATTTTTGTAGACTTCACAGAGAAAAACGACCACAGAATGGGACTTCTGACTAAGAACTTTCAGCTCAAGATTTTATCAGATTAAATACAAAGTCAGGGAGTGAGCAAATGTTAGCCAAGTCCAAACAAAGATCATCTAATGCTCCCAATGTAGCATTGCAAACTCAATTTGTTTTTTCCCAAGTTTGTGTCATGTTTAATTTCTGTTGTCCCATAACCTTAGTAAAGTGTGGTTCCTATGTATATTCATTGACAATGACCTCACTGGTCATTCATGAACAAAAGATTCTCTAAGGGAGCTCACTGATGTGTCTATACAGCACTACATCACTACATAGCATGTTACAACGTTGGGTAACAGAAACCAGAGAGAGAGAACTTTTAGGTAACAAAGAACCAGCTCTAGGCAAAGCAGCCATAGGCAAAGGTACAACTTTCTATGACATTTTGGTCTTTAGTTGTTGGTGAGACTATTGGGAAATATTTTAATATCTAATTTATTCAATTTTCTGACTCTGGCATATGCTAGCAGAATTACTCAGGTGTCTTCTCTGATAAGGAGTATATGTATAGTATACGTATATGTATGTGTATGTGTATGTGTATGTGTATGTATACATATATTGCGTAATATCAAAAACTATTCTTCACTCAGTATTTATACACAAAGAAATCTATCAGACTAAATAGATATAAGTTAGTAAGTTTGGGAAGTTGGAGTCAAACCTGTGTCCAGCGGATTCTCATAGGGTTTATGTTATAGCTATGATTATAATTCGGTAAGATGATTATGGGTTTGGGAATCAAACCTAGGTTTAAATCTTGGTCCTGCTACTTATTAGCTGTGTGACCCTAGGCAAAGTGCTTAAATTCTGTGAACCTCTATTTCCCTTCTGAAAAATAGGATTAATTGCACCTCCATCAGAGAATTGATTTATTGATGGAAAATACCTAATTTAGTGTCTTATATGTTATAGGTTCTCAAATATGATTCACTTTCTTTCACTACCTCCTAGAGTTTGTGTTCTTTCCACTAGACCAAGTAATGTTTCAAAATGTTTCCTATTCTTTCCTATTTCAGCACCACTAACCAAAAATGAGCATTTTTAAAAATTTCTAAATCATGTCAGGCTCACTTAAATGGTTTTTTGATGTCTTGATTTTTTAATATAAATTTCACATTTGTCCACTGAAGCTTTTAAAATCCAGAGCAGAAAACATTGTATTAATTAATAAAAGAACTTGAATACTTTTGTTCCCACATGCTTTGAATTCTTACTCCAAGTGCAATAACAAGGTCAAAGTTGATATCAAGAATCAAAAAAAGGAAAGAAGAAAGAGAAAAAGCCAAATTTAAGGAAAATATTAGGAGAAAGAAAGGTATTTTGGCAGCTAGTTATATTTATGGGTTGAGGTTTACTTACAAAACAGTATCCAGTTTATTCACTCATTTGCTAAATGTTCCCTAACAAATTAATATGAAGTCAAACTATATGTTATGACTGAGTGTGGGGTAGAGTGTCTAATAGATATTTCATTTCATCCTTTTGGACTTGTATTTTATCATAAAGGGAACATAAAATTATTCTGTAAAAATGTAAGAACATATGATTGATACAAACTACTCATAGAAAGAGGAGAGCGAGCTGAGAGAAGTGGGCCTTGAACTAAGACCTAAATGACTAGAAATGCCAATCTAGAGGACATGAACTTTGGAGCAACTGAAGAAAGCAAAGTATTCGGGGGCTGAAAGGACTAGAGGATGTCAATCCATGAAGCAAAGTTGGAGAAAGGCTCCCTGCAAGTGAGACAATATCCTAGAGTTGAAACTCATTCAAGGGCATTAAAGAAACTAATCCCTACCAGATGGTGCTTTGGAGTCTGAGGGGATAAAATAGTAAAAGAACTTCACTGCCATGACCATGTCATATAGCCCTTGGACATTCTCTAAGTCTAGTAAGCACATTCAGTGACATAAAGAAGTAATTAATAGTAGAAAAAATTCTTCAGAAGTTCCCTAAGAATCTATAGAAACTCTAAATGAAGAAAAATCTAAATAGGGCCCGTTTCAGGTTTTCCTATGCTTGTTTACATGTAGCTATTTCCCAATAACTTGCAAATTACTTCAGAACTTCAAATACACCTCAGACTGCACATATAAACAAGAGACAAGCCCAATATTACAGTTTGGTGATTCCAGTCTTGATGTATAAATACTGTTCAGCAGTCAACTGTCAAACTCACCTGAACATATTTGTGCCTTTTTTTAATGTACCCACCATTTTAAAAGCAGCAGTCTCAAAATTGTTTGCTAAAACACATAGATTATTTTATTTATTTTATTCCTTTGTTTATTTTGCTAATTTTACTGTGTTTCAGTTAACAAAAAGAGAAATTGGTCATTGGCTATATTATCATAGTTCTTAAGGAATGGCGGTAATTTTCCCAGTGATTTTTATCCCTGAATTTCCTACACTAGTAACTCTCTAGGCTGGAGGCATGGGTCAATCAGGCCTCAGAACATGGTCTATGCCTAGAATTCTGTCAAGGGCTTATTTAAAATTAAATAGTAAAACTTAGCATGAATGATTCCAGTGCTTGCTGAGGAAAAGAGGCTGCTGCCAAGGGAAGGTGGCCCTCCTCAGTTTCCCTTGGAACTGTATGTAAGCAGCTTGAAGTCAAGGGACATAAACTAATGCTAGCTAGCGAGATCAAGAGTTATGTCCTTGCTCTGGGAATGCTAGCTTGCCCTGGCTATGATGGAACCCAGACAGAGGAAAACATCCAATAATGTTATGTAAATGTCTCCTTCTTCATGTGAGTGGGGAAAATCAGGGAAGCAAGAACAACAACAACAATAATAATAATAATAATAATAATAATAATAATAATAATAAAAAGCAAAGCAAGAGTGGATAAGCAGAAACAAAATCAAATTCAAGATGAAAGGAGCTAGTGAGAAGAGTGAATACGAGGTGAAAACTTCATGCTAATAGAAATAAAAAAGAGTGGCTGAGATAAAGACAATGACGCTGCCAGCAGTGTTAAGCACAACTACCTTTTTCCTCCTTCTTAAAACACCATTGGCATCTTTGCAAAAGTTGCTATCTCTTCCCAAAGTTGAGTGCAATTTATCTTACAGGCATCTTACTGGTTAATACATCTTTACAATAAACTCTCTGCAAAGTGTAAAGAACTGGAGAAATAAATTGAAGTGGCTTTTATAGTGGCTGGGGGTACCAGATTGACAGCTTTGAAAATGGATGGCTTCTTTTTCTCCCAAGAACAGATACAGCCAGATAAACAGAGGTGTAAGATTCCCCCCACTGCCTCACCAATATGCCTTCTACCTGACAAAGTAATGGCTGCAAGAAAGAAAGAACAAGTCGCCTTTCCCAGCCAGTTCTCTGCTGACACGGCTGGAGAGCTGCCATTTAGCACCAGGATGATGGGAGCATTTTCCTTACTACCAGCAAAACACAGGCACAACTCACTTATTTCCCTTGCAAAGGTGAACCATCAAATCAGATAGCAATAACTTTTGACTCCCCCTCAACTCCACTGGATTCGAGGTGCTGAAACTAAAGTGAAAACTAACTCGAGTTTCCCATTACAATTTCCCACAGCCATCTAGTTCTCTAACAGTCCTCAGCACTAAATCAGGTAATGCAGTACAGTGTAGCTTTTTTATCTGGTTCTCCCAAAGATATTTGAAATGAGCACTCTGCCATCCATGAAATCAAATGAATCTCAGGGACATTTCTATTTATGCAGTGTGAGGGGGATCTTTCAAAAGAGAAAGAAAAAAAAAAAGGCCTAAAAAGGGATGGAATGTTTCCAAGAGAACAAGTAATGTGCATTTTCCTCTCTGAAAGAAAAGCAGCAAATATGTATGAAAAATTGAGGGGCATAAGTTAAAGTGGAGTCTTAACATCATTTATTTATGTGCTGAACTTAAGAACCACTAAAGTAATCTTCATCGCCTAACCTTAAAATGAGCAGAGAGCAATAAAGCACGACTATCAGATTACAGTCAGTAGATGTTAGAAAACATATGCTTTGTTTATCTTATACTTTTCCTAAACAATCATGCACAGCTTTCTTTTGTTCCAGGAATCATTCAAGCATATAATAAGAGTTCCAGCGAGTTGAAACCTCTTGTATCTGGTTATTTTCAGGGTGTTGCAAACCTGCTGCTGCCGAGTCGGTAGTTGTCAGCGAGGATTTAAAAAAAATAAAATAAAATAAAAAGCCATCATTCTGATTCTGGTTAGTAAAGAGTTTCTCCATCTTGAGTCCTTCCATTAACTCTAATTAACAGTTTGTATTTACTTTTAAAACAACTTTAAATACCCCTGATTCTTTCAAAATAAGAATAAAAATAAAAAATGCTCACAATGCAGCCAGCAATTCTCTTTTATTGTTTCCTCAGCTACTACAGTTTTTCACCCTGGCTTTTCTCTCTTGTATATCCCAGAGCACATCTCCAGCCACCAGCCTTGCAGGCCTCAACTAGTTTTCCCAAATATTCAAACTTTGTCTTGTCTTTACTTATCTCTTCACTTTTTCTTTCTTTTTTTTCCTTTAACAGACATTTACCTAATATCTCCTCTAGTCTTTTCATGTCCTACAGACATGTTGAATCAAATCCAAGAGGAAATATTATGCAGGTGAAAAGGCACTGCAATACAAGTTCTGGGTCCTAATTTTAGCACTGTTATTCACCGACTATGTGACCTTGAGCAAGTCACTTTCTCTATGTATACTTACTTCTGTTAATTGGGATAGGGCTATAATATGTCTAACATCCCTTAGAGCTCTGAAATTCTACAATTTTATTGTCACCAAGGATCAGTGCAAAAAGACAAATCTATGACACAATTTTAATAATTTTGAGATACTAATTTAAGGATATTTACAATTTTTAATAATTGAATTCACTGGAAAGTAAGAAAATGTTAACTTTGGTAACTTAGACATGATAATGGGCCAATGGAAGAATACTTGAACAAAGAGGTGGTCAAATTCTGACTGGCCTGGACTACTAGTCTATTTGCTGTCTCCAATTCATCTCCTTCAATTCTCTATTTATACACTCCAAGTAGGCTTTTATTCCCACACATCCAGTGAATCTGCCCTTGTCAAGGTTACCCAATAACTCTCACAGAGTTAAATCCAGTAGTCAACCGTTACACCTCATGTTAGTTAAGCTGTCATTAACATTTGACATATTTGGTCAATCATTCATTTGTATACTTTTTTCATTGGGTATCTATGACTCACCTACTTCTCTTCCTACGTCACTGGTCATTTCTCATTTTTCTTTGCTGGTTTCTCTTCTTCACCTCAACCCCCTACTGTTAAAGTACCCCCAGCGCTGAGTTGTTGGTCCTCTTCTCTATATGAACTCATTGCCTTGGTTACCTGATCAAATCCCATGGTTTTACATTCTATCTATATGAAAAAACAAAACAAACAAACACACAAAACCCACAAAATATAAATGTATACCTCTAGCCAAGATCTCTTACTTTAACTCCAAATTTAATATCCAGATGGCTAATAGAACTCAAAAAATTTCTGATGTTCTTGCCCAAACCTAATACAAACATTTTAGTTGATAAAAGCTCCATTTTTCAGATGCTTTGTCAAAAAAGTCTTGTAATTTTGGTCCCTTTATTTCCTCATTCCCTACATTGCATCCATTAGGATATTGGCTCTAGATTAAAAATGTATCAGAATTGAATTACTTTGCATCTCTCTGGCAACTCTTTCTTGCAGCTGCAAAGCTTCCTAATAGTTCTTCCTGCTTCTATCCTTTTCCCTTAGAATCTGTTCTCAACACAGAAGTCACAGTAGTCTTTTAAAATACAAACTCAAACCCTCCATAGGATCACCAAAGTTT
Source organism: Pipistrellus kuhlii (assembly GCF_014108245.1). NCBI lineage: Eukaryota > Metazoa > Chordata > Mammalia > Chiroptera > Vespertilionidae > Pipistrellus > Pipistrellus kuhlii. The sequence goes on along the minus strand of NW_023425515.1, from coordinate 133,183,779 downwards.
TCATAGTGGCTTCCAGGCCTTATATCATCTGACCTTCATAACCCCTCTGATTTCACCTCTCACTACTCTCCCTCTTGCTTACTCCACTCCAGTTACACAGGCCTTTTTACCTCAAACATGACAGGCATAGCCTCTAGCTATCTGCACAATGAGTTTCCTCATCTCCTTTAAGTCTCCTTAGATTTTACTTCTTTCATGAATCCTAACCCTGACCATCCTACCCTGATCAGGCATTCCTGGTCTCTCTTTCCTTGATTTATCTTTTTGTTTTTCCATAGCCATTCTCACCGTCCAATGTTCTATTTAATCTGCTTATACTTATTGCTTATTTTCTGTCTTTCCATGTTATAATGCAAGCCACAGAATCTTTTCTATGTGTTCATTGATGTATCTCAGGTACCTGGAACTACCTCAGGTATTTCCTTAAATGAAAGATGAATCAAAAGATCACTGAAAGAGCAAATAAATATACTGGTTCTATAGCTATCAATTTACAATCAATGTCATAAGAAGCTACAAATGAAATAATAAGCTTCTATAGCCTCACTCTAATTATCCAATCATTGCCCAGTCCTGCTGCCTTTTCTTGATTATTTGATGCTTCTGATCCTTTCTTCCCATTGTGGAGACCCTTGACCTTCACCACCAGAATTCTCAGAACAAATTACAATCTTGGACTGTATCCATCCTGAGTGACACAGAATTTATATATATAAAAACCTAAGTGACTGTCTGACCATCTGACCATTTGCTATGACATGCACTGACCACCAGGGGAAGACATTCAATGCAGGAACTGCCGAGCTGTTTTTCCATGCCTCATCTCATTTGATTCTCACAGAAGTCTTAGAGTAGATAGATATGAGACTCTGTAGAATCCTATTTTCTTTTCATTAACAAGACACAAATAGTGATATTAAAATATTCTTTCTAATTTATTTTCTTTCAATATGCACAAATCCATGGATCAGGACACTAGTAAAATCTATAAAATAGCTATCTTATATTCCTTCATTGAAAAGTATGAAAGAGAAGTATAATAGTTAACAGTTATTGAAGACAACTTATGTGGCAAACATTATTCTAAAATTTTATAAATATATACTCATTTCTTCCTTACATCAACTCCTACCTCACACCTCTCTCCCTATTATTAGATGTGACCCATCTGGACAAAAATCTTAAAATTACAAAAGTGCAACGAAAGATATAAAACTAAGGAAATAAGCATGGGTTTTAACATTTTTACAGAAAAATATTATCTCTGTCAAGCACAGCTACCATATTTCCATAAAGCCAGGTTGAGAAAGCACTTTTGTTGACACACTGAAGGTCAAATAGTCAAGGGTAATTAGATTTCTCCAAGGTAAACCACAGAGATGGCCTAGTTAGAAGTGGATATAGAATATTTACTGCCTACCCATAAATATACACTGACTTGCCAAACATACTTAAGTCCATTTCTAAGTACTTTTTCGGTATATTTGCAAATCAGAGTTATATGTATATATGAATCTAATATGCAAATATATATATATATATATATATATAAACTTTAATATGCAAATAGACCGAATGGCAGAACAACCAAACAACTGATCACTGTAATATTGCACTGACCACCAGAAGGAGCATGCAGAACATGGTAGGTGTAGGCTGTGGAGGGATGATGGAGCAGGTGAGTGGGGTGCCAGACCCAGGCAGGCCACCAGTCGCTGTCATCAGGACAAGTCTTGGAGGTTACTGAAAATTCGTTGCTTCTGCTCGTTGCTATCCCACCCAGTGGTCACACCTGCTGCTGGCGTTGGCCCTGCTCACACTCGCTGATGGTGCCCGATGCTGGCCCAGATTGCTTGGCACTTTCAGCAGATGCAAGTGGCAGCTGCCAGCCCCAATAGGAAGCTGCCTGCCCTGATTGCCCTTCAGAGCTTCTCCACCTCCTCCTGCTTCTGAGAGGCAATAGGGTGTGGCAGCCACCACTCACACCCACTGCTGGCACAAGTCCCACTTGCACCCACTGCCAGCACCAAAGCCACCAATAGCATCTACTGCCAGTAGCAGCTTCACTTGCACCCTCTGCTGGCTCCAGGCACCAGTCTTGATCACTCAACACCATCAGTGGGTGCAAGAGGTGGCTGCTGGCCCCAATTGTCCCTGAAGGCTTCTCCACTTCCCCCTGCTTCTGAGGGGCAATCAGGGCAGCAGCTGCCACTTGCACCTGCTGACAGCACCAGCTCCATTCTCATCCACTGCTAGCGCCAGCCCCAATCACTCTGCTCCATCAGCAGGCAAGAGTGGGGCTTCCAGGAGGCAGGGGACATAGTGGGAGGGGCCAGGCAGGGACACAGAGGATGGACAGACACCAGTCCCTGTGTCCACCAAGACCCACAGTTTCTTCAAGGTGCACAAATTCATGCACGTGGCCCCTAGTTCTTACGTATTTTGTTACTAGTCTTTTACAAAACTGACTAGCTTCACCCTCAAAAATGTACTAGCTTACCCATACACAACTCAGTATTATTTCAAGTGGTTTTTTATTACCCTATTTCACATCACAGTAACTATTAATACAAGAAAAAAAAGTCATTTCAACTAACTTTCTTAAAGTCATCCAATCATGGATGTAACATTCTCAAAGTTGAATATTTTCACTTCCCCTGGATATTTCTCATTAACTTGTTCAGCTTACATTTGTTGACTGCCTATTGAATTGCAGTTATAGATCTAAACAGCACAGCCCCTCAATCAAAGAATTTAGTGTCTAACAGTAAAGGAGAAACCAATACACTGGAAGTTTCACATAAGAACCCTAACATCTATAAAAAGAAGACTATATAAATGAGACATTTATGTTCATAAAATGAAATGCTCTGGCATATTTCTTATTTTATTCAGGTTGTTGTGAAAACAAGTTTAAATAGCATTAAAAAAATAAAATAAAATAAAACTTCATGAGACCATACAATGCTGTGTTATGTGAATGGTATCTAGAACTCCGAAAGTCCCCTGGACACTTTGATCATATTCAGTGCTAGTAAAGGGAAGCTACAGCCACATGACTCCCAATCACAAAGCCTCTCTCCAAAGCAGACTGAGGGTCCCTTGCCACTTTACTGAGCCAGCTGCAGCATGATCTCACCCCAAATTTGAGCGATTGAATTATTTTTCGCAGTGAGGTTTTAGCAACCATTATCACTATCCCAGGAAGCTGTCCTTTCTTAGAGATAAATTGCCATAGGAAACTATGTTTTCTCCTTCAGCACATATTTCCAAATTTCATTGCTCTGCATGGAGGGGAAGAAGCATATGTCGCTTCTCAACACCACTCACTTCAAACAACATGGTTGTTTAGGCCAGAGGAGCAATGGACATACACCATCCAGAAATCTCCTTTATTCTGACAGGCTAAAAATACCACAAACCTGTATTAATAACATGCTGTTTTTGTCCATCATCAACCCACTAACTGCCACCAACGCTTCAAAACAGTATCAGGACTCAAAAATCCTCCCCAATCTCCCACCCCTCTTTTATACATTTTTCTTTTGTCTCCCAAAGAAGAAGAAACAAACATGTCTGTGATCTTATCAGGTTTACTTAGCAACATTTATTTAAGTTACCAACTTTGTCACATTGTCTTTGGTTTGCAGTAGTGTTGTCACAGAGGGAATTGGAAATAAACTAGCTTTACATTTCAGAAAGGCCCGCTCAAAACCACAGCCAGGGTGGTTTCAGCTGTTGACATTTGGATCTAAAGACAACAATCCTTTTAATCAGCAATCCATTTAATTCAATGTTCTTCCAAAATGAAGGGTAGCAGAATGTGCCACCCCAAAATTTGCCTTTTTGGCATAAGGATTATTTTGAGCTGAAGGCAATTGAAAAAAAAAGAAAAACTCTCTGTTCTCCCTCTATTTGCCTAAAAATAGGCTATAAACTTGTAAAGTTGTTCACCCTGAACCCTCCCCCACTTCCCCTCTCTACAAGGAAGGCAGACATTACCAAAGACAAGTCTAGACCCTTATCAGCACCAGAGGAATCCACATAACAAACTTACTACCTAGTAGCCCTTATCTTCCATTAATTCCCCACATATTAATCTTTCCACAATTTGCCACCCTAGAAACTCAAAGTCCTTTTCCTTTGTCTTGTCACTTCTCTAAAAATCTATTGTTCTTTTGTTAAGATGCTATATAAGCCCAAATTCTAACCACCACTTTGAGATGCTCATCATTGAATATTCCCATGCGTACAAATGCACATGCTAATAAACGTGTTTGTTTTTCTTTTGTTACTCTGTTTTTTATTAGGGCCCCAGCCAATGGACCTAAGATGGGTTTAGGGAAAAGAGTTTTTTCCTCCCTTACAAAAACACAGTAGAGAACAAGGAGAGGTGGTAAATTACTTTTCTCTATCTAAACAGAGATATTACCCACACCTGAAATTATTGACCTGGTGTCTTCTATAACCTCCTAACAATTACAGATAAGGCATAAGCGGACGATGAGCCACAATTTTCATATTTTTAATTTTGAAAACTCTAAAATCTTTTCTCTTTATTTAAGAGAAGCAGAGACCAATAGACACAGTACATCTAATGATCCATTGCAGGTAACATTTTAGAGTTCACCTCCAAAGACAGGACAAGCAACAGTAGAGAAATCTATGGGATTTTGACTAACTATCACGATTTTTCTTTTTTTTCTTTTTTTTAGCTTTTTTTCCATGCATAGCTAAAAAAACACCAAACAGAATCAAAGGCAATTTTTGTAATTAGACTAGATTGCCCAAGGCAAGAGAAAAAGAGACAGGCAAATCTTGTAATTCAGCTCCTAAGTAACATCCTCCATATGATAGTTTCTTCATACATTTTTTAAATCAAGTTTTTAAGTTTTGCATATATACACTGAAATTAGTAAGTGTTCCTGTTGGGAAAATATATTGTTTTGCAACAAGGTTTTCTTTTCCTCTTAAACATACCTTTCCCCCCATATTTTAAAACATCAGTAAATAGAAACAGGTAGAAGCAATAAAGAAAGGAAAACTATCATGAGAGCTAAATAGTTGATAAAATTTATACACATGAATTCATTAATACATACATTAATACATGCATTAAACTATAGTATGAACCAAATCACATGCTCTGGAATAGCAAATAAAAATCTATCATATGCTTTTTATATGAAAAGCAATATAAATCATATAGTAAAATATCTAAATTAAAACAAAATTCATCTTAATTTATCATGTTATTTCTTATGGTCAAAATGGAAAAATGTACACTACATGATAGAAGAGTTGCACAAATATACCCAAAACAGTATTGATAAGAGCATCAAGATCATCCTGGAGCAAAGGTCCTCATAAGATGACACAGCTCCCTGCCTTTTGAACCACCAGTTTTTCTCATCACAACATAGTTGAAAAATAAGCTTAGCACATTAGTAACAAGTACACAAACTGAAAGGAATAGTTAAGATGGTAAAAATAACTAACTTTCCAAGATTCCAAAAGGACTAGAAGTATACTCTAAAACTAATAAGATATAATTTTATAAAAAATGATGGTATAGTTCCACAACAGGATCAAAAACTCAGGTACAAAATTAGAAAATGGTAGAAACATAGAAGTGAGGATCTCTATATTAGAAAAACTCTCAAATGTAATAATTTGAACACATGTATGGCTTCAAGCATTTTAGCTCTCTTATCTTTTTCCTCATCTAAAATCTGGGCAAAACACTATCTACCTCTCACAGTTATTGGGCAATTCAAGTGAGATAAAGTGTGCAATAGATACTGGGTTCAGGGAGCCTCTCCTGCCTCCGCAGAAGCTACTGGCACACTCAGAGGACCAGGATGAGCGGGAGCGGCAGGCAGGAGCAGTAGGCAGTGTTGCACTACCAGGTTTCAGCTGATCCCTGCAGGCCATGCCCAGGGACCCCATAGGTGCACACATCTGTGCACAGGATCTCTACCAACACTATAATCAGGTTTAGAGGAGCTCAGTTTTAGAGGAATAGAATAAAGTTAGAAAACATCTATTGAGGGCCCCATGGTCACTCAAGGAGCCCTCAACCTAGAAACAAATGATAGCATAGTTTATCTAGAAGAAGCTGGTCTACATGTTGTCAGTTCTGTATGCAAAGTCAATGAGAAATCGTTGTCTGAAGCACCTTTAAATCACCCACTGCATCTAACCCAGTTTTTGCTCATTGCACCTACTCAGTAAACATTTTTTTAATGAATATCAAAATATTGCCTAGAAAAGAGAAGATTTGGGGAGAACAAGAAGACTCTCTTTAATGTTTTGAAATTTTAACTTAAGGGACAGACCTGTATTTGTAGCTTCAGAAAGCAAAACTGAGACAAAAAGATTGAGGGGTTCAAGAGGCAGAATTGAATATTTGGCGGGAAAACATTCAAATAATTAGAACCACTGAAACAGAAAGGACTGGCTTAAGAATTGGTGAGGGCCCTGTCACCAAGAGTATATGAAGGAGGCTACTTGAGATGATCAGGGTGAGGTAGAGGGGATTCCTACACGGGCTACTGGGAGCTGAACTACATGGGAAAAGATACTTTCCTTTTCAGAGATGCTGATCTGAGGTTTAGAATGCTAAATATTCAGTTTAAAAAATAAAAAATAAAAACCTACGAGGGAAAATGTAAATTTAAAAATGTTCTCATGTTATAATGAGGATTCGATTGAATATACAGCATCCAGTATTGGTATGTAGAACCTACAGCTCTGTCTTCATGCAATTTTGAAGAAACTTCTCATAAAGTCCTTGGTTCCATAATGGAAGACTGAATTGGAGCAACTATTCCATAGTTGATCAAATGCATAAAAGGAATTTTTGCCAGTGTGTTTGCAAAAGAGTATCATTGCTTCATATGTAACAATCTATATAACAATTCTCAGATTCAGGTTCAGATCCCCAAGACAGCAACCTCATTTTGCCTTGAATAACAGGAATCAAGTGCAGTTAACACCAGACCAGAGTGAAAAGTGTGTCCATGTCTTCATTATGGCTGCCCTCCAGGCCCTAATATTTGCATACCCCGTGCTGAATCAATCTAAAAAATACTGATAACAGCACTGCGGGCTCTCAGTCATAGTAAACACCATGAGGATGATGCATGAGAGTCCTATACTTTATAAACATTGTTCTGTAACAGTGAAGATATTATTGCTATAAGGTTAATTAAGGATATTATATTTTATCTAAAGTTTGGTCTTTTTTGTGCACCTCTACTCAAAGACCACAAGCCATGGTGTCCTTTTGTGAGGACAATTAAGACAAACTCTCTAAGACCTTAAAGAAAGATTTAGATAATGGGTATAAATTATACCTTCAGAAAATTTATGTACTTGTCCTCTTCTAAAAATTATATAGTTTTGCTTTTCTTTGCTTCAAAAAAAGAGAAGGAAGGAAGGAAGGAAGGAAGGAAGGAAGGAAGGAAGGAAGGAAGGAAGGAAGGAAGGAAGAAAGGCAGGCAGGCAGAAGGAAGGAAAGAAGGAAGGGAGGAATAGTATGCTAAGTGAAATAAGCCAGTCAGAGAAAGATAAATATCACATAATCTCATTTATATGTGAAATCTAATGAACAAAATAGATCCAGAGACATAGAAGCACAGAACAGACTCTTGGTTCTCAGAGGAAAGGTGTTTGAGGGGTAGCAGTGGGGAGAGATTAACCAAAAAAGTTGTATGCATACATGCATAACCTATGGACACAAACAAGGTATGTGAAGGCCTGGGGGTGGTGCAGGGTGGAGGAGGTCAATGGGAAGAAGGGAGATAATTTATGTAATTCTTGCAACAATTAAGATAATTTTTGTGAAAGAAAGAAGAAAAGAAAGAAGAAAGAAAGAAAGAAGAAAGAAAGAAAGAAAGAAAGAAAGAAAGAAAGAAAGAAAGAAAGAAAGAAAGAAAGAAAGAAAGAAAGGAAGGAAGGAAGGAAGGAAGGAAGGAAGGAAGGAAGGAAGGAAGGAAGGAAGAAGAAAGAAAGAAAGAAAGAAAGAAAGAAAGAAAGAAAGAAGAAAGAAAGAAAGAAAGAAAGAAAGAAAGAAAGCAAGCTTGATCATTTTTCTTTTCCGTTCTCTTAAGATCCAGGGTTTATGAATGACTGACAATCTGCAGGATCCTTTGCCTGGTCCCCAGCTCTTTTGTGTTTGTTATTGTATCAGGGACACTGATATTCCATCCCAGGCCACTTCAGCAGCACAATTCAACACTTTTATTTAAAATGTGGTTTAAAAAATTCCCCAATTGAGTTTAGCACATCCCAAAGTACATTTCTAAGGTAGGTCACTGCCAAATGGCCTGCCTTGCTGTAAACAAAGGTAGGAGCAGCTAGACCAACAAAAGAGGTTACATTTGTTTGGCAACTTCCTCCAGATTATGAAGAGTGAGAAGCTCAGATGAGAAGTGGTTCTCCTTTGCAGTAAACTAAGCAGAACAGGAAAGAGTAAGGCCCAAGGCCCAGAACAAAGGACAAAGCAGGAGAGGGATGCGCCATGGGAATGTTTAAGCTGCTCAGCAGGGTCACAGGCCAAAGCACCACGTAAGGCCTGCAGTGCAACTTGACTGCCTGGCCCTGCTCGAACCCACACCAGCAAGTCCCAAACAGCTACTGCAATCCACCGCTCCACCCTATTTTTAATTGTTTAACTAAACATGGTGCAATGAGGTTGCACTTAAGCTGTCAAAGGCCTCACAACCTTACCTCTCCAGAGGGCGTCTGACTAGTTGGCTCTACCTTCCTGCTGTCTCCTCCATTTGCCCAAGGTTGTTAGAGTAAATTCAGGCTCACCCCTTCTTAGGCTCTAATCCACAATCCGTTTTTCATCTGACTTCTAAATGTTAAGATAAATAGAAATCTCATCAGTAAACATTGTGACAGTCATCCTCTTAACTGTCATTTATATAAGCGTATGCACATCTCCTTCTAGATCACGCTAAGATGGATCACTTGTTCAAATATAAACATATTTAGCAGAATTCTGTCATTTCCTCATATGTATATTCATTTGTGAATGACTCACTTCATACATCTTTATAAACCTGAGAAGCCCTCTTTTGAGTTATTCACAGATCCGGGCGATGATGCCAGCAGAGTCACAAGCTGATAATGTATGCAGGGTCAGCACTGGAGAAAAACTAGCCACGGGTCATGGCTCTGGGATCATTGTAATCTGTGTTTGGGCACAAGAAATGTCACAGAGGTTCACCTGAAATTAAATTACCCCTTTCTCTTAGCTTGTTTTGTACCACTTAATCCTCTAACTCTTTATTAAACATTATCTTTCCCATCTGCTCTAGTGAATGTTCAACACCTTGTGGACCAGCTCCGGGCTGATTGGTTTTTATGGGCAACATGATCTCAGTTTTATGCACATACTTAGGATTATCCCAAGGACAAAGGGGGTGAACAATCCATTAACTATAATAAGGAACTGCGCATCTCAAGATAGCTACAGCATATATTTGATTTTAAAAGAAAAGGCTGAATTAAAATATGTCTGCCCCAAAAATGTCTAACCTCCAACACAGAGAAATAGCATTTTCTGTTCTCCATGCTCTGCTGAGCGGTGCTACTAGAAATCACATTCCAGTCCCACTCAATCAGACTTTCCAGCCCTTAAATCTTATTTTAAGATCTGACACTACAGCAAGAAAAAGATCCTCTTGAAAGCCCTCTTCGTGATGATCTGTGAGCAAAAGATGCAGAATGTACACACACACACACACACACACACACACACAGGCACAGGCACAGGCACTTTTTAAAGGAAAATGCATTATTATTGTTTTATGTAGAAAACTCACTTCTTTAGTTACCTTAGAATTACATTTTTGCTTACTTTTATAAAATATCAATCTTGATCCACTAGAACCACATTTGGCAACCTCCTAATTTAAATACAAACATTATTGTAAGTATCTGCACTCCTGTTTTATTAATAAGCTCTGTTTTCTTGGCTGACCCTCCCAACAAAGGCACTTGCTTATTCTGTTGCTCTAAAGCTTTATGATCCTGTAATGATAATTATGGGGACATCTGATCACACTGTATATCTTAATGACAAGACATATCTGGCCACATGTCTTCACAGCTTACTGACTTCGTTGATGAGAGCTGTGGGCTGCCTCCTTGCAAGTTGTATCTCAAGGTTTTTTGTGGGTTTTTTTTTAGCAGTTTGAACTTCATTTTGCAGTGAATTGGAAATATCGCATGCCGCAGAAAAAAACGTAACTGTAACCTGCCTGGTTTTGCACAGGAAAGGTGTGAAAAACAGGTACAGGAGTTAATCATGTACCTGGAGTGAGAGCTTTCAAGCCCTTGCATATGTTTCTTTATTCATTACTTTGCTTAAGGAAAGAATTATAACATGCCGAGCTGAGTGTCATCTTGAAATTGCAGTTCAAGCCCTTATAGCACAGGTGAAAGTCGAGGTAAAGCCAACATGAACAGATCAGGGTTTAAACAGGCACTCGGTGTTCAGAAGGATGCCCATGGGAACAGAGAGGAGGGTGGCAGTTAGAGGGAGAGTTTCTTTTCACTGGGTTCCCTTTTATTCTCATATGAGCGTGTTACCTGATGCTCATATGACTTGAAACAAACAAATGTAGCAGTAACTAGTATTTCCCCCCTCTAAGCCCTAACACAACCCACACTGATCCCAAAAGTCAGCACTAGCGACAGGCCCAGCCCTCACTTCTTTTCCTCCTGACCGCTTGTGAGGGTCCAGTTCTCCCCTGTTCTCTCCACCTCAGCCGGGGCCCTTAGATTTTCACCCTGTCAAAACAAGTTCCCAAGACACTACGGGAATCACTGAATATAAATGAATGCTAACCATGTTGCTTTCATACGCATACATACAAAAGCCTTGTCATACTGAAAGAAAGCATTCAAATCTCTTTTTTTAATATATTTTATTGATTTTTTTACAGAGAGGAAGGGAGAGAGAAAGAGAGTTAGAAACATCGATCAGCTGACTCCTGCACACCCCTACTGGGGATGTGCCCACAACCAAGATACACGCCCTTGACCGAAATCGAACCTGGGACACTTCAGTCCGCAGGCTGACGCTCTATCCACTGAGCCAAACCAGTTTCAGCAGCATTCAAATCTTGATTGTGAGAACATTGGAAACAAATGTCCCTAGATTAAGCAATTGGTTAGGGAAGATGGCTGTGTGTTCTGGTTTGCAGGAGAGTTGGGGGGGAAGGGAGGGGAGGTGGCACGAGGGGAGGGGAGGATATCTAAGACAGGAAGGGAGGAGGGCTGAGATCATGAGCAGAAGGGTTAGCAAGTTTATGAAATATTGTGTTGGAGAATGACCCTAGGGCTCATTGCAGGGCCTAACCAAGTACATCTCAGCTGGCCTGACTGAGCTTAGCTCTGGACAGAAAGCTAAGAAAACAGAATCCTTGCTCCCAGCCCCTCCTGGTGATGCTGGTGTCTGCTGGAACCCTAGCATGAGAGATGCATAACACACTACCAATGAATGTCTTTGATGTGGTATAGCAATGTCACCTAGCAGCACCCTAGAGGTATTAAAATACACTCTGTGAACACTCTCCATGAGATCACCTTAACCTTCCCTAGCTGCCTAATTTTACCATTTTCCCCCTTCTCGGTGTCCTTTTTGGAAACTTCAAACGCTAAGTTTCTCCTTCTATTCACACACACACGTGCATTAGAACACAGTAAGACAAAAGATTGCCTACTTGAAAATTTAATGTTTCACCTTTAGGTGGTTAGTAAGGCCAAACTCATTAATCTTCTTCTATTTGCTGTTTTCTGCAGCATAATTATATGGCATCGACCAGTGAAATTGCTGGTTAAAGGCTGTGTTATGACTGTGTCTGCCTTTCACGTCCGTGTCATTCTGTAGAGAAACTGGCATGAGAATGCTAGCTCCTGTTACAGAACAATGCATGTAAGATCTACCTTAAGACATCTGCTTTTGTGTCAGACTGGGAAATTATTACATTAAGATGAAGCATAATTGACTTTTTTTATCCAAAATGGAAACACCATTATTGTTTTGTTGGTTTTAAAGTAATGAATACCCACTTTACAAAAGTCTAACACTAGAGAACAGTACAAAGTTGTAACTGAAAGTTTATAATCTTCCCTGATTGGGATATTCACTGATATTGGTTTGCTATATATCTTTAGATATAACTGTTATGCATAAATGTTAATGAAAGTTTACTGTACATACTATGTCACAATGTCATTGCAAGTGACAAAATCTAATGTATGCTAGCTTGAGCACAAAAGGTCTCACATCGAGAAAAACCAAGATGGCGGCATAGGGTAGACACCCGAATGCAGCCTGCCACAACAAATTTGAATTTAGAACTGAAAAATAGGGGAGGCATTGCCCTGAAGCACCAGACAGCTAGCTGAGAGGAGGCTCTGCCATCTGGGAAGGAGAGAGAAGGCACACTGAACCTCAGGAACTGTGAAGAGTACGGAAACCCTCCTAGCTGAGACACTGCTGATCCTCACAGCCAATTGGCTTGGAAATCAATGCTTCCCAGTGATACCAACAATAAGCAAGGCTTAACAACAAGACTGCACACACAGCCCACAAAGGGCTACACCAAGACTGTCCACCGCAGGTAACTGGGAAGGCTGTGCTACTGGGCTCTACCAGAACACCTAGCACACAAAGCTATTCCATCAAATCAGGGAAACAACTAAAATGCAGACAAGAAGAAGGACACAAAGGAAGGAGATGGAGGAAAAGAAAAGATTGGACATTGAGTTCAAAACTACAGTTATAAGGTTATTCAATAATATCCTTAAAAAGGCCGATAAAATAAATGAGACCTATGAGGATATGAAAAGGGAGCAACTAGAAATAATAAGGGATCAACAAGAAATGAAGAAAACATTGTCTGAAATAAAAAATATTATACAAAGTCCTAAAAACAGACTGGAAGATCGCAAGAATCAAGACAAAGATTTAGAACAAAAAGAGCCAGAGGACACTCCTCTGCAGAAGGGAGAAGATAAGAGAATCCAGAAAGTTGAAGATAGTGTAAGAAACCTCTGGGACAATTTCAAGCGAACCAACATCAGAATTATGGGGATTCCAGAAGAGAGAGAGCAAGATACCGAAAGAATACTAGAAGAAATAGTGACAGAAAACTTCCCCCACCTGGGAAAAGAAATAAACTTACAAGTCCAGGAAGTCCGCAGAACCCCAAACAAAAGGAATCCAAGGAGGACCACACCAAGACATATCATAATTAAAATTCCAAGAGCAAAAGACAAAGAGAGAATATTAAAAGCAGCAAGAGAAAAGCAGGTAGTGACCTATAAAGGAGGACCCATAAGATTGTCAGCTGATTTCTCAACAGAAACCATGCAGGCCAGACGGGAATGGCAAGAAATATTCAAGGTGATGAATAGCAAGAACCTACAGCCAAAAATAATCTACCCAGCAAAGCTATCACTCAGAATCAAAGGACAGATAAAGAGCTTCACAAATAAAAAGAAGCTAAAAGAGTTCATCACCACCAAACCAGAATTATATGAATTGCTGAAGGGAGTTATTTAGGAAGAGGAAGAAGATAAAGATAAAAATTATGATCAACAAATACGTAGCTATCAACAAGTGAATCTAAAAACCAAGGGAATTAAAAAATCTGATGAACAATATTAACTGGTGAATATAATAGAATCAGAGGTATGGAAGGGGAGTGGACTGACGATTCTTGGAAAAGGGGAGTGGGGATGCGGGAAGAGACTGAACAAAAACTGTGTACCTATGGATGGGGGATGGGGAAAGGACAGAGGGTAGGGTGGGAACCTGGTGAAGGGGAGCAATTGAGGGGGGGAAGAGGATCACATTTGTAATAATCTGAAAAATAAAGATTTATTAAAAAAAAAAAAAAAAAAAAGTCTCACATCACTAAAAACCCCAACCAGATTCAGACATAGCTTGATCCAGGGACCCATGTGACAGCACCAGGATTTGCTTTTCCTGTATCTCTCACCTTTGCCATTCTCCATGTTGGTATTATTCTTGAGCTCTATATGTGTCCCCCAGCAGCTCCAGGATCACTTGTCCTCAGGTTAGATTCTAGCAACAAAAGGCAAAGAATCTCTTCCTGCAATTTCTTACACAAATCTTTTGATTTGCATGGGTCACCAGGGCTGAAATGTCCATGTCCAAACCAATCAGTAGGACCAAGAAAATGAAATATTCTGATTGACCCAGCTTGAGTCTCACATGCAGCCTTGGAGCCAGGTCTGAAATCAACTCCAACTTAAACATATGGGACTGAAGGCAGATGTGCCCAAAAAATCAGAGACTATTAACAGAAGAGTAAATGAAAGCTGATAAACAAAGACAACAGCTGCCCCCAATACCTTTGCCTCTTTTATCACTGGATTCAGGGCCAGTTATATAATTTGTGGGCTCAGTTCAAAATCAAAATATAGGGCGCCTTGTTCAAAACGCAGTAAGAAAGTGGTATTAATGGTACTAATATATAAAGCCCTTTCTGTTCTAAATGCAGTCTCTCCTTTAATTAGTCATGGTGTTTGGCTTTTGCTATACAATGTTGTTCTAAGTAAAGAAAAAATAAAAATTAAGTGTATTAACATGAATGTTACCATTCATCTTTATAGTGTTCTACTATAAAGTTGAGTCAGTTTTAAAGGCAAATATAAAGCTTTTAACTCATATATGGATCACCAAAATTACACAATTTATATTCTGTAGCACAGACCTGAATGTGTACTTCATTCTTAGCAGAACAGTGAAAACTAATTCAACTGTTTTAATTTCACCTCTTGGCCCTGAGTAGGTATGTACCTTCTACAACATTGTCTACCTTCAGGTTACTGATAAGTTAGCAAAGACTTAAAGGAAAAGTAATTATGTGTTGCTCTTTCATTTTACTTCTATGTCTTCAGTTTCAGCATAAATGGTTGGCTATAAAAGGATATGATAGGTTTTCTTGGTCATTCATATCTCTGAAAATGTCATTACCTTCTTTCTGCATTCAAAGCAAGTTCTGGTTTGAATAAAAATCACGGCCTCTGGGAGATGTCAGGGACCTGCTTGCTCGGTCGTAGATAAAGCTCTCTATACTCGCTTTGAATCTCACTAACTCCCACATGTCATGGGTTAACTGGAATTCTGCAAAGAACACATGTATCCCATGTATCTTCTCTTTTCATGCACATGCTTCATTGTCTCATCAAGTTTCACATACAAAACAGAAATTCAAAAATACAACTCTTAAGAATTCTAAGAGCAAAAACTGAGTATTAAACCAAGCTCAGGGCTCCTCTGAGTGTAGGCCTTTTGCAATTGTACAGGCCATAGTCCCATGAAGTGGCCTTGGATCTCAATAAACAGAATGAGACTATTTACATAACCAAAAGAGATTGAAGATTCTGTGGAAAGACTGAGATGTAGTTAATGAAGCCCACTTCTGATTTTAAAAAAAAAAACAAAAACGGAGGTTCCACTGACAGCATGTTAATGGCTATTGGGGGGAAAAAATAGGAATCATTTCAAATAAGTGCCCTGCAACTTATGACTACTCAATCAAAACTATTACACACATAAAATTATTCATTTTTAATGGTTATGTAGTATCTCATTGTATGATTACACTATAATTTATTTTAACAATCCCATATTAACATCTAGGTTCTTTCTAATTTTTCAATAAGACTTTTATGAATATTCTTGAAAAGTTATTTGATTATTTCCATAAGATAAATTTTTAGGAGTATAATTGCTGAGTCAAACAAGATGCCTTAAATATTTTATACACATCATCAAACTGCCTGTCAAAATAGTATGTCAGCAGCATATGAGAAAACCTTTTTCCCCATAGCCAACACTAGTATTACAACTCTTTTTCATCCTTGACAATCTGGATGATAAAAAAATTATATTATTGTATATTTCTTGAATTATGGTCAATGATGAGCATCCTTTTCATACATATTATTAAATTTCATTTTTAACATTTCTGGAAGTTCAAATTCTATTTGAAGTGCCCTATCTCACATTCTGTGAGAGATGAAGGAAAAGAAATGAATCAAAGCAACATGCTATTATTTTCTACCAAAATAAGGGATAAAAATAACAGCAGCCATTTATTAAGTGCTTTCTACATATCAATCATTTTATATACCTCATCTCTTTAAATCTTCACAATCTCATTGAATTTTAAAAATCAAAAGGACTATTATTATTTTCATATTACAGAGGAGAAAACATATGTTTGAAAAGTTAAGTGGCAAAACAAAAACCTTATTGAAATATGGGTCTATCTGAAACCAAAGTCCTATTTGTAAGAGCCTGCTATAAGTTATATATCGCTAAACTCAATCTAATATCTCTAATTTAATATTAATATAGCAAACTGCCCTGCATCTAGTTGAATTAAATCATAAAATAATCCTTAACTGCAGAATGGCTTTGCTTAATATTAAGCAAACCCTGGGGATGTTCACCAAAAGGAAGAATGTTACCTGAACTCTATCTGTCTGGTCAGGAGCTGAAAGGCAACTAGGAAAGCTGAGTATGTATCATTCATCTTGAAGCCTCGTAAAAGAAGGGAAATTGTATTTGCAAGTCCAATTTCTGAATGTCTGAGGAAGCCTTGCAGGAACACAGCAGTGAGGAGTTAAAATGAGGGCCCTGAGAGGGGTGTGGATAATATAGTGTGTGAGGCTCTCCACTGCAGGGAATGTAAATGCCTTATACACTAATTCAATTACATTTTCAGATTATTCAGGAAGACTGGTTTAAGCAACAGCCCAAACCACTGTCGCATCATCCATGCATACATGCAGAAGAGTTCAGAGAGCCAGGTCAACCCTAACTATGGATTTCTTGACTTTTATGGGCTTAAGTTGGAACCTTAATGTTTAATTAATGTTGAGTTTTGGAGCTG
The DNA here is from genome assembly GCF_014108245.1 of Pipistrellus kuhlii. Classification (NCBI taxonomy): domain Eukaryota; kingdom Metazoa; phylum Chordata; class Mammalia; order Chiroptera; family Vespertilionidae; genus Pipistrellus; species Pipistrellus kuhlii. The sequence goes on along the minus strand of NW_023425515.1, from coordinate 133,166,824 downwards.
GTATTCAAAATGTTTCAAGCAGAGATATGATGGGTCTCAAGGCCTGGAATCTGTTTACATTGGCAGTTAGTAAAAAAAAAAAAATCTACTATTTTAGGCAAATTATCAACCATTCAAAGAACTCAATGGGATCATTTTGCATAAATTATTAATCTTCCAAAATGTAAAAATATTTAACTTGCAATCATTGATAAGTTCATGACTAATGTATATAATTATGAACTTCTGAAAGTCCTTATTCCAAAGTATAACTAAAAACATTCTTAAATTGATCATCTTTAGAGCACGGGCAATAAAGAACCATAAATAGTTTTGCTCAAAGCACAAAAGAAATAAACTAACCAGTGTAAGTGCCTCAAAAAGTCAAGAAATTCTAGAGTGTCTTTCATATTATTTATATCTCATATTGATTTATGCAAGAAATCCTTTCAAAACTGTAAGGCCCTGGTTGTATGTGTGATTTTCTAGAAGGAAATTCAAAAATGACCCAAGGATATAATTTCTAGTAATAAAAACTTTTCTATTACACTGGTTCTCTTTTATTTCAAAAAAAAGTTGGCCTTTGGAAAAGGTGAAACTTATGTAATACTTTTTTTATTTTTTTAATATATTTTATTGATTTTTTTACAGAGAGGAAGGGAGAGAGATAGAAAGCTAGAAACGTCGATGAGAGAGAAACATCAACCAGCCGCCTCTTGCACACTCCCTACCCGGGATGGGCCTGCAACCAATGTAATACATGGCCTGACTGGAATCAAACCTGGGACCTTTCAGTCCGCAGACCGACGCTCTACCGCTGAGCCAAGCCGGTTTCAGCTATGTAATACTTTTTTGAAAGAGAAGAAAAGAGTGGCATTAAGAGTTAATTTCAGTATTTTTTGCATTTAAATAAATAAATGTATTTTCTTTTACAAATATTATTTAACAATATATTTCCCTTTTAAAAGACCAAAGATCAATGTGCTGTAAAAATTGTAATCAGATTGCTACCATTAATGAGTCTTAACACTTTTCCTCACTGTTACTTCTGTTTTGCCACTGTTTATATGACTTGCTTTACCTCTTTCCAAGTTCATTTGCAATACTCACAAGTTTTACTGGGGAGAGTTTTATTTTTCTGGAAACTGAAGATTTTGAGTTACTTTGTTTCCATATTTATAAATGTCTTGAGTATGAAAAGTAAAGTGAAAAGATATTTAAGCTGGGCAAAAACACTGCTTATAAAATAGTCACTCAGGAATAATCATCTCAACAAAAGCCACTATTTGTGCAAAGACAAAAGGAGCCAAATTCTGTCCTTGGATGTGCACACACAGCTCCTATTAGCTTTTGAAAACAGCTACGTGAGTGTAGCCAGAAACAGTGTTTAGCCCAATTTGATCTAATTTATCCAGACCACTGCAGCCATGAAAGATAAAGACAGATTATAAGACATTTTGCATGTCAGTACAGCAGCATGATTGTGTTGTTCCAGTCCCCAGGGGCTTCCTTCATCAGGCCAAATGTCAGTGATCACATCTGAGAAGTTTGAAAAGTGTATACATCAAATTTTCTTGCAATGCTACTTGCCAGTGTTGGCAGCCCCAACTCAGAGGATGCAATTTTTTCTGTGTTGGGGGCCAAACTCTATCAAATTAAATTTACAAAAACACACACACACACACACACACACACACACACACAACTTGGTCATATGCAAATGAAATTAAAAGCCAAGATGTACATAAAAGAGCATTGACTTTTTAAACAGTTTTTTAAAATCAGTCAAGAGATTGAATGAAAGAAGGTGAAGGGATTAGCCAAGAACATATATGCAAAATCCATAGACCCAAACAATAGTGTGATGATGGCCAGACAGAAGGGGGCATAAATTGGGTGGGGAGGAGGCAAAGGCAGGGAAAAGGGGTACATCTGTAATAGTGTCAACAATAAAAATAAAGTGAAAAAAGAAATATTGAATTGATATGTGTTAGACAATCTAAAGGAGAGGATTTTTTAATAGTTTGCTAAATTAAATTCCCTTTAGAAATTCTTATAACTATATACATGGTAGTCTACAATGGTAATTTACTCCAGAGTGGACCTTAAATTATGGATTTAAGGTCCACTCTGGAGTAAATTACCATGGAATTGCTTTGTCTAATTCAATGTTTAGAACACTGATGAAATAGGTGTTGACCTCCTGCCAAACTGCTGCCTCTGCACACTATACATATCTTGAATATCAGATAACCATCCTTTTATACAATATGATACAATTAACAATGAGACCACCAGCCTCCTCTTTTTTCTTTCATTTGTATCCTATACAGAAAAAAATAATAATTTGGCAAACTACTTTGTAAATCCATGTCAAAGAACACACTACCATTTATAATAGTTAAGATTTGGAAACAGCCTAAGTGCCCATCAGCAGATGAGTGGATTAAAAAACTGTGCTACATCTACCGAATGGAATACTATCCTATCTAATAAAAGAGTAATAAGCAAATTGACCATCATTCCAACTTACAAGATGGCTGCCCACATGTGGCCAAAGATGGCTGCCACCATGTGAACACAAGATGGCCACCACAAGATGGACAGCAGGGGAGGGCAGTTGGGAGGGACCAGGTCTGCAAGGGAGGGCAGTTGGGGGCATGGGCAATCAAGCTTGCAGGGGAAGGGAGTTAGAGGTGACCAGTCCTACAGAAGAAGGAAGTTGGGGGCAACCAGGTCTGCAAAGAAGGGCAGTTGTGGGGGACCAGGTCTGCAGGGGAGGACAGTTGGGGGTGACCAGGCCTGCAGGAGAGGGCAGCTAGGGGAAAACAGGCTGGCAGGGAAGCAGTTAGGCATCAATCAGGCTGGCAGGGGAGTGGTTAGGGGTGATCTGGCTGGCAGGCAGAAGCAGTTAGGGGCAATCAGGAAGTCAGGCAGGCGAGTAGTTGGGAGCCAGAGGGTCAGGCCTAAACAGGCAGTTGGACATTCCTTGAGGGGTCCCAGAAGGAGAGAGTGCAGGCTGGGCTGAGGGACACTCCCCATCCCCACCCTACCCTCACCCCCAATGCATGAATTTCATGTACCGGGCCTCTAGTGCTTCTATAAAAAAGAAGGAACTTTTACCATTTGCAACAGCATGAATGGAACTGAAAAAAAATTATGCTAAGCGAAATTAGCCCGTTGGAGAAAGATAAATATCACAGGATCTCACTCATATGTGGGATATAATGATCAACATAATTTGATGAACAAGAATAGATCCAGAGTCAAATGGTAAGGGAGGAGGGTTAGAGAGCAACCAAAGGATTTGTATGTATGCATGTTAGTATAACCATTGGACATAGACACTGGGGCAGTGGGAGCTTACCCAGAGTGGGAATGGCTGGAGAAGGGGGCCAATCAGGGGGAAAGGAGACGTATGTAAAACTTTAGAAAATAATAAATAAAAAAATAAACAATAGATACTTTCAATGATGAAAAAAAACAACAACACACATTGCCAACTACACTCTGTTCAATGCAGCTAATGAGTACCCTAGGATTCTTGCTCTTGTGATGAACAATTATTCGATACATCTTAATTCTCTGGTACTTTTAGAATGCTTTAGGTCTGCTGCACATGACTGGGGGCCTGATGCAGGGTCTTTTACATAAGTAAAATTTCTTTCCATGTCAACAAAATGCTAACTAAGGCCATCTCAGAACCTCTCAGGAAGTTTCAACTATAGATTAAAAGAAGAGAGTTATACCCTAGTACAGTGATCAGCAAACTCATTAGTCAACAGAGCCAAATATCAACAGTACAACGATTGAAATTTCTTTTGAGAGCCAAATTTTTTAAACTTAAACTTCTTCTAATGCCTCTTCTTCAAAATAGTCTTGCCCAGGCTGTGGTACTTTGTGGAAGAGCCACCCACTCAAGGGGCCAAAGAGCCACATGTGGCTCGTGAGCCACAGTTTGCCAACCATGGCTCTAGTATAAGTAAATTTCTCAACTGTCACAAAATGTGAATGGATATTTTATGCAAATGATCTACTAATTTCTAGAGAAAGGAAAATTTCAAGTACCATGAATCTGCTATGCTGATAGTAATGTGTGTTTGTGTGTGAAGGGAAGGAAGTACACGTGTGTGTGCATCACAGATATACTATGTGCTCAGACTAGTCAGATTTGTACATAGCAGTACCTCTGCAAATAGCTTAGCTTTAAAAATTAAATTTTTTAGCCAGAATAAGGTAACTAAATGTGGTTTAGATTTCTCCAAACATGTTATGCTGTAAAATGCCAGGTGAGCAATGGGTTAATAATAACGGTATAGGACAGAGAAAAAAAGTTAGTACAGTAAGAATATTAATCTATATCTTTCTTCCCTTAGACTTAACATAAAAAAAAAACTCCCTGGTTTTTTTTATTTCCTTCCCCTGAATTTGCAAAAGTGAGCTGGAAAAGTCTACTCCCAATATTTAAGGCTGAATATTTAAGGCTGGGTCATGAATAAGTGTAAGATAATGGTGTGTAGGAAGCACTTATGAAACAGGAACTAAATTCAATGTAGATGATACAGGAGAGATTCCACACTTCAAAGACAGAAGAAATCAAACACAGCTTCAGGGGGTAAAGAACTAACAATCTAAAGTCAAACTAGAGAAGGCTGGAAGTCCAAGAAATTGGGCTACCTACGGAACGGTGAGGTGTGTGCTCCTCAGAGATGTTAGTGCCATCCCAAAGGGTTGTTTTTTCTCTGCTCTCTGCTAGGCTTGAGTGGCCCTGGAACCACAGAGGAGTGAAAAGACTTTCCTGCTTTTGGATAAATGTACTAATTTGTCTGAAAGTTTCCTTAAATAGTCTCAGAAGCTGAGCCAGTCCCTCAAAGTCACGATCATGTAGAACACAGACTGGATCTCAGTGGCTTACACAGCAAGGAAAATGGACACCTGGAATTTTCTTTCTTAACTTTGTGGCTTCGTATCAATGTTCAGCATATTTTTTGGCAATTTCTCAGTCTGTGCATTGAAGTTAATAATAAACATACTAAAGTGCTTTGAGCTTTTGGAGAGAGTTTGAAAACTATATTGAAGTGCTTATCTATACTAAAAACTATCATAACAGAAAGGTATTTGACACATGATTTCATATGTGCAACAATTCTAGAAAGTGGGTTTTATTTTCCCAATCATACAAATAAAAATAATTGAAGGTTCAGAGTAGATAAGAAACTTGCCCAATATCACAACAAGGAATTCAAGGGAGAAGTGGCAGAGCTGTTCCTCCTACATGAAAACTGGTTCTCAAGTCTGTGCTTATCATATCTCAGGGTACTATGGACATAGGACTAATCCTCAAGAAGCATGCTTTTTTTACTTATATGGCCACTCTTTCTTACAGTCATTAGAAAGATTCCTGGTTCCACAAATATGAATTTGTCTGTTTCCTTTTCTCAGTGTCTTCATGGATATATGCTGTTTTTCCTCTCCATAATTAGGTATTATAGATTGCTTTGTTTCTGTTTTTGGTTTTCTAAAAAAAAAAAAAGAAGAAGAAGAAGAAGAAGAAATGGGGAAATACAACGTGTTTGTATCTACAGACAAAGCTGAACTGAATTGGTAATAAATTGATTCTCAAGCATTGTTGTCATTTGCTGGTGCTGCACCTTATGACTGACAATTACCTCATCTTTATTCTCAAACAAGGTCAATGGCATTGGTGTTCTTTGCACTGTGTGAAGGAAAGACAAAGACATGGATTGGCTTTTATTTGATTGTCAAAGTGATTTTTCAAAATTGACAATTTGTATTCACACCTTGATATTCTTTGGGAACTCACCAGGGTCCTCAGTTACACCAAACAGGACAATAACACAAAAGCAAAAAACTGTTAACTATTTACTGTGTCACCAGATATGTCCCCAACATGTCATACAATAAACTGAAACTTTGCCAGTTGAATTTTTAAAATCATCTTTGAAGCCTTCTCCTTAGGCATATTGTCTATGATTTCTCCCTTTCTGCCAACCCTTTTGAAAAATAAAAGTTCACTAGAGTTTAATCAGAATAATTTTATAATCCAATCTACCTCTCTGGGCCTATCTCCCTGCTAAGTCAATTGGTGAAGACCATGTCTCCTTTGGGGTCTCTCCTTGAGCCCTCCAGAATTCAAGGCTGCTTTTTAAGGAGAAAGAACAATTAGTATGGGAAGCTCTCTGAGCATTTTGGTCCACAGAAGAAGAAATGACTATTCCCTATATCTCCTCTTTTTGCTATTTTACTCATTTGTTTACCAAAGCATGGGGCAAAAAGAAGCTTTGGAAAACAGGAATCTGGTGTGCCTTAAATAACACTATATTTCTGCTGCATAGAGTAGTGCCTGAGAACTTGATAAATATTTATTAAGCATTTATTGAATAAATGAAGTCATATGTGAATATGGGATTATCAGGAAATTTTTATTATCCAAAAACTTCATTCTTCTTTTCTCATCATAACAAACTCATGTAATTAATATGATTATAGGAAGATCTCACTGTCTTCCCTTCCATTTCCCATAGCTGAAAATCTTTGTCTAAATGTTTCAGGCCACAAAATCAGATTGTGTGCATCACTGGATATTACTACCTGGGCATCTTGGCTACTGAAGACCTGATCTTTTCCCCATTCATTACAGTAGTTTTAGATAGAGGATAGAAAGATTAAGTAACCAGTAAACCTAAAATTTCAGTAGGTAATAAGATAGATAAATAAGTATGACAGATTAGATAGATGATAGATGGATGGATGGATGGATGGATGGATGGATGGATGGATAGATAGATAGATAGATAGATAGATAGATAGATGATAGAAAGATAGATAGAATGGATACTTATTAAGAAAAATTATGTTGAACACTATTAATTAGTTAATAATATGACACTATAGTGGGTTTTATTTAATCTACACCTTTTCTAACTTAAAATAAGAATGTGGTAGACAGAATTTCCAAAATAGCCCCCAAAGACATCATGCCCTAATCCCCAGACTATGGATATGGTGAAATATGACACCCATAAATGTTACATTACATGATAAAAGGAACTGCAGATATAACTAAGGTTACAAAGCAGATGTATTTAGAATAGGAATATTATCCTGGATTATCCAAGTGAACCCATGTAATCACAGGAGTGCTAAAAAGCTGAGAGCAAGGTTAGAAGGGAAATCAGAGATATTCAAGGCATGAAAATGACTTAACTAGCTATGGAAATTAGTTAAGTGTTCATCAACAGATGAATATATTAAAAATATAGTATGCAAATATCTATATAGATATAAATATATAACTATATGCAATGGCATATTATTGAACCTCAAAAAATACAAAAATCTTATCATTGGCAATAACCTAAATAAACCTAGAGGATATTATGCTAAGAGAAATAAGTCAGAGAGAGAAACACAAAAACTGCATGGTATCACTTATACGTTGAATCTAAAATATTTTTTAAAAAAAACTCAAACTTGTAGAAACAGAGTTAAAAAATGGTTGTGAAAGACTAGGGGTTGGGGACATAGGGAGAGGCTAGTATAAGGGTTCAAACTTTCACCTATAAGAGGAATGAAGTGGGAGGGGTTCATGTATATAATATGGTGACTGTAGTTGATATCACTGTATTGTACTAGTAATTCTGAAATTTTCTAAGATAGTAAACTAAAATGTTCTCACACACAAAAAGCAATGTGGTGAATGTGTTCATTGACTCAATGCGAGGAATCATTTTGTAATGAGTGTGCATACCAAATCATCACTTTGTGCACTTTAAATATCTTACTAGTACTATTTTATTTTTCAATTATACCTCAACAAAGCTAAATATATATATTTATATATATTTGACTCACCATTGCTGGTTTGAAGATGGGGAAGAGGGGATATGTGGAAAGAAATATGAGTGGCCTTTAGCAGCCAATAACAACCCTTGGTTGGCAGGCCACAGCAAAGTGGGCCCTCAGTCCTATAGCTGTGAGGGACTGAATTTGTCCAGCCATCTGAATGAGCTTGGAAGCAAGTTCTTCCCAGAGCTTCTACAGAAAAGCCCAAGTCAGTTAACATCTTAATTTCAGTTTAGGCATATAACCCAGTCAAGTCTTCCTGTACTTTTAATCTACAATAGTAATGACATAATACATTTGTGTTCTTATAAACCTCTAAATTTGTGGCAATTTTTATAACAGCAATCAGAATGACATAGTGTGTTTTTCTTCATATTATTTCATATTAAAATGACAATAGTGTGTTTTCCTTCATATTATTAAAAATAAATATTCATAATGAGTTTAAATATAAGAAAAAATTTCATCCGTAATTTAAAAAAAAAAATCAAAAAACTTTTAATAGGTGAAACCAGCCTCCATTCTATATAATAATAAAGATGCAATATGCAAATTGACCATCACTCCAACATATTCATACAAAATGGTTGCCCCCATGTGGTCAAATATGGCTGCCCCCATGTGGACACAAAATGGCTGTCACAAGATGGTCAGAAGGGGAGGGCAATTGTGGATGAATAGGCCTGCAGGGAGGGCAGTTGGGGGGGACCAGGTCTATAAGGGAGGGCAATTAGGGACAACCAGGCCTGCAGGGGAGAGCAGTTGGGGGTGACCAGGTCATCAGAGGAGGGCAGTTAGGGGTGACTGGGCAGGCAGGGGAGAGCAGTAAGGGTGACCAGGTCAGCAGGAGATGATAGTTAGAGGTGACCAGGACAGCAGGAGAGGGCAGTTAGGGGCAATTGGGCTGGCGGGGGAGGACAGTTAGTAGTGACCAGGCCAGCAGGGGAAGGCAGTTAGGGGTGACCAGGCCAGCAGGTTAGGGCAGTTGGGAGTGACCAGGCCAACAGGGAAGGGCATTTAGGGGCAATCGGGTCAGCAGGGAAATAGTTCTATCAATTACCAAGTCTTTTCATGTTTTTTATTTTGTTTTGTTTTTAATATTTTTATTGATTTCAGAGAGGAAGGGAGAGGGAGAGAGATAGAAACATCAATGATGATAGAGAATCATTAATTGGTTGCCTCCTGCAAGCCCCCAACAGGGGACTGATCCCACGACCCAGGCATGTGCCCTTGAACAGAACTGAACCCAGGATTCTTCGGTCTGCAGGCCAATGTTCTATCTACTAAGCGAAACCAGCTAGGGCAATTACCAAGTCTTTTCCATTATTTATCCTTCTTATCACTAAAATCCATCACTTGCTTTCACCTTTTTCTATCTCATTACCATTCCCTTGCATTGAGCCAGAACATCTGGCCTAGATTTCTGCCACAGCCTTTTAACCCATAAACCTGCCACCACTCTTACAATCACCCAATTCATTATCTTCTCAGCAACCAGAGCGATATTTCTAAAATGTGCCTGATTCCATGTCCCACCCTAGGTAGCTCCTAGTCATCTCTCAAGCCTCAGTTAAGAAATAAATACAGTCCTCTTTCACCCGATGGGTACAAAAATGAGCACTCTTCCATGCATAGACTTTATTTCTAAAATTTTACTTGTTTTTTACTTGTCTTTCTTTTCCCCTATTGTAACATCCCTAGAGGCAGAGGCCATCTGTTACTCCCTTTTGTATTTCAAAAACCAGAGCAGTGGAAATGGTATTCTGGAAGCCAATGGGGGAAAAGCTTCAAAAAAATAAGAAAAGTCAAGTGTTAAAAAGCTGAGAAAATTATGAAACTTAAAATGGGCCATAGTATCTAGCCATTAGGAAGTCACCCATAATCTTAGGAAGACCAGGTGGTTCAATGGGATGAGAAGGAAGTGGGAGTTGAGGAAGTAGAGACAGTGTTTTCAAAATGCTTTGAAGTATAGGAAAATATCTGAGACCACCCTTGCCTGCAGAAAAGCAAACTTTGGCCCAGCAGGTCAAATTAGGATCCTGGAGGTACAAGAAAGCTAAAACCAGAGAAACACACAAGATCAAAATTTGCAGACTCAGAAATATCTGTCTAAAAGAAGTTTTGAGAACAAGAAAATAGAACCTAGCCAGTGTTGCTCAGTGGCTGAGCATTTACCTTTGAACCAGGAGATCACAGTTCAATTCCCAGTCAGGCACACGCCTGGCTTTAGGCTCTGTCCCCAGTAAGGAGCATACAAGGGGCATACAAGAGGCGTGCAGGAGGCAGCTGATCAATGATTCTCTCTCACCATTGATATTTTTATCTCGCTCTCCCTGTCCCTTCCTCTTTGAAATCAATTTTTTAAATTAATCAAAAAAAAAAAGAGGAAATAGAGAAGAGCATGATAAGCAAAGAAAGGAAAGGAAACAGGCAAAAGCTCTCAGAATTAGAGTGACCTGGAGTAAGAGTTACCTTTTTTTAATCCCAATGCACTGAGAATGGAGAGGTAAATTGCAGGTGGAAGACAGGGTTGGCTGTACATAAAGGCCAAATGTGAGAGACAAGAACTGAGTTGGGGATGTTAAAGTAGTAGTAGATGGTGAAGACCAAACTTGATCATGTCAGTAGGCTGAATAGAGGGAGCCAGAGAATAGAGAAAGAAGGAAATTGACATATAGAGAAGTGGACTAGAATCCAATACACCTGAAAGGTTAAAATTAGAATGAAGGGAAGCTTATCTTCCTTCAAAACTGAGGAAGAAAGAGGTTAAAATGTGTGTGTTTCTGTGAGTGAGTCTGCAGGAAGAAGCAAAGAAAGTTCAAGGAGATGCTCAGAAACTGCAATATTCTCTGAAAATTATACAGCAGGGCTAAAGGTTGAGAATGAGAGGGATGAGAAGAATGACACAAGTTTAAAGGTTTGAAACAGCTGCCTCAGGAGGAATTCTAGAAGCCAACCAGGGACAAGTAAGAGGATTGCCAGGCAGCATTGAGGGCCCAGCTGCAATCAGATCATTAAAGAATAATGACACTTTCCTGATTTTTTTTTATCTCCATACACATGCAGTTAATGTTGTCCTGTTTGTCTATGTTCAAGAGAAATACACTGAGTTTAAATAAAAGAAAACTCTATTGAATGTTTAAAAGTAAGTTCTGTAGTTAAATGGTTTGGTGGGTATTTATGGTTGATTTACAAATATTGGAAAATTAAGCATTTTTGTAAATCACAACCATATGTATTTTCTGCTTGTGTCTATTCATTTCTACTTTTTTACATTTGGCATTAAAAAAAAAATTAGGTGGTTGTGGGGAAACAGCAGCCAACAGGGTTTTGTGGATCACACAGCCCCAAGCAATTAAGGCGCCATTGTTAATTTTCAAATTGTCATAATCCATTTGAGAATTTAAGACAATTCAAAAAACAATTATGACTGAATGAAAAGCGAATTGGGCAATCAACTGAGATGAAATTCAGCCCAGAGAAACAAAACATTTAGAGGGGAGAAAAAAAGTAAAATAAGGGAAGAATGAGTGGCATATGGAAGTGACTAATTGTGTACCGATGGTCTTTAAAGACCAAGGTTAGTTGACAAGAAGATGGTGGCGGTTTGTGTTATACTGAATGAGATTTAGTTGTTTTGTTAACTGCAGCAGATCTGGTTTTTCATGTTTAAGTTGCACAATAAAAATGTTGAAGCTTACCCAGATGCACATAGATACAGCTATATGTTGTTTACCTAAGAATATCGTAAAGCAGCAAATAAACAAAACCAGTCCCCACAAACGTTATGGAGCAGCTTGTAGCAAAACAGAATTTCGATTGCTTATTCTCACTCTATGAAGGAAGATTCATTTGTGATGCAGCTAAGTGAATTATTAAACCATATATAAGCAAGTTCAAATCAGCACATCCTGTGATTTTATTTCTGGAATTTGAAATAAATGTAGTAGCAGAATCACCTTTATCATCAACCAACTTTAAACCACCCTGAAAATACTTGATTGAAGGCTACTCTAATGTGTCCTGAATGAATTTTTTTTTTTAATTTTTTTTTCTCTCTCTGAAATCTTACATTTTATCCAAGCAAATAGTCCCAGGTAGGGGACTCAAATATGTGGCTCCTGTCATTTCAGTTCTTACTAAACCTTTATTCTCCTCCAAGCCATTTCCTTCTGTTCCAATCTTTAGTCTATGTCTTTTTAAAGGCATTAGCCAAGATTTATCTCCAATCTGATGCTTTCCTTGGTAAATCACATCCCATAATGATCTTTTTCATGGTTTGAATTTCCTCTGAACTCATTCATTCATTCACTCATTCATTCATGCATCATTGTGCACTTACCATTTAGGAGTCCCATAGCATCAAGTTCTGTGTTCTACAGACAATTAAAGTGCGTATATTCTATGCTTCCATGGGGCCCTGAACCTATGTGAGGCTCCATAAAGTTTATAGAAAGAAGTATATATAAGTATCTGTTTCTATCAAAAAGATTTAGATAGAAATCCTTTTAAAACAAATTATAGTACAATAACATAATCACAAAATAAAAAATAAAAAACTCAAGTAATAAAAAGGGAACAAAACTAGAGGCCCGGTGCATGAAATTCATGCATGCAGAGGTGACCCTCAGCCCAACCTGCACCCTCTACAATCTGGGACCCCTCAAGGGATATCCAATTGCCCGTTTAGGCCTGATCCCAATAGGATATCCCTCTCAGACTTCCCTCTCACATGCTCCCAATTGCTCACCTGCCTGCCTTCCTGATTGCCCCTAAGTGCTTCTGCCTGCCAGCCTGTTTGCCCCTAACTGCCCTCTCCTTCAGGCCTGGTCACCCCTAACTTCCCTCTCCTGCAGGCCTGGTCACCTCTAATTGCCCTCCCTTGCAGGTCTGGTCCCTCCCAACTGCCCTTCTCTGCCGGTCTGATTGCCCACAACTGCCCTCCCCTGCAGGCCCAATCCCTCCCAACTACACTTCCATGCTGGCTATCTTGTGGTGGCCATCTTGTGTCCATATGGAGTAGCCATCTTTGAATACATGGGGTCAGCCATCTTGTGTGTTGGCGAGATGGTCAATTTGCATATTACTTTTTATCAGTAAGATAGAGGCCTGGTATACCCCAGTGGGGTGAGCTGGGCCCTCCCTGGAGAAGAAACACGGGTTCCCCAAGATATGTGATCAGTGCTGGGCTCCCACCAGCAGGCGAGGGGATCCTAAGGCAGGAGCTGGACGTGGAGGTCACGGGGGCATAGGATACCAAGGAGACAGAACTAAACCTCAATCACCCTGCTTGGGTGGGGGCCAGCTGGTTTACCCTAAATAGTGTCCCAGATCAGAGTGTGGGTTCCCTTGGGGCATGAGGCAGCCTGGGTGAGAGGCCTGTGGTGGTTTGTAGGATGGCCACGCCCACTGGCAACCCAAGCAGAGGGCCTGGTATCTGGAATTTATTTATCTTCTATAATTGAAACTTTGTAGTCTTGAGTGGAGGCCTAGGTCAGCCAGGGTGTGCAGAAAGCTTGGCTTTCTCCATTACAGTGGAAATCCAAGCCTCTTGCTCGCTCCGTGGCTGTAGCCATCTTGGTTGGATTAATTTGCATACTCACTCCTGATTGGTTGGTGGGCATGGTTTGTAGGTGTAGCAGAGTGATGGTTAATTTGAATATAGTTCTTTTATTAAATAGTATTTTCCTCTAAGTTTCTAGCAGCTAAAAAAGGGAAATTAAATGAATCATAAAGCTCTCATTCTCTAATAAAAGAAATGCTACTCATTCCCTAATAAAAGAAATGCTACTAAAACAAGATTCTAAGTTGAGCAAGGATGACAAAAACATGGCATAGCTGATACTAGTAACACAACCTCAGAATCCTTCTTTGCACAATATTCCAGTGAACTACAAATTTATCAGAGCTGCTACTCAAAATAAATTCTCAACATCTCTTTTACAAATGTTCTTTTTCCTCAAGAAATTTTCCACTTAAAAATAATAATAAAACATGTTTGCCTATAAAAATTAGAGAACATTATTGGCCCCTCTTGCTCTTTTGGCCAAGAGGGACCCTCTTCTCACAATCCAGTTGCCCACAGCTGCTGCCTGAGCTTTCTGTTCATGTTGTGGTTGAAGCCTCCTGATGACTGGTACCATGGATTTGTCTCTCGCCCAGTGGGGTGAGCTGGGCCCTCCCTGGAGAAGAAACACGGGTTCCCCAAGATATGTGATCAGTGCTGGGTTCCCACCAGCAGGCGAGGGGATCCTAAGGCAGGAGCTGGACGTGGAGGTCACGGGGGCATAGGATACCAAGGAGACAGAACTAAACCTCAATCACCCTGCTTGGCCCCAGAGGATGGCTGGTTAGCCAGTGATGGGTAAGATTCCTCAGGGAAGGAACAACCTAAGACAGGCACAGTCAAAGAGGGGCCATCAGGAGAGAACTTGGGGGTCAACTGAGGTGGGGCACAGACCCTCACCCCCCACAACTTTGCAGGGGCCTGAAACCTGCTGAGGGAGTTTCCTGCCCCCATGACTGCTTAACTTCCCATGCCCAGCTCAAATTGGGACCCAGGTAACAGACAGAGATTTGGCAGACAGCAACTGTCCTCACACTACAACAAGGATTGTTGGAGTTGTCTTATAAACATGATGTGAAGAAGTGAGTTTTTGATATCTAAATCCAGCCTACAACCAGGAATGCTTAGGGCCTACACAAGAAGGCAAATAATCCTTTCCCCTAATATTTACATGGTAAAATAAGATTTTTTATAGTAATAGATTTGACAGTAAAATAGTAGACAAGTTTTCAGGCTAATTTAAATTGGCTAATTGAAATAAGTGAATATCCTAGAAAAACTAATTGCACTGGACAAAAAGCTGTTCCTAAAGTGTTAACTAAAATTTTTATTGGTAGTTCATCTCAGGATAAAATCTCACAACAGGAAATGAACCTAAAGCAGTCATATTACAGTGCAAAAAATTAAAATTTAAAAGCTATCAAGACTACATTATAAAATTTTCAAAAGCTTCTTAATATTTAAATCAAAAAAGGGGGAAAGTAGAAGAATATCATGTAAGGAAAAATATCCTGTAAATAAATTACATCTAGAAAATTTGTACTTAGAAAATTGATTGTAATGCTAACAGCAAGACACCCATGAAAAACACACATGGTGTCAAAACAAGCCAGAGGAAAATCATTTGGGCAAAAAAATGAAAAAGGATCCCAAGTCAAATTTATAGAAAATATTCCTTTATTAACTTTTAGTTGAGAATATGTTTGTATATTTTCAGAAAACAACTCTGAGACCATGTGGATTCTGGCAACAGAGAGGAATTAACAGGACTACCCCAACCATGAAGACAGAAGAGAAGCAGTCCAGAGATGGAAGACGCTGACGACGCCTTGCCATATAGCAGTCAGCAGCTGTGTGTCACTGCAGGATGCCCAGGACCAAACAAGAGAGGGTTGGACCTGCATTACCACCATTTGTCCACCATCCAGAACTGAAATATCATTGCTGACATGTACACATAAGGAACTGTTTGACATTGAAATTGGGTCTCAAAAGAACTGTTGGCCAAGAAAGAAACTCACTACAGACTGATTCATATGCCTTTCAGCATAAGGATTATTGCTTGTCTCATTTTTTATTCTTATAAGTATATTTTCAGAAGGACATGATCTCACTCATCTAGCAGAAATGGTGAACAACATAGACTGATGAACAAGAACAGACCCAGAGATAAGGAGCCATGGGTCAGACTGTTGGACCTCAAAGGGAGGGTGGGGATAAAAGGGAGAGATCAACCAAAGAACTTAAGTGCATACATATGAGCCTAACCAGTGGTCAAGGACAATAGGGAGGTGGGGGCATGAGTAGGGAGAGGTGGGGGATTGGAATGGGGGGTTGAGGACAAATATGTGATACCTTAATTAATAATTTTTTTAAAATAGAAACATGTTCTTCTCATTCAAGTATGAATAAATCTCTTGTTAAATTAGAGAACAGTTTAAACCTAAACGGTGTCTGCTAATTGACAAAGTCTTATATTTCTGTGTGTCCCTGATAGCCCTGAGTATAGGCCTTGTCCATAATGAGCACATGAAAACCTTTGCCTGGCTCTCTTATAACACAACTAGAGATCTGGTGCATGAAATTTGTGCAGGGGAGTGGGGGCCCTCAGCCTAGCCTGCACCATCTCCAATCCAGGACCCCTCAGGGGATGTCTGATTGCCAGTTTAGGCCCAATCATCCCTCTCACAATCAGATATCCCTCTCACAATCAGGGACCACTGGCCCATAACTGCTCACCTGTCTGCTTGCCTGATTGCCCCTAACTGCCCTCCCTGCCGGCCTGGTCATCCCCAACTTCCCCCCTCCCACTGGCCTGATTGCTCTCAACTGCCACCCCTGCCAGCCTGGTCAAGCCTAACTGCCACCCCCTACTGACCTGGTCACCCCCAACTGACCCCCCGTCGCCCTACACAGCCTGTTGTTAAGTCACTTGGTCATCCCTCACTAATCCTCCTGCTGGCCTGGTTGCCCCACAAGCCTGCTGTTCAGTTGTTTGGTTGTCCCTCACCCCCCAAATTGTCTCCCTCTGGTGGGGAATATAAGTTTTTCTTCTTTCTTTCCTTTTTTATTATTGCCCCAGGCTGACTGTGTTCGGTCATCCATCCAGCTGTTTTAATCGTGATGGCCACTGGCTTTTTATATATTAGGATATGAATTCAGAGAAGGAAGACCCTGATAAATAGTGAAAATTCTGCCTTGAAAATTAGCTGAATCTGAGCCTTGAAAGATGAATGTTGAATCAGTTAACCACTAGAAGAAATATTTTTAAATAAGTAAACCTATTGAATCTATAATCTTGCTTAGTGACTTTTTCGTTGAAGGTGCATTTTCCTGATAATCCTTTGTTCTTCTCATGTTGAGTCCTGAATTCTTCTCTCTTCAGACTTAAATACATTAAAAATCCATAGTTAACAACTCAATTTTATTAGCCTTTGTCAGCCACCAACTCAAGAAGTTGGGGCACTTTGTTGATGTCTTCATCTTTATCTTCCTGAGATGCAAACAGGTTTTGTGTCATCAAAAGAAGTAGTTCTTGTAAGATAAAGAGTTCAAGGAGTAAAAATACTATTTTAATTGCATCAATAACCCACTGACAGCACCTATTAGATTTGTCTCTTAAATCATCCTTTCAGTTTTCACCAAAAAAATGAACTCATTCTCATTTTCCTCCTGTTGCTGGTGGTTAGACGTTGCAATATGCAAAAGCATATATGCTATATTCCCCTCAAATCAGTAAGTACTCAAAATTGTGTGCAAAATATGAATAAAATATTGATTTCATTAAAAATGTTAAGGACTACTTAATTCAAAAACATTTTATATGTTTGCATATTTATTTCTGAATTTGCATATTTGTTTGCATATAACTTGTAAAGATGAATGTTAATTATACTTTAAAATCATTTATAAATTGTAACTAAGAATGTTGTATGAATTTTTAAAACTACCAAATTCTCAAGTACCACTAATTATAAAGTGTCATGTAAAGTACACTGGAGCAAGCCTCATATTGAAAAAATATTGAGATCTTGACAAATAGAAAAAGCAGAATTATTAACTGTGCATGCTGATTAAATGATACCTGAAGCAAGTGAAACTTAAGTGACACTGTGCTTTTCCAAAGCATCCATTTACCTTCACTGAATTATGAGAAACTCATGTTCATAACTAGACAAATATTTCACCTGATGCCTCCATGTTATTCCACATTTAAATGTGAGCTTCTGAGAATTATTCCATGTTCTAGCTGTACTTTTTCTGAAAATGATAAAAGTAAGTAAAGAAGAATCACAATGCATGGTAAGGCTACCTCAGTGGCTCTTATTTCAAATGAGTAAGCTAGGAAGATTTGACTGTCACTAATTGGATTTGTAAAATGTTTTGAAATAATTTAAAAAACATTTACACAAGGTCAGAATGGAACTGGTTTCCAAAAAGAACCATTCAGAAGAATGAAATGTCCAATTAATTACACTGGACATCACCATCTATCGCTCTACTAAATTGGGTGTTAAATTAGACTTTTTAAAAGTACAGTATGTCTTACATTTTAAATCTCTGAACAATTCTCTATTTCTGATAAAACATTTAATTACCCTAGGCACAGAAATGCCATAGATAAGAGTTATTGCTTATGTATCGCTTTTCCTAAATTAGTCACTGCTATAAGTCAATGTCTCTTTAAATTTTTTAAAGAGTTGCAGCACAGTGAAAATTGTCAGTGTCATTTTTAGCTTATTCTAACACCTACAGTCTTGGCAGTAGAAAGGTAATGCTACCTATCAGTTCCTTTTCCTCCACCACACCACCATATCCCTTGTCTCTATTAGTTTAAGGTTAATTTGAAAATGTCTTACTATAGGAAGTAATTATGTTAAATTATTCTATGTTGTTATATTATCAGTGTCCTATCTGAATCCATACTAATATGATTAGAGATAAAGTCGACACTGAAATAACAAGTAGCTCTTAAAGTTCTATGCTTATTAAGTAGCATTTACTGTGCTGGCAGAACAGAACTTAAAACTCGAAAATAATTTGATATTAAAAGACAAAAGTAAACAAATTAGATTGTAAGTTTGTTCTTTTCCTCTGGGTATTAATCATCCCTAGTAAACCTTGTATTGTACTCTTCAAATCTGTGTTAATCAGAATTGAGGTTTTGAAAGGAAAAAGGAAAAAATTGTCTCCCTCTGGTGGGGAATATAAGTTTTTCTTCTTTCTTTCCTATTTTTTCCCCTCAGTATTTTTTTTTTTTCCTACAGTCAATGTCAAATAAGTTTGATGATGCAGAAAAATCAGATTAAAAAATGACCTTTACTTCCTTCACCATTTTTTTCTGAAGAAAATAAAAAGATAAAGGGAGGAAAATAAAAAAGCAGCATCAAGAATTATGCAAACCATACTGGTGGCAGGAGTGGGTGGGGAGAGGTCAATGGGGGGAAAGGAAACATATGTAACACTTTCAACAAAAAAGACTTTAAATTAGAAAAAAGAAAAAGGCAAACTTGGTATTTACATGAAATCCCCTGCATCTTAATAAATTGGATTGCCAAAATTCACTTTAGAACCTGTATTTTTGAATAAGGAGTTTCAGAAGAGGAAGGTGCTTAGCAAGGGCCCTCTCCTCCCACCAGATCATTTATTAAGAGTTCCCTTGCTTTTCTCCCTTCTCTGTGATTCTGAAACATTTTCCCATAGCCTGTATCACCTATTACCTTACATTGTTTAAAATATAGTCTCTTCAGTAAGCCTATGGGCCCCCTCAAAGGTAGAGTCCAGGCTTATGAATCTCCAAGTCACCAGTAGTAAAATTGGTACTCAGCACAAGGGAAAACTTACGTTTGTACCAGCCAGTATGCAAAGCCTTGGCCATAAACCATAAGCAAGATATGCCTAGCTCCTGCCTTCATGAAATGGGGAATAATGTGTTGACCTGAAGGACCTTTTAGCATAAAAACTGCATATTAAGTAATAGCTATCAGCCACAAAGCCTATGCAATCGACATTGCAGTTGAAATAAATTAAAATTTTTCTTAAAGCTCTATAGAGTTATTCTCACTGTAAAGTTTAGAAAGAATTATGAACTAGAAGTTTGTATGCCAGGATTCATTTATTCAACAAACATTTATCGAGTACCTACTATGTGTCAGGCACTGTGCCAGGAAGGTCAGATAATAAATGAGTAAACAATTTTTTTTAAAAGTTGAATATAGCCTGTAATTTGTGTTATGAGGGAAAAGAATAAGGTGACAGAGGTTGGGATATAGCCATCAGAGTTCAAGCAGGAAATCAATTTTATACTCATTGGAGCAATTGAGGAGAGTTTAATAAATGGACCCTTTTAAAAATGTAAGCAACATTAAGATAAGCCAATAAGGAACAAGTGAAGTCCCTTGTAACTGCTAAAAAGTGGGAATTGGTACTATCTCTAGGCCTAAAAAGACAAAGATACCAGAATTAAAAGAGAAAGCCATCGCTGAAGGAAGGTCTCCCAACAGGAACTGGCTTTCAGTGCTGAACACAGCATCAATGACTTGTAGTCCAGGCCATTGTGGTAAGAAATGCCCTGACTTCACTCTCCTTCTACTTGCCAATACCCTGTCAAGTCTATAATTGGCCAAAGCAAACCAGATTCTGCCTACTGATTTTGTCCCTAAAAGATCAACTCCTGGGGTAGGTGTAAAGAGGTTCTTAGAGGGGCACAGTAGAACATGTTTGCAGTCATTAGCTGATCCAATATTGAGAGAGGTGAAATCAGAGCTTACTAGATGTGTGATCCTGTACCACTCACTTCAATAAAATGAAGAGGTTAAACTGTAATGACCTCTAAGCTCCCTTTCAACTCAAATCATTTAGGATTCTCTGAATTTCATAATTCCATTTCCTTTTATTTTCCTTCCCATGATGCATCAATGGTGTGGGTATAAATTGAATGTTTATAAATTAGGGTCTGCCTAGATTTTCTGTGAGTTTACAGTCCGAGAAGTGAAGAACGAAAACTTTAAAACTGTCTATCCTGATCTTACCTGTGGAGTTTGGAGCAAAATCTCTGGCTTCTATATAAAAGCTGATTAGGACACCTGGCTCATGTCACAACCAAAGCTAAAACCTCATCATGGAAAATGATTTAATTAAAAGTATCCCAAGTACATGATTTACTTTTCTTGAAGATTTCATCAGGTGTTTTTTTTTCATTTTCAGTCAAAATTCTTTAAAAATCACAAATTTAAATTTAGTGAAAGAAAAATTCAAAAACATGGATCATCTCTTTTTTTGCAACTAATATATGTCAGGGTTTTAGTGTGACAGTCACAAATGAAGTACACTAAATTAAATTATTATTACCATCTCAACTGACTCATTGGGTGGGAAAAAGTTCATATACCAGTATGTGAGTTGATCCACATGATTGTATCACTGAAAAATATAAATTAGCATAGTATGTATGTACCAACTAACTAAAAACTTATATACTTCTCTCTCTCTCTCTCATCTCTTTACCTTTTAATTGTTCTTATGGAGTCTAGATAGCTGGAATTCTATATAAGATGTTAGTATACAGTGGTAGGAAGTAGCACAAACTTTCTTCAGACATTAGCTTATTTCGTTTAACTTATGTCAATTTATTCAATATTGACTTACTAAATACCAGATGTCAAAGTTTGTGTGTCGAATGGTAAAGAGCCAGTACCAGTCTTCATTAAGTTAATCCATCTAGTGGGAGCTGCCACCACCAGATGTCACTAACTCCACCCTTCACCATTCACAGCCTCAGTGAGGCAGGAAACCTCTTCTAACATGAATATTTACCACGTTTACTAAAAAATCGGTACAATTGAATGTCTGCTAATTGAAAAATATTTGACACAAGCTACTATAAACTCTGTAGTCCTTCTATAGTAAATCTGCATTTATTTATCCTAGCAGCCTCTATAAGACATTTGAAAGAAAACAGTGCATCCATTAAGGAGATATATAGTTTTGCTCATCAACAATGTATTGTATCATGCACATATGAAATTGTGGTCCTCTTGCCATGGAGCTTAATTCCTCCCCCAGGAATATACAGACTTCAGGTACAATGATTCTCTGCTGAAGCCTACGATGACCTAAAGCAGACTGTGATATTCACGATTCCAATGTACTTGCTGTATTATGCTATGAGGTTCATGCCATGTAATACTATGTTCACACGTGCTTGTATATTAACCTCAATCAGCACTACTTTCTTGTCTCAAAAATTCCACAAAAAGGTTGGTATGAAAACAGCTTTAAGATGTTGTAGTTATAGCCTCTTTCATATCCAGCCACACCACTTCTGACTCAGACATAATTTGATAGGGGCAGGAGGAAGGCTGAAGTGGAAGGAAACCCATCCTCCTAGCTCACAGATGATGTTGTTAAAAAAAAAAAAAATGTATTTCTGGTTCTCTATTTTACCCAATATTATCCTTGCCCCTAAATGAGACTTCTTCATCCCTCAGATAAATGGACTTCCAGTAGTCCACTTCACTATTTTGACAGATGTGCCTAGAAATGTGCAACTCCCCGATGAAAACACAGCGTTATCTGCTACTAAGATACTCCACCAGGCTAGGCAGTAGGTAACAAAATCAAACAGATGAGCTGACAGAAAAGAGAGAAGATGGCACTATTTATGGGACATGGTGAGAGCTCCCAGAATGAATTTGAACTGCACCTAAAAACGTAAGAGGGAGGGCATTCCATTTGGGAAAAACAGCATTCCCAAAGGAACAGGAAGAAATAGAAAAGATAGATGCCATGATGAAGACAGAATCTCAGACAGAATGATCTCTTCTTCCTTTAAACCCCTTGGTATGTTTTATTCTACCCATATGATACTTATCACAGATTACCTTGTCATAGGTCCTTTATATTCATGTCTCTTTTCCTCTGTTGGATTGCAATTAAATTCATACACAGGCAACAATGTGATGGAGTTGAAATAGCAAAGGATTTATAAGCAGATAGTTATGTTCATGTCCTATCCACATTCATGTATGTGCCCTCAGACAAGTCTCTCAGTCTCTCCTGTGATCTTCATACAATATGAATGGCAATGTTTATATCTCAGAGTTGTTTCAAAGATTAAGTGAGCAAAGTAAGGCATAAGCTGTCTAGTATACAGTAGATACTTAACAAATATGCTGCTTCCCTAATCCCACCTCCATGCTTTGAATAATATGGTTTGGTTTGTAATTGACATAAAATTTATGGTATTCCTAAAATCATTTATTAATCACCTTCAATATTTGGCACTGCTAGGACTCTAAGTGTATTTTCAACATGGGTCCTTGAACAAGAAGTTCAAGTTCAGTGAATTATTCCTTTATTGGACTTCATCATCATCCCTATGGAGAAACTTTTAGGGAAATAAGCCAATTGTATGGTGAATATGGCCATTATCTCCTTCATCAGAATGGTTTATTAATACTATGAGGGCTTTAGACAAAAATTAATAACACAGTTAAAAATCAAAATCCTTACCAGGAGTAAAAATCAAGGGATAAGAGGTTTTATTCACGCTCACAAAATCATTTGATTTTACTAATGAATTGGTCATTTAAATATGATATGGGAAAATAGTTTAAAAACTGGTTCAAGGGCATTACAAAACTCCAGTGTACATACTTTTGTATAACCTCTGCAGCTTGGAAATGGCAACTCCAAGTTGTGATCCAAGATGAGATAATTATTCAAGGTAGCACCATGCAAGCTAGACACTTAGAGGAAAGAGGCCCAGTGATAATTCAGGGTGTGGCCACAAATCATCTCTCCAGGACAGGATTTCCTACACTGAGGTGGTAACTATGGACAAACACAACAGCCCAAAGATGCAGAACAGCAGGGAGAGTAATGAGAGCTCAACCATGCCTTAAGAATAAGATACTGTCTAAGTAGAAGTGAACTATTAATAGAATGGCTCAAAAATAATTTTAAATTAGTAAAATTAGGGAGAAACCCTCTCCCTCACAGAGACTAAGCCTCATTCTCTCTCCTTTTCTTCCCTCTCTAGGATTTTTACCTATTTCTTTATTCTCTTCTATATCTGTGTGGCGAGAATATGTATAAAATCCCTCATATTGGCCAGGCACTGTTCAGGCATTTCACATACAATACAATATTGATTTTATTTTACAATTGCTCTGGGAATTAAATGCTGTTATTAGCCTCAACTTAGAGATGAGGAAATTTAAGGCTTAGAAAAAGTAAAGACTTGCCCAGATTCACACACAACTCACTGGAAGAGCCAGGACATAAACTCAGGTCTGTCTGATGGCAAAGTCTGTGCTTCTTAAACTATTCAAGTTTTATATGTTATCCCTCAAGCAGATACTTTCATTTTATAAATTCATAAGTGTTTTTTCAATTGTAATCTATTAGATGTTTTTGGAAATGAAAACTCCATTTAAGCCTAAGGAAAAAATATCTAATGGTAATATTTCAGCTAAAGTCCAGTGATAACTAGACTCTAGACAGATAAGGACAATAGATACTATCCTAGTGGAACTCAAATTATAGCCCATAGGTGGCTAATGTAGCCAAGTCATAAGGCTGGTCATGGGTAAGAAAGAAAATATTTATGAAATTGCAACAGAACCTCAAAGTTGTATGGTTGAAGGAGAATGATAAGGTCAGACAAAAACTGTCTCCAACGTAATCTCAGGAAAGGGGGAAAAATTGGGAATATTCTTCAAAATGGTGATAAGAACTAGATATACTGGTGCTGAATTTCTCTCCTTTCTAAAATACATCCCATGACTGTACTATGTGTGAGTATAAATGTTTTCTAAGTCATTCCCAGTTTTAAGAAAAAGCAATTGACCATATCCTTTTCACCATTTTAATGTTGAGCTATTATAATCTCACATTCCAGTGGCCTTCTAACTGCATGGTTATAGTCTCCTTACACTTACTCTGAAATTGTTTTTCCATTGTTATCTTACATTATAGTTGCATTGTAATGTCATGTTTAAAGGTTCCCCATACACTTGTAATGAAATCGTTTTGCAGTTCAGAATGGCATCATATTGGCACTTTAAGCAGGGTATCCATCATCCTGTATTGATAGTTTTCACAACAAAACACCCTATTTTAGTGACTGTGAAAGTAAATAGCTGTTGCCAGTGATCTGTTCTTCCATTTCAAACTTAAATGGTCTCATCAGTTTTATTTTACCTTGCAATTTTCACACCCACTGTGGTATGGGCCAAATTTTTACTGTTTGCTTTCAAATGAGGACTGTCATCCCATTGGCTCCTAAATGTTTATATGACAAGCCACTTATCTGTTTTGGTTTGGCCTTTGTGTCATAGATAATTCTTTACAGTTTGATAATCAATTGTTTGGACACTACATTTGCAAGGCTTACTCATATTTTCCGATCAAACTACCTGAATACATAAAAGTAATGTATATAACTATGAAACTTTATTACACAATAACAACAAAGAAAGAATCCCATTTTTCAAATAATAGTACATGAAACATTTGAATAGATTTGAGTAGTGTTTTAAGACAAAGGCTTAAAGAAATACAAAAAATTTGAGAAGAATAAATGTTGTATTATTATAGTTAATGCCAGGTATCCGGCATTTTTGTTTTATTATTTTAAATGCCATCATCATCCAGGGGTGGTAAAACTTTGAGAGGTTAATAATTTGGTTAAAATCTCCACCTCAGAAATTAAATGTTACCTAACCCAAGTCTAATACAAACTAACTCACACTTGGAAGTCGGCCAGAGCAGGCACAAGTCTCCTGACAATAGGCTTCACTTTTGAGATCTTTCTATTCTCTGCTGTTAAAAGAGCCATTACTGCCTCTGAGACAACTCCTCTACAGTGGTTTTGACGTTTCTTCACAGGTCCAGCTAGAAGTCAGAGGAGCAAAAAGAGAATAAAAGTGATAAATTTTTATAGGAAAAGATTTCTGCTAGCATTTTCAAACTGAAAAAAAAAAATGTTGGCACTCAGTCAGAGCTGGGAGCAAAGCTTCAGCTAAGCCTTTATTTTATACAAAACTACTTCTCTGTCTTTAACAGAGATAATGCATATGACTCAGCCAGCAAATCAGTTGGGCCCAAGTGTTAAGTATTGTAAATCCACTTGTTTTAGGCATTTGTGCCTGAGCTAATGCTTTAATATATTTTCTGTTAAGAAGCAAATGGTATTAACTGAAGTAATGATTTCTTTTTATTCTCACCTGAGGATATGTTTATTAATTTTAACGAGAGAGAAAGAGAGACAGGGAGAAATATTGATATGAGAAAGACACATTGATTGGCTGCCTCCTGTATACGCCCCAACTGAGGATGGAACCCACAACCTAGGTATGTGCCCTGACCAGGGATCAAACCAATAACCGTTTGGTATATAGGATGACATTCCAACCAACTGAGCTACCTGGACAGAGCTAAAGCAATAATTTTGGTTCTTGAATAACCCAAGGTACCCCCAAAAAGTGATAATAAAATCTTCAAAATACCCCCTCAAATTTCAATTTTCTTTATTTAAAAAAACAAATATATGTACTCCACAAGAGATTATGGCATGAATTAGGGGAAAGGGGGGGAATACACACACACACACACTCACACACACACACACACACACCACACACACACACTAGAGGCCCAGTGCATGAAATTTATGAATGGAGGGGTTTCCCTCAGCCCAGCTTGCATGCTCTCCAATTGGGCTAATTGGGGACCCTTTGGTGAATGTCCAACTGCCAGTTTAGGCCCAATAGGCATTAGGCCTAAACTAGAATCAGACATCTCTCACACAATCTGGGACCACTGGCCTGCCTGCCTGATCACCCCTAACTGCTCCCCCTCCAAGCCTGGTTGCCCCCAACTGCCCTCCCCTGCTAGCCTGCTCTTGCCTCCAAAGGCCCTCCCATGCCGGCCTGATCTCACCTCCAACTGCCCTCCCCTGCAGGTCTGATCTCTCCCCCAATTGTCCTCCTCTGCTGGCCAATTTGGTTCTGATTGGTTGGTTTCTATGTCAGTCAACATCAAAAGCTCCACCTCCTAGGCAGCCATTGGCCCCCCACAGCACCCACATTTGGTTCTGATTGGTCAGTTTCTATGCCAGTGAGTGTCTCTGAGCCTATCAACGGGGCCTGGTCAGAAAGGCAGGGCTGATCAGCAGCCCCAGGAAAGGCCTGGAGAGAAATGCAGGCACAGCTGCGGCCAAACTGGAGAGAAAGAAAGAAGCAAGTGCTGATCAAAAGCTGCCACAGAGGCAACAGATCAGTCCCTGCTTCTCTCTTCAGGCTTCTCTCTGGCCCTGATTCACTGCTCCCTCAACTCAGAGCTTACTGTAGGACTGACTTCCAGTTGGTAAAACCTTGGTCATTACTGGTCATTACAACCCAGAGTTTTTATTATTATTAGAAGGGAAAAAAATATTATATATATATATATATATATATATATATATATATATATATATATATATATATATATATATTAGAGGCCTAGTGCATGAATTCATGCATGGGTGGGATCCAGCCTGGTCAGGGGGAGGGGACATGGGCAGTTGGCTGGCTTGCCTGCTAGTTGAACTCCTGGTTGAGGGGACAATTTGCATATTAGCTTTTTATTATATAGGATATACACTGAGTGGTGGATTATTATGCATTCAGAGATGATAATAATCTGTTCTCAAAACAGCCTGGTGCTGGCATAAGAACAGAAATATAGACCAATGGAATAGAAAAGAGAATCCAGATATCAACCCAAACCATTATGCTCAATTAATATTTGACAAAGGAGGCATGAACATACAATGGAGTCAAGACAGTCTCTTCAACAAATGGTGTTGGGTATATTGGACAGATACATGCAAAAAAATGAAAGTAGACCACAAATTACACCGTACAAAAAATAAATTCAACGTAGATACAGGACGTAAACATAAGACAGTAAACCATAAAAATACTAGAGGAATCCACAGGCAGCAAAATCTCAGACATATGCCAAAAGAACTTCTTCACTGATACTGCCCTTAGGGCAAGGGAACCTAAAGAGAAAATAAACAAATGGGACTACATCAAAATAAAAAGCTTTTTTACAGCAAAAGAAACCATCAACAAAACAACCAGAAAGCCCACTGTATGGGAGAACATATTTGCAAATGTTATCACTGATAAAGGTTTAATCTCCAACATCTACAGGCAGCTTATACAACTTAATAAAAGGAAGATAATCCAATTTAAAAAAAAATGAGCAATGGACCTAAATAGAATATTTTAGAAAGAAGACAGAAAGAAGGCCAAGAGACACATGAAAACATGCTCAAAGTCACTAATCATCCAAGATATGCAAATCAAAACAACAATGCGGTACCATCTCACACCTATCAGAATGGCTATCCTCAACAAATCAACAAATGACAAGTGTTGGCAAGGATGTGAAGAAAAAGGAACCCTTGAGCACTGTTGGTGGGAATGCAAACTGGTGCAGCCACTATGGACAACAGTATGGAGTTTTTTCAAAAAACTGAAAATAGAACTCCCATTTGACCCAGTAATCCCACTCATAGGATTATATCCTAAGAAACTAGAAACACCAATCAGAAAAGATATATACACTCCTATGTTCATAGCAACACAATAGCTAAGATTTGGAAACAGCCTAGGGCTTGTCAGCAGATGATTGGATCAGAAAAGTATGGTTCATCTACACAATGGAATAATACGTGCCATAAAAAAAAGAAGAAATTCTTACTATTTGCAGCAACCTGGATGGAACTGGAGAGCATTATGCTAAGAGAAATAAGCCAGTCAATGAAAGAAAAATACCATATAATCTCACTCATTTGTGAATAATAAAAAACATTATAAACCGATGAACAAAAAGGCAGATACAGAGACAGTAAAGCAACAAACGGACTGTCAAATTACAGCTAGAAGGTTAGGGAGATATGGGGGAGATAAGAGATCAACTGAAGGACTTGTGTGCAATGCATATAAGTATAACCAATGGACACAAAACACTAGGGGGTGAGAGCATGTATGGGAGCGGGGGGAGGGGGATGGTAAGATATGAACACATATAATACCTTAATTAAAAAATTTAAAAATATATAATAATAATCTTGCCATTCAGTATAGATAGATGATAGATAGATAGGTAGATAGATAGATAGATAGATAGATAGATAGATAGATAGATAGATAGATGTTGGGGTTAAGAATAGCTCCATAATGCCCAGTCCAAATGCCCATCTCTATTGTGAAGCTCTCCCAATTATAACTTCAGTATTGCATTTGGAATGAACCTAAAGAGGAAAATGCATATCTGAATGACCACAAATGAAAAACCTGAATGCTGTTTTTAGATACAAGCTTAATTATAGGCATCTAAATGCTGCCTCAAAAAAAAAAAATCATATAACCTTGCTAAAGGGCAACCTTATATTTTCATGGTCTCTGAATTTCTGTGCCCACTGACTCTGACAAGCATTTATATTATAATCAGTTCCCTGTCCCATTTCTGGAAGTAATTGCTAATTTCAGACTTTCTCCAGTCTGCTCAGAGGCTCAACTGTATGTTTCTCACTCATAGCAGTTAACAGCCCCTTCCTCTTCAGTGGGAAAATTACATCCATAGTTACAATCCCATCCTCTAGATTTCTATCCATTGTAGCTGCCACAACCTACAAGTGTCTATGGCAGCGGTCGGCAAACTCTTTAGTCAACAGAGCCAAATATCAACAGTACAACAATTGAAATTTCTTTTGAGAGCCAAAAATCAACTTCTGCTCATGGGCCACGAAGTTTCAGTCGCACTGTAAGTTTGGGCCCACACGTGGTATTTTGTGGAAGGGCCACACTCAAGGGGCCAAAGAGCCGCAGTTTGCGGACCACTGGTCTATGGTCACACACATTGGCACTTTTCCTCTGGTCTTGGAAAATTAAGTGAGTTTTTCTTTAAGATTCATCTCCTTCCTCTAGGTAGGATGTCATTTAATCAGTTGAACTCTGTCTCGCTTATATCTTAAGTTAAACTCCTCTCTTCCTACTGTCTCCTCTTCAGTCTATCAACATCTTCAAGCTGATCCCATCATTTAAAATAAAAAATTATCTTGATTCCCTGTGTCCCTTGACCTCCATATTTCCCTCAACTATGGCCAAACCTCTCTTTCTTCTCCCATACCATATCTCCAGCTAACCTTTCCAAAAAAAAGCAATATCCATTCATTTTTATTCGCAGTTATATTTTTTTATTCATCATGACATCTTTTAACTCCTTTCTGTTGAAACTACTCTCATTTCAGTAGCCATCTCTCTGTTGCATTGCTACAGTGAGTTGATAACTAATTCCTCGTTAATTACACTCTATCCTCTTTCGACATCAATTCTACCATCCTCTCCTAATGTTTTTTTTTTTTTATAACATTCTGACTATTCCTTCTCTTTTTGACATGGACTCCCCTTCCTCTGTCTACCATTTAGTGGTGTTTCTTTACCTTTTGAATGCCATTTCTTCTCTGCCCTTATATATTCTCTTCCATCCTTGTAACTCCAAGTACCACATGCAAGTGGATATGTTCTCTACCTCTAGCACTCACTTCTCCCCTAAATTTCTGATTCATACTTACAACTCTCCCTAAACAACTCTTCCTTGTCATCCTGTAGAAATCATAAATAACATGTCCAAAATGGCATTTATCATCTCCTGAATCCAACTCCTGTTCTCTTTCTACATGGGTATCACCACAATCCCCTGAGATTCTCAAATTAGAAACTTAAAAATTATTCCTGACTGCCTACTTTATTCTCTACATTAACGAAGTATTTCTGAGTTAGTCCATTAAAATAGTGTTGAATACCATACCCTGCTCCCCATTCCTACCACACTGCTCCCCTACTTAAAAGCCTTATAAGGAGAAACCAGCCTACTTCAATCTCCATGTCTGCCTCCCTTTATTTAATCTTGTCACCCTCAAAGTATCTTCCACAAAACCACCAGTGTGATCTGCCTACAAGAAAGCCTAACTATATATCCCCCTTCTTAAAAACACTTTAAAAGCTCCCTCAGCTATAAGATATTTTCCAAGCTTCTCCACATTTCATACTTTACCTTAAGATCTTCTCCAGCTTCATCTCTCACTTTTTCATGACTTGTATTTTATGGTCTAGAAAGACTAAGTCATTTGCATTTTCCTGCAAATATCGATACCACACTGCTTCACACATCCATGGTTTTACTTGAATTCTAGGGAAAATATCTCAGAGTCCTTTCTCTAAGTTGACTTTGATCTACAGATCAAACAATGTATTTGTTGGGCTTTTTCAGACAACACACTCAAATTACCTCAATGATTGTAACACACCTGGGAAGGAATTCTCTGTCTCTTATACATGGTTATTATAAAGGAAACACAGAGCCAGACCTGCAGGAGAACTGGAATATCATTCTATTGTAGATACAATAGTAACTCCATTAGGGAACACTCCATAGCTCCTTGGAGTATTCCCCCTCCAGAGGATGTGTCTATTGCTCATGGCCCAATCATTCCATCATTATTGTGGCCCATCATTATAATGGTTGTGCTTTACTGCTTTTGCCACACTGATTTATATACTATCGCCATAGTATGACTTCTTTCTACTCTTCTTTCTAGCTCACAGACTTCTCCCTGTATGTCTTTCTGCTCTTACCCCTTTTGTATTATCATTTTTTGTATGACTAGAATTTAAATTTCTCATAAGAGAGGATCAGATAGATTGCTAGATATCATTTGTATGGATTCCATGCATACCTCTTTGGGCATCATTGTCCCCCTTGGCCATTTCATGGGCCACTTTGTGTAAAGTGTCCCTTCTTGGGTGTGTGGGCCATACAGAGAAAATATGAAGATTTCTGAAGGAGTCATTACCAAGAAAATTGGTAAATGCAAGTTAGTCTGTGACCTCTCAAAAGGAGGTGATAAAACTGGCAGAAATTTTCCATGACTTAAAAAGTAAACTTTTTAAATTCTTACAAACATGCCAGCATAATGCCACTCACCATTTATTGAGCAATTACTATGTGCCAAATAGTTTATATCCATTATTTTTAATTCTTTCAAAAACACTGAAAGGCAGTCACCATTAACACCTTGCTAAGAATCAGCAAGTATAATTAGTGTGCTTGAGATGGACAAATGACCTAATAAATGTAAAATCATTTGAATTCAAAAATGCCTTGCTCTAAGGCTAATGTAATTCCATCTGACCCTTACTGTTTCTGGACTATATTCCTCCAGCCTCTTGTCTCTAATTTACTATAGATCACACTGTGATACTACTTAAGAGTTTTCTTTTTCATTCTTCAGCCATGTCTTTGTACAATATAAAAGTGAAGTTGCATCTTTTGACATGTGATCATCTAGTCTCACTCTCTAATATAGGTGAGAACTCCCTTTCTAAATGTCTGTCTTTATCATGCTCAAAAATTGATCAAAGTTTAAAATTGCAGTATGATGTCCTCATTAGTCCCACTCTTCTCTCATTGAGATGATGGTTTCAGTAAAGAAATAGCCCAGAAGCACCTTTTTCTTTAGAATGTAGCTGTACATTTCATATACAAATGTGCTGACATATAAGTAATTTTTTAAAGAGGGAAATGAATGTGGAGTTTTAACTTCTATTGGCTCAGTAAGGAGAAGAGTTCACATTTTTAATAAATGCAGATAAAATTTAAATGTACATTTGAAAAGAGTAGCAAAAATGTGTACCATAGTAGGAATGCAAATATGCCCATCCCTTTTTTTTATGTGAAGTTTTAAAACTGAAAAAAGCTAAAAGCCATGAATAACTACACACCCCCAAGCTTAGCCTAGTTCAAATACCTCTCAGAGGTACTGAGTGGAGAGGAACCTGTCTTGGGATCAGAATGCTATACAACTAAACATGATTGACAACATTTTATTCCTACCTCTCTTTTCAAATTGCATTTACTTCCACAACTGCTCTCTTCTATTGAAAGGGCAATAGTGTTTCTTATTTTAAAACAGCAATAATATTAGAAAAGAAAAAATACTCAAAATTTGCAGATTTTCTGGAATTCTCAATGGAAAACAATCTTTATTTAACATCCCCCAATCACTACCTGAGAATAATAGCTTACAAATTTTTACATTAAATAAATGTAAAGCATTAGAACTGGTGCAATGTACCATTACTTTGACATACTCTAATTTGAAAAGGGTAAATCAATTTAAACCATTTTTGTTTAAAATCAGCTCCTTAGGCTGTATACTCATAGTGGTTGCCAAGTTTCAACCCAAAGTGAATGTTAAGGTCTATGTTATTAACCCTTGAAAAATGAGCTCTATCATGGAAACAATGACAGACCTGGGGACTACCAGGTGCAGCTGCTAAAGCTGACAGTCAGTCAAGTAAGAGTAATGTCTGGTTTCTTCATATGCAAATCACATAATATGTGCTTACCTTTAAAGGGCAATGTCAGATTATTGTAAAAGTGTTTAGATATAAATACCTTTTTTTAAGGAACCAAATTCATTTATACTGAACTCTCTATGGCTGACATACCATGATAAATCACCTCATTACACAAGAAGCCACAAATATGGCTATTGAGGATGAGTGTGATTGTAAATGAGACTGCTGAAACTCTACTTTGGCTTGCAGTGACCCTCAATAAAAAGATACCTGTAGATCACGGCAATAGTTTCCCTGGGAACTATCTAGAAATAATAAGCAGCTATTACCCCACACTTTAAATGTTATCCAAATATGTTTTCTAAGGCTTGGGATTTGCTCCTTAAAATGAAGCTAAAATTTGTGCAAGGAGGTGGGATGTCCCTTAGCCCAGCCTGCACCCTCTCCAATCTGGGACCGCTCAAGGGATGTCCGACTGCTTCTGCCTGCCAGCCTGATCACCCCCTAACTACTCCCCTGCAAGCCTGATTGATGCCTAACTTCTCCCCTGCTAACCTGTTTGCCTCTAACTGCCCTCCCCTCTAGGCCTGGTCCTCCCCCACAACTGCTCTCTCCTGAAGGCCTGGGTCCCCCTCAACTGCCCTTCCCTGCAGGCCTCGTCACCCCCAACTTCCCTCCTCTGCCAATCTGGTCACCTCTAACTTCCCTCCCCTGCAGGCTTGATAGCCCCCAACTGCCCTCTCTTGCAGGCCTGGTCCCTCCCAACTGCCTTCCCCTTTTGCCCTGATCACCCACAACTGCCCTCTCCTACAGGCCTGGTCCCTCCCAACTGCCTTCCCCTGCTAGCCATCTTGTGGTGGCCATATTGTGTCTACATGGGGGCAGCCATCTTTGACCACATGGGGGCAGTCATCTTGTGTGTTGGAGAGATGGTCAATTTGCATATTACTCTTTTATTAGATAGGATAGAGGCCTGGTGCTCAGGTGCGGGCCAGCTGGTTTGCCCTGAAGGGTGTCCCGGATTAGAGTGGGTGTTCCCTTGAGGCATGGGGCAGCTTGGACAAGGGGCCTGTGGTGATTTGCAGGTCAGCCACGCCCCCCTGGCCACCCAAGTGGAGGCCCTGGTATCTGGGATTTATTTATCTTCTACAATTGAAACTTTGTAGCCTTGAGTGGAGTCAGCCCTGTGTACCACATAAACGCAGCTATTGAATATACTTTGGGCTTCCTCCATCACCGAGGGCAACTCAAACCTCCTGCTCTCTCCAGATCCATGGCTGCTGCCACTTTTTATTTATGTATTTATTTATTTATTTATCTTCTATAATTGAAACTTTGTATCCTTGAGCAGAGACCAGGGCTGCAGGAAGCTTGGCTTCCTCCATTGCCAGAGAAACCCAAGCCTCCTGCTTGCTCCATGGCTTCAGCCATATTGGTTGGGTTAATTTGCATACTCGCTCCTGATAGGTGTGGCTTGTGGGTGTAGCTGAGGTATGGTCAATTTGCATATTCTTTTGTTAGATAGGATATATATATTTATACACACACATATTGAGTGGCCAGATTATTATGCATTCAGAGATCATAATAATCTGGCCTCTCAGTATATATATATATATATATATATATATATATATATATATATATACCAGTGCCTGTGAATTAAACAACTATAAGCCTTCTTCTGAACATGTTACAAAAGATTAATAATTACAAATTGATTAA
The DNA here is from genome assembly GCF_014108245.1 of Pipistrellus kuhlii. Classification (NCBI taxonomy): domain Eukaryota; kingdom Metazoa; phylum Chordata; class Mammalia; order Chiroptera; family Vespertilionidae; genus Pipistrellus; species Pipistrellus kuhlii. The sequence goes on along the minus strand of NW_023425515.1, from coordinate 133,132,264 downwards.
TTTAATGTTGGATAGGATCACAAAATAGTCTGCTGGGTGCTGAGAGTATTCTAAATCTCTGTTAATGGTTATTGCAAGGAATGTGTGTGTGTGTAAAATTATAGAACTTATTATTTGTGTACTTTATTCTAGTTTACATAATTTTAAAATGAGGTAAAAAGATATTTCATAATTTTAAAACGAGATAAAAAGCAAGGCAAAATAAAAACATTCTGACATCACCATATCATTTTTTTAAGTGAAAGCCTAAGACAAGAACTGCAAATGAGAATCTTAAGTGTCACTTCCCAAACTGGAAATCCATGTCCTGCTCTCCAACCCTTGCCTCACAAGTCCTTCCAGATTCTTCAAGTATAACAGTGTCCCCACAGAATTATTTCTGATGTGGATATACTATTCAAATCTGTAAATAATCATGCTAATGTGAGATTTCCAGAAAACATGGTAGTGTCTGTATAGAGAAGTAAGACGAGATGTTATCTGAACAGCTGGCAGGGGAAATGAAAGGACAGAGGGAAGGGGAAAAAGGAAATGTTCTGAAGGATATAGAGAGCCGGAGATGAAAGATCCCTGGCTTTCCTATCCTCAGGAGTCCCCCTAAAGTGTTCTGGATCCTCAGTTCATCATTCCCACTACTATTTATAATCTTATAACCCATGCCTCTCATATCTATCTCACCCCCTCTCACCTGCTCAATCACCAGATATTGGACAAAAGGCACTGAGGAGTCCCCAGCTATGCTGCCTGACAGAGACAATGGGTGCTGTGAAAATAGCTCAGCCTCATGTTTAAAAATCAAATCATCCATTTGATTTTCTACTTATTTCCTAGTCAGGAACTTTTCTGGCTCTTGGTAAAGAAAACCCAAAGCATATTCAATAGCTGCATTTATGCAGTACACAGACACCTGAGTATATGGTAAATGTAGTTTCAGCAGCACGCATCATTCCTAATTTAATTCATCTAGCCTGACATAGTTGATAAAAATGAATGCAACAATAGTAATATTTCATTTAGGTACCCTGGCATTTTCTCATGATGTATGTTTAAAAAATGTAATATATATTATAAATGTGATAGCAGATAGATACACAGACATGCATTTCACTCCAAGGTACATTAATAGATTGACAAATTCCATGTATTAAATCTACAAGAACCACAATACTCTGAGTTAAGACATCTGTACAGAATTAGGTGCCAAATAAAATGTCAAATAGCACATCCCTTTATGAGAATCATAGGATTTTTAGGGCTAGAAGGACCCTTTGAAATCGTACAGTAAAACTTGCTCATTGACAGACATCTAGTCTGAGCTTAAGAAAGATTAAATGATGTATAGAAGGTCACAACTAGTCAGTGGAAAAGCCATAACTAGAACATTCCTTCTCTAGGCACAGTTTTGTTTTGTTTTTCCACTTCATCAGTAGCAAGAACTGCTTTTGAAGCAAAAATATGCAAGGGCTCATATAACATTCTCATGTGTTCATTTCAGTGTATTCATGGATGTTCTCTGTGTTGTGTGCTTACAACATATCACACCTTTGCTAACTTAGTCGCTTTTCCTCTTGAAGACTCAGTCTGGAACCAAACTGGATTCTTGAGACTCTACAGAACATAATACAGATCCATAGACTCTGTGATCATTGATATAGTTGTTGACTGGTATGCAACTATTGTGTATTTATATTCTTTATGAATATCCTCACAGAGCCCACTTCTCTAAACAAGCAATATTAAAATTATATTGACTTAGTAAGTACCTTTGTTCTAGCTACACAAGCCTAATCTGAGCACTGAAATTGAGGAGAAATAGTAAGACCGAGAATGTCTCCACACAGAGCTCAGAAGCAAGGAGGACAAATGCCAGGGCAGTGGGGAGTGTGAGGAGGTGATCATTTCAGGTTCCTACTCCCAGAACACATTGGGTGCTCCCTGTCAAGCCACATCTACACAAAGATTTCAAAACTGAATCACAGATTTAAAAGTTCTTGGAGGCATAGTCTAATCTGAAAAAATATATGAATCGAAACTGAAATGCTTCACCAAATAGCTGACATGAGATTACCAAAGACTCAAGCTGAAGGCCAGAAAGAACATTAAAACAAAACATCCAGAAATGCCCCTCCCCAATTTACCTTTGAGAAATTAAGTTTGAGTGACACAGACCTCAGTTGACCTTCTTCTGGACAACACCACAAAAGTCAGAACCTATCTATATCTTAGCTGAAATGTTGCACGAACTGAGCACAAGGGAGCAGACACTGGCTTAGACCATACATTCTTACAACTCTGACCACAAGGACAGTGAAATACCACACACAGTAGGAGCAGGTTGCTAACTAATTACAAGATTCAGTGTAAAAGACTAAATCTAGAAAATTAACCAGGAAACAGAAAAAAACTAAAAAACAACCTAACACAGGACAGGTTGTCTTTTGTTTCTTTGTATAAATGTGTAGCTGGAAACTACGAGCAGGACTGCCTTGGACACTAGTAAAATTCCTGTAGAGTGTTTTATAAAGGTAATGAACTTGTATGTGCCTCACTGAACAGGCCTGCTATTAAATCCTCCCTTCAAGAAAATGGGATGAGATTGCCTGGATGTTTTGTGAGCAATGGGAGATTTGCCTGTAGCATAGTCAGAAATCTTAATTGCTGCTCCAAAATTATGATTTCCACTAAATAAAATGAACTAGAAAACAACCTATTATACACTCCACATCATCAATTTTTAATCTACCTTATTTTTAAGATTTCCCTGGTTTGGAGTAGATTTGGGTGAAAGGAGTAAAAAGGAAATCTCAAATGACAAATGTCCAGCCTTGACAACCCAATCACAAAAAAATTAAATGTCCATTTCTGTCACAGCTGGCAATTCCAGTCTGGCCTGGGGGAAATCCTCCATGTAGTTCGGGGGGGGGGGGGGGGAATGTGTTAGAGGCTAATCAAAATCTAATGAATCCCTTAAGAAAGTAGCTTCCTTAGTTCACATCTATAAGAATTATACTCAATTTGGGGGAGGTATCCACCAGTTGGTTTGTAAATAGCAGAGCTGTACACCCCCAGGAAGACAGTTCAGCTAAGTCTATTATTCAAATCTATGTCTTCACTCACCAAAGTGTCAAGGTGATGCATTTGTTGATCGGTCCCACGATATGTTTTATTGCTGACATGTAAAGTGAAAAGACCAGAGAGAAAAGTTGGGCAGGGCAAAGGGAAAAAGATCATTTTTGCTTTCCAAATAAAGCCTGCCTGTAACTACTTGAACTGACTAGCTCTGCCACTTTATTTTGAATTGTCTAAAAGGATGAAAAGGAAAAAACAAAAGAGAGGGGCTGATAAGTGTGAGTTGAGAACATTAATTTAACCTGAGGAAAGTCAGGGACATGAGAAGGGCAAAGAAATAAGAAATGTATGCCAAGAGTTATCATCAACATGAATCCGATTTGTCCTGAATCCTGATTCTTTCCAGAAACTCTCATTGCTGAAGGACAAGCTCTTTCATTAAAAAGTAAAAGCTGTCTTAGCTAGTTTGGCTCAGTGGATAGAGCATCGGCCTATGGACTCAAGGGTCTCAGGTTCAATTCCGGTCAAGGGCACATGCCCCGGTTGTGGGCTCAGTCCCCAGTGGGGGGCGTGCAGGAGGCAGCCAATCAACGATTTTCTCTCATCATTGATGTTTCTATCTCCCTCTCCCCTTCCTCTCTGAAATCAATAAAAACATATTTAAATTTAAAAAAAGTGAAAGCTATCACAACTTTATCAAATGTTTCTCATGTGCCACCCATTATCTCTAAATCTCATGGTCACCTGGCAGGAGTTATTATGCCCCATAAAGATGAGGGAACTGAGCTTCAGAGAGGCTAAAACCTTGCTGAAGGTCAACCACAGAGCTGTTAAGTGGCAAATGAAAAGTCAAACCCAGAGGCTGAGCTGTTTCCACCTTACCACAATTAATTGAATCCTTTCCTCTCTCTTTTTCTGGTCTTCTCAATAGTTTTTATCTCCTAGGAAACGCCTATGGCTTATAGTTCCAAACATAAGGCAAGTTAAAAGCTGCCTCATACCAAAAGCATCCCTACTCCAAACCATATAATCAGCGAGATAGGTAAAAATCACTTGGCTTTCTTACATTGCAGATTATATAATTAGTCAAAGCAAAGTGGGCAAAGGCATGTGAAAGCAGAGTAGTTTAGGGCTACAGTTTTCATGTATATTCAGCCTTTGCACAAAGACTTATTGTTCTCACCTTTCTTGGCAGATGGAAGAGCACTGGGTTCCAACATCACTTTAAGATTTACAGTTCCTGGAAGGTCTCAGATGAAAATGAGGCAACATCCATATGGTTTCAGTTTTGTGTTGTTGTGGGGTTTTTTAACAGAGAAGCCTACTATACCCCTCTAATTAAAGTATACACATTACCATTGGAAGTGGTAATTAAAGGATTTATAAACATCTAGGGTCCTCTGACAACACACGTTCATTCATGTTACTATCTCAAAGTTTGATATGTTCCCATGGGAATTTATAAGGAAAATGCTATTTTATAGCTCATTTGAAAGGTAAGTTTCAAAGGGGGTAGAGACATCTTTGGGGATGAAATCTAGAAAGTTAACTGTGTTGAAATGATGTATTTCTTTTATAATTGCCTGTAATCTTCCTGAGAACTGTTTTAGTAATCTTGGTTAAGAGCCATTTGGTGTCCACATTTTAGTGACTTGGGAACAATGTGCTGTCTCTGAGCATCAGGGTAGCATAGGAGCAAGAAACTGGGAGCTGGAGACAGAAATAAAACAGCTTCCAATTCTAGCTCTGACTTAATGTACATTATTTAAATCCCCTGAGTCACAATTTTCCCCTGTGTAAAGTGAGATCAATATATGTTGCACAGGGTGGTTTTCAGGATTGAATAAGGTAAAATAAATAAAGCCCAAAAGAATGCCTTGGCACATAGCAGGGTCAAAACCTGTTTCACTCAATATTTTCTTTTTTAGATTCTAGCAACACATTCATTCAGTTTTTCAACAAATGCTTTTTACACTTCTCCTAGGTAACAAGGCACAAATCTAAGATTCTAAACACTAAAATTAGTAATTATCATCTCTCCTTATTATTAAAGAACTAATAGACTAGTAGAGGACTATTTACTTTTTTAAATATATTTTATTGATATTTTTACAAAGAGGAAGGGAGATGGATAGTTAGAAACATTGATCAGCTGCCTCCTGCACACCCCCTATTGGATATGTGCCTGCAACCAAGGTACATGCTCTTGACCAGAATCCAACCTGGGACCCTTGAGTCTGCAGGCCGATGCTCTATCCACTGAGCTAAACCAGTTAGGGCAGTAGAGGAGTATTTACATATTACCCACATATAGAAATGTTTCTTTACATTATGTGACAAAGAAAACTAATAGCTAGTATTTACAGAGCACTTTAATTGTGCTAAACACTGTGTTTTATAATATTTAGTGTAATGCTTACAACTTCAATGTTATGGGAGGTATAAGTAAGGTGCTATGAAAGCCTAGAGAAAGAAGTTATTAATATCAAGAAAGAAAATCATAAAGACTCTTTGAAAATATTTGCAATATATAAATCAGGTCTTGAAAGATGAGTTGGACTTTAACAGCCTGATGTGTTTAACAGCTTGAGAGGAGAAGCTCATTGTGTTCAGAAAACCCACAGTGACCACTGGCTAAGGAGATGAGGCAGCAGAGATAGATCCTAGAGATCACAGAGGCCATGCTAAGGACTTCATACCATTCTCCACTGGACAACCTGTGAATTGCTTATCTAACTTTTAAGAAGTCCATGGCAGCGGACAGGGCACATTAGGGAAAGGGCTAACTAGATATGGAAACCTCATATTTGACTTGAAGTAACAGTCAAAACTGTGTATGTTCACTGCTACCCCTCCCACAAGTGGGGGAAAATATTGTTCCTAATGGTCGTATTGGTGTGTGGAGAGGGGAAAAAAATGATTTCAACTAAGTCTATGGCTGTTATTGTCTTCCAGAAGGGTCAGACTCCTAAACTCTGAATTTAAAGGGTCCTCTGGAATAAAATCTAATAGGCAAAGAAAATGCGTTTAATAAAATTTAAGACCCAAAAAGTAGATATTAGCCTCATCTCAGCCTCAGGAGGACTTGCACCAATATTTTTACTTATCTGAGCCTTTTTAGCTATACATCCCACTAGTAAAAAGCCAATCATCTCCTAAAGACTTTATAGCTGGGTTTGTTTGTTTGTTTGTTTGTTTGTTTGTTTTTGCAGTGGGCACAAGGACAGTGGGTATTGTGTACATATTAAATGCCCTCAGTTCCTCAAGAAAAGCTTCTGTTTATCCTCATCCTTGATCCCTCACCCCTACACAGAACATGGGACACACAGGATGCTACATAATTCAACAAATGGTTAGTTATTTAATCAATCAATTTAAGGCAGTAGACAATAATAAGTTAAACTGGACTTCTGCTGGTTCTATTTCTATGGGAACCACTTCTTTAGCATTTTAGGCAAAGGGGGTTCAGTGAGGAGCTAAGGTCCATTTTTAAGTAGTCCCTGCATTCCTTGGAGAAGGCTGTTTCCTCCTCTCAAATCCTATAATATACACAAGAGAATACAAAGTACAACAGAATCTTTGTCCCAAAATAGATATTTATTCCACTTCTGTGTATCTTTTAAGCATAACGTATTGGCATTTGTGTGAATTGGTTTTCCTTAAACAGGTAAATGCCTAACATAAATAACTTTTTAGATAGATAGGCTTATGCATGAGGTCTAAAAGTTGTTGCAAAACTCATTTTCCTCCTTAAGACTACTCATCTGTCTATAATTGAGCCCCTCTTCTCTGATCCCTTTCTGTCTTCACCTTTCATTTATTCCTGACCCCCCTGCACAGTGTCCAGCTCTTTCCTCTTGACCCTGAACATGAGCTTTCACTCAAATGATCCTATCCAGTTTCCTCCCCACTGGGGCTGTATATGGCTCTTGCAGTTCTAGGGTGACTTAGAAGATGAAGGAAAAGAAATCATTCTACTTAAAGCTCAGAATTAAAAATGAAAAAGACTAAACTCTCTTTTGTTTGATTGCAAATAAAAGCAGAACTCTTTTGGTATGCTTATAGTCTTTCTGATTTGTTTTGTTTGTTTGTTCGCTTGTTTGTTTTTAAAATATCTTTTGTCATCCTTTGCAGGTATGCGCGAGGACTCCAGAAAGTATGATTTTGTGCCCCAGCCCAAAAAGGGGTAGAGAAAAAAAATGCTGTCTTGATACAATAGTATAAAGATATAAAGTAGCAAAAGTAAAATAATTTTCATGATTTCATGATGACATTTTTCATATTTAAAAATTACTCATCTATCTAACAAATACTGCTCAATGGCTCTGCTATGAAACTAAACTTAACCAGCTGGGACATATCATGAACAGTCCTGGCATACTTCATTTGAAAACATGGGCTCTAATGAGGACTTAATTTTCATGAAAGAATACAAATTACTATGAACATAATCTGGAGACAAAAAAAAAAAGAGGGATAAATTATGTGTCATGAAACATGGATTGCTTTTAATTTTATAGTTACTAAATATTTTTTTAATAATTTTTTTTTTTGGACAAAGGATGATTGCTGAATCATCTCCTTATTTAAAAGAACAAAACCAGAGAAAGTGGAGTTAAATTTCAACTGAAAAGATATGGACTAAGCATGTAAACCAAAATTAATGTAATTTGAGCAAAAAGGAGCTGCAGCCTGGGAGACACAGATTCAGGTAGCAACCTAAATTGTGTTCCACCGAGACAAAAGGGAGACCATATTTTATGGCTAAAGTTCCCACCCAGGTTCGCAATTATGTCTGTGTATGCAAATTGTGCAGTTCTGATGGGATGGGGCGGGCCTCAGGCCTTTGGTAGGAAACAGGTTTTTCTTGCAGTTGTTCAGTCAGAGGGTGGACATAGTGCAGGAAGCAGACAATCAATATGAGGTTCTTCCTGGTGTGGAGAGTGCTTGAGAAGCCCCTGCCAGCAAATGGCCACTAAGCTCTTATTATTTATAAAATGTGGACCCTCAGTAAACCGTGGGGAATCCATCCCAGCACATAAAATCTTTCTCAGGGTTGACATCAAATCAATCTTTCTTTTCATAGTCCACAAACATAACACAGAATTTCATGGCTGACTTTAAGGGTCCTTCTTTAAAGATTAAGATGAAGAGAAGGACTACTACAGCAAGATAGGACTTCAAGTCTTGTAAATATTCAAATCTTATTGCATGACGTGAGTAGAGGACTGGTCATAAGAAACAACAACAGGCCGAAACCGGTTTGGCTCAGTGGATAGAGCGTTGGCCTGCAGACTGAAAGGCCCAGGGTTCAATTCTGGTCAGGGTTATATACCTGGGTTGCGGGCACATCCCCAATGGGGAGTGTGCAAGAGGCAGCTGATCGATGATTCTCTCTCATTGATGTTTCTAATTCTCTATCCCTCTCTCTTCCTCTCTGTAAAAAATCAATTAAAAATATATATTAAAAAAAAAAAAAGAAAGAAAGAAACAACAGGAACACAGTTCCTTGAACACACCAGGCTTCTGTACATTCCATTCTCACTACTTAAAATGTTTTTGTCACCCAGATCAGTTGTCACTTTCTCTAAGAGGCCTTCCTATCTCTTAATCTAGATGCAGTATCGACTTCTCTGTGTCAACCCTCTTCTATGTACATAGTTCTGTTATTGCACTTATGATGCTAATTAGTATTTGTCCATATGTTAACTTCCCTAGTAGAAATATTATTTTGTTGAAAGAAGGCCAATGTCTTATTGATCTTTAAGGAAGTAAAATATCTGAAACAGAACAACCACATTTTTAACTTTGTGAAACTAAAGACACAGAACTAAATATGCAAAATTACTAAGCAGTTCTTCATGGAACATATTTCACACAGTCTGAGAAATCGCACATTTCATCTTCATCACCTGGCTCTTCTTTGGCAATTTCTTTGCCTCCTTTGTTTTACTTTTTTTGTCTCTGTATGATTACCAAATCTTTATCTCTGACCTTGAACTTTTCTCCAAATTAAAGACTCACATCTCACCGAGACCGGTTTGGCTCAATGGATAGAGTGTCGGCTTGGGGACTGAAGGGTCCCAGGTTCGATTCCGGTCAAGGGCATGTACCTTGGTTGCGGGCATATCCCCAGTAGGGGGTGTGCAAGAGGCAGCTGATCGATGATTCTCTCTCATCGATGTTTCTAACTCTCTATTCCTCTTTCTTCCTCTCTGTAAAAAAAAAAAATCAATAAAAAATATTTTTAAAAAAAAGACTCACATCTCCTACTCCCTGCTGAACATTTCCACAAGAATGACCTACAAATACCTCAAAATTTCAATATTCCCAAACAAAATTTGTAATTCCTTTGTCCCAGATTTACCATCCTGCTATGTTCTCTGTTTTAGTTAATTTTCCCTGTGGGACACCTTCTCTAGACAACAAGTTAAATACTTAAAATCAGCATTCCTCTCCTCGCCCCCTCCATTATCTAGCTTGTTCATTCAGTTGTCAAGTCCTTTCATTCTGCTTGTCTATTGTCTCTTGCTTAGGTCTTCTCTTTTCCATTTCTACTGAATTACTTCAAGCTCTCAATATATTTCTCCTGATCAATGCAATAAACTACTAAAGACTTCCTGCTTTCAGCCTTTTTCACCCAACTCCCATTATGCTGCAAATTACTTTCTTAAAACAAATATATGTATGTCCATTGTCTGCTTGATGGCTTCCTACCTGATCCAGTTCCTACTCTGGCATGCTTCACAATCTCCTTTTCCTATTTATACATCATCTTCTCATCCTACCTCACATAGTGCACAGACCACCACCACTCCACCTTCCACACATGCTAGCCTTACCTATTAGGTCTAGTAATAATTAATGTCTTTTTCTAATAATTTTTTAATCGATTTTACTTAAACAATACAACAAAATTTAATCAACAATATAGTTGCCGTTGTTTTCTACTACTTGTGCCCAATGCTCAGGAAGCATTTTAATCCCTCTGTTGTAAAATTCTTGTGATTTTGATGCAAAAAATTCGGTCAATGCATTTTTGAGGCATTCTTCATTATTAAATTTTTTTCCAAGAAGAAAGTTTTGCAAAGAACGAAACAAATGGTAATCGGAAGGGGCAATATCAGGAGAATATGCAGGTTGAGGGAGAACTTCCCATTCCAACTGGCGCAGTTTTTCAGCAGTGATTCTTGCAGTATGCGGTCGTGCGTTATCGTGGTGAAGAATTACGCCCTTCCGATTAATCAGCGCGGGTTCTTTTTCTCTTAAAGCTTGGGCTAACCTTTCCAATTGGGCACTATACACTGCACTTGTAATGGTTTGGTTAGATGGTAAAAGTTCATAATGAAAAATTCCTTTAAAATTCCACCAAACACACAACATCACTTTTTTCGCATGCAAGTCAGGTTTTGGCGTGGGCTGCGGAGCCTCATTTTTGTCCAACCATTGAGGCCGCCTTTTCAAATTAACATACAGCACCCATTCTTCATCTCCGGTAACAATTTGCTCTAAAAACGGCAAACGGTTTTGACGAGAGAGGAGCGAACTGCAAATTGTGACTCTTTGATTACGGTTGTTGTCTGTCAACTCATGAGGAACCCATTTTCCAAACTTTTGGACTTTGCCAAGTGCACGCAATTGATTGGAAATTGTTTTTTGTGAACAATTTAAAGTTGTCGCAAGCTCTTGTTGGGTAATTTGAGGATTTTGCACCAAAAGAGCTTGAAGAGCTTCTTGATCAAAATTGGACACACGGCCTCGACCACTCTTGTCATCTAACGAAAAATTTCCCTCGCGAAATTTCTCAAACCAACGCTGGCATTTTCTGGCGCTAACTGCATCTTGACCAAGAGCACTACAGATGTTTTTTGCAGCGTCCCTTGCTTTTCTTCCTAATTGGAACTCGTAAAGCATGCAGTGCCGAATATGCTCTTCATCCGCCATCTTCTTAGCCCTAGTTTTGCAACAAAAACCAAACCAAACACAAACTTTTTCAAGCAAAACTTGTTAATTGCACTTCACACATTCTGTAGATACCACGTGTTTGAAGGTTATGTCAATACAAGTCAACGCCAAGCAAGATTTTAAACGAATGTTTAAAAACGACATTAATTATTACTAGACCTGATATCTACTTTATAAACATTCATTCTACTGCCCTATCTTTGCTCAGGTTGTTCTATCTGGAAGGTCCTCCCTTTTCTCATTTTCCTTTTCTTTCCCAATGTCCCTGATAATGTTTTACTCATCCTCCTAGGCCAGCACGTCTTAATCTGTACTACGCAGATCCCCAAAGGGCCCAGATGTAAAATTAAAGGGATGTCTGAATTTGGCTTAAAGAAAAATTACATATTTACTTTCAATAGTTTATAACTGAAATGTGACATTTCCTTTTATTAGAAATATGGGCCATACACTATAGATTTATTAAAAAGGACATGTGAATTGGTAACAAATAAAAATCATATATATATATATATATATATATATATATATATATATATATATATATATATAGTTAACGAAAAAACATTGAAACCTGTAAAGAATATTTTTGTGAATTTATTTGAGCCAAAATTGTCGACATGTGCCGGGAAGCAAAACCTCAACGGATTGAGATAATGCTCCGGAGAATGGCAGGTTACATTTCTATATTTATACATTGCAATCAAAGGAAAGGGACGTAGTTGAGTTACATGAAATTCATTGGTGATAGATTAGGGAGGTGGGACAGAGCGAAGCGAGGAAACCTCTGGGATAGGGTAAAAGGTTAAATGATGGACATGAGCTTCTTTCACAGAGATGGATACAGGATACTCTAACGTAATTAACAGTTGACAATTAACTTGATAACAATAACAATGAGGAATGTCTCGAGGCCATTTGTTGTGCCCTGAGGGGTCTGGGGTAAAAAGGAAGTTACAAGTTACCCAGACATCTTGCAGATATGTTATCTTAGATGCAGGAAGGCAGAGGGGCTCAGTAAAAGATCAAAGTTGATCTTTGTCAGGTGAAATCTCTGGGACATGACTACCTACTATAACCTGTTAGATATTTAATTTTCAAACCATCTCTTGTGGTCATCTTAGGTCTCTGGGTTTGCAAGACTGCCACACAGGCCTTCCCTGAGCTTGTCAGGTTAGCTTGTGGCTCTTTTCTTTCACTATATATATATATATATATATATATATATATATATATATATATATATATATATCACATTAAAGGTGCTGCAAATATTTTGAATTATCACTTATGCTTATCACTACTTCAAACATACAACAGTTATTACACCTTCAATGAGAATATTTTGTTTAATGCCTTCATAAAAAAAGTTATACTTGTGATTTCACAATTTTTTTATATTTCACAACTGTATTTCAATAAAATTGGCTTTCATTATAATATTTTGTGTTTTATTTTACACATTTCAAAACATTATTCTGGAACAAGTCAATAAACACAAAAATGATTAAGGATGCCTACCTGGATTTATCCCAAACTTTATTTCTTCTAAAAATATTTCCCAGATCACCCTACCCTCACCTCACATAGTTTAAATTAATATCTCCCTCCATCTTGAAGCCATCAATTAATTGAAACTCCCTCTGAAGCACTCATCACCCTGCCATTCTTTGTAGTTATTTATTGTTCATTTAGTAGGTTTTGAGGTCCTGAGGATAGGAACATTTTATTTCCCATTTTTTAATCTCTTGTGTTGCTTATGTTCATGGTAGGCGATGAACTTGAATTGCGCTGAACACATTCCTTTTTCAGGGAATGTTTTAGGTTGAAGGAATTCAAATTGAGAAAATAGATATGTTGCTGATGTATTTCTGTGGCTGAAGTAACCTTGCCAACTTGTAACTTGAACAGATCAGCTCTACCTGACTCAGAACAAGAGGGGAAGTATGGACAAGGACAGAAAAGGTAATGAGAAATTTTCCTTTAGTACTCCAGACACATAGCAATAATGTGTTGATTATAGCTCCATCACACAGCATACAGTTCAAATGTGTTTGTTTTTTAACACTCACAAGATTAACAAGGAAACATTTGGAATACTGACCATGCAACAACCATCTATGCTTCAGGGTCAAAAATGTATTTTTGGAACAATGATTTTTATTGTTACTTGCTATTGCATGGCATAAGGTCTTTGTGAGAGGATATAAAACAGTTCCTCCCAAAAGAAGGTATTTTATTTTCAGTGATACCAAACCTATAGCCTTAACAGTGTGGCTTAAAGAAATAATGTACCATAACACAGGCATGGGACACTCACCTCTAAAACAATTAACTGAGATTAATAAAAATGGACACCAAAAAAAACACCCTTTAGACAATAGGCCTTATTATACAATACTTAACAGGAACAGAAGTTGTGAATGATAAAAAATAAAATGCTACAAAGGTTTCCATTTAATATAGAGATAAATATTACAAAAATATGTTTAAATAATCAAGATTTTAGCCATTCTTTTATTGTAGTACTAGTACACAGCCACAGACATAATAAATGGCCCCCAAAACCATATGCCAGGAGTATACATCTGCATGTTGATGTTATTATAATTCATAGTTCATATTTACTTGTATAAGATCTGTGCTCTTCTTCTACCACTCTTAACCATTTTAATGTTCCCTGATGCACTCCTGCTTCTTATGATGACTAGCAAAGGTACAACTAATATTGATAGTAGTACTACTAATAGTAATAATAACACATACCCACATATCTGCATAATGGTTTATAGCTACCAGTGTTTTAGCTTCTAAAATTTTAGCTTAATTCTCATAAGAACACCATGTAAAAGATAGGACAGGTATTACATCGAATAGATAGAAGAACCAAAGCTCATGGAGGTGAAGTAATTTGCTCCAGTCCCCACAGCTTGTGAATAATACAGTCAAAGTGACAAAGCCTATTTTGTCCAAATTCAGTTCTCTTCATGTTTACATCCTATCCAGGGTAGGGAATATAATAAAATAATTCCACTTGGATGGTTTCTAAATCTAATTTCAACTCTTTACCAATCATTGTAGTTAAGGCATGATTGACCACAGGTATGCAATAGGCACTTAATAATCACTTAATTGTACAACAAATAGTACTTTGGTGCCTCATATTTGTAAAGCATATAAAATCAGTTGGCAGGTCCAATTGGCAAACCCTTAAGCACTTAGGGCATTTACTTTAAAAGGATAATTTTCAGAACTGAATCAGCAGGAAAACTTTTTGGACATCTGCTTCATTCCTGTACCTGCTCTGATTGAAAAAGGTAGAGAGGGGTAAAGGGGACCACATGAAAATAAAAGGTGTTGTAGTGAACATTGTGGTGCACCACCCAGATATTATATCCTCCCTTAATCCTGAAGCACTCATTGCCCAAGTGCTGAAAATATTGGCAACAGGCAGCTTGAAGCTGAGTGCTTCCCCAGATATTGCCCTCACCAGAAAAGAGTCACCTCACTCAAAGCCTGCTTAATATATGAGAGAAATGCTTAGTATAAAGGTAATAGAATACGAGGTTCCTTCTGGAGGCAATCAATGCTTTTGGAAAAAGACAATGAACGGCTGAGGGTGATTAATCAGCAATTAAAGGCCAATTACAAAAGTCAGAGCATCTCTTTGCAGCATTTAAAAGACACTCATCTCCTGAAGGAAAAAAACAAAACAAAAAACATAAAAGGCAGAGGGCCAAGAGCAGGACTTTATTGGGTAAGTAGCAGAGATACAGAAAAGGTTGCATTCTCAGCTGCAGCAGGTATGCTTTGTCAAGAAATGTCTCTGATTGGGGAGAAATTGTTCCCTGATATAAGGAATGGTAAGTCTTCAAAAATCATGAATTTCCAGATTCGCCTGAATTCTCTCAACTTGAGGAAGTAACCCACCTTCAATGTTAGAACGTAGCACTCCTCCTGCCCTGTGCTCAAAGATACTACAGAGGCCTCTGCTTTTCAAGACCACATGTATCCCTTCAGAATACTTCCCTACTTCTCTCCCTATTGACACAAACCATAATCCAGTAGTAAGTCATAACAAAACCTAGTTGAAATTGTGTTCAGACTGCTAAGTGTACTAGCAGGAAACAAGAACGTGCTTGAGAGATGGATTGTGAGTGGATCCAAGAAAGGCAAATCATAAAATTGGATAAAGGAGCAATGGCTGATTTGGCATCCCTCTCTCAGGATTGCACACCAGGCAAGGATCCTGAAAAGTCATGTTAACATTCTACCATGATGAACCTTTGAAATTTGGAGAGAACAATGGCACATGCTAATCTAATAGAAATGCCACAATTGCCTTGGCAGACGGTAAAAGGGGATCAAAGGCTTAGAAAAAAATCATATACTAAAATACAAATGCTTAGTAAGACCAGAAAAACCACCAGCTGATTATGGCAAAAGATATGTTTACCAAAGCAATAAGAAATGCACTGGCTGGAGGGGCACAAGCATCACTGAGAATCTCAGTAATGGCTGCCCTTTGCTGCTCAGAGCTATAAAATCAGACCCCTTGACAACAAATGGAATGATAAGATCCAAAAATAATAGAGGCCAAAAGGTAGAAGATAACCATCAAAATTAATGGTGGACAGAGCAGCAAGATTGCAGTGGCAGCCTGAAGGGTCTGACTAACAAAGAGCTATGGACATGATTAACAGAACACAGTATCCCTAAAAGCAACCAAGAAAGGTGCTGCTTACTGTATAATAAAAAAAATAAAAAAAAATCAGAGATGGATGATCAGGGGTCTGAAGGAATGTAAAGAGTTGCAATCCTTTGCCCAATTTCTGTAGCTGAGCTAGTAGTTTTCAGGCCCAAAACTCACTGAATGAAAGAGATACTGTGACCCCATAAGGAAGGTTTCTGCAACACCATGGCAAGTACCCATGGTAATGAGTTCCCAAAAGGAACTTACAGCCATTTATTTAGTAACCTTACACTGGGAACAGGGTAATACCACATATTTTGAAGATTGCTGGATCCAGGGAACATGTTGACATTTATGCCTAAGGACCTGAAGCATCAATGACAACTGCCTGTTAGAGTGAGAGTGTATAGAAATGAAGCAAAAATGTCCAGTTCACAGAAGGTCCACTGGGTCCACAGACCCATCAGTAGGTCCTCTAGAGGGAACTTTTTTTGGCACTTGATACAACCCTAACATTGATTTCTTAGCCAAGCAAGGTAGTAAATAAAAAACAACATTATATCCTGAGAGGACTGGCAGAGGTTGGTGTCACCCTTAAAAGACCTAAATGACTTAGGAGTGGTGGTACCTACCATATTTCCATTTAATTTGCCAGTATGGTCCCTTCAAAATCAAATAGATCCTGAAGGATTAATAATAGGCTACCAAGAGAACCAGATGGTGGCATAGGTAAACATCAGTACTTGCCACCTCCCACAACCACATCAAAATTATCACTAAAATACTAAAATTACAACTACCTGGAAGCTGGCTGAATGGAAGTCCTACAACTAAAGAAGAAAGTACATTGAGACTGGTAGGAGAGGTGGAGGTGCAGAACAGGCTGGTCTAACACCAACATGAGGCATATTTTTAATCAGGAGGGATATCTCTGCTGCATAGGCCTCCCCTGAGAAGCAAGGGGTCCCAGCCCAGGGTTCCAGAGCAAGAAAGAGAAGTCTCTATAAAAACCAGCTATAAAAACCAATCGGGATTGCAGCAGAGTGACACAGAGGCTGCTGGAGACCCAGACAGTCTCTCTTTGAGGGCTGGCACACAAACTTACACAGTCCCACTCCCTCTGAGCTCCAGCTCTGGGCGATGGCTTTGGGAGACCCAGGAATGTAAGGGGAGGAACTGGATTGTCTGGTGTCAGGGCAGGAACTCAGGGAAGTTTTCTCCCAGATGGAGGTGCTTATAGGGGTCATTGCTCCTATGCCGGGACCTCCCCCATGACAGAACTGACTTGGCAGCCATATCTGAGTTTTCATCAGCATGGCTCACACAGCTCTCTCCTCCCTGATGACTCCCTGAGATCCCATTCCATCCAATTTGCAGCCCCACTCAAGCTGTTTGCAACAGCTTTTCCCTATGAATGGCCGGTATTGGCTCCGGCTTCAGGCTTTCCTAAAATCTCTTAAACTAGCAACAGTTGGATTCAGCATGCCCCATACCTATCAATAAGGTGCCCAAGACTTGGCACTAGCACCAGCCTGCCTTGTTTCACAGCTTGACCTCACTTAGGCATTTCCAAGCCTTCTATAAATAGCAGCCATCTGCAGATCACTTGGTAGCTCCTGCTGGGTGGCCCCCAGCAGTGGCTAACTTTGCACCTCTCAGGAGGCTCTAGAGCAAGTGCACCCAGTTTACAGCTTCAGACCATACCAGATTACAACTCTACACATCCATAAGTGACACACTCAAGGGGAAGACTAAGTGAGCACCAAAGACCCACTGAAGCAAGTCCTGCTCCAAAGGAGTATCTCCTGCACAGCAGCTCTCCCTCTTTAATTGCACCTGGTCCTCACAACCTGGAAGTCAACTCCTCCCAATGATGTCAACAGCAAACAAGGCTCAACTACAAGACTGTATACACAGCCCACACAGGGTGCACTTAGAGTGCCTAGCTCAAGTGACTGGGGAGGCTGAGCCACTGGGACACCTACTACACAAGGTCACTCTCTTAATTCTGAGATTCATAGCAGCTCTACCTAGTGTATGGAACAAACACAGGGAAGCAGCCAAAATGCAGAGACCAAAACATATGTCACAAATGAAAGAATGGAAGAAATCTCCAGAAAGAGAAATAAATTAAATGAAATCAAGCAAACTACTGGATTCAGAGTTAAGAACAATGGTTATAAGTTTGCTCAGGAATCTTAATGAGAGTTTTAAGCGACTCAAAGAGAGCTTTAGGAACTTAGTGAGACTTTTAAGGATCTTAGTGAGAAATTCAAAGACATGAAAAAGGACCAGAAACTAAGTATACACTAAATATACTTAGAATAAAGAATAATTTACAGGGATTCCACAGTAGAGGATTCTGAGAATCAGATCAACAGTTTGAAATATGAGGAAGCAAAAAATGCCCAATCAGAAGAACAAAAAGAAAAAAGAATCCAAAAATATGAAAATAGTAAGGAGCTTCTAGAACAACTTCAAGTATACCAACATTCATGTTATGGGGGTGCCAGAAGGAGAAGATAGAGAGCAAGATATTAAAAACCTATTTGAAGAAATAATGACTGAAAACTCTCCCTAACTAGTGAAAGAAATAGACTTACAAGTCCAGAAAGCCTGGAGAGTCCCA
Organism: Pipistrellus kuhlii; assembly: GCF_014108245.1. Lineage (NCBI taxonomy): Eukaryota > Metazoa > Chordata > Mammalia > Chiroptera > Vespertilionidae > Pipistrellus > Pipistrellus kuhlii. The sequence continues at coordinate 133,113,908 of NW_023425515.1, read as the reverse complement.
AACAAGAGGAATCCGAAGAGGCCCATACCAAGACACATTATAATTAAAATGTTAAAGGTTAAAGACAAAGAGAGAGTCTTAAAAGCAGCAAGAGAAAAGCAGTTAGTTACCTAAAAGGGAGCACCCATACGATTGTCAGCTGATTTCTCAACTGAAACTTTGCAGGACAGAAGGGAGTAGCAATAAATATTCAAAGTGATGAATAGCAAAGATCTAAAACCAAGATTACTTTACCCAGCAAAGCTATCATTTAGAATTGAAGGTCAGATAAAGAGCTTCACAGACAAGAAAGGGCTAAAGGAGTTCATCACCACCAAACCAGTATTATATGAAATGCTGAAAGGTAATTCTTTAAGAAAAAGAAGAAGGAGAAGAAGAAGAAAAAGAGGAAGAAGAAGAAGAAGAAGAAGAAGAAGAAGAAGAAGAAGAAGAAGAAGAAGAAGAAGAAACAATAAAATGTAAATAAACATATATCTATTAACAATTGCTTCTAAAAATCAAAATAAACAAACAAGGAATCTAATGAACAAAATAAACTGATAAATAAAATAGAACCAAAGGCATGGAAACATGGAACAGGCTGGTGAATCTCAGAAGTAAGGGAGAGAAGAGGGGGCCAGGGAGAGATTAACCAAAACTCTTATGTGTATAGATGCATGACCTATAGACACAAACAATGGGGTGGTGAAGGCCTGGGGTGAAGTGGTAACCAGGTGGAGGGGAGTAGTGAGGGGGAAAAAGAGGGCATCGGTAATACTCTCAGCAATAAAGATTTATAAAAAGAATGGTAGACTACCACAAATAATCAAGCAATAGCTCCAATGTAGCTACTATGCCAGGTACGTATGTTTGCTAGAGCAGATTAGCACAGCCTTAGTACATGGTATGCAGCCATTGAACTGGCTTATGCATTTCTTTCCATATCTGTCAGAAACAGTTCTCATATCAGTGTACATTTACAGCCTTGCCCCAGGCTATGCTAACTCTCTCACCCTTTATCGCAATGTGTTCTACAAGGATCTGGATCAACTGGGCATGCTACAAAACAGAACATAACTTTTGGTCTAGCATATCAATGATAAATAAATCGGGCCAGAATATCGAGACACAGCAAGTGTGTTGGAATCTTTAGTAATAAACAAAACACTGGTGGGTAGAGATAAACCCTACAAAGATTAAGAGATCTGCAATATTAGCAAAATGTTAACTGTCCAGAGGTCTAAGAGTGGTCTAAGATTGTCAGAAATCAGCTGACAATCGTGTGGGTACTCCCTTTTAGGTAACTAACTGCCAGCACATCTCAAAATAAAGAAGAAATTATTGTATTTCCTAATTCTCACCATGAGGAAAAAAGCAAAGTGTCAGGCAAGTCTTTTTAAAGGTCTAAAAAAAAAAAAAAAAAAAAAAATTCCATGCTTGAACCATTGTTGTAACCTATATACCAAGAAACATGAAAGGTTGCCAGTGTTGAATGCATCCCAGAGCTGCAAAAGGCTGTGCAGCAAGTCCAGGTCAGTACAGGTAGTCTTGACACTTGGGCCAGAGGACACAGCCAACCTCCTGGGTTTACAGGCATCTCAGGAATACACTGTGTAGAGCTTATGGCAAGCTCTAATGTGAGAATCACAATGAGGATTCCTAAGATTCTGAAGCAAAGCCACATCACCAGCAATGGCAAGTTAGACACTGTTCACAGCTCCGGAATTGGCAGAAACAGAGTGCCTTAACCTAGGACAGAAGAAAGCATTCTATCAGCACCACTCACAAGGATTCTGTCCAGCCTCAAGACCAGCTGTAGCAGTGGGAGCTATGATTCATCCCACTAACATTCCTTTTGAAAGTTTTCACCAGGAAAAGAAGCCCACCAAAACCCTGAGGAAGCTGTCTCTAGAACTTTTACAAACCAGATGGATCTGAGTGGCACAAGATGTGGACTTTGGTAGACATTGTAATGTGCTACCCAGATCACCTCCTTCCCTTCAGGCCTGAAATACTCTTTCCTCAACTGCAAAGGGTATAAGTGATGGGCAGTGGCAAATGACTGTTCTCAGCTAAGGAGAGCACCTCTCCCAATGCCATGATCCCTCTCCAGGGTAACTAGAATCCAATGACTGCTCAATCCTCTTGGTTTACAGCCATTTAAGCTCCAGAGTTCCTGATGGGTAGGTAAGCTGGGGTGTCTGTTGTGACAACATCAGAGCTTTCATTTTCACTCTATCCCATCCTGCAGTTTTCACTCCCCTATAGGTATGTTGACTGGAGAGTGCTCTCAAGTAAACTTTTTGCATGCTGATCTCTGAATTTTCTTCCCAGGGAACCTGCCCTGTAACAGTTGTACTTAAAGTGGGCAATTTTTCCTTGAAATACTCCCTTTAACAAGAAAAGCTTTTTATAACATGAGATTTGAGGAGAATTTTGAAAAACAATACTCACATAGCTGCCCTAATGGTCAATTCACAATTCAAAAATTTAATCTTTCCAACTGTCTTTGAAAGACTAAAGTTAAAATTAAAAAGTCATCTAAATAGTGTAGTGAAGGCCTGGGAGGGGCAGGTACGGGCTGAGAGGGTCAACGGGAAAAAATGGGGGAATATCTGTAACATTTTCAACAATATTTTAAAAGTCATCTAAAACATATAAATACCTATACTTTATATCTTTGTAGCTCTTTATTTAACCACTGTTTTATTTCTTTATAAATACATTTCCCATTCTATGAAACCAACATTATGGTAACATTTTTGTACCTTTCTTTATACATAAAAAAATAAAAATTATTGCCTTCTAGTTCATTTAGCCTTTAAATCTTTCTACTGTGAAATAATTGCAGATTCCTAAACCTCTAGTTGCCAATATTATCAATCTACAAGAACAGACATTAAACAAATAATGACATAAATGATCATTCAAAAAACAGTTGCGATAGGTCATCTGAAGGAAAACCTATGGGATTGTATGCACACACAGCAGAAGTTCCTGACATTGTGTGGAGTGCCTTGGCTCCTTTGAGGCTGGAGTTTAAGCTGAGATCTAAAGAATATATGAGATTAGCAAGATGGAAGAGGAGAGAAGAGATGTACAGCACAGATAAGAGAATAAGATATAATGAAATTTCAAGATGAATGAAGGAGATGGATATCTTCACTGGTGCTTCTTTCTTAATCCCTCACAATGTGTTTCAAAATACTGAACACTTGGGTTTAAGGGACCTCAGAAAGGTAGTCAGAATGTTCTTTGGTCTTCGGCCCTAAATGTAAAATGGTATGAGTCACTATTTCCTTTTGAACACAGGAAAGGTTCCCATCTTGTTAGATTTTAGTATATCACCGCCACCAACCACTTTGACCGTGTTACATTTTTGCAACCACCAGCTTTAATTGCTTAATAGAATAATCCATTGTCTATATTCTAATACTTTGAATTTTAAAGAACAAAGAATTTATATTATACAGATGTGGAGATGTTTCATCACATTTGCTTCTCTGCTTAAGAAGATAATTCCATCCCATCCCCTATATACACTATATTTCTCAAGGACAAAAGTCACACAAAACCAGGCATTGTCCATCCTGTATTCCCAGCACTTAGCACAGTACTAGATACATAGTAGATAGTACATTTAATGAGCCAGTTAAATCAATAATATTCATTTACATTGAATCATAGGTTCAAATGATCAAACAGAGCAGGGCAATATTTTTATCAACTTTAAAGACTCTTTGAATAATTTGTTAAACAGTTAAGCTTAATTTTAAAATTAAAAAAAAAGCTTCCATGCAATCATTTGTAGATAAGTATTGCTTTTGTGTATGGGTAGTAATAAATACAGGAAATAGACAATACTTTCTCTTAAAACTAATCTCTTGAAATGAATCCAAGCTAGGAAAATTCATCCAGTTGATTTCTTAGCAGAGATTTCAATAAATGACATCTTTCCAAAACTATAGAATCCCTATCAATAAAGAACTCCTGGCTACCATTCAGGAACTCATATAATTTCAGCACCAACTTATGGTAGTGGAGGCTTAGATACCTGTCTATCACTCCTCCATCTGATGACAGGTGCATGTCTCTCCAAAGTGCCACCACACCTTTATACCAGTTCTTTCTCGTTTTCCTTACAGGAGGGAAACAACTGCTACATGATTTCAATCATTGTCCTGTCATCACAGTCTCAGCAAGTTATTGAGAGGCTCACATGGCATTTTGTGCTACTATATACATTTCAGCAAAGTGTGATTCTCCCTTTCAGTGACTGTGCAATAGAAAAGGGGTATCACAGAAGAGATCACTATGGCGTTACAATAAAGGGAGTATTTACTTTAGAAGAAAAGAGAAGAGTCATTGCTAAAGTGAAATGCAAGCTTTCTTGGGAACAAAAACAAAAAGTAATTATGTCCACGAGAGCATTGTATATTGATGTTACTTCAGGCAGCACAGTTTCACAAAGTAAACATCTTATGTCAAATGCTAACCCTAAATGTGCATGTTCTTCAAATTGATTATTAACAAGTGATCTAGTAAGCAAGCAATGTTGAGTTATTGCTCTTATGCTAATTATGAGACATTGTGAAGCTTCTTAAAAGTTAAATGATGTTTTAAACCAGATTTCCATGAATGTTTACTAGCATTAAACTCGTGGACAAAAATTTAAGAATAGAAGTTACTACAGATGGTCTGTGCCCTACTTAACAAAATGACATGAGATTTTTCTCTCACACTCATATGTATAATACATTGTACATGTATGTCTGTGATATATTGTATATCTGTGATTTAATAATAGGTTTACAAGTTAAAAGCATAATGAAAAATTGATTTAAGGTGTTCTGTTTTAAAAAATTAACATAACATACTTTTAAGACAGGGGAACCTACTGTCACACAGGAACATTTATTGAAACACACATTTTTTTTAACACCAGGCAGAGCAGACAACTTCGATTAGGATACCTAGAGGATATTTCACTTGATTGCTCCAAAATATGAAAGACAAGAAAGAGAAGGGATGAAACAATTTCCGGTCCTTTCAATGCATTTATCAAATCAGAATGAACTGCTTTTGACTGTGGGTCTAATAAGTCAGAAGGCATTCACTAAACGAAAAGGCAAAACTTCTGCTCCACTGTGACTAATTCAACTTAATGAAATTTTTTTTTTAACTACACATATGAAATATATGAAGAAAAGGGAAGATGATAGAAAGACAAGGAACACCTAGTATATTTCATGAAAAGACAATAGCCACAATTTTGAACTGGTTAATGTTAGAATTTTTGTCTGACCTTGAATTTGACAAAATTCAATATAAAAGTCTAGCTTATGAAGGGAACTTCAATTATAAGAGGTTATCTAAAGAGAGCTTTAACTGGTTTTCATGATGAAATACTAACTGTTTTGTATTTATTTTGTAAACAACCATGTTCACCTTGCACTGCCAATGACATCTTCCCAAGACTATAGAATCCCTATGCTATAAATCTTTATAGATAAGCAGCTCATTCCTTGTTTGTCAAAGTGTAGTAGAAAAGTTGTACCAGGAACATAATATAGAAATGAATCAAATGCAATACTGTGTATTACAAAAACAAAATATATTGTAGCACATGCTATATACTTTATAACAACCCCTTATCCCTAGAAACAAAATTGACATCACAGTAACCAACACTTATACCTCTGAGAATGGCTTTACAAACTAATAAAAGATAGTAATAGTAACAATAATCCCTTGCATGTGCTTATTGCTTTATAGTTTACAAACCTTTTTTTGCCAGTGTCCTATCAGCTGATGATTATAATAGTCCTGTGAGACAGATAAAGCATCTGAGACTTAGAGAGGTGACCTGATTTGCCCAAGGTCATATGGCTAATAAGGGGCGAATTTGGAATTCAAACTCAATCTAGTTTTTTCTGGGGCAATTGAACTATTTCTCTGAAGTTATTGCATGTGTTAGAGGATAAAAGATATTCAAAATGAGAATATTGCAATGTCAACATTTATAAGATTTTATTTGATCCATTATAAAGAAACAGGAAGCCACAATTTCTTTAGTATTTAATATGTTTTTTAAATTATCTCCCACAGATTTAAGGGTTTAATCAAGCAGTGTCACATAATGTCATATACAATAGAAGCTTTCTTATCAAATATAATCAGGGCCAATACTAGGTTGTTAATTGAAAAACAATAATGAAAAACATTAATTAAAATAAAGGATAATAAGTCAAATATTTTAGTTTGTTAAAACAATATATAAACATTACATAGCATTATATATAACATGTAAAACATTGTATAAAATATCTATTCACAGATATTTTTTAAATATAGAGACAAAGACTGTTGTTTGAAAATGGGCCCAGTGATTTTCATATCCTAAATATGTCTTATAATAATCTGATCTATAATTTATTATACACAATTTTCAGTTTCAATTTATTCAATGTAAAGCAAGAACTTAATAAGTTGATGGAAACTGTATTTGCCTAGCCTCAAAGAATCTCCCCCAAGAAGGATACAATTGACCCTTGAACAAATGTAGGCTTGAACTGATCAGGTCTACTTATATGTGAATTTTATTCAATCAATATTGCAAAGTATTTTCTTTACCTTAGATTTCCTTAATAACATTTCTAGTTTACTTTATTGTAAAAATACAGTATATAATACATATAACCTACAATACATGTTAATTGACTGCTATGTTATTGGTAAGGTTTCTGGTCAACAGTAGGCTATTAGCAGTTAAGCTTTATTGCATGGAAGTGGTACCCTTAATCTCCATTCAAGGGTAACTATTAATTAGAAAGGGAAAGACAGAACCTGCAGAAGAAAAACCCAGCAGATACCACCTTAACCAAATAATAACCTCAGCATCAGTATGATATATCAACATCAGGTACTCTTTGATATGAAGCATTGAGAATAACAGAGTATCACTAATGTGGAATTTTTACCCAGAATACATAACAATTTGAATTATGAGAAAGCATGGGACAAACACTAATTGAGGGACATTTTACAAAATAATTGACCAGTTCTCTTTAAGTGTCATAGTCATGAAAGATAATAAAAGATGGTGGAATAGTTACTGATTGGAGAAGATTAAGGAGAACTAATAGCTATATGCAATGTGAGATCCTGGACTGCAGACTGAAACAGAAAAAGAAAATTAGTAGAAACACTGGTAAAAGTCAAATAAGGTTTTTAGTTTAGTTAATAATATTGTGCCAATTTAATTTCTTGGTTTTGTTGATTGTACTGTGGATAAATAAGATTAACACAAGAGAGGAAGATTGGTTAAAGTACATATAGAAACTCTATTTTCTATTTTTATACATTTGTAAGTCCAAAATAAGTGCAAAATGAAAAGATAAAAGCAAGAAACAAACAAAACAAAAAAAACACTTGCAAAAAAATCTGATTGCAGATCAGTAAAAAGGCAGCCAAAACATCAATAGGGAAAATAAACAAAAAATAGGAATAAGGAAGTAATTAAAGAAAAGAAAACAGCCCTGGCTGGTATTCCTCTATGGTTAGAGCATCAGCCTGAACACCAAAGAATTTTAGGTTCCATTTTCAGCCAAGGATATATAACTGATTGCAGGTTCAATCTCCAGGCATGATCAGGGCTAGTGTGGGAGGCAACCAACCAATGTGTTTCTTTCACATCCATGTTTCTCTCTCTCTCTCTCTCTCTCTCTCTCTCTCTCTCTCTCTCTCTCTCTCTCTCCCCCCCCCTTCCCCCCCTCCCACCCTTCCACTCTCACTAAAAAGCAATGGAAAAAGATATCCTTGGGTATGCATTAACAAAACAAAAAAAGAAAGAAAAGGAGTCGAAACCCGTTTGGCTCAGTGGTAGAGCGTCGGTCTGCGGACTGAAAGGTCCCAGGTTCGATTTCGGTCAGGGGCATGTATGTTTGTTGAGGGCACATCCCCGGTAGGAGGTGTGCAGAAGGCAGCTAGTCGATATTTCTCTCTCATTGACGTTTCTAGCTCTCTATCCCTCTCCCTTCCTCTCTGTAAAAAAATCAATAAAATATATTTTAAAAAGAAAGAAAGAAAGAAAGAAAGAAAGAAAGAAAGAAAGAAAGAAAGAAAGAAAGAAAAGTGGCAAGCAGTAAACACAGAAAAAAGAAAATTCTAACTCAGTAGTTAAAAAATGCAAATCAAAACAATGAGGCCTGACAGCCTGCTTCCAGATGATGATGGAGGAACCCATTCATGACTGCACAGAGGTAACAGATGACAAGGTACTGTTCACGGATGGGAGCAGTTACGTTCAGGATGGGACCTGATATGCAGGGGCAGTGGTAGTCACCCTGGACCACACCATTTGGGCACAGCTCCAGAACTTTTGGCCTTAATCCAGGCCCTTTGATGGAGACACTGTGCCATCCACAGAGAAAAGAGGGTTACCAACTGAAGCCAGAAGGAATCAGCTGAACAGAAGCAAGCCCCTGACAGACCAGATGATTGGTGGACCCTCCAGATGAGAAAACTGTTGGTCCCAGAGGCTCTAGGTCAGAGTGCCCAGTGACACCAGGTTACCCACTTAAGTGTCACCAAGACTTCTGAACTTCTGTGAGGCAGAGTTGCTAGAAGTACTGTCTGTGTACAGGTAAATGCTAAGCAAGGTAAGGGGGTCTCCCTGGGAATTCAGGTCCCAGGGAACTTCCCCAGGAGAGCATTGGTAGGTGGATTTCAGAGATTAAACCACCAGCATTAAGATCTAGTTTCTGTAGACACTTCAGATTAGGTTGAAGTATACCCCACTAAGACAGAAACTGCCTCTATAGTAGTCAAGAGATTACTCCAGGAGATTATACCTAGATTCGGGCTGCCAGTATCAGATAACAGCCCCACCTTTGTAGCTAAGGTATCTCAGAGTATAGCTCTAGCTTTAGGACAGGTAAAGTGATACTCTGGAAAAAGGATTTAACTAAAAGTGTCCTAGAATCGGTGAAAATTGGACCAACACCCTGTCCTTTGCCGTCTTAAGGGCCAGTATACCCTTAAGTTTCTCCTTTTTTGGGAGGGGATCATGTATGGTAACCATTCCCTTGCTCAAGTCCTTACAGGCTCTGCAGTTTGCTTGTTCCAGATGCACTGCCAGTGCCCACCACAGACCCTGTAGCTCAGGAACTCAATGTGGGTAAAGAAATTCACTGCCCAAGGACTCAAAGGGATGCTGCACTGTTATCCTGAGCACGCCCACTGCTGTTGAAGTAGACGGCACCCAGACCTGGCTACACCACTCCCAGCTCCTGTGTGGCCTGGATCCTGACAACTACAGGCCAGGAGGAGAACTGATGCCTACAGGAGGGGAACTGAACTTCAGTGAGGACAATACTGATCGGAACTGTGATACTAAGGGTCTTGGTAACTGTGTTTGTTGTTTATGCTGAAAGGAAGTAGGCTGAGTCAATGATTTGACTCAGGCACATTAGACAAGGGGGGAATGAGAGGGCAGGGCAGGGCAAGGATGGGCTCCTGACTCCACCGGGGGGCAGGACGGAGTTATCCTCCATTCTGTAATTGAACCCTAGCCCTCACCCAACCAATCAGGGTTAGCCGAGGCAGTGACATCACCACCGACCGGAGTAAATCCCCTGGACTGGGTGAAATTCGCTCTCTCTTCCGCCATGCTGCTGGTGTGAGTGGGACAGAGCCCATGCTAGCATGGAAAAGGCTCTTTTGTTTATTGCATCGAACTTGGCTCCCTGGTGGTCCTTGGGGATCACGAAGTCTGGGCATAACACTTACAAATTGAATAATGTTCAAAGTGCTTTACATGGATTATCTCATTTTTTTGTCACAATAATATTATAAGTAGGTATTGTTTTTTCTACTTTTCAGATGAAGTAAAGGATTTATATATAAAGAAAAAGAAAGAAAAAAAAACAATGAGGCAAGTTTGTCACATTGGTTTTATGCATAAAACTCAGTGTTTTATGTATATTCTTCTGTGTGTGAAAATATGGAGATAAACACATTAATAACCATTACAAATGGGAGTGTAAATTGGTACACACTTCTTCGAGAGAAATTTTTAAAATTTAAATGTCTATATCCTTAGGACCAGCATTTCCACTTTATCAGAATTTACTTTGAAGAAATAAATGTCAAGCATACAAAAGATGTTCATTACAGTGTTATTTATGGTCATAGAAAATTTTAAATGATCTAAATGTTCATTTATTCAGAAAGGTTAAACTATAATGACATAACAATAGAATTTAATCAATAATTTAAAAATATAACCCAGATTTATATTCATTGACATAAGTAGATATACATAAATATTATTATGTTGAAATATGGCTATAAAAACATTTATGACAATTATCAGTTTCAATACAATTTACCTATAACAATAAAAGCATAATATGCTAATTAGACTGGATGTCCTTCTGGACAACCTTCAGGACAAAGCCTGGGCTTCTAGGGAAGTCCGGGTCCCAGATGCCAGAGGGAAGCTGTTGCCGGCAGCCGGGGGAAGGAAGGCCTACTCTTGCACAATTTTTGTGTATCAGGCATATATATATATATTCCTGATTTATTTTTATTTCCTTTTTCATATTTATATTTTTTATAAGTTTTATAATTAACAAAACATCATTTTTGCAATAATGTTTTTTAATTCATGGCCTATCTAAATTTCATTTACTTTTCGGGGATGTTGGTTTCTGTGAGGGCCACTATTCTCATTCAGGGAAGGTATGGAAAATCATCTATAGGATATGCATGTGGTACAGTGTTTTCCCAGCAGATATTCAAGATATTTTAATTTGTTTGCCATATGCACTTAATGCTCTGGACCTGAGAGACAATAACCCAGACCCATTTTTTTTTTTCTTTCATTTAAAAATTATTTTATCTTCTCCCAAATCACTAGTAATTTAAAAGTCAATTATCCATTGCCTTACAGTAGACGCTCAAGAAATTATTTTTTTAATAAGACAATTAAAAATAGAAATGACAGACTCATCAAAAATTGAACAGTTTCTTCATATCATTCTGTCATCTTCCTAAACAAAGTTGAACTGGTTTCATGGGGGCCTTTGACATAATATTATGCATTGTGAGTCTCAAAAAAAAACCACACACAAACAAGCAAAGGAGAGAAACAGCATTTCCCAAATGTATTTCAATTTATTTTTTTATAAAGCATCTTTGAAGGAATGACATTCCAAAGAATATGATTTGGGAAATCCAGTCCTCAGCACTTGTCTGTTTTGTTTAATGTAATCACCCAACGGAGCTGAAGTTGCCATCTTCCTGTCCTTGTTGTGGACTTCATCTTGGTTGCTCTCATATTTCCCACAGCTATCAAGCCCTATATTGGCACTTGTTATTATGTCGCCAGCCGGGTACTGAAGTCTGTCAAATACAAACTTTCCCTACTTAAAGCATTTCTCACTGAGTGTCACTACTCTCATCACAGGTGTTGATTAAATAGATCCCTTTTATGTTCACACCTGATTCCAGTCTGAAATAAACTCAATTAAAAGTCAAGAACTTGCTTATTGCCCAGCCTTCAGTTCATGTGAGAATAGAATCTTTTTTTCCCCTGGAGCTATGTTAATTTATCACTCATCAAGGCAAACTTTGAAAATGTACTTATTATCCAAACAAAATAAAAAGGCAACCAGGAAGATAGGTATAGGTTATTAAATATAGTAATGATGGTAGCCGAAAACCGGTTTGGCTCAGTGGATAGAGCGCTGGCCTGCGGACTGAAAGATCCCAGGTTCGATTTCAGTCAAGGGCATGTACCATAGTTGCGGGCACATCTCCTGTAAGGAGTGTGCAAGAGGCAGCTGATCTATGATTCTCTCTCATTGATGTTTCTAACTCTCTGTCCCTCTCTCTTCCACTCTGTAAAAAATTAATAAAATATATTTTTAAAAAATTTATATATATACATATATACATATATATATATATATATATATATATATATATAGAGAGAGAGAGAGAGAGAGAGAGAGAGAGAGAGAGAGAGTATTGATGGTGTTATCACTACTAGCAAGTGGTTTACAGAAGCAAATATTATTGTCCAGACATTTGTCTCACTAGACTCTGAGCTCATTGGAAATAGCACAGAAATATAGTTCATCTCAGTTCTCACCAATAACACCAGTATATCTGGAACATCATTGACCTTATTAAATATTAGAGGCCCAGTGCACAAATTCATGCACTGCACAGATGGGGTCCCTCAGCCTGCCCAGTGATCGAGGCCTATCAGGGGGCAAGCCAGCTGGGGGAAGGGACTGTGGGACATTGATTGGCCCGTGGGGGAGGGGCCATGGTAGTTTAGGCTATGGGCGCACACTGACCACCAGGGGGCAGCTTCTGTGTTGAGCATATCCTTTCTGGTGGTCAGTTTGTGTCATAGTGACTGGGCAACTGGTTGTTCCAGTCATTCTGGTTGTTCCCCTGTAATAGCCACTTAGGCTTTTATATATATAGATTTGAAGAATGAATACATTAACAAGTGAATAGAATGATATGTTTGCTGGTAAATACTAGAAGGAGCAGCTTAGTTCTAATAATACCAAGATTAAAAACCTATAATATATTAATATATGCTAACATTAAATAGTTTTCTCATTCATTCAAAAAATGTTTATTAAATACCTACCAAATTTCAGATACTATAGTTTGAATACAAAGATGAATAAAAATAATTCTGTGTTCAAGAAGTGCACAGTGTAGTGGGTAAAAATAATTTACATTTATTTAATGCTTTTTCAAATACTTTCATGATTGATACTCACAATACTTCAATGAGACTGATGCCTTCCATGTCTTCATTTTAAATCTTTTAAAAGACATACGTAGGAACAAAAGAATCCTTATAAAAGTGGTATACAGCATTAAAAAAAAGGTATGAAGTATAAGTTATAAGCTTCTGTGTAGACACCCCCCAATTTAAGAGTAAAAACATTTAGATCCTCTGTGTCCCTTAAGAGAAAATGCAATTCTGAATTTTCTCTTTATCTATTCCTTATTTTTATTTATATTTAATCATGTTTGTATCATTAAGCAATATATTATGTAGTTTTACATTGTTTTGTACTTGTTCAAGTGGAAACTACTATTTCCTCTCAACCTTATAGTTTTGCCTTGTACATATAAGTCTTAATCTGTGAGAGTTTGATTTTTTTATATGCAGTGTGAGATGGTTTCCAATTTCATCTTTTCACATTTGGGTAACTAATTTTCTAGTATCACTTACTGAAAAGCTCATCTTTTTCTAACCAACTTGCAGTGTCATCTCAGTCACAAACAAAATTTCCATTTTTGTATTGGTCTGTTTCTGGGCCGTCTTTTCTATTTTATTGGTCAATTTGTATAGCTCTGCACCTAATTCTAGACCATCTGAAGAAATAGAGCTTTATGACAAATTCTCAATTTCTAATAAGGAAACCCTCTATCTTGTACTTTTGTAGGTATGTCTTATTTATTCTTAATTATTTTCTCTTGAACAGAAATTTTAAAATCAGTTTGTCTTACCTCCTTTTTCCATGTAATAGAGTTGAACCTCAAAGTGGCTCACAGTGAATTGTGGTGAAACTAATATTTGAACCCATGCCAAGGCTCAGTCTATGTAATAGCCAGCATTTCAGAGGATAACTGTTCTGAAATACCCCATCAATAGACAAATTCATACAGCAATTCCAGAATACATCATGCAGCTAACTGATCAGGAGACCCATAAAAATTTAACGTTCTTTAAAATAAGGAGTTCTGGCTTTTGCCAGTATGGCTCAGTTGGTTGGGCACTGTCCTATGCATGGAAAGGTTGAGGGTTCAATTCCTGGTCAGGTCACAGGACTTGGGTTGTGGCTGATCCCCAGTAGAGGGTGTGCAGGAAGCAGCTGCTTGATGTTTCTGTTTCTCTTTCTCTCCTTCTCCATTCTTCTTTATCTAAAAATCAATTAAAATATTTTTTTAAATAAATAAAATGAAATAAGAGGTTCTGTGGGTGCATTCCGAGGTTCTTTCGTGGACAGCTGTGGCAAGACTGCTAGATGTTCACTCAATGTCCATCATTTTCCCACTGTTCTATTCTGACAATTATAGTTTTTTAATATTTATTAATCATTTTATGGATAAGAAAACTGAGGTTATAAGAGGTAAATGTTATTTTTCTTAAGGCCACTCAGCTGATAATTATCAGAAGCAGAATACAAATGCAGGTGATCAGACTCAAAATTTCAGGATGCACTGACAAGGCCTGTACAGTTGAAGATGAAGGAGAAATGTCCTGCCCTCCAGTAGCTCACAATCCACCCTCAGAAATACCCTAAAAATTATTTTGCTGAGAGATGAAGGCAACAACCCAGCCAATAAAATTTAAATTTCTGCCCTAGCCGATTTGGCTCAGTGGATAGAGCATGGCCTGTGGACTGAAGGGTCCTGAGTTTGATTCCGGTCAAGGGCACATGCCCGGGTTGCGGGCTTGATCCCCAGTAGGGGCATGCAGGAGGCAGCCAATCCATAATTCTCTTTCATCATTGATGTTTCTATCTCCCTTCCTCTCTCTCTCTAAAAATCAATTTTTAAAAAAAACATATTTAAAAAAAATTATATTTCCCAGCCTACATGGACAGAGGTATCCATGTGTCACAGTTCTGGCTATAAGTATGTATTTGGAGGCAGGAAAAAGAACAATACCTTAAAGAAGGAGGAGATAGACTCTCTGGCATGCCCTTCCCATCATTTGTGCTCTTTGTTCTTTCTCCTTCATGCATCCTGAAGTGAAGGCATGGTAGCAAGTGCTGCAGCAGCCACTTACATTTGACCATAGAGAAAAGCTCAAAGAAACTGTGAAGACCTTAGAGACATGATACCCTTGAGCCTCCCTTCTATCCCTGCCTTCCTCTAGACTTTTTGTTTCATGAAGTTAAAATAAACCTGTCTGACTCAAGCCACTGTTATTTGAGTTTCCTGTTACAAACAGTCAATTTTAATCCCTAGTTGGTGAAAGAATAATTATATTGTATATATGCCCTAAAACTGTTTCTGCTTATTTTTAACTCTTCCATGATATATAGTACAAAATTTTAGGTCTTCAACCAGACATTGAATCAAAGCTTCCTTCCAAAGCACAAAAAGGTTCCATCTCCAAGTCCTCCTGCCACTCATGCTCAGGCTCAAATGGGTTGGCCACCTGTTGAAGTGAGAATGTAGCCCCAGGTAAACTTCAAACATTACTCTAATTTTGCCCATGCTGGGTTTTGATGTATAGGAACTCTAATGTATCAACACTTCAAATATTTTTCAAAAGTGTCATAGACTCTTACAATGCACTTCCTTTGAAATGCATTCTACAGAGACCGGTTTGGCTCAGTGGATAGAGCGTCGGCCTTCAGAATGAAATGCATTCTACAAACACTGACCATCTGGCAAGGCATTATGCTAAAAGTTAGAAGGAATTCAGACATTAAGAGATAGCCTCTGTTCTGAAAGAGATTATTTATAATAATAAAAGGCTAATATGCAAGTGGTTGTCACACTCTCACACCTTAATGACTAATCAGTGCTTGACTGGGGTGTGGCCAGCTAGGTCTGGGTCACACATGATTTCAAGGTGCGCATGGGTGGGTGAGGACTTGACTCTGGGTCCTGCAGCATTACCCAGAATCTGACAGGAGGGAAGAAGGAGCTGGATACCCGCACTCAGGACCCACACAGCAGGGCAGCAGCGGTTATGGCAATCAGGCCAGCAGGAAAAGGCAGTTAGGGAAGTTAGAGGTGATCAGGCCAGCAGGAGAGGGCAGTTAGGCGTGACTAGGCAGGCAGGCGAGCAGTTAGTAACCAGCGGTTCGGATTGCGAGAGGGACGTCCAACTGCTGGTTTGTGGGATGGGGCCTAAAGGGGCCCCAGATTGGAGAGGGTGCAGGCTAGGCTGAGGAACCAACTTCCCCCTCCCCCATGCATGAATTTTGTGTACCAGGCCTCTAGTAATATAATAACGAAAGTAGACCTAATTTTATGAATCAGCCTTCTGAGGTTGGAATTCAGATAGGTGGGATAAGAGATTGGAGTGCCAAGGTCAGTGGGAACCTTTTTATTTCTACCAGCTGCCATGGACACAGCAAAAAAAGAATTGTGGCAACATTTTGCTTATCTCAGATGTCAGAGAGTACCCATTTCCTTAACTTTATATGTGGGATCTCTGTTCTCTTCTATTCCTATTTGCCTTATTTTGTATAATCAGTCATCTTCCAATGGGGACTTGTGAGTCCCCAATTCTTTTCAAAAAAGAGTTCTCTCTCTCTCTTCTAGATTTTCAATAACACAAGTGCTGTGTCTCTCTTCTCTTACTTTTAGCCTAAGACTAGGTTCTTCCCACAAATGCTTAAAATGCTCTTTTTTTTAAGCTAACATATACTAAGTGTGTCAAGAGCTAAGTGTGTCAAGTACTATCCTCAAGAGTTTGTGTATTTTAACTTATTGATTCCTAAAAAAATCCTAAGATTTTTTTAAATTTTAAATGATTTTTTTAATTTAAATTTTTTTCTAGTTCATGAATTGTTTTATTTTTTAATATTTAAAATCCAAGGATTTTTTGTGTTCCAGATGTGGAAACAGCTTCAAAAGATCAGTATGGTCCAATTCTCATGGCTCATCAAAGGCTGTTGAAACTTGAACCCACACCATCTCATATTTATGTCCCTTAGATTGACCACTCTCTTATGTTGCTTCCTTGTCAAGTGAAGAAGCACTCTGCAAGTCTATTGATGAATAGGTTCAAAATAACCTCAGTCAGGGAAAATCAATTTTCCTAAAGGAATAATTCCCAACCAGCCTTCTAGAACTTCTAAGGTATTCACACCCATTTATTCATTCATTCAGCCTTTGTTAAGCTCCAATTAGGGGCAAGGATAATCCTGCAAATAGAGTAAGCTGTTAAAAAAGACCCTTGACCTATGAGTCAAAGGAATATCTAAAATCTAAAAATGACATTTATTTGCTCTGCATTAAAAGCACAGGATGTCATACAAATAGAGTAACAAAATAATTGCAAATAAACCTTTATGGAACTCATACTACTTGACAAAAGGAAGATAAACAATCCAATCAAAAATTGGGCAAAGGTCCTAAATAGACACTTTTCAAAAGAGGACATAAAGAAGGCCAAGAGGTATAGGAAAATATGCTCAAAGTCACTAATCATCCGAGAGATGCAAATCAAAACAGCAATGAAGTACTATCTCACACTTATCAGAATGGCTATCATCAACAAATCAATAGACGACAAGTGCTGGCGAGGATGCGGAGAAAAAGGAACTCTTGTGCATTGCTGGTGGGAATGCAGACTGGTGCAACCACTGTGGAAAGGAGTTTGGAGTTTCCTTAAAAAATTAAAAATGGAACATCCATTTGACCCAGTGATCCCACTTCTAGGAACATATCCCAAGAAATCAGAAACACCAGTCAGAAACAATATATGCACCCCTATGTTCATAGCAGCACAATTTACAATAGCTAAGATTTGGAAACAGCCTAAGTGCCCATCAGCAGATGAGTGGATAAGAAAACAGTGGTACATCTACACCATGGAATACTAGGCTGGGAAGAAAGAAAGAAAGAAAGAAAGAAAGAGAGAGAGAGAGAGAGAGAGAGAGAGAGAGAGAGAGAGAGAGGGAGAGAGGGAGAGAGGGAGAGATAGGAGGAGAGGGAGAGAGGGAGAGAGGGATGAGAGTAGGAGCTGGTATGGGGAGGGGGGAGGAAGTGGTTGGTATGTGCAGTTAGGAGTGAGTGTAGTAGGGAGGACTATAGAGAGATTCCACAAGACAGACCGACAACCTCGCAACGTCCATCCACATCCACTCCCCATCACCCCTACCTCCACATCCACTCACAATCCCTCCATCACTCCCTCCCCCTCACTACCGCTCCCTCCCGACCCTCCCCCCCTCACTCACTCCCTCCCTCCCTCCCTAAACTACCTCCCTACTACCTCCTCCCATCCCTCACACCATCCCTCCCTCCTCCCTCCCCCGCTCCCGCCACCTCCACTCCCACTTCTTTTCCTTCTTTCTTGCCCCTCCTTTCCCCCAGATTATGCTTACACAGTACATCCAGATTCTTGAGGAAGAAGCAGACCGCTGTAATGTGCTTCCTTCTCAGGATGCGCCGCTGGCAGTGCCGCCAGCTCTCTGCGCTCCACAGGGCCCTCTCGCCCCACCTGGCCCGACAAAACACGCAGGCTGGGCTATAAGGCCAAGCGAGGTTATGTCACATATCTGATTCGTATGCGCCGTGGTGGCCGCAAACGCCCCGTTCCTAAGGGTGCGACCTACCGCAAGCCTGTCTATCCCAGTGTTAACGAGCTAAAGTTTATTGGAATTCTTCAATCTGTTGCTGAGGAGCGAGCTGGATGCCACTGTGGGATTCGGAGAGTCCTGAATTCTTACTGGGTTGGTGAAGATTCCATATAATCTTTTATATGGAAAAAATTCTTTGTGGTTATCCTCATTGATCCATTCCATAAGGCTATCAGAAGAAATCCTGACACCCAATGGATCACCAAACCAGTCCTCAAGCACAGGGAGATGCGAGGCCTGACATCTGCGGGCTCCGCCGAGGCCTTGGGAAGGGCCACAAGTTCGACCACACCATTGGTGGTTCTCGCCCTGCAGCTTGGAGAAGGCGCAATACTACTCGCCAGCTCCACTGTTACTGCCAATATAAGCGATGTTTGTAAAATTCTTACCTAATAAACAATTTAGGATAGTAAAAAAGGAAGGAACTCCTACCATTTGCGACAGCATGGTTGGACCTGGAGAGCACCATGCTAAGCGAAATAAGCCAGTTGTAGAAAGATAGTATCATATGATCTCACTCATTTGTGGACTATAATGAACAAAAATAAAACCAGAGGGGGAAAAAATTCTAGAATATAATAGAAGCAATCTTGTTATTTGCAGATTTTTAATATTTCCTACAACTTTTGTGATATCATACTATGTTAGCACAGTTTGGGTAATATTATTATACTTGAAATCCTTTTATTCTTGAAATATTAATGTTTATTGTATGTAACATTATTATATTTAATTTTTTTTCTTGAAATTAAAAAAAAAAAATGAGCTGAAACCAGTTTGGCTCAGTGGATAGAGCATCGGCCTGCGGACTGAAAGGTCCCAGGTTTGATTCCAGTCAAGGGCATGTACCTTGGTTGAGGGCACATCCCCAGCGAGGGTGTGTGCAGGAGGCAGCTGGTTGATGATTCTCTCTCGTCGATGTTTCTAACTCTCTATCCCTCTCTCTTCCTCTCTGTAAAAAATCAATAAAATATATTTTTTTAAACTGAAAAAATAAAAATAAAGTTTTACTACCAGGTTATCTTAATTGTAAAGAGAGGTTGAAAATCACCTCTTTAACGAAGAGACAGAGTCTAAAGGAGTCTGTCTTCATCATAAGTAGGTCCTGTGTACTATCCCCCAGAGAGTTCATGCTACACTAGATTTTCAAGTGTCCCGTCACAAGAATTAAAAGGCATTGGGTCCAAACATGTTCTTTATTGTATAAATGGTTTCTATCTATGTGCATTTTTACTAGTTGGGTGTTTGAGAGGCTAGAAACTAAATTTCAAAAACTCATAAAAACTTAAAATACCATTAACTTACAATGAACCTACTTTTTCATTTCCCTTGCCCTCACCTCTACTCTTCCCTCTGCATAGGATCTCTCTGTGCCTATGTGGGTGAGTGACTAGCAAGCACCAAACTATGTTGATCTTGTTCTTTTGCTCCACAGAAGATTAAGCTCTGTTCTTCAACTGCAGGCTACAGGCTGGCAAAACCAATTTGCACACAGAATATCACACTCTCTTAGGTGGCAACAAATTTTATGAACTTTAAATGACCCCTAACGACTTTGGGGGAGAAAATCCCAGCTAATGCAATCAGCACTTTGAGAGAGAATTTTCATGATGATAAAAAAAAAAAAGGGTTCTATGTCTATACTGTTCAATACAGCAGCCACCAATAATGGCAATAAAGCATTTGAAATGTGGCTAGAATGACTGAGAAACTGAATTTTTAATTTCATTTCATTGTAATTAATTTAACATCCACATTTGGTTGATGGTTACCAGACTGGTCAGCACAAACAAATAAGAGAAAGATTTCACATTATTTAGCCAAAACTGGTTTGGCTCAGTGGATAGAGCATCTGCCTATGGACTGAAAGGTCCCAGGTTCGATTCTGGTCAAGGGCATGTTTCTTGGTTGCGAGCATATCCCCAGTAGGAGGTGTGTAAGAGGCAGTTGATAGATGTTTCTCTCTCATCGATGTTACTAACTCTCTCTTCCTCTCTGTAAAAAAACAATAAAATATATATTTTAAAAGATTTCACATTATTTAAAAATATTCTTAATGGCATTTGATTGCTAAAATTTTTAACTGACATTTTTTCATAAAACAATAATTGTATAATCCCATTTTAGGACTTCTACTGCTAATAGAAAATGTGGCAGTAAATTGATTTATTATAAAATCACATTTTCTTCTTGAGTGGCAATTGCAGGTTTTATAGCTCATTTCATTAATGCCACAGAGCCTTAATTTAAAATGTTTACATTTACTAGTGCAAGATTTGGTGGCCAGTAGGTCTTAGTACTGTATTCAAGATGACACTCCACCTAAAGACAGAAAAAAGGCAATTCAGTTTATTAATGAATTAATAGATTTAAAGAAGTGTGATATACAGTAGAATGTTATTCACCTTTAAAAAGAAAGGAAATTCTGATACATGCATGAATGAACCTTGAAGACTTTATGCTAAATGAAATAAGGCAGTCACAAAGGAGAAATACCATATGATTCCACTTATATGAGGTACCTAGAGTAGTCAAATTTATAAAGACATAAAGTGGAATCGTGGTTGCCAGGGGCTGGAGAAAAGAGGTAATGGGGTGTGATTGTTTAATGGGTACAGTTTCAGTGGGAAAGATGAAAAGGTCTGAAGATGGATGGTGGTGAAAATTGCACAGAAATGTGAATGTACTTAATGCCACAGAACTATACACTTAAAAATGGTTAAAAGATAAATCTTATGTTGTGTATGTTTTACCACAATAAGAAGTTGTTAAATAATTTTACAAAAGTAAAAAATGTTTCAGATGATGAGTTCTTACAGAGCAAATCACACACTACAATGTAGTTAACCCTCTGACTGATCAAAGCTCAGAAAAAAAGAGCTCAATCCTAGACGGTTTGTCTCTGTGGACAGAGTGTCAATCTGCAGACTGAAGTGTCCCAGGTTTGATTCCAGTCAAGGACACATGCCCAGGCTACAGGCTCAATCCTCAGTAGGGGGCATGTAGAAAGTAGCTGATCAATAATTCTTTCTCATCATTGATGTTTCTATCTCTCTCTCCCTCTCCCTTCCTCTCTGAAATATATATATATATATATATATATATATATATATATATATATGTATATATGTATATATATTAGAGGCCCGGTGCATGAAATTAGTGCATGGGGGTTTGTGTCCCTCAGCCCAGCCTGCACACTCTCCAATCTGGGACCTCTCAAGGGATGTCCGACTGCCCATTTAGGCCTGATCCTTGAATTGGCCTAAACGGGCAGACGGACATCCCTCTCACAATCCAGGACTGCTGTCTCTTAACTGCTTGCCTGCCTGCCTTCCTGATTGCCACTAACTGCTTCTGCCTGCCACTCTAATCACCCTCTAACCACTCCCTGCCAGCCTGATTATGCCTAACTGCTCCCCTGCCAGGGTATTTGCCCCTAACCTCCCTCATCTGCAGGCCTAGTCCCCCCAACTGCTCTCCCCTGCAGGCCTAGGTGCCCTCCAACTGCCCTTCCTTACAGGTCTGGTCACTTCCAACTTCCCTCCTCTGCCAGCCTGGTCACCCCTAACTGCCCTCCCCTGTATGCCTGGTCCTCCAAACTGCTCTCCTCTGCAGGCCTGGGTACCCCCCAACTGCCCTTCCTTGCAGGCCCGAGCACCCCCAACTTCCGTCCTCTGCCAGCCTGGTCACATCTAATTGCCCTCCCCTGCAGGCTTGATCGCCCACAACTGCCCTCCCTCCCAACTACCCACCCCTTCTGGCCATCTTGTGGTGGCCATCTTGTGTCCACGTGGGGGCAGGATCTTTGACCACTTGGGGGCAGCCATCTTGTGTGTTTGAGTGATGGTCAATTTGCATATTATTCTTTTATTAGATAGGATAGAGGCCTGGTGCACAGTGGGGGCCAGCTGGTTTTCCCTGAAGGGTGTCCTGGATCAGGGTGTGGGTTCCCTTGGGGCGTGGGGCAGCCTGGGCGAGGGGACTATGGTGGTTTGCAGGCTGGCCACGCCCCCCAGTGACCCAAGCAGAGGCTCTGGTATCTGGGATTTATTTATCTTCTATAATTAAAACTTTGTAGCCTTAAGCAGAGGCCAGGGCAGGTGAAAAACTTAGCTTCTTCCATTGCCAGGGAAACCCAAGCCTCCTGCTCTCTCCGTGGCTGCAGTCATGTTGGTTGGGTTAATTTGCATACTTGCTCCTGATTGGCTGGTGGGTGCGGCTTGTGGGTGTAGTGTCAGTACAGTCAATTCCTATATTGCTCTTTTATTAGATAGGATATAGATATTTTTTTAAAAGAGCTCAGATTCAACAAACAGTAGAGAATTCAAGATTTCTAATAACTCAGACATTCTTCTTAACTTGAGACTGTGTGACTGAGTGATTTTTATCTTTTGGTTCAGTAAAATCTTCCTCAATAGGATTGGCCTACACAAATGTTGAATTGCCTGAGTACAAACCACTGAGTGAGAGTGATAACTTATATTCTGATCTAATTTACAAATTTCCAATGAAACAATAGACAAACTATGTGGAGGAGGAGGAGAGAGCTGTCATCTCAGCACCTGTTAGATTGTGTAGATGAAAGTCATGTCTATGGTGCTCACAGTTGCAACTCTAAGACCCAGACACACCTTTATATAGTAGATATCCAATAAATATATTGATTGAATAAATAAGTGAAAATAATGAATGACTAAAATGAGCTAATGAATGAATAAATAGCAAAGAATTCTAATTTGTACCTAAACTGGATCCTCACATATTCCACCTCATCAGGAAAACTGATGGGACATTATACCGGAATTCTATTTACATGTGGAACTGAGAAATAATTCTAAGGGAAGCATCAAGCAAATAGGCTTGATTCAATAACAATGTTTCAACCATCGGAGAATGAAAGCATAATTTTGTATACATCAGTACTTCAAGGTTTGTGTTATTCAGAATTGTCTTTCATCTCAACACCCGCAGTCTTGTAGTAAATCCTAAGGAAAGAAGGAGCCATGTGGAAAAGCTAGACTCACTAAACTGTTTATAACATGTTGAAAGCCCTCATTAGTACTCCAATAAGAGCAAAGCTTGGGAGTGGGAAGAGATTTATAATGTAGCAGATGGCTGGTGGCTTTAGTGGGCACCAGTTACTTCAGGGTTAATGGCAGACATAAGGCTGGACCAACATCTGGGGAGAGAAAGCTTTGAGAATGACTAGAACTCGTACTTGACAAAGACTTCAGTGCCTTCAAAATGGACACCAGTGGAAACATCATTTGTGAAGTGCCTACCTACAGTTTAATGGATTTTCAAGTTTTCCATAGCTGAAGTCTAAAAGAATGTTCACAAATACGAAATGCAAATTAAAGATTTTTCAGAAATATTTGGGGGAATTTTTGTGGCATCCTGGAGGAAGATGAAGGTAAAAGTTCAATAATTATTGATACTGTCATTGTGCCCCTATGTTGATATTAACAGAGAATGACATACACTTGAACCTCATCACAGAGAACATTTAATGGTCCCATTCTTGAAGCACAAAGAAAAAAGAATGGAACATTCTTCTTTGTATCTATGAGTGACCATGTGACTCAGTTCCAGCCGAATGTGAGCAGTGTAAAATATCCCCCACTCCAGGAAATATTTGACAAATCTAGAATCATGTTTGGTTGTTACAACTTGAGGAAAGTGGAATATTACTGGCACCCAGTAGAGGCCAGGGATGCTCCAAACTTCCTCCAGTGCACAGAACATCCTTCCACAATGAAAAACTATCTGACCCAGAATGTCAATAGTGAAAATGTTGACAAATTCTGACTTAAAGGGAAGAGACATAATATCCCCTTCTTTGCCCCTTCTGTCAGGTTGTAATTGACATGTAGGTGTGATGCATGTTGGATTACAGAGTTGGAAGCGACCCCCTTGGAGATGACAGAGCAAGATGTGAGTCTGGTCCTTCATAATTTCATAGAGCAGAGTACAATCTCAGACTTTACATGATAATAGAAAAAATATTCTATCTTGTTTAATATACAGTTACTTTGAATCTCTTACTGAAACTATATTCTAACCAATACAGAAGCTAAACTTGACTGAGTCCTTTTAAGGGAAATGCCAAATAAAAAGAGAAGAGGAGAAAAATCAAGGTGGCAAGTATATTTTCTTTGCTCTTTAGCATCATTTTCCCCATTCGTCTACTAGCAGAATTGGAGTGGGGGTTGGATCCTGCCATCTCTGCAAGACAGTTGGATGGGAATGATCCCACTCCCAACCTCCATAGAGGACTCTCATTGACTTAACTTCCTGGTCATGGTGACTGGCTCTAAGAAAGAAAAGCTTTCACTGTTCCACTGGATTTTGAAGATGAAGGTATGAAATTTAAAAATGCTGCTGCCATCTTATCTCATTAAAAAAGGAATCCAAATATGAAGCTGACACTAATGGAAAGTGTTGAAAAGTGATGAGAAACCCAGCATTTGATCCTCCCAGATCAAACTGCATCAATGACAAGTCCTCCCTCTGGCCCTGTCAAATATATGAGCCAATAATGCTTTGCTTACACAAATTTGAGATAAGTATTCTGTGACTTGCAAGTGAAAGATTCCTAAGAGATACAGAAAGTTTTATGGTAGAAAAAAAATTTCTTATAAGAGAAGTTTCACTCTTATGACCTTTTCATTTCACTGAAGGGTTTTCGAATCATCTGCAAAGTTTCCTTTGGAGGAAAACAATTACAACAGAAGTTTTGCCATTGCCTGAGGTATGTATAGGAGGGGAAGTGGAGATAAAAAGATTTGAATCATTAATGTTTCCCTTGGACTTTAGAAGCAACATTACTACTTTCATACAGAACATTCATACTTTTCTCCACAATACCTAACCCAGGTATTCAATAATCAGATTGGGGAAGGATTTATTTTTCCTTGATGTTATTCTTCTTGTGGTTAGTCAAGGCTGGAGAAGCTTAGCAACCATTCTGATTATGTTTGATTGCTCAGTTTCCCTAGGAATCATAAGCTATCAGCCCTATGTAGATAGAAGTTTGTATCTTGATTTTTTTTTAATTCCACTTTATTTGTCCTTTTCTTAGTCTTTAGTTATAGGTTCTTATGTTTCTTAACAATTGCCTAGGAGCTTATTTTGTGCCCAATTATCAACTTCAAGAGAACTTCAGGAGACAATCATGCTTTCCAGACTCATCTACTCTAACAATAAAATGTCAGAAAGGAGCTATTGCAGGTGACAGTGGCAATGTTTCAGGTTAGAAGGCTTGATCACTTAAGTTAGATCATTAATATCTGTGTTGAGTCTTAGTTGTTATCCTACATTGTATTCAGCCTTTGTGGTTGTTCTTGATCTTCCTGTTTTATTGTGGTTATGTAGCTCCTGATTCTAATATGAGGAGACCATTGTTGCCTATAAGCTGTTTAATAGCTGTGATTTAATAGCTGGATTACCTAGGGAAAGGTAATTAACCCCTCTGACACCCAGTTTTCTTTTCTTTAAAATGAAAAGAAATGGGAATATTGTTATTGAGTTATTAATTATATAATAATTATAGTGTTTTTATTCAAACTGCCATGTTTTTCCCTATCTGGTTTGGCTCAGTGAATAGAGAGTCAGCCTGAAGACTGAAGGGTCCTTGGGGTTCAATTCAAGTCAAGGGCACATGCTTGGGTTGCAGGCTCAATCCCCAGAGGGGCCACACAGGAGGCAGCTGATCAATCTGATCAATGGTTCTTATCATTGATGTTTCTATCTCTCTCTTTCTCCCTTCCTCTTTAAAATCAATTATATATATATATATATATAGATAGATAGATAGATAGATAGATAGATATATTTTTTTAACTACCATGTTTTAAAAACCAAAACCTTTGAAGTCTTAGTAATCCACTGCCCAAAGATTTGTTTGTTTAAAAAGATAAAGAGAGCTGCCAGGATTGGTACAATTAAATCAATTTAAGACTTGAGGCCAAAAAACAGCTGCAAGTAGGTAAACCCCACACTTTTCACTCTTCAGATGTTCTATGGAACTAGTTACTACATTGTTCATAAACAAGTGGAGTGGAAAGATCTTACATGGCAGAAAAGCTACCTTGAAATTTTGGTTGAACTACACTGCTCTTGGGAGCTTGGCACACAGTGATTTCTCTACTTATAACATTCTATCACCTCTCTTTGCCCATATTTCTGCTGAGACCTAAAGTATTTCCCATATTTTCCCATGAGAGCTTAATCATTAGTTCTCAGTATAGATATCATTTTTTGTGGAAAACCTTTCCTACCCACCACTATACCTAATCTAACCATCCCACAGTTCCCTTCTCAATTACAGACTTCATCAATCTAAATTTTAATTGTCTATTTACTGGTGACTCAAGAGAATAAGTTCCATGAGGACAGAGACCATATCTGTTATATGCAAATATTGAGTGCTTTAACAAGGAAGGAGGAATCAGATAGATGAATAGTTGAAACCTAGAAGGATAGCTTGGTACAGTAAATTTCCTGATAGCCCTTTGCAAATCTGAAAGATGGCCAGCCCACCTATGATTGCAAAACACTTTTAGCTTTCGAAGGATTTTACATGTATTATTTTATATTACCTTCTGAACAATAAAATATACAAAGAAAGATATATCCTTTAAAATATGAGTGGAGGGATTAAAAAAGAAAGAAAGAAAGAAAGAACTCATGGACACCACAGACAACTGTGTGGTGATTGCAGGGTGGTGGAGGGAAAGTGGAGTTGGAGGTGGAAGAGACTATCAGAGGATAAATGGTAATGAAAAAAAAATAAAGACAATTAAGAAATGATAAGAAAATACAGAGAGTTTAAAATGACTTAAGAAAATATAGCTGGATAAATATGTAATTCCAGATTTGTTCTGTTAATCCACACTCTTTTCAAAGTTTTGAAGCTCAAGGGCCCTAGTACTAAGGAAGGCCCCTGAGAAACCCATGTAGTGTGGCTCTCCATACACAAGAAGGTATTCTACTGCCATCTTAAAATCTTCAGTTTGCTTTAATAAAAATGAAGACATACTCAAGGATATTGTCAAGAAAATAAACTAGATTAATTGAATACGACCAACCTGTAAACATATATGATTGCTTAGACTGCACATAATGGCCATGTGTTTTGCATGTTTTCTAAGGGACTGTGGGTTGCAGTTTTGATTAATTGTACTAATTCTCCAGCTGGAATCAAACTGAGAGCTACATAATTCTTAGCCCTTTTTTGGAAACTTTATAAACCAATCTTCTTTGGAGGTCTTGAAAATGACTTTCAAAATGTGAAATTAGTTTTCTTTCTAATCCCCTAGAGACTAATGCAGTGAATTTTATCATGCAATGTTGATTAAAAATACTGAAATGAGTCATGATGTAATTAGACATTTCTTTGTCCAAATCAAGTCCCATGAACTGCAACTAGCACTGGTTCAATCTATAAAAACCAGTCCATTCTTCCTGATGCTGAAGATTAATTTTGGCATGGAGACATAAAAAAAATCTCATAACTTTAGGTATATTTATTAGTCAGTCAGCTCTTGTTTTTTGGGGTTTTTTTTGTTTAGGTAAAAGATCTTAGACAATTTGGCAGCTTATACAAAAACATAGCAGCAGAGAACAAGAAATATTATGAGAGCTGCAGAAAAGCCAATATGGCTGAAACACATGTAAGAAAATGAAGAAACTTTTACTCTCTTAGCAACTGGTAGAATAATTCCCCTAGGAGTGTAACACTAAATTTTTAAAGATTTTAATAAGCTACTTGGGATGAGAGGTGAGACCTTAGGGACATATTCAAGCTAAAAATTATGGCAATAAGCAAAAATGGAATCTAGAAACAGAGGGACACTTTGTTTTGTTGAGTCTTTGGATGGAGTTGGGAATGTACATTTATAAACAGAAGCTGGGGCAAAGCCAAATTATTCAGTATAAGAAATAAATTAGTGTAAAGTGTTCGGGGCGGGGGGGCAGGGGGGGGAGGAGGGGTACAAGTAGATCCAGGAAGGCTGTTGTACCTTGAGGCAAAAGTAAAGACACACACAAAAAAAAATCCTAGAAGTACCACCGCTGAGAAGAAACTTGGTAGAAAAACGTCAACTAGTCAAGTGTGGGTTGTTACTATACCACATGTGATAAAATATCCTCTTCACCTTCCCAATTAATTCCGTGTTTCTCACTAAGACTTTTGTAGAAGTAGATTTGGGAAAGAGAATGTGAAGACATGCAAAGTTCTACGTCTACGTGGGGGTAAAATAAAAACAAAGGCTGCTTTTGTAGAGGGGACAGCTAACATCTAGGCTTAGATACAATGTAAGAGGAAAGTGAGAAGGGGATGAGTCTAGAAAAGTAAGGAGGGCAATTTTATGAGAAGCCATGTGAGCCATCTTAAAAAGTGTCTCCTGCTGAAACCGGTTTGGCTCAGTGGATAGAGCATTGTCTGGGGACAGAAAGGTCCCAGGTTCGATTCTGGTCAAGGGGATTTACATTGGTTGCAGGCACATCCCCGGTGGGAGTTGTGCAGGAGGCAGTTGGTCGATGTATCTCTCCAATTGATGTTTCTGTCTTTCTATCCCTCTCCCTTTCTCTCTGTGAAAAACCAATAAAAATATTTTTTTTTAAAGTGTGCTCCTTATCTTAAGGCAAATAGGGAACAGTTTCAAAAATTTTAAGAAGAAAGACATCTCCTGATTTATAGTTTAGAAGGATTGTTCTAACAATAATTCAAAGAATGGGGTAAAGTAAGCAATCATATAGGCAAAAGGAAAGCTCAAAAGCTTTGCAGCACCCTAAGCAAGAAATAATCATGGCCTGTACTGTTTAAAGCAGCAGAGGAGAGGGAGAGAATAGATTCTATCTAGTTAGAATCAGTGGGTTTTGATGTAAAAGAAAGGATGACCTTTCTGGTTTGCCCAGGACTGAAGCATTTCCCAAAGTGTGAGACTTTTAGTTTTAAAATTGGGACAGCTTCAGGAAAACCATTCCAGTTTTCATAGGATTACAAGAGTTTCACAAATGTAGAACCAAGAAAATCCTGGGCAAACTAGAATGAATCAGTCACCCTAATTGGGATTAATGTTGTGGAAAAGGGAGGATGGCCTCTAACATCTGACTTGGGAATGGAGGTACCAGTCACTGAGACAGGAAAGGCAAGGATAAGAACAGATTCAGGTGGGAAGAGAATGCTGAGTATCATTTTTGGACTCATTGAGTCTCAAGGTCTATAGGACACCAAAGAGGAAATATCTAGTATGACATCCTTTTAAAAAAAAAAAAAACTGGTATTTGCTGAAACGGGTTTGGCTCAGTGGGTAGAGCAGCGGCCTGCGGACTGAAGGGTCCCAGGTTCAATTCCAGTCAAGGGCATGTACCTTGGTTGCAGGCACATCCCCAGTAGGGGGTGTACAAGAGGCAGCTGATCCGATGATTCTCTCTCATCAATGTTTCTAACTCTCTATCTCTCTTTCTTCCTCTCTATAAAAAATCAACAAAATATATTTTTGAATAAATAAATAAAATAAGAAACCTAGTATTCAAGAGAAAAAGTTAGACTTAAAATGTAATTTTGAAGTTACTGACATATAGATGGCACTTGAAGCTTTGTGAGTGAATGAATAAGACTTTACAGAGATAGTTTTATACGGAGAAAAAGGAAGGGGAAGGAAGAGAAAGGAAAGGAAAGAAATGAAGGTGACTATAGACAGAACCCTGAGAAACATCAATATTTTATATATACATACATACATACATACATACATATATATATATATATATATATATATATATATATATATATATATAAAAGCCTAAGCAACTGGATGACCAGACGACCAGACAACTGGTTGCTATGATGCACACTGACCATCAGGAGGCAGATGCTCAATGCAGGAGCTGCCCCCTGGCGGTCAGTGGCTCCCATAGCAGGAGTACCACTCAGCTGACCCATAGGTACCAGATGCCAGGCTGAGGGCTGGCGAGCACAGCTGCAGCAGCACAAGCCTCTCCTGCCTCCATGGTAGCGCTATCCAGCTGCAGGCAGCAGGTGCAGTGGGGCCAGGATAAGAAGGAGTGGCAGGAGAGGCAGGCAGGAGCAGCAGACTGTGCTGGACCGCTGTTTCAGTGGATCCCTGTAAGCCATGCTGAGGGACCCCACTGGTGCACAAATCTGTGCACTGGGCCTCTAGTAAGTAAGATATATAAAGGTGACTAAGATGGAGTAACTATAACAGCAAGATAAAAACCAGAGTGCATTGTCTAGAATTCAGAGCAATACAATGTTGAAAGAGGGAGGGAAGGTCAGTGTCAAGTGCTGCCGGCAGATCTAGTAAGATCAAGTAAGAAATTATACTTTGGATTTAACAACAGCAAGGTCATTATTGATGTTCATGAAAGCAATCTTAGAGAAATAGTAGAGAGGAGCTAGATGGATAAATAAATGGCAGATAAGAAAACAGATTAAAAATCTCTTTCAAAACATTTTAAAGGAAGAGAAATATAAGTGGGATAGATAGATGGGGGAGACGTGGAGTTGAGAAAACATTTGTATGATGGATTCTCTAGGAAACAGGGCCTGAAGTAAAGATTAAGACACTATTCTTTGTGAGATGCAAGCTCAGGGAAATGAGGGTGAGGAAAAGGGGGGTGAGGGCAAGGCAGGGAGAGATGCAAAGCAATGTGACTGTCATTTCATAATGATTCACTAAGAAACCAAACAGGCTTCTCAGCAGGTTTGTCTGCAGGCCTTTTTGAGAGTTACAGAAGAAACCACACCTCAGGGAGTCTGCGTAGGAATTTATTTTATCCTTTCTTACTCTTGAATCTCATTGGTCAAAGTTTGTCCCACAGGGAGCTGACTCCTCCACACATTCGGAACTTAGCAGTCACCAGGAGGTCCAATTCCATGACTGTAGAGTAGTTTTTAACCCAATCTGAATGAAACATGAAGGCTGCCTTGGAACAAAGGGTTCAAAAAGGCCATGCAAGCCCAAGGCTCCAACTTAGACTACAGCCAGTTCAGAGCACCCGGCAAAGGTGCTAGCAATGGCAGCAGCAACAGCAGTCCAACAGTGGCAACAGAGGCAAGTATTTTAATTTTTAATCTTTTTTTAAATAAATCTTTATTGTTCAGATTATTATAAAAGTTCCTCTTTCCCCCCCCCTCATTGCTCTCCTCCACCAGGTTCCCACCCCACCCTCTGCCCTTTCCCCACCCCCCATTGTCCTCATCCATAGGTGCACCCCCCCACTCCCCTTTTCCCCGAGAATCATCAGTCCACTCCCCTTCCATACCTCTGATTCTATTATACTCACCAGTTAATATTGTTCATCAGATTTTTTAATTCCCTTGGCTTTTCTTTTCACTTGTTGATAGTTACATATTTATTGATTATAATTTTTATCTTTATCTTCTTCCTCTTCCTAAAGAACCCCCTTCAGCAATTCATATAATTCTGGTTTGGCAGTGATGAACTCCTTTAGCTTTTTTTTATTTGTGAAGCTTTTTATCTGGCCTTCAATTCTGAGTGATAGCTTTGCTGGGTAGAGTATTTTTGGCTGTAGGTTCTTGCTATTCATCATCTTGAATAATTCTTGCCATTCCCATCTGGCCTGAATGGTTTCTGTTGAGAAATCAGCTGATAATCATATGGTGCTCCTTTATAGGTAACTACCTGCTTTTCTCTTGCTGCTTTTAATATTCTCTCTTTGTCTTTTGCTCTTGGAATTTTAATTATGAATTGTCTTGGTGTAGTCCTCTTTTGTTTGGGATTCTATGCGCTTCCTGGACTTGTAAGTCTATTTCTTTCACCAGGTGGGGGAAGTTTTCTGTCACTATTTTTCCAATATTCTTTCGGTATCTTGCTCCCTCTCTTTTTCTGGGACTCTCATAATTCTAATGTTGGTTCTTTTGAAATTGTCCCAGAGATTTCTTACACTATCTTCAACTTTCTGGATTATTTTATCTTCTTGCTTCTGCAGAGGAGTGTCCTCTGGCTCTTTGTGTTCCAAATCTTTGTCTTGATTCACCACTTTAACTGACTCTTTAAGCTGATTAACATCCTCAAGAGCCTCCCACTATCCATCACTTTCATTCTTATCTTTCTAATGCTTATTCATGTTTCCCAATGAATTTCCAATAAACTAAACTCGGTGGTCTTAGCAATTTCACATCACTTTACCTTACTTAATTTTCTAATCCATTTTTTAGTCATATACAATTACATTTAGTCCAACTAGACTTATAAGCCTCTGAACACAAGCTCTAATTTCAAGTCCCTTCTAGTCTCTAGAATTGAAAGATAGGGGCAGGAGATGTGGAGGAAGAGTATTAAGAAGGAAGAAAGGGAAGGGGAAGGGAAGAGGCAGGGGATGGTGAAGGAAGGAGAAAGAGGAAGAGGAGGAGAAGGAGGAGGGGAAGAGGAAAGCGAAGGGGAAGGGAGGAAAGGGAAAGATGGTTTAGCTGGGTAAGGAAGCTCCAGTGAGGGGTTTGAAGCCGTGATGATTTCATCCCATCACAGATGCTCCCAGGGCATCTGTCCTCTCATTCAGTTCCAGCTACCGTACTTACTACACATATCAGCATTTATAGATTCACAGTCCTGTGCTAAAGTATGATTAAATGTGGCTAGTATAGGTAATATTTCAACATACACAAGAATATAAGTAAAATCAATCATGTGAAAGAAAACAATTAAAAAATACTAAAAAGTGTAGTTAGCTAACCTTAAAAAAGGCAGATGTAAATTTTGAGTGATACAGAGAGCTAATGCTCATTTGACCATTTTATTTTATAAATTTGCTTCTTAAGTTTACAATAAAAAGAAATTATAAATATTTACAAAACATTCTATAGGATGAGATTAGCTTTTATTTAGGGTTAAAATATTTTATTGATTAAGGTACTAATATGTGTCCTTATTGCCCCACTACCCCTCCCCCAACTCATGTGAGATTAGCTTTAAACTTTAAAGTTTAAAGGGAATTAAGGGAAAGTAAAGTACTCTGGGCTGGGTGCTAGTTAAGCCTCAATCTGGGAGTTCTAAATTACAAATAGACTGATTTTAAAATAATATCTAACAAAAAATATTGAAGCTTTTTTAGACTTTTCCCTTCTTCATCACTCCTGACCCAATAGAGAATTAATTATTTGATCATTTTTCCATTCCTTTGCATTACTTGCTGCCTGAACTTTCATTTTTTTTATTGATTCAACAAAGTTTTTCACAAAAGTGACAGAATTATAAAGTCTCTAAGCTAGGGAAGACCTTGAGCAACTATTTCCATTTCCCTGCTTTTAGACAATAATGCCATGCCAGGCAGATGAAGAGCTACATTATTTTTTAAATCTTTGGAGGAGAAGAGCCCGCAATCTCCCAGCATTAACAACTCTCACTGTCAGGAAATTCTTTCATATGTAATCTAAATCTCTCATGCTGCTGTTGAAATCAGTTTCCACTCAGCAGAGCTGAGTTGATATTGAAAACAGCTGGTCTTCTGCCTCTATGTAGAGATTCTTCATTTGCTGTCACTGCAATGTAATGAGATTTGAATTTTCTGTACAGCTTTGAGCTAGTCCTTAGCTCATATCCTTCTCCAAGCTGATTAACCCCAGTTCCCCAATTCACTCAGAGAGTTCATCCATGCCCTTATCTGTCCTCCCACATCACTTTGTAGGTGTCTCTGCTAGAACATTACCCCAACTCAGATCGTACATGACTGTCTCCCCTCACCGCCTCCTGTCTCACTTGTGTGCCTGTCTCTGAGATTGAATCCTAATAGGTCCTCAGTACATGACAGTTGAGTGAATCAGTGAAACTGCATTCAGATAAACCATTTTATTCTGACCCTTTAGTCATGGTAGTGGCTAAACTTCTGTTAAGTTTCTTTTGGTAACAAGTAACACAAACCAATTCTAGTAGTTTTGAGCAAAAACGGGGATTAAATTGTAAGAATACTGGAATATCTTACAAAATCTAAGGAAGAATTAAACCAACGCTCAGAAAGGGTAGGAATTAGGCAATTTCATGTATTTCTTCTGCATGAAGGAAGTGTTCCTTTCAGAGTATTGCAATATGTCTCAATTTACCAACAATTTCCAATGACAATGTTGCTCTTCTGGCAACATTTCCAGTTCATGAGAGAAACAAACTGATTGGAGCAACTTGGGTCAGATGATGGGCCTGAACCAAGAAGCCATAGTCCAGGGGACCCTTTCCTGACATTGAGAGAGTTGTCAGAGTGGGAGCAAGAAGAGGGCATATCTGCGCATATTGGGAGCTCCTCGGAGAAGGAGAACCCTGCACTGAGGATTTGCCACAATGGTGATGCTCACTGCAAACAGCCACTGATCCCTCAGGCCTGCTGTCACTGTTGAGTTCTTATAAGGATGTCACAGAGCTGAATCAATAAAGTGATTCAACCTTACTTTTTAATTTTTTATTATTTTTTGCTTGACTATTTTCCTTTAGGCCTCTGGTACCAAGAGTTAAGAAGAGAACAGCCTGTTTTACTGAGTTGAAGTGTAAATTTCCTTTAAACTAAGGATCAGTGCTTGAGCTAATGACAAATATTATCACAAGATTTACAGCACACAGGGAAATCTTTCTGAAACTCAGTACACTTCATATTGTTGTTGAATTGGTAGCAGATTCATACATGAGATACCGAATAGCAAGAAACAAATAAGTAGTGGCCAAGCACACAAGCACACTTCAGAATGGCTCAGCATGCCTGCAGCAAGAAGTTTTCAACTTCTTACTGAGGACACCTGCCAAAATGACCATGGAGGAGGAGGAAAGGAACAATGAGTCAGCTACTTCATAATAACACTTAGCGATAATGTAGTAGTTTTCTATTTAAGTCCAGTTCTTTCATATCTCTTTTCTCATTTGTAATTCAGCTGAATGCCTATGATAGATGACAGATAGCCAGTTTTTTTTCTAACTCTACAATGAGGGGAGTCAATTTCCCGCCTCTTGCATAGGGGTGACCATAAGACCTGATTTGACTGAATGAGGAGGAAGTGATATCCTATGAATTACAAGCATAAGCCTCAAGAGACCTAGTGAATGTGCCAAATAAGAGGATAATAAACCATGTGGAAATGTTTAAAAAATGTGGGTGTTTGCTGTGTGGAAATAGATAACCTATACAACACCAAAATATACGACTAATTTCAGACCATAATAATAGGGATCCAATAAGGCATTTATATTAAACATATATTAAAATGTATCTCTAGCCTCTCATTCAGTATGGCAGAAATCTATAATCTTCCTTTAAAATTTATGCATATATATTTTTACATATGCATATAAAATTTATACACACATACATACTAGAGTCCCAGTGTACGAAATTTGTATATTGGGGGGTGAGGGGGGGAGTCCCTCAGCCTGGCCTTCACCCTCTTGCAGTCCGGGATCCCTTAGGGGGATGTCTATCAGCTGTCAGACATCCCTCTCCCAGTCCAGGACTCCTCACTCCTTACAGCCTGCCTGCTCGCTCCTTACCACTCAGCTCACTGCTCCTTAGCTCTGCCAAAGAGGTGGGAGAGGTTCCTGCCACCACTGGGGGACTCTCCAGCCGTGAGCCCAGCTCTGCTGAATGGCACTCCCCCTGGTGGTCAGTGCGCATCATAGTGACCAGTCATTCTGATCTTTCCACCATAATCGTGGCTTGGGGCTTTTGTTTTATATATGTGTGTGTGTGTGTGTGTGTGTGTGTGTGTGTGTGTGTGTGTGCGCGCAAATTAAACTTGCTTTCCTATCATTTCGGAATAATGTTCATACTTGGAATTTGGTTAATCTAAGATCATTCTTCCCCAGGTTATTTAAGACATTCAGGCAGTCCATAAAATCTTTAACATGTAAGACCATTTTCAAAATTCTTGCTACTCTGTTTGCATCATTTACTTTGAGAATTTAATTTATATTTCATTCGTTTCCAGTCCTGCTCTCCTGAGTGAGTTATCTGAAAGGTAACTGGGTAGTTGAAATCTATGGACCATCTCCCTGGATGTGGAGATTTGGCTTCGTTCTACTTCATCTTCCTGACTTCCGATATGGAGATCTGTCATAACCCCTGCTGTGAGATCTTCTTTATTCTGTTTTCTTTTATCTTTACCCAGAGACCTTCAAGAATTCTTCTTTGTTCCTCTTATTTCCATAGTTACTTTGGTATTGAATATCCTCCTATGTCTCGCCCTGCCAGAGAGAGAAGTTTATGGATGCTTAGTTTGAATGGGGAATGAAGCTGGGATACTTAATAATTAGCGCAGAAGCCAGCTTAGAAATTCCCACAGTGGGCCGTATCCTATACCCTTCTGTACTCATTATTTTTACTATGTTTTCAATAATATTCTGCTTCTCAAAGGCTAAACGAGTCACAGTTTCTTGCCTTTAAAAAGTCACATTCTCGCTGAGACCGGTTTGGCTCAGTGGATAGAGCGTCGGCTTGTGGACTGAGGGGTCCCGGGTTCGATTCCGGTCAGGGGCATGTGCATTGGTTGTGGGCACATCCCCGGTGGGGGGTGTGCAGGAGGCAGCTGATTGATGATTCTCTCTCGTCGATGTTTCTAGCTCTCTATCCCTCTCTCTTCCTCTCTGTGAAGAATCAATAAAATATATTATTAAAAAAAAAGTCACATTCTCTTTGCATGGCTCCACCTTTTGTTCATTTTTATTCTAAAATCTTTATTGTCCTTATGTCTGTTTCAGTTTCTAATTCTCTCTTCTCTGATAATGATTATTTGGTTTAGTCTACTCCCCTTTTTCTAAGTTTGACCTCTCTTTTTACCTCAGAAAAGAGACAGGAATTAGAACATTATTTTAAGAGATCTGTGCAATTCCTACTATTTCTCTAGGTACCATTACAGTGCCAGCTGCCTCTATTCACACTCACCACCTGCCCTTCTAATATTTTTGGGGGTGAGGGGAAAGTGCTCCACAGGAAGACTATTAGTCAAGGACACTATTGACTAAAAATGTCAAAAAGAAATTGTTCTTTTAAAGTTTACATTGGGAGGAAGGGGGCAGAAAGAAAGACAAACATTTAATCTCATTCTTCAAAAAGCACTTATTGAGCACCTTAGTAATACAACTTATCTCTGCATGCCTCAATTTCCAACCTGCTTTAGGTAAATTATCTCATCTATTTCATAGGTAGGCAGATAATAAATGAGTTATTATACGTGAAACACTGTAACAATATACTATATATATGTAGGAAAAAGCTATTTCCATTTTACACAAACAAATGGGGGTCAAAGAAGTTGAAACACCTAACTAATCTGATTCACCTTGTCTCCTGACCGCTATGAATTTTTATGCAGCATCACACTCTGCTCAAGCCAAGGAATGTATGGAAATTTCTGCCTTGGAAAAGCTTATAAATTAGTAATGAAAAAATATCATTCACATAAAAACAAATAGCATTTATTATTATTATTATTATTATTATTATTATTATTATTACTGCTACTACTACTACTACTACTACTACTACTTGAGGCCCAGTGCATGAAACTCGTGCATGGGGGGGGGGGGGGGGGGATGGGAGTGTCCCTCAGCCCAGCCTTCACCCTTTCCAGTCTGGGATCCCTCTCACAATCTAGAACTACTGGCTCCCAACTGCTCACTTGCCTGCCTTCCTGATTGTCCCTAACCACTTCTGCCTGCCAGCCTGATCACCTCCTAACCATTCCCATGCCAGCCTGATGATGTCTAACTGCTCCCATGACAGCCTGTTTGCCCCCAACTTCCCTCCTCTGCTGGCCTGGTCACCTCTAACTTCCCTTCCCTGCAAGCTTGACCACGCCCAACTGCCCTCCCTTGCATGCCTGGTTCCTCCCATCTGCCCTCCCCTGCTGGCCATCTTGTGGTGGCCATCTTGTGTCCACATGGGGGCAGGATCTTTGACCACATGGGGGCAGCCATCTTGTGTGTTGGAGTGGTGGTCAATCTGCATATTAATCTTTTATTAGATAGGATAGAGGCCTGGTGCATGGGTGGGGTCCAGCTGGTTTGCTCTGAAGGGTGTCCTGGATCAGAGTGGGGATTCCCTTAGGGAGTGAGGTGGCCTGGGTGAGGGGACTGTGGTGGTTTGCCCTGGTATCTGGGGTTTATTTATCTTTTACAATTGAAATTTTGTAGCTTTAAGCAGAGGCCAAGCCAGGCCAGGATTTGTGAAAAGCTTGGCTTCCTCCATCACCAGAGGCAACCCTAGCCTCCTGCTACCTTCAGTTCCATAGCTGCTGCCATTTCAGTTGAGGTTTATTTAACTTCTATAATTGAAACTTTGCAGCCTTAAGTGGAGGCCTAAGCCAGCCAGTGCAGGCGAAAAGGTTGGATTCCTCCTTCCTGAGGAAACCCAAGTCTCCCTCCTGTTATCTTCGTGGCCGCAGCCATCTTGGTTGAGGTTAATTTGTATATGCTCTCCTGATTAGTTGGTGGGTATGGCTGGTGGTTGTAGCGGAGTGGTGGTTAATTTGCATATTACTCTTTTATTAGATAGTATTATTATTATTACTTACTGCTCACCTTGTGCTAAGCATTGTTTTGCATGCAATGATTAATTTCATCCTCGCTGCAATCTTAGCATGTTAGCATTATTTTTATCTTGAACGTAAAGTAGGAGGGCACAGAGATGTTTAGTTTGATTGAAATCACCTGGATAATGAGTAGTAGGACCAGGATTTGAAGTCAGTTACCTGGCTCCAGAGTTTATATGCTGGACTACGTTACACTACTGTCTCTCTACAAAACAGTATATGAAATGCATTCCATACTAATGATAAAGTGAGTGCGGTAGAGTGTCAGGGAAATTCATATTGGGGACGGAGAAGAAGGAAAATAAGACAAATATTTGTCTCACCAAAAAACTAGTAGAGAACAGAAATTTGGGGAAAGACTTGTGTAACAGGAAGAAGCTAAGAAAACACCATAAGTAGGAAAGAAAAAGGAAGTCTGTGCTCAGCCTTTCCAGGCCCTGCTATTGTAGCCATTCTGACTAAAGCAGAAGGTTTAGGTAAGAGCACAATGGAAATTAATACCTACCTACTGGGCTGGTAGGTATAAATAAATTGTGACTCGTCTACAATGAAAGGCTGAGTTTGGACTTAGTAATAAATAATAGGAAAGCAAGAGCCTTCTTAGTAAGAGGCTAAAGTCCTGGAAAATGTGCTTTCTTGTGATGAACAGAATAGATTAGGGAGGGGAAGATACAAGAAGTTAAGTAACTCTGGCAATAGTCCTGGGTTGCATGAGATAACAAGGGCTTGAATGAGAGAGACGTGGAGGAAAGGAGACATATTGACAGATGATTCATAGGTCTTGGTGACTGACAGCATGGGGGAAATGAGGCAGAGAGTGGGGGAGGGTGTATTTCAAAAATGTCTCCATGCTTCCAAGCTTGTGTAAATGAGAAAATAATAAGTCCGTTTATAGAAATTGAGATGTTCAGAAAGGAGATGATTTTGAGAAACATTAGATTTGGACATACTTCATTTGGGGTGACAGAATGACATACAAGTGGAACATCCAGGAGTCAATTAACAAACACAGGTGTGACAAAAGTAGATTTACGGATGCTCATAAGGAAATAATACAGTAATTCATAAATAATAATGCAAGAATAAACTGTGTTTCACGTACTCACAACTGTAACCCTATCTTTGCCCCATCCTGTTTTTTATTGACCCCCTACTTTGTGTTAAGGCAACATGCTAGGCTTGGGGATACCGGTATGACAAGACAGACAAGCCTCCACTGTTAGAGGATTAGCAGATTCAAAGAAAGGTCAGGAACAGAGATGAAGATTTAGAAGCCAACTTAATCTGAGGTGACTAAAACCAGTGTGCTGATCCATCCCTTCTCTCCTTTTCTCCCTCAATGGAGCTCTTTTCTTTTCTTTTTCTTTTTGTTAGCCTTCTAAGAGATTCAGATATTTCTATTTAGTGTCTCACCTCATTAAATGAATTATTATGAGTAGTTGTTTTTTTTCACAGAAAAACAAAATTTAAAAATATTTACTGGGGAAACTCATAGATGCAGGGAGGTATTCCAAGTCAAGAACATGGTTAAGTTTGTTGCAGATAGAAATGATCAGACTCCCGGTCACAGCCAGCATCCAAAAGAAGAGAAGAAAAGGGGGGAGGGGAAAAAAACATTTTAAAATTCTATGCAGCTATCAGTTTGCTGACAAATGAGCAACAGTTCCTGGTATTGGTCACGTAGGCCCAGGCCAGTGACAGATACTTGCAGCTTAGTATACCTGTGCATGTCATTGGGCTTGGAGCTTAGTCACAGAGCAGAATAACCAGGAACTTGGCTGTTTCTACTGTATAGGTCAGAGGTTACAAAACAGTGCCCAAAGCTAGATGAGGTCCATAGGCTTGTTTTGTTTGGCCTGCACAGTGTTCTTTTAAACTTTGGGCCAACGTTTAAAATTCAGATTTTGAACATAAAGGTTATACACAAAATTCAAGATTTAGAAATTAGAGTGTCTGTCAATACTGGGTTAGCTTTTCTGCCGACAACATTGGGCTGGAATTAGATCAGATCTGATCTTTTGGACACAGTGCATGCCCTCATACAATAAATAACATTCTCCCTATGGCAGCTTGGAGTATTTGAATTTGCAACCTCTCAAACGTATAGTTGGTTCTCTGTGGGAGTTGAGAAAAGGCACTTACCTATAGGAGAGAGTAAACAAAAGAAATGTGGCCCATCCTGAACTGACATAATAGGAGGAATAAATGCAGTTGTCCAATAACCAATCGGGGTTCTTTTAGGAGAAGGGGCATTGGCCAGTAGTAATAGTTACACCTTGAACAAGTATATTTTCTCAAACTCAGCTTCCTAAATTGTAAAATAAAACTAATAGGCTTCACCTCCCAAATTGTTGGTATCATTTAATGAGATCATGCTACATAAAACTCTTAGTACATTGTCTAGCATTTAATAATACTAAGGAAATGACAATTATAATAGTGAGCATTCTTTTCTGAGGCAATCACCAATTTCAGGTGC
Source organism: Pipistrellus kuhlii (assembly GCF_014108245.1). NCBI lineage: Eukaryota > Metazoa > Chordata > Mammalia > Chiroptera > Vespertilionidae > Pipistrellus > Pipistrellus kuhlii. Next base: position 133,072,525 of record NW_023425515.1, on the reverse strand, counting down.
AATTGCAACCATGTTTTTCTGTACATTTTATTCATTAATGTTTATTGGGAACCTACTGTGGATCTAACTCCATGCAAGGTATCATAAATATATATATTTATATTTAAAAAAAGTTTTTGTCCTTGTGTAATTTTCTGGCAAGAACTTAAAGGGTTAGAGAAAAAAGTGTATTAGCAGGAAAAGAGAGTTTCTGAAGTAGACAATATTACCTAAGAAGGAATATTGGAAATAAAATATTGGGAAGAGGCGAAGAAAATTCAAGACTGGAGTCAAGAAGAGAGTATGTGAAAAAATGTCACAAAAGATGAAAGTGAAAGCATAAGCCTTAAATTGTGTTGAATTTGAAATGTATAGAAAGATGCAATTCATTATCCACCGAATAATGAATATTCCCAAATAATAACTGTCAGAATTAACTTTTCTATCTCACTTATTACATACCAGGCACTATTCTAAGTGCTGTATGCACAGAAGTTTAATTTGCAGTACAACTTTATATATCGAGATATATATATACATATACATATATATATATACATGTATACATATACATATATATATATATATATATATATATATATATACATGTATATATATATAAAATTGATTTCAGAGAGAAAGGGAGAGGGAGAAAGAGAAAGAAATATCAATGATGAGAGAGACACATCGATTGGTTATCTCCTGCATGTGCCCCAACTAGGGCCGGGGATCAAGGCTGCAACCGAGGAAGTTCCCTTGACTAGAATTGAGCCCAGAACATTTTAGTCCTCAGGCTGATGCTCTATCCAAGCCAAACCGGCCGGGGCTGCAGACCAACTTTTGAGATAGATTCTATGGTTTTCTTTTTACAAACAACTAAACAAGGGCCTACAGAGGTCAATAATTTAAGTTACTCTACTATTAAATGGCAAAGCTAAGATTTAAAACTAGGCATTTCTGGCTCCACAATCCATGCTCTTACGGAAATCAGAAAGTAGACCCTAGAAGGAAGGAATCTTGACGGCAGGCACCCTTCTAAGAATGAAAGAAAATGTGGTCTAACTGGTCAATCCGGTGTGCTCTTTTCCCAGAATATGTATGTAAATAGTTTCATGGAATCTGTCCCTCCACTTTCTCTGAGGAGAAATTTAACAGGCTTTGGTCATACCCAGGAGCAAGCACACCACCTCTGCTTCCCAGTTGAGTGCTCAAATTCTGGGAGAAAAAGCTGAATTTGGGAAGGGAAATGACTGACCATATAAACAATTTTGGAGAATGTACAATACTTGTGTGACACTCAAGATATTGCAGGTGGAGAGTCCCTTCCAGAGTGGGAACACCGCCCAGTCAGGGAAGCAAGCGATTCCCAATGGCTTCCCCAATGGACACGTGACTACTTGCTACAGTTCAACTATACACCGAAACAACATCAAGAAATCCATGAAGTGGGAGAGGGATGGGGAAGGGACAGGGGAGGGGGCATATGTAATACTTTCAACAATAAAGATTTATAAAAAGAAAAGAAATCCATGAATATGCAGATCATCAGTAATGATACTAGGAAATTTACTTCTTTTGTATCAGACACAGTTCCCAGTGCTTTCCATGTAATACCAAACTTCACCTGACAACTCTAGGAGAGGGGCAGTATAACTTTCATTTTATAGATGAAGGAACTGAGATACAAAGTCCACACAGTTAATAAGTGCTGGTGTCAGAATTCGAACTCAAGTATATGACCTAGAGTCCTTGTTAACCACAACTTATCACATTCAGGAATACATGTAATCTTGATTTCTAAATACTAGTTTTAACACAACTCAGAGCACTTTTCTTTTTTTTTGTTGTTGTTTTTTTTTGTTTGTTTTAATATATTTTATTGATTTTGTACAGAGAGGAAGGGAGAGAAATAGAGAGTTAGAAACATCGATGAGAGAGAGTCATCGATCAGCTGCCTCTTGCACACCCCCTACCAGGGATATGCCCGCAACCAAGGTACATGCCCTTGACCGGAATCGAACCAGGTCCCTTCTGTCCCCAAGCCGACGCTCTATCCATTGAGCCAAACCGGTCTTGGCTCAGAGCACTTTTCAGGGCTTATTAAGTTGGGTGGCATAATTTTTTAATTGTTTTCTGGATGATATATGGATTTAAAATATAAAAAAAGACACAAATATCAATGTTGATCCTAGTTCCTAGACAGATTGAGGAAGAAATACTTGTTTGAAATTTGAGTTGGTTAGCAAATGTGTTTGTCTATTTAGATTCATTAAGTAAAGACAATTATTTTTATGTGGAGTAATTTTCTGTTAACTTAAGTGGCACAATAAGATTGCCTATTAAATACCTTTTTCTACCCAACAAAATCTGAATAAAGTCAACATTAAAAACGAAAATGTTTTCACTAATGTCATATAATAGTTCACCACTAGATGGAGCAGCTAAATTTTAAATTTATTCACTCATGGCAAACTCCTGAAGTTTGTTTTGAAAATAGTCCTGAGTTTAGGTCACTTATTTCTTAACTACTGTATTTTCTTTGTTTTTGTTTTAATCACATGTTTGTTATAACCTCTAGAAATTTTAATGAAAACATTGCTCTTAGTGCCCTTGATGCTATTGCCACTTGTGAGAAAAGATTGACGGTAAGTAAATACGAGTTCAGAATTTCAAGCAAAATAAATAGAAAATTCAATGTAAGCAGATTTATTACGCTTAACAAGCACAACCTGCAATCTGTTACCAAACAATGTGTCCCATCCAGTCAAACCAAGCAAAAAAATACCTCTGACCCAACAGAATAAATGTCACACAGTTCGTGCACATATAGCCTCATGCATAAATGATTACATGTTTGAATCAAACAACAAAAGCCCTGGCTGGAGAAGCCAGAATGGTTTTTAATGGTGTGGCATAAAAATCACAACATGTTAGGGTCAATGCTATCTGAGTAACTGCAGGGAGTTTTCCTAGGCCTTGTGCGTCATTCTCTTCCCACTGAAAACTAGAGCAGTTATCCATTTGTTTAATAAATATTTATTGAGAGACTGCTATGTACTGGGCATAATAACCTCCACTCATTATCACCCCAGAGACAGAAACCTTGACTAAGAATCAGGCCAAGGTCAACTGTGCACAGGGAATTTCAGCACTACATGGATCTGTCTGGAAAAACAAGAAGGAAGGATAGCAAAATGAATGAAACCACTGCTGAAGTTCATGAAAAATTGGGGTGATGAAAGAAGAGGATTAAACTGAATGGGGTCAGAGACATTTCCTTTATCCACTACTGGCCAAGGGTGACACTAGTTCCTGAACATAGCATGTTAGAAGTCAACATCAGAAGCGCAGAGCGTAGGAAAGTTTGTTCTGAGTAGTATTATTATGTTGAATATAGCTACTCCTAAGTTGTATGCTTATATCTCAGGTGAAGCCATGTTCACTTCATGTTTTTGCTGTCACTATAGCGACTTGATTAAGGGATACTTTGTATAACACTGAAATTCTCTGTCTAGATCAGTAATCGGACTCAAGATTCTGTTTGTCAGCCAAAGCAGGTCAGGTAAGCAGCCTTTCTTAACAGAATGATGCCTCATTAAAGCTTTTTCCTACCTGAACAAGTCGGCTGCTCTAACACTCACACACTTTCCTCAGGGCCTACTTGGTTAGGCATTTACTCAAAGTTCATTTAGTTTTATCTTACTCAGAGTTCCAATAAGCCTGCTTATCTGGTTTTTAAATCCTTAGCAGGTTTGAAGTAACTGAGAAAGATAGTGACAATACCAAACAGTTGTAGAGCACCCTTTATTTTCCAGGCTTTGTTCTAAGCAGCTTTAGTTAACTTAAACCCATGACAACCTCATGAGTTGGCACATTGTTATCCACCATTTCATATTTGAGGAAATCAACGAACAGAAAAGTTAAAAAAAAAAAAAAAAAAAAAAAAAAAAAACTTGCCCAGCGTTCATGCTCTTATGTGACAGGTCTGAGATTTCCACCCAAAGAGCCTGGCTCCAAACTCACTCTCAAGACCACTGGCTCCACTGTGAGGAAGGGCTGTTCACTGGCATGCAGCAAGGAATGATTATTGCTGCCGAAACTGGTTTGGCTCAGTGGATAAAGCATCGGCCTGTGGACTGAAAGGTCCCAGGTTCGATTCCGGTCAGGGGCATGTATTAATACCTTGGTTGCAAGCACATTCCCAGTAGGGGGCGTACAAGAGGCAGCTGAGCAATGTTTCTCTTGCATTGATGTTTCTAACTCTTTATCCCTCTCTCTTCCTCTCTGTAAAAAAATCAATAAAATATATTTTTTAAAAAAAAGAAAGAAATGATTATTGCTGACATCACAGCAAGGGAAGAGAGCATGTGTGAAGGGCAGCTGACAGAATTAAAATGTATGGCAATCTAGGGTCATTTAAAACACCAACAATTCCTTATATTTTTAAATATTTTTTTAATTTTCCAATTAAAGTTGACATTCAATATTATATTAGTTTCATGTAGACAACACAGTGATTAAACATTTAAGTTTATACCTCATGAAGTGATTGCTCCTATAAGTCTAATACCTGTCGGGCACTGTATGTTGTTGTTATATTATTATTGAGTATATTCCCTATGCTGTACTTTACATTCCCGTGACTATTTTATAACTACCAATTTGTACTTCTTAATCCCTTTAACTTAAACTGCTCTTTAATTACATATTTCCTGGATTTTTAAGGATACTTCAGACTTTTAGTATTTATTTCTATAATTTTGAATTAATTTCAAAATTTAGAGACATAAAATTTTCCCCAACTTTCAATTCAAAAAATGTTACAATATTCAAAACTTACTTAGCACTAAGTACAGTCTACCAGTGCTTATAATGTATCGATAGCTCAGAGTTTATGAGAATCAGTGTCTGAACACACCTGTGTCCTGGCAAGAGATGTCATGGTGGACCCAAGTTCTCGGAGAGCTATTTGTGCTCCAGATACGAGGGACCATGATATAGGAGCCAGGGTTTCTAGGAATGGGAAACTGGAGGTTGAACAGATGGCCTCTGCTAAGGGGAAAACTTATAATAGAAGGCAGCTACCAGGAATCTCATTAAGATGGCAGGGCATGTGTCCCACCCCACCAGGAGAGCTGCAGTCCCTGGGTGTGTGGGCTTGTAGACTAAGAAACCAGTTATGGAAGCCAGTCCTGTGGCTAGCCCAGACCTTGTGTCTCAGATGAGAGACAGAGGCTGTGATAATATAGACACGCAGTCACACCCGTTAGATCAGCGGACACAAGAAGATACTGGAGCACTTCTGCCTGGCTCCACAGGAAGCACCATCGTGAGCTAACTTTTCAAGTTGAGCCCCCCTTCTTCCAAGAAAGAAAGAATAATAAGGCCCTTTGGGAGCCCTGTCAACTTCCTACAGGTCGAATGCCTGTATCTCAGGTGAAGCCATTAAGACAGCTCATTATACAAACAGTCCTGAGAGAGAGTGGGGTGAGTACAAAGGTGGGTCCAGGTTTTACAATGCCTGTTGCTAATACAATTTGGGAGTACCTTTTAAGAAAGGAGTACAAAGTTATGAATACAAAAACAGTTAGGGTCTTGTTAACCAGTGTCACGGAATAAATTCAATAAAAATGGAAAAAAAGAGCTAAGTTTAATAATGAATATTCATGTAGAATGAGAAAAGAAATTGCAACTAATTACAAATTTTGAAAAGCTGACAAATACCACAAAGATCCCCAAACCCACAAAAATAAGTTTTAGTAATTTGATGACATAATCTAGTATGTATTTTGTATATCTTCTGTAAATCCTCTGTTAACATTTTTAAGTAATGATGATTTTGTAATTTTTATAGAGGGAATTGAAAGATAATTCATCTTTCCTCTAGAATAGCTGATCAAATTTTTTTTTTCATTACTGACAGATTAGAAAAGTTTCTTTCAGCTTCACACCTCACTACTCCCAAAGTCATTTATAAGACTACTATCAAATTTGGAAAATGTCAAGTTTTTAGCATTAATTACCTATACAATTTTAGGGCAATTCAAGTTCTCTTGGCAGGGACTGTGTAAAGTACTCTCTGAATTTATAACAACTGTATTGCTGAGATCTTGTAAGCAGCTTAAGCTTCAATCCCTTCATGATAAACCCATTTATGGGTGAGTGGACAATTTCCAATTCAGACTTGAGATCCAAATGGAAGTTCAGTAGAGGCTATTTCTGTGGTGGCAATGGCAGCTTGCTACCTAAGTAGAGCACTCCCACAAATGGCCATTTGAAGACTTTTCAAATCACTTCCAGTCTCAACAACTAAGCCTCAGCAACAACTTAGTGGCTTCAGCTGAGGGTGTCTCTGTACCTGCAAACAAAGAAAGCATTGCATGAATTTGGATCACATCAGTCAGTACTCAGAGTGCCTGAGCTATTACAGAGTGCTGCCCAAGGGGAAAACATACACTTTATATTTTCTTTTCCAAGGTCTGGCTCCTTTACAGGAGGTTAATCAAAATTCAGAGGACAGGAAGAAGGCACCATAACAGCTAGTTTTCAAAAGTCACGACTTTACTTCATTTAAAGAAGACCCAGGGAAAATGGCTTTGAAATTGATGGTGCTTGGGTGTCCCACCAGATAAAATAGTGTATGGGCTTTGGAGTCAAGGGGACTTAGAATCTGATCTCATCAGCCAGTTTCCAAATGTATTAACTCCTGCTAACCTTTATCTATATCTCCAACCCACATGCAGAACCCTTCGCCTCCAAGTAATTGTAAAAACAAGTTCCAGAATTCATAACTGTTCCTTGGTGAGGATTCTAGAATGTATCTTTAAAAGAAAGAATATGTCTTAATCAGCTTGTGCTCCAATAAGAAAATGCCATAACCTAAGTAGCTTATCAGCAACAGAAATTTATTTCTCACAGTTCTAAGCTCAGGGTGCCAGCACAGTCAGGTCTTACTGAGGGTCCTCTTCCAGGCTGCAAACTGCTCATTTCTAGCTGTGTCCTCATATGGTGGAGAAGAGAAAGAGAAAGCAGCTCTCTCCTAACTCTCAAAAGGGAACTGCTAATCCTACCATGAGGGCTCCACCCTCATGCCCTGGACTGACTCTAATTATTGCCCAGAGATCCCATCTTTTAATACCATCACATGGGGGGTTTAGAGTAGGGTTTTAATATATCAATTTGGGGGTTGACAAACATTCAGTTCAAAACAGGTCTCTTTAAAAATGTAATTACCATAATATCACTATCACACTTTTGAAATTAATATTAATTATGTAATATCAAGAAATATCTAGCCATACACTTCCTCTATTGATGGGGGAGTGGGGAGCCCTGAAAACTAAAAGATTAAAAAACAAAACAAACAATGAACTAACAGTGAAAAAGACTGAATATTTTTTATATTTTTAATATATTTTTATTGATTTCAGAGAGGAAGGGAAAGGAAGAGAGAGATAGAAACATCAATGATGAGAGGAAATCACTGATCAGTTGCCTCCTGCATGCCCCTTACCAAGCACGCAACCCAGGCATGTGCCCTTGATTGGAATCAAACCCAGGACCCTTGAGTCTGCAGGCCGACGATCTATCTACTGAGCCAAACCAGCCAGGGCAAAAACAAAAACAAAAACAAAAAAAAAACAAAACCTGTTTATATCTTTCTTTTTTTTTCCTGTAAGTGACCAGGAAAAATTCAATTATCCTTCTGGACTTTGACTTACCCACTTTACTCTCATTCACTCATCACTGTTACAAAGAGCAAGTTACTTAATGACTCTAAGATTTAATATGTAATCTATAAAATGGGCATAATAAACATTTGAAAGGTTCTTGTAAACACTGAAGGAGACAACAGGTGAAGTACCTGGCACACAATCACTCAAAAAAATTAATTCTCTTTCCCAAATTCAACTTGAAGCAATACTACATTTAATGATACACTATATAATCTATACTCTGATTCTCTCTCTCTCTCTTTCTCTCTCTCTTTCTCTCTCTCTCTTTCTCTCTCTCTCTCTCTCTCTCTCTCTCTCTCTCTCTCTCTCTCTCTCTCTCTCTCTCTCTCTCTCTCGTTCACAACAGCCTGGAAATGTAAGTAGCTCAGGTTGCGTGTAATCCAAGGCTCAGAACAATTGATTGACTTGCCCAAAGTGCACAGCTGTTAAGTGGCAGAGCCAGAATTTGTGTAGAAAAAGCTCCTTATGCCCCTGTGTTTTTTGAACCTGTGACATCAAATGAAAGTTATGTTTTACACTAACTATTCTGTTCACAGAATTTGGAACATATATAACAATCTTAAGGAAAATTTCCATCTAGAATGGTTTTAAACTTTAAGTTTTTTGAACTAATGGAGAAAACTAAGCTATCTCTAAAACTCATTTCTCAGTTCAGGATACCAGAGGTTTCGGTTTTATTATGTAAAAAAGGGCCATGTGAAGTTTAAAAAAAATAATAATAATAATGACTAAGTACAGTGAATCTCAAATGTCCAATTTGTTACATACTTAAAGTGTAATTTTTTAAGCCAAATGATTATTGGCCTCAAATAAGTACATTTAAAATCTATCCATGAGAGTTCACAATGGTTTTTAATTTCTGAACTAAAAATGCCTATATTTTCTCACAAAGTGAAACTAGAAACTATTGCCTACAGAAACACTGCAACCTGACCAAATGCTCACTTGTAATTAGTGTTTCTTTGTAATCGGGGTTGTGGGTGGCATGATAACCTGTGAGCATCCTTGATTGTGTACAGCTAGAGAACAAAAGGTCACCAAGTCACTGTGGCTTCCCAACAACAGTTCCTTCACCGGGAACACAGTCGCAGACTCTGGCATTCATTTACTAAACTCACTCAAACATAATGGCCCTGGATGAATGCTCAGTATTCCCCAGCTTTAAGACCTGGGGGAAAATTATTTTACAGCTCAAGAGTTTTGTATTTTCCTTTATATGGGTCTTACCTGTTTCTTCTTAAGACTGTTCTAGGTATTTTTTATGTAGTTTGTAGCCATTGTGAGTGAAATTTCCTCTTTAGATCCCCCCTCCTCTCTGCCCGCCCCCACCTCCTCCCAGATATTTGCCATTACATTGGTTATATATAATCTGGGTGGAATAGAAGTGATGTTTCCAAACATCTTATAATAGAGGACCCATTAACCATAAGGCAACATCAGAATTCACAATGACCCTGGACAATTAGAGAAGTGTTAGAAACAAAGAAAACAGTAGTGAGTAGGGGCAGGTACAACACAAAACAACAATGACAAACCAAAAAAATAAAAAAGCCCGAAGGGAACTTTAGCTATATAAAAACATGTCAGCAGTGTCTAGCTGGTGGATTCAGTGGTTGAGCATGGACCTATGAACCAGGAGGTCATGGTCCAATTCCCAATCAGGGAACATGGGCAGCTTGATCCCTGGTGTGGGGTGTGCAGGTGCCAGCCAATCAATGATTCTCTCTCACCACTGATGTTTTTGTCTCTCTCTCCCTCTCCCTTCCTCTCTGAAATTAATAAATATATACATATTTTAAAATGTCAGCAAAGTATGTAGCGTCAAAGTGGATCATTAGCTGACCTTGAACAAACAGGGAAGCACTGCACTCTTTTTTGACCTGAAAATTGGCAGCTGGTACGAAAGGACCATCAGGCCAGCTTCCATGTGTGTTCAGTGCGGATGAAACCTCTATCAGGACACACACTAGTTCTGACAGCTACCACTTGAAGAACAAGGTGGAGATCTTGGAACCTAAATTGGCATGAGAGCTAAAAAGATGTAGATAAAGTTAAAAAAAAATAATGTAATTACGGAAAAGATAAAGAAAAGTCCTTTGACATGCAGGACAGGGACCCACAGTAGCTATGTACACTGATGACAAAACAAAACAGGCTTAACCGGCAACTTGACGGCATGCCATAAAAGGCAATGCTTTCAGACAGCAGATGTATTAATCATTAAAATGGCTGTCAAATTTGCTGTTGTAGCAGTGTGATTTTGTAGGTTTTTCCTCTGTGTTGCTCGGTTCTATAAAAAAACTGACAACTTCAGTGATTTCAGGCTGCTTCTGAAGATGCTTAGTGGCTCAGTTATCCCCGGCTCACAAAGTAAATAATTCACCGCACTTCTGAGTACAAACAAAAGGGCTTTATAGCCCAGCTAGTGAGTGGCTGGGAAAAATTAGAATGTTTATCTTACAGCGCTTAGTGCAAGAAGGACACAGGGTGTTTATTATACCCAGCAACCATCCACATCTAGTCTGGGGCGCCTGCTGTGTCTCATAAAGTTAGACAAGGAGAAGCAACTTGGAAGTACGGCAGGATCTTGTTGGACCAAATACAAACCTATCCCTTAACCAGCTCACACAACAGGCAAAGAAGAGACTCCCAGCAGCTGAAAAATAAATCTCTAGAATCTTCAAACTAACACTGTGGAGAGGGACAAATTCACTTAAAGAGGCTTGGGGCCAAGGTGTATGAGTTTAAGGTTAGTATAACTTCTGAGAGAAAACATTAAGAACCTATGGGGAAAGACAACAGCAGTGTTAAAGAATATAGTAGTGCCTAAAGAATTACTCCATGTTTCACTAAAAAAAAAAAAAGAAGAAAAAGAAGAGTGTATATTTTTTGATGGCGTATTAAAAATTATTTGAGATATGGTCTCTTGAGCTGCCCTTGGTTACTACTGACATTTTTATTCTCCTTCTAGGTTCCCCATGATTACCTTACCCAATTCTTGGAACTTACCAGTATATTTTTCCTTTCCCATAATCCTATATGTTCTTTATTTTGTAATATGCTCTCTTTTCTATCTTAAGATTCCTTTTTTTATGTTAAGAGCTGCTTCCTATTGTCTCAAGGGGAACTTAATCTCTTGCAAATGTGCAGACATATCTATAATGCTGACTAATGTAAAACCGATTCTTCCCTAAATTAGCTGTTTCATTCTTTTCCCACTTATATCATTTCTTACCTAAAAGATCTACACTATAATTGCAGGACAATGATACTAGCTAAGGCTGAGTGAGAAGTTAGAGATACATGGGGAAGTGTCAGCCTAATACTTATAGAAGTAAATTATATCTATAGTACAGGTGCTTTAGTATGGATTGGAATAGAATACAGTTGAAACTATATTTAAGTTCCCACCTTGAATACAGGGAAATAATATATATATATATATATATATATATATATATATATATATATATATATATATATATTTTTTTTTTTTTTTTTTAATTCTCTTTTTCAGACTTTTCAAGAGATATATTTAGAATATCAGATTAATGCCAACTTGAGATAGTTGGAGAACCTCTCTTGGTTTTTGCTTCCTGCTAAGAATGTATCTATGATGGATAAATTATGTAATAAGTCTACATGTCTTTCCTGCATAGATAACAGTGGCACAATTTTGCTTATGTTCACAGGAAGTCCTTGGTTTGGTGTAAGGTATGCTTTAATAGTTTTCAAAATATTTTATGAAAGCCCCAAATTTTACAGTTAATAAACACTAACAAGATATTATATCAGGGCTATTTTAAAATGATGAAAATAATGTGATATTAAATCTAAAGCTACTGGATTTGAATCATGAGCTTTGACTTGTAATTTTTAGACTTTTATGAAAGACAAAACAACAAATGGGATTAGATAAAGCTAACATTTACAAATACAAATATAAAAATACTCTTTGAAAATACATTTAACACAAGATAAAAAGCAAAGTGTTTTACACATAGTTGGACCTCAAGTCAATCACATGTTTGTTCTGTCACTGATCTACTAAGAGTCAGGAAATTCTATATAGCCTATGCTGCTGGTACAAAGGTAAATACGAGGAATTTCTTGCTATCCACAAGCTCACAGCCCAGTTGAATAAGCATGTAAAGAAAATAATCACAGGACAATGATAAGTGCTATTATAGAAGCCTGTATAAAGTTATCTAAAAGATTAGACGACTCACTAGCTTTGCCCACACAGGGATGGAGTCACCGAAGTTTAACAGAAGATGTGAATGTCCAGTGGGGTTGACACCCAAGGCAGGAATAGCAAGAGATTACTCCTCTGAGAAGTTAAACCAGGTCACAAAGGGCTTTGTATGTCATGTGAATGGGTTAGGCTTTATCTGGGAGGTAATGAGGAGCCACCTTAGAAGGAGTGGCAAAATCTGATTTACATTTTAGAAATGTACTTCCCATGGCAATGTGAAAGGTGGACTACAGAAAAAGTGAGGCTGCTGAAGGGAAAGCCTCGTAGGAGGCTATTTCACAAGCCCAGGAGGAAAAAAAAAAAAAAAAAGGCCAGAAGAGATAACAAGCATTTAAGGAAGTACCCTGAGGCAATGGCAATGAGGATTATGAGAAGAAAACTAATCTGAGAAATGTTTGAAAAGTAGGTGAGACAGGACTAGGTGACTAATTAGGTGAGAAGTAAAACACAGCAGTGAGGACAATTCCAAGTTTTCTGGTTTAACCAATTAGGTGGCTTGTGGTGCCATTAACTGAAGTAGATAGCACAGAAGAAAAAGCAGATTTGGAGAAACCAATAGAAATGAGCTTGTTGAAGATATGTGGGGTTTAGAGCATCGGCCTGCAAACTGAAAGGTGCCAGGTTCGATTCCGGTCAAGGGCATGTACCTTGATTGCAGGCACATCCCCATTAGGGGATGTGCAAGAGGTAGCTGATTGATGATTCTCTCTCATTGATGTTTCTAACTCTCTATCTCTCTCTCTTCCTCTCTCTGTAAAAAATCAATAAAAATATTTTTTAAAAAGAAAATATGTGGGGTTTGAGGTAGGAATACTTGGTTGTTCATTAGAAATATTATGTTCATTAGGTCAAATATTTGAGCAGGATGCACATTAGTAAATGAATAGGTGATAGCCTAATTAATGGGAACTGATGAGTTGGCCCAACACACTTGCATAGTAAATCACAGCCCCATTGGTAACTGTGGCCTTATTGTGATTTTATAGGAATGTGTTCTCTACACTCTCCTCTTTGAGTGACAGAATCCCTGAGAATGTCAAAACTTTAGGCACTACTTTAAATGTCAATAGATATAAGAACATCCAGTAAGATTGCTAGAATGAATGGGCCTAGCTAGACACTCCCCTGCCACCCCGAGACTTTGATTCAGTGGTGTGGTGTGGGATTCAGGAATCCGTTTGTTTAAAAAGCAACTCCTGGTGTTTCTTCTATGCATACACTAAAGTTTGACTTCCTTGGGAAAAAGAATTTTTTTAAAAAGAAGAAAAATGTAGTCAGAATTTTGCATATGTTAATTTTGCCTTAAAAATTACCATGTATTTAACTTGAATCAGTTTATTTCTTTTGGTTTTAAAATTCATGGTTTTAGTCAAATTCTAGAGATTATTTTTCCTAGAAAAGTGTGTAACAGATAAATTTGCCTGCTTTGAATCATAAGAATACTAGTGGCCTGTTGCAGGAAGATTCCTGCAATAGGGCTTCCTGCTGCAATCACTGCCCTGCCTGCTTTCCTCCGTTCTCCCCATCCCATCTGCTTTCCTCCCTTCTCCCCCTACCCTGCCGGCTTTCCTTCCTTCTGCAGGGCTTGACTTCTTTCTATGCTGTCTTCAGTCTTTACTCTGGCCTGGATATGTAAATTAACCGCCATCTTGGTTGAGTTAATTTGCATACTCACCCTGATTGGCTGGTGGACAGAGCTTGTGGGCATATGGAAGGTGTGGTCAACTTGTATGTTTCTCTTTTATTAGGTAGGATATTTCCCTGTGCTTAACAAGGAAAAAAAAAATGTATCTACTAGTAAAGTTAAAAACAAAATAAGCAGTGTAAAGCAAATTGTTTACCAATTTGAAAATGACTAATTGAAAATGTTGGCCTAATTATGCTTAAAGGAAAGTATCCTGGACTGAAATTCAAAAACTGGCATTAAGTCTTCTGAAGTCTCTGGACCTTCATTTCTCATTTATCACAAGAAGGTGTTAGGCTGGAAAAAATCTCATAAGGTTCTGGATAAGATTGATGTGTTGTCCTTTAACTATTATACTTGGTTGAACCAAATGAAAATGATGATGTTGAAGCATTTTACCTACAAAAAATGGAAATTTCATATGGTTCAACATATTGAGGATGGAGCAGACCCATCAGGCATGACCAGTGCAGGGCTTCTATCTAACTCCATCTCACAGTCAGGTTGCTTTATTTTCTCCAACAACTGTATACTCCAAGCACACACCTTTTCATCCTGCAAGCCCTGAGATTTCAAAGGGCAAGAACCATTTTTTTACCTCTAAATTGAAAATCCTAGAGAAGAACCCAGATTAACATGGCTTGGATCATACCCTCTCCTCAGCCAAATGCTTTGGTCAGAGTACTATTATTAGCTGGAAGTAGGTCACTTTCCTAACCCAGTGACCAGAGTGGTAGAATAGTGTGAATGGCAGCTTTTAGTCCCATAAAGGAGGTGAACAGACAAAAAACATATATCCTTTACCCATCTCTATGTCTCTGGGTATGATATGACTTAAAATATACTTTATTCATTGAAAGGACATATTATGACTCAACTAAACCAGAAGGAAGATTTGAATTCAAATTTTTGTGGGACATTATTTTCCCTTCTGAATTTATATTCTCATCTGAAAAGATCCTATATAATAAAAGACTAATATGCAAATAGGTCAAATGGTGGAACAACCGAACAGCCAATTGCTATGACATGCACTGACTACCAGGGGCGATACACGTGGAACATGATGGGCATCGGCAGCAGGTGGCTGAACATGGACATTATGGTCATCGGTCGCAGCAGGATGTTGGAGCAGGTAAGTTGGGGTGTCAAACCAAGGGGTATGCTGATCACTGTCATCAGGGCAAGTCTTTGGTAGTTATTGAAAATTCTTTGCTCCTGCATGCCGCAGCCCAACCTGGTGCTTGCACCCACTGCCAGCACCTGGCACCATCAGCAAGTGTGAGCAGTGGCTGCCAGCCCCAATCGCCCCTGAAGGCTTTTCCACCTCCTCATGCTCCTGAGGGCAGCAGCTACTACTTGCACCCGCTGATGGCACTGGCCCTGCTTATGCCTGATGATGGTGCTAACCCCAATTGCTCTGCACTGTCAGTGGGTGCAAGAATGGGAGCAGCAGCAGCAGGAGCGGGGCTGTTGGCAGACAGGAGGCTGGGGGATGTGGTGAGAGGGGCCAGTCAGGGGTATGGAGGATGGGCCAAGACCCACCCCTGTACCCACTGCAGCCTCGCAGCCCACAGTTCCTTTCAAGGTGCACAAATTCGTGCACTGGGTCCTTAGTATATTATAAAGACTTTGAAATGTTATGATGAGATGATATGAAATCATGTGCATGATATTTCTTTGAAAATTATAAAGCACACATAGAAGCATGGAACAAACTGATAAATCTCAGAGGGAAGATGGGGGATGGGAAGAGATTAACCAAAGAATTTATATGCATACTAGAGGCCCAGTGCACGAATTCATGCACCATGGGGTCCCTCGGCCTGGCCTGTGAATTGGGCCAAAACCATCTCTCCTATATCTCCCAAGGGGTCCTGGATTGTTAGAGGGTTCAGGACAGGCCAAAAGACCCCACTGGTGCACAATCGGAGCCGGGGAGGGAATGCAGAAGGGCTCCAGGGCATGTTCAGCCTGTTTCACTCAGTCACGACCAACCAGACCCAGCAGCAAGCTAACCTATCTGCCCTTTGGTGGTCAGTGCACGTCAAAAACAAGCAGTTAAATGGCTTTAGTATATCATTAGCATATTGGTTGAACAGACGAACAGATGACTGGACACTTAGCATATTAGGCTTTTATTATATAGGATATCCATAACCTATGGACACAGACAATAGTGCAGTGAAGGCCTGGGGGGAGGGGGTCAATGCGGGGAGAAGGGGAACATCTGTAATATTTTCAACAATAAAGATAAATTTTAAAAAGAAAATTGTAAAGCACTAGAGAAGTTAAGGACTCTTCCACTCAATAAATATCTATTGAGTGCCTACTGTTTTTTGTCTGTTTGTAAGCTTTCTTAGGCACCAGGAATATAAAGATGAATTAAATATGATATTTTTGCCCTCTGCAATATCATGCAGGATCAGGATAACATCTTGTATGTAAATAAGCTCAGCACATCTTAACTTTTTAATACTTGACTACTGAGTCCGAGAGTACAGTAGTTTAACAAATGCAGGGATAGTCCATATATTTTAGAATAGATATATTACTCAAAATTTGAGTGTAAAATAACCTTTTTTCAAAGCAATCTTTTGACTTTTTAAATCTCTGTTCTTTTCACAACACTATATTTGGTTCTGCTCACCTCTTCAACAAACAATTTCTTCCTCAAGATTAACATTGTCTCAAAGCCAGCTTTTCTCAAAACTGATCTTATGGCCAGTGCTCTATTGATGTTTCTTATCTCTACATACACTACGACCTGAATACAGCAATTCTAACCCCAAAGTCTCCCTTACACAAGATCGCAAATTACTTTCTAAACAATTTTGAACTTGATGCATACTAATTTTTATTTTCATATTTTTGTCACAATTCTCTCATTAATGTTGTCCCACCCAAGCTCATGCTTTGGAAAATGGTTGATAAAACTGAGAGTTGTCTATAAAACTTATAGTTCTCTAGCCATTCTGAATCTAAAATTGCCCATGAGCATTTGTGGCAGTCAAACTGATTTCCTATAGTGGTTTACCTTCCCATCATCCTAAAACACATTTTGAAATATGACTTTATAAAAATTTTAACAAGATTAGTCAACAAATTATAAGAGACTTTTTCAGGATCTTTCTGCTGATAAATATTTGCTTGCTAGGCACACAAGTTTATAGGCCAATCACATATTTATTCAGCATGAATTGGTCACATTGTAATAAGATCCTGCCTCCATGAGAACTATATAAAATTTCCAAACCTAAGGCTGGCTTAGTAGTCACAACGTTACTGTTTACTCCTGGTACTTTAGTACCTATTGCTCAGAGCTTTGTCATGAGTTCCTAAGCCCCTGTTCTTGAAATTATTTGCCAGGATTTGCTTATTCATTTATTTCTTCAGCAAATATTTACTGAAGAACTACTATATGCCAAGTGCCATTCTTGGCTGAGTGGGTACAAAATTAATAAGGCATAGTCTTTGCCTCAAGGCCCTCACAAAGCTGTAGAGAAGACATAGAACTAAAAACAAAAAAAGCTGAAATCAGTTTGGCTCAGTGGATAGAGCGTCGGCCTACGGACTGAAAGGTCCCGGGTTCGATTCTGTTCAAGGGCATGTACCTCGGTTGCAGGCACATCCCCAGTAGGGGATGTGCAAGAGGGAGCTGATCGGTGATTCTCTCTCATGGATGTTTCTAACTCTATCCCTCTCTCTTCCTCTCTGTAAAAAATCAATAAAATATATTTTAAAAAATAAAAACAACAACAAAAAACCAATTACAATACAGGAGATGCAATGGACTATGGGAACTCTGATGTGTGTCTGATTCTCTCAGGCAATTCCTCCCCCATTCCATTGGTCCAAAAGAGCCAATCATATTAGTTCAGGAATGGGCATCTTACTGTCCCAGAGCAACCAAAGGCCTCCTCACAACTTTTCTGCTAGAGTTAGAGGGGAGGAGTATCCCTCTGATACTTTTATTTTCATTTTTTATTTTAAATATATTTCTTTATTGATTTCAGAGGAAGGGAGAGTGAGAAAGAGAGAGAAACATCAATGAAGAGAGAGAATCATTGATCAGTTGATTCCTGCACGCCTCCTGTCTGGGAATCGAACCTGCAACCTGGGCATGTGCCCTGACCCAGAACGAAACCAGCAACCTTTCGGTGCACTGGATTTACCACACAGACCAGGGCACAACTGCATTTTTTGAATGGGGAAAAGACTCTATCATTTTCTGCAGTCCATATTCTTCCTCAATATCTCCCAAACACTCTACTCTGTTCAGTTGTCATGTATCCTTGAGCATACAGTGTTGTTTTCCTTGCTTTCTGCCTCTGCAGTTATATTATATACTGCGCAGCCCCTGTAGGCTCTGAGAGTATGGTCCCTGATCGAAAGAGCATCCCTACTGAATTCAATCAAGAAGTCTAACTCTTCTCTTGTAAAGCTTTTTTTTTTTTTTTGGGGGGGGGGGGGAGTAAAAAAGTAGATCCACCAACAGCAATGTTCTCAACTTTAGGGTCATGGGACAATAGTGTTTCTACCTATCGTGCTGGATATGAGGTATATCCAAAGTAATTTCTTACTAGATATATGTGTGCTTTTAAAGTTTGCCAACAGAACTCTTTCTTTTTTAGAAATTTAAGAGCATTCCTATGATAACATCATTTTCTTTCTCTTGCATTCTTTTATGCTTTATAGAAGGGGGATGGGTTCAGAATTACTGGTTAATTCACATTATTTGGATCTTATTTAAATATATTCATGGGTGTGTCACATATATGATCTTCATCCTTTATGTGTTGCAGCAGCAGAATGTTGAAGTATAAGTCCAGAGCAGACAGACATTATGGTAAAGCTTTGAATGGGTTAGGGAGTAGAGACCAATTGTCATTACTAAACATGCAAGTGATTCTACTAGTCATGCTAAATGCCAAGTGGGATTACATAGCTTGTTGGCCAACTGGGGTTCTGTGTAAACTTTTTAATAAATGTCACTAATCTCTTGGGAAATAAAGTCCCACCTTAAGATTAGGAAGAGAAGATCGAAGTTAGCTTTGGGGATGGGGGGTTATGGGTAAGGAGACCATGGCTCATTCCTCTAACAATTCAGAAGGAGCAAAGTTAAATTATGATAGGTTAAGGGGTCTAAGGTTAAGTTAGAATTCCAAATCAGAGATGGTGTTACCAGAGAAGTAGGCTCTGCTACAAGATTTGTAATAGAAAAGCAGAAGGAATTTCGGCATGCAGGTGTAGCTGGTAGCTCCAAATAATGGGGATGGAAGGCGGAGGGAGTTGGATTGGTGGGGGGAGAGAAGGAGGGAACCAGCTAAGAAAAAAGTGCTTGAGAGAACCCAGAAAATTTTTGCTCGTATTGATATCAATAGCCAGATCCTGGCACTAGAAAATGGTGGAGCCAAGTTTGTAGGTATAACTGATTTGAGAGAATACTTAATAAGAGATATTATAAGGTCATGATATATATTGGGGACCCTGACTAGAGAAGGGGCCTTAGGAGGGAGGGGGAGATAGATGTAAGAAACACCAATCAAGTAATATACAGATAAGACTTGTTAATTGACCATGAGTGAGGTGGGAGGCAGTAGAGAGGTAGGAGTCAAAATTCAATTATTTTGGCCTGGATTTAAAAAAAAAAATGAAGAAACTCTTCATAGAAATAAGGAAACCTGATAGGGACACTATTTTAAGGGCAAAGGTGATGTGTTCAGCTCTTGATAATTTGAGTTTGAGGTGAATGTAAAATACTTAAGTGGAAATATCCAGAATACTCAGTAGACAATAGATATGAGGATGAATTAATGAGAGAGGTCAAAGCTAGAATTCTATATTGGAAATTATATCTCAACTAGAGGCTGGTGCACAAAATTTGTGCATGGAGGGTGGGAGTTGGAGGGGTGTCTGTACCCTCTTTAATCTGGGACCCCTCTCACAATCTAGGACTGCTGGCACCCAACGGCTCACCTGCCTGCCTTCCTGATTGCCCCTAACCACTTCTACCTTCCAGCCTGATCACCCCCTCACTTCTCCCATGCCAGCCTGATTGATGTCTGACTGCTCCACTGCCAGCCTGTTTGTCCCCAACTTCCCCTCTGTCAGTCTGGACATCCCTAACTGTCCTCCCCTGCAGGCTTGATCACCCACAACTGCCCTCCCTTGCAGGCCAGGTGCCTCCCAACTTTCCTCCCCTGCTTGCCTGATCGCCCACAACTACCCTCCCTTGCAGGCCCAGTACCTCCCCCCAACTGCCTTCCCCTGCTGGCTATCTTTGGTGGCCATCTTGTGTCCACATGGGGGCAGAATCTTTGACCATATGGGGGCAGCCATTTTGTATGTTGGAGTGATGATCAATCTGCACATTACTCTTTTATTAGATAGGATAGAGGCCTGGTGCATGGGTGAGGTCCAGCTGGTTTGCCCTGAAGGGTGTCCCGGATCAGGGTTGGTGTTCCCTTGAGGTGTGGGGTGGCCTGGGCAAGGGGCCTGTGGTAATTTGCAGGCCATCCCCAAGCAGAGGCCCTGGTATCTGGAATTTATTTATTTTCTACAATTAAAACTTTGTAGCCTGGAGAGGAGCCAAGTCTTCTGCTTACTCCATGGCAGCAGCCATTTCTATTAGAATTTATGTATCTTCTATCATTGAAACTTTGTAGCCTGGAGTGAAGGCCTGAGCTGGCTAGGGATGCAGAAGCTTGGCTTCCTTGATTGCCCTGCACAACCCTAGCCTCCTGCTCTTTCAGCTCCATGGAGGCCGCCATTTTGTTGGAATTTATTTAGCTTCTATAATTGAAACTTTGTACCCTTGAGTGGAGGCCTGGGCCAGCCAGGGTGTGTGAAAAGCTTGATTTTCTCCATTGTCAGGGAAACCCAAGCCTCCCTCCTGCTCCCTGTGGCCGCAGCCATCTTGATGGGGGTTAATTTGCATACTTGCTCTGATTAGCTGATGGGCGTGGCTGGTGAGTATAATGGAGTGATGGTTAATTTGCATATTACTCTTTTATTAGATAGGATGATGTAAATAGGAGGTGGAAGAGTAGATGTGATTGCTAAGGGAGGCGCCCCAAAGACTAACCTGTAAGAATGTCTTCTCCTGGTTCCTATATATGAATCTTAAATATGTAGACTGGAGATATTCAATTATTGCCTTGAACTGGCAATTATTTATTGGCCTATCATCTGAGACACAATGAACCAGGGATACTTGGTTTAAATTCCAAAATTATATTACTTCAACAGAGAAATTTAAATATACAGAGTAAGATTAGGTGAATACCAGAAAGTTGCTCCTAACTTGTGTTATAAACTAAATCTAGTATCAGGTCCATTAAATATTGCCAGCCAATACTGAATGAACAGGTGGTTTTCACATAACATTTTTCCTTAAATCTATTTGCAGTATGTTTTTTCAAGAATTTCAAGATCACTTAATTTTCTTAATTTTATAGTTTCAAGTTAGACAAGCCCTTTATATCCTCTACATACCAGTAGAACATGCATATGGTATTCCTGTTTATGAAAATTATTTAAAATGAAAAGGAAAGGATAAAAGGCTTATAATGGTCTCCTAATTCCTCTAAGTAATTTTAATATATTCTATTACACATTTTTAATAGATTAGTGATCAAATAAAATATATTCCCAGAGGAAGCCTGGAATTAACATAATGGTTTCTCAAATCTTATCTTTCCTGTAATGGTCCCATACTCCTTGTTTAGTTTCTGTATGTGTGTTCTGCCTCAACTCATTAATACATAGATTTGGTGTTAAGTTGTATAAGTGAGTGTTAGCATTAAGGGAGGATAGGAGAGCCCTAGCTGGTTTGACTTAGTGGCTAGAGTGTTGACCTGGGGAGTGAGGAGTCCCAGGTTCAATTCTAGTCAAGGGCACATGCTTGGGTTGGGAGCTCGATCTCCCATAGGGGGCATGCAGGAAGCAGCTGTTCAATGTTTCTCTTATCATTGATGTTTCCCTCTTTCCCTCTCCCGTCCTCTCTGAAATATATATATATATATATATATATATATATATATATATATATATATATATATATATATAATTTTTTTAAAAGAGAGAGCATAGGAGAAAGATAAATACCACATGATCTCACTCATTTGTGGAATATAATGAACAACATAAACTAATGAATAAAAATAGATCCATAGATCCAGAGACTGTCAAACCTCAGAGAGAAGGTGGGGGTGGGGTTCGATGTTAGGAGATCAACCAAAGGATTTGTATGCATGCATATAAGCAATCTAATGGACACAGACACTAGCGAGGGGGGGGGCAGGTATGTGCAGGCATGTGCTAGGGGATGGGAGTGGTCAGGGAGAGGTCAATGGGGTGGGGGGAGAGACATACCTAATAGTTTAATCAATAAATAATTAAAATAATTTATATCATAAGTCTAAAAATAAAAAAGAGGGAGAGCATAGGTTCTGAAGCTAAACAACTTTGAATATGGATTCTTCTGCTTCCTAAGCTCTGGGCAGGTCACTCAACCCCTCTGAGCCTCAGTTTTCCCATCAATAAAATTAAGAACTACTAGTACTTATTTTATAGGATTGTTGGGAGAATAAAATATAAAGCATCTAGGAGAGTACTTGACATAAATGTTTATTATAAAGTATTGACATAAGAAATCTTTCCCAGGAATGTCCTATCTTTCATCCATTAACAGTGCCTTAGGCAAAGGATGTCTTATATGAATTGCCTACAAATGACAAAGTGAATCTTTAACACTTTGAGTTAGCTTTATTTATTTATTTATTTTTATAATAGTCTTTATAGCTTCTGGCTTCATTTTCCTTTCAAAGAAAAATAAATGAGTTGACTGTATCATTGTAGCTAAGGAATTTCAGTTCAGCATTCAAATGATAGGGCAAGGCTCAATTCAGATCACTTTCACTTGGTACTTAGAACAAGTAAAATAGGTGCTGATAAAAAATTATTCACTCAGAGCAGCTATTACTAGAATTGTTAGTCTATACCACAAAATAAAGGGAGGGAAAAAATGCATTAGAAGGTTGTTTTAGAAAGACAACTTAAAAGTGAAAATTCGAGGTAATGTAAAATCTGTTAAATAATCAGCAGGGTCTAAGAAATTATTTGCTTCACTGGAGGCCCGTTGCACGAAGATTTGTGCAAGAATAGGCCTTCCTTCCCTTGGCTGCTGGCACTAGTTTTCCTCTGGAACCTGGGACCCAGGCCTTCATTCTGGCCACCACCTTCTGCCTTCACTCAGGCCAGAGCCTTTGCTCCAGCTGGAGCCTTCAGTGTTCACTCCAGCCGGAGCGCCATTGCTGTAGCTTCCTCCATGCATGCCCCTCCTTCCCCCCACTTATAGCTGGTGTTCTGCCCCACCCGGCATCTCCACACTGGTGTATGCAAATTAACCCACCAGCTTTGTTAGGTTAATTTGCATACTCACTTCTGACGGGTTGGTAGGTGTCACAGAGGTACAGTCAATTTGTATATCTATCTTTTATTTGTGTAGATTATTCTGTTAACTATACTCATATAATGCTAAACCAAGAAGTTGAATATGAGAAAATCTAACTCACCTACTGGTAATGTTAAACAAATATAGCTCTATTTTGACATTGTACAGTTATACTTGAATAACGTTCACATAGTGAATTTTTGACATATTATAGTCACAGCCTAAATGATATCTATAAAAACAACTGACTGAAAAAAAGGAAAAAACTGAGCATTTATTCTATTGTATTTTGATAAACCTCTATGTCCATCTTTATTCACATACTGATGAATATATTATAGTAAATTTCAAATTTTAATATGGTTGATCAGTATAAAGATTATAGTATAGTTGATTAGTGTAATATTTTATTAACTGTCTCAGTAGATATTTTGAATTGTGTTTCAACTCAGGAAGGAATGCGTACATAGGGGAATTATTTATTCCAAATACAGATTTTTTATCAGCATAGAAAACAGTGAAAAGAGGATGTTAATAATACAGGCAATCCATTTACCAATATTTTATGAAGAATTTATACTAAGGAAGATATAATCTGGAACAAAATTAAAATCTTGACATATTATTTTGAGTAAAATCCCTTAAAATAATGTTTAAACCTACAGTAGGCGTATAATATTATTATAAGGTCTAGTAATAATTAATGTTGTTTTCTAATACTTTTTTAAATCGAATTTATTTAAACAATATAACAAAATTTATTCAACAATATAGTTGCCGTTGTTTTCTACTACTTGTGCCCAATGCTCAGGAAGCATTTTAATCCCTCTGTTGTAAAATTCTTGTGATTTTGATGCAAAAAATTCGGTCAATGCATTTTTGAGGCATTCTTCATTATTAAATTTTTTTCCAAGAAGAAAGTTTTGCAAAGAACGAAACAAATGGTAATCAGAAGGGGCAATATCAGGAGAATATGCAGGTTGAGGGAGAACTTCCCATTCCAACTGGCGCAGTTTTTCAGCAGTGATTCTTGCAGTATGTGGTCGTGCGTTATCGTGGTGAAGAATTACGCCCTTCCGATTAATCAGTGTGGGTTCTTTTTCTCTTAAAGCTTGGGCTAACCTTTCCAATTGGGCACTATACACTGCACTTGTAATGGTTTGGTTAGATGGTAAAAGTTCATAATGAAGAATTCCTTTAAAATTCCACCAAACACACAACATCACTTTTTTCGCATGCAAGTCAGGTTTTGGCGTGGGCTGCGGAGCCTCATTTTTGTCCAACCATTGAGGCCGCCTTTTCAAATTAACATACAGCACCCATTCTTCATCTCCGGTAACAATTTGCTCTAAAAACGGCAAACGGTTTTGACGAGAGAGGAGCGAACTGCAAATTGTGACTCTTTGATTACGGTTGTTGTCGGTCAACTCATGAGGAACCCATTTTCCAAACTTTTGGACTTTGCCAAGTGCACGCAATTGATTGGAAATTGTTTTTTGTGAACAATTTAAAGTTGTCGCAAGCTCTTGTTGGGTAATTTGAGGATTTTGCACCAAAAGAGCTTGAAGAGCTTCTTGATCAAAATTGGACACACGGCCTCGACCACTCTTGTCATCTAACGAAAAATTTCCCTCGCGAAATTTCTCAAACCAACGCTGGCATTTTCTGGCACTAACTGCATCTTGACCAAGAGCACTACAGATGTTTTCTGCAGCCTCACTTGCTTTTCTTCCTAATTGGAACTCTTAAAGCATGCAGTGCCGAATATGCTCTTCATCCGCCATCTTCTTAGCCCTAGTTTTGCAACAAAAACCAAACCAAACACAAACTTTTTCAAGCAAAACTTGTTAATTGCACTTCACATGTTCTGTAGATACCACGTGTTTGAAGGTTATGTCAATACAAGCCAACGCCAAGCAAGATTTTAAACGAATGTTTAAAAACGACATTAATTATTACTAGACCCGATATATCTACAATACTACATATTTTAATAAAAATTTTTTATAAGATCAGTCATTTTTATTCTTTAATATAGATAGTTCACAGATTTCCATTCTTGGCACATAAAAAATATGAGTGTTTTTCTTTTTTAACTATATATATTTTTATTGATTTCAGAAAGGAAGAGAGAGGGAAGAGAGTGATAGAAATATCAATGATGTGAGAGAATCATTAACTGCCTCCAGCAGAACCCCTACTGGGGGTTGAGCCCACAACCCATGTGCCCTTGACTGGGACTCTTCAGTCTGCAGGCCAAAGCTCTATCCACTGAGCCAAACCAGGTAGGGCCCAAGTATTTTTCTATGTGGCAAATGAACTCATGAGAAAACTCTTGAATATCTTCTCTGTAGCCTCAATTTCAAGCCAATAGATTAAATGTCCACATTGTTTGCAACCAGGTCACAGCTGTCTAAATTGCTTCAGAAATGTTTAGCAGATTGCTTTATAGCAGGATAACACAGTTTGAACCATAGTTTCTTGAATAGTTCTTGCTGAGAGCTTATCTCATTCAAATGATGAAAGTAACTGAAGCATGGTATTTGAATCATCCACATTTTGCTCTAATAAAGGAGAACTTTAGGAAGCTCTAGTTGTTACAGGCAGCACAGCAAAGCATCTGAAATGTGGATCTTATATTTTGCATCATTCAAAATACTTGTGTAAGTATGTGTGTGATGATTAGATACTTTAAAAATAAAATTTCATTTTTCCGGGACCAGTTTGGCTCAGTGGATAGAGCGTCAGCCTGCGGACTGAAGGGTCCTGGGTTCGATTCCGGTCAAGGGCATGTACCTTGGTTATGGGCACATCCCCAGTGGGGGGTGCGCAGGAGGCAGCTGGTTGATGTTTCTCTCTCATCGACATTTCTAACTCTCTGTCCCTCTCAATTCCTCTCTGTGTAAAATCAATAAAATATATTAAAAAAAATAAAATAAAATAAAATTTCATTTGGTGAAAGGCTTAAACTGTAAAAGCAATACTCAGATCATGTGACTTACCAGCACATAAATAGATATGCAAATGACTTATAGTACTGTTTTCCAAAACAGTATCTTTAATAGGAAACCTTTCATAAGAATCTTTATAAAGTGATATAGTTTAAAGTTGTTTTTATAAGTAACAGTTATTTTTAATTGGTACTTCCACATCTTTTCAGCCAGACCTTAATAGCTATATGTATGAATAAGAAAAATGGTTACATATATACTTATATTATAAATAACAAAATTATCAAACAAGTTCTCATCAAGTACTTTAAACTCATGAGTTTTACATATATACTAGATTCTGTGATTATAGAATTCTGCTATACCTATATTTTTTCACTCAAGAAGTCAATAATTATAAAAGGTAAACTTTGTAATTGGTCAATTTAGATAATTTAAATAAACTATCACAGAAGAGTTCTATCAATGAATTTGAGAAGTGGGCTTATCTACAATAAATATCCAGCTTGGAATGTATGTTCTCTATTGCCATGAACATCTATTGCTCCCCTACCTTAAAACAAACAAACCACTGAAACGGGTTTGGCTCAGTAGTAGAGCCAATGGTCTGCGGACTGAAAGGTCCCAGGTTCAATTCCGATCAGGGGCATGTACCTTGGTTGCGGGCACATCCCCAGTAGGGGGTGTGCAAGAGGCAGCTGGTCGACGTTTCTCTCTCATCAACGTTTCTAGCTCTCTATCTCTCTTCCTCTCTGTAAAAATAAATAAATAAAATAAGTAAATAAATAAAATATATTTAAAAAACAAACAAACAAACAAAACAAACACCACTTGAGTATGCCCATAAATTGTATAGATTGGGAATTTGGATAGGGCATGTAACGTTGTTTGTCTCTTTCCATGATGTCTCTGGCCTCAAATAGGATGATTCCAACATCTGGTGACTTGAATTGATGGGGACTGGAATAGCTGAGACTGGATCTATTGCCAAGCTATGGTATCCTCAATCATCTATCTGGCATCTGGGCTGGGATGATCTGAAGGATGGGTTGCACTGGTGACAAGAACACCAACATACAGCCTTTCTGCAAGGCTTTGGCTTCTCATGGAATAGTGGTTGGGTTCTATTGTAGAAAGCTTAAACTAAAAGAATAATCATTTGCTAGGAATGTCACCAAGTTTTCTTTTTTTTAAAAAAAAATATATTGATTTTTTTACATAGAGGGAGAGGGAGAGAAACATCTATGAGAGAGAAACATCAATCAGCTGCCTCCTGCACACCCCCTACTGGGGATTTGCCCACAACTGAGGTACTTGCCCTTGACCAGAATCAAACCCGGGACCCTTCAGTCTGCAGGCCGGAGCTCTATGCAATGAGCCAAACTGGCCAGGGCTGTCACCAAGTTTTTTTTTTTTTTTTTTTTTTTTTATTGATTTTTTAACTGACACAATGAATATATTTACTCAATGCCCTAGTACTCGAGGACCTAGAGAATGCAGTAGTTACAGATTGAAAGCTTTCATTTTAAAGCCTGAGAAGTAGAACAATTTGATGATTGCAAAAATCATTGCCTATAAAGCTATGTGATGGATACTGTGAATTGTCCATGAAAATCCACCCTGACCCTCTTATTTGGTAAGAGAGTTGTGGGTAGGCTCATGACTAGTCAGAGAGCACATTTCTTAGCCTCATTTGAAGCTAGGTGTGGTTAGGTGACTATATTCTCCCAATAGAATGGGGTCACAAATATATATGTTAATTTTGAGTCTGGGCCTTAACACAGGACTTTTGAACCCCCAGGCTCTTTTTTACTTCCCACAAAGTAGATCATAAAGTCCTCTGAGCCAGCTTCAAGCCTGTTGTTGAGAATAACACCACGGTGGATGGTAGAGCAGTATGATAAAAGGCACTTGGGTCCCTATATGGCTTTGTGGAGCAGAGCCAGACTAATAACCTGGATTAATAACTTTATGCAATCCTTGTGAGGGAGTAACAAATTTCAGTGTTCTTTCAACCATGTTTGGTATCTGTTAAAAATTTAGCTTTGCTGAAACCGGTTTGGCTCAGTGGATAGAGCGTCGGCTTGGGGACTGAAAGGTCCCGGGTTCGATTCCGGTCAAGGGCATGTACCTTGGTTGTGGGCACATCCCCAGTGGGTGGTGTGCAAGAGGCAGCTGATCGATGATTCTCTCTCATCGATGTTTTTAACTCTCTATCTCTCTCTCTTTCTCTCTATAAAATCAATAAAATATATTTTTTAAAAAAAGGTTAGCTTTACCCTAATTCAAATAGTAAATATGTATTAATGAACAATAGCAGGGAGCTTAAGAAAATCTGATAGGTAAAGCCACCCCCCTATTGTTCACCTCCCAAATCCTTTAAAATGCTTGGTATAACCAATATTAATTCTTTGTACCTATTGATTTTATTTTTTGCCATTTTACAGTTGCAGAAGAGCTTTCCTCTAGGAAGCACTAGTAGTAAAATAGTTTTATATAAACTTTTTCATATCTCTATTCCTTTTTCATTTTGACAAGGATAGCCAACATTTCTCATGTACCACATTGATGTTTCACTAGAAAAGCCCAGCAGCTTGTAATTACTTTGGCATGTAATAGATCTTAAACTCTGGAAACAAAGAGGTCACATTTCCATATTCATGAGCAAAGAAACTGTACTAATACAGAGGCAGCTGTATAGGTTAAAATAGCAGTTGTCAAAGTGCAATCCAGAGGGTCTGATCCGCAAGGTCAAACCTATGTTTATAATAATATTAAGATGTCACTTGCCTTTTACACTCTTATTCTCCTAAAGGTGTAAGATAGAGTTTTGTCAGAGGCTGTGTGACATAGGATGAGGTCATCACTGTTGGCTAATAGTGTTGGCTAATAGTGTATTCTTGTGTTTTAAAAATTTCTCAACTTTAACTTCTAATATAGTAAACATCAGAAGATATAACTCACATAAACAAAAGCTCTTTGGAGTTTTAAATAATTTTAAGAGGATCAAGGGATACTGAGGGTTAGAAAAAAAAAGTTTAACTTCTCAATAGAGGTTAAAACATACCTTATTTTTCATTACTTCAAATACAAAAAATTTTAAAAATGTTACCATTCATTTGATTATGTACCAAGCTTGGAAAATGGTGTTTTCTGAAATCCCTCTCAGGACATGTATATTTTGTGGAGAAATTTCTAAACAGTCTTATTTGGGATAACACTTGAGAATTAGAAGAATCTAAGTATGGTTAAACTGTTACAGCCTGGAAAAGGAAAACTTCTTGTTACTCTACCTTGTTACTCTACTGAGAGTGGAAAAAGAGAGGTTGTCCTAGATTCAGGATAAAAAGCATCATACACTATATAGTGTGACCCCTCTTATATTTCTGGTACCAGGTTAATGAATTCATGAGGAGAGCTGGTATGAACTTTAGGTCTATATCAATATGGATACTGTGAATTGTCCACCAGTGGGGAAGTGTGGTAGGAGAGAAAAGGAGGCAGGCATGTGTAAATAATCCATCAAAAAATCAGAAAAAATGGATTAGGAAAACAGGCTCTTTAGAGCCTACAAAAGTGGGCATTCAAGGCAAGCTTACCTAATTTTCTGAGGGACAGAGAGTCTCTAGATGAGTTATCCTAAAATATTTCTGTAACACATACAGAACCACACACACACAATATCTATTCATAAGACACACCCTACTAGGCCACATAAGATTCATGTAACCTCACTAGTGGCTTTAAGTCTAGCAGGAGAACAAGATATGTTACAAGACTCTACAAGGAAATGTAAGTAAACAAATAGATTTATCAACAAAATGCTGTGGGAAGGTTCATACCAGGTTTAATATATACTTATTGTTTATAATTTGTATGTTTGCTGGTGTTAGAATCTTTTGGGAATAATAGGCTAGAGAAGGAATCATTGAGAGAGAAGACAGCACTAAATTAATTGTTGCTGGTCCTCCTTATTTTTACCCTACTGTCAGAACTGTGCTGTCACTCTGATGATTCTTACTTTGGTTGAATGGCTTTGTTAAAGCTGCTTATGAACACACACACACACACACACACACACACACACACACACACACACCAATTTGCAAAAGGAAAGATGATGGGAACACAGAGAACCTCAGAAGAAACACAGTATAGAGTAGCTGAACTTCCCACAGATTAGAACCAGCAAATGCTAAAACATCAAGAACCAATTCTGCTATATTTCTTCCACCATCCTGGGAGAAATAGTTTCTCATCTCTGCTTCTCTTTGCACATTAGCAGAGCCTTTTTTTTTTTTTTTTTTTTTTACCTTTTCTTTTCCTTCTGCCATGACAATGGCAATATCCCAGATACTCTCTATTAGCCTGAGTACAGAGTGAAGGCATGGAGCAGAGCTGTGGGCATGTTGCATGAGAGATAAGCAAACCTTATTGTAGGGCGCTAAGAGTTTTGGAATCATTTGTTACTTACCATAGCATATTCTATCCTGATACACATGGTTTATAAGTTCTTGCTTATTGCTCCATCTCTTTGCTATAGTCTCACTAGCCTTTCAGTACTTATACAATGCTCCCTCCCATTCTAGATTATTTACCTGTTATTCTTCTTGGAAAGTCTTTGATACGTTTTTGCCCAGTTAACATTTATGCCCCAGTGAGATTTCAACTTATCTGTGAAATACTCAGGAAAGGACTTCCTGACCTGTATTCAAAGCCCCCTGAATTCACCTTCTCTGTCATTATGTCTCCATAACTAAACTAAAATTCCATGAAGATAGAGATCAGGTATGCCTTGATCAGCACTATATTCTCAGTGACAGGAAGGAGGAACTTCTTTCTTTTCCAAAGAGTAGATTTTCTGCATCTTTGTACACACACCAGAAAATGGCCATTCT
Source organism: Pipistrellus kuhlii (assembly GCF_014108245.1). Lineage (NCBI taxonomy): Eukaryota > Metazoa > Chordata > Mammalia > Chiroptera > Vespertilionidae > Pipistrellus > Pipistrellus kuhlii. The sequence goes on along the minus strand of NW_023425515.1, from coordinate 133,041,565 downwards.
AGCCCTAGAACCATAACACCTCACACTGCAGGGCCACCAGTTAATCAACATTCCAGTGTTCTGTTTCTAGATCTTTGGAAACAGAATTTTGTTAGCTTGGCGATGTTCTATCATGGTCCACCCCCAGGTTACTGAAATTTCTAGGTCAAGCAGAATCAACATGGCTACAGAGACCTGTTCTCTGGGAATAGGGGCAATTCTCAGAGAAGGGGACATGGGCTGAGAAGACATAGCAAACAATATCTGCTACAGTCAGGTTTACTTTTCTGTGTTCTGGAATTTTTTTTTAAACTATCTTCTCAAAATTATCCTCATACAACACACAAAGGGACACTCCCTACAAGGGATTTCCTAAATAAGAAAAGAGTGATCAAGTAGTTCTGATTCTGTCTCCCTGAGTTCGGCCTCTCCTTTGGCAGTCTGTGACTTTGATTATCACTGCTATTTCACTCAGGAGTATGGTGTTACTCTTTTTTTTTTTTTTTTTCATCAATACAAAAGTTTATTTAACAAAAGTTCAATGTGAAAATGGACAGGACTCTATATTGTAGGAAAACAGGTGCTGTGGAGAGGGGACATGTGGAAGCAATTGATTTCTCTGGTAACTATAGCCATTCTTCATACTCGTTCCAAGGCTTCTAACATGCTGATACTATTTCCTCGGATTACCACCATTCCAATATTGTTCTGTTGCCCACCCGTTGCCATCTCCACACATTCATCTATCACAAGATTCATAAAGGGATCAAATCCCCGTAATATTCCTTGGACATGTCTGCCACCATTTAATTTCACTATGAACCTGGAGGTCCTGGTGTGATTCTGGGTCAGGGTTTGTGCTTGGTTTCGGGTTTGCTCTCCACTGTGCAGGAGGTAACAGATGAATGATTCTCTCATCACTGATGTTTATCTCTCTCTCTCCTATCTCTAAAGCCATGATCTTAAACCCTACAAACTTCAAATAATAGCAGGTCAGATCTTTAGTTCTTTTCTATGTTCACGATAACTTCTTGTCCATAAATTTCTTTAACTCGGGAGGGTGAGCTTTGCTCATGGTGTCCAAGCGAGCTCACAGACACTTCCAAACGGAATTCGCGGCCTCCCTCTCTTTTTTTTTTTTTTAACACTAACATCAAAACAACACTACCACCAAAAATTATCTTCCTTCGATACTCCAAAAATGCTTTTGGGGTAAGCTAAAATTGGGGGGAAAAACCACTTTACTAATATTAAGGAAGGAAAAAAGGAAAATAAAAAAATAGCAAGGCAATAAAAAGTTTGGTTCACAAAGTAAAATTTATTGATCCTTTCCCTATATAATCCTTATCCAAATATCTGAAAATCTGTCTCTCACCAATAATACAGAAAACAAAAACAGTGAAATCCAACTCTACTAGGATTTTTCCTAAAATATTTTTCATTTTGAGAAATACAAAATAACACTTTCTATCGAATTTTTGTTAATTGAAACTATTTCTGTATGTTTGGTAATTTCTAATTTTTAAAGACCTTTAAAATTGCTCTGAAAAAAGTTTAAAGATGCCTGCGTAACTAGTGATACAATCCAGATATATTTGAGGTCTTTAACTTCTTATATGGACCTGTGTAAAAAAACCTTTCATCCGTTTCATTGGTAATATAAATTAGAACATAACTTCAGTTGAACTACACTTAGGATTCCCTAAAAACATTTGCAAATAGGGACTGAATACAACTCATCTGAATCAACATGATTTGAGTTTCCATGAAAACTTTTCAAGTGTGCTTCATTCTGATAAGTATGTTCCACGTACTATTACTTCCCCTTACCTTGGCCCTGAACAGACTATGAGATGGGTAGCAGTTTTTAGCTTAAATTACTGTTTAAGCCATTTTTCAAATTATCAAGCAGTTTTCATTTTGTCTTGGTCTCCCTTTTGTATTATACTATTTTCCCCAGCATAACTGATCTCAGAAATAATTCCTATAACTTTAAACACTTTTATTTTTGTTGTTTACATTTACATGTGATATATACAATTAAAGTTATTACCAATATTTGTTTTAGCACTAGAAATATGTAAAATTTGAAGTGTTTTTCTATGGTAAAAATTTTGAGGGGGTATATAATGCTTTGAGTTCCGTGTGAATGAGGATTCTATTTTAAAGTACTTATAGAGGCATGGTCTAGTTCAGTGGTCGGCAAACTCATTAGTCAAAAGAGCCAAATATTTACAGTACAACGATTGAAATTTCTTTGGAGAGCCGAATTTTTTAAACTTAAACTTTTTCTAATGCCACTTCTTCAAAATAGACTCGCAGAAGCCATGGTATTTTGTGGAAGAGCCACACTTAAGGGGCCAAAGAGCCACATGTGGCTCTAGAGCCACAGTTTGCAATCCACGGGTCTAGGTTAAAAGAAACACAGTACTGGCAATTAGGAGATTTAGATTCTAGGCTCCATTTCTACCACTAAATTGCCATGCTCCTCATTAGCTAAGTAAATTACTCTTCCCCCGCCCCCTACTTATAAGAATTAGGCTAAAACTCCATGGTGCTAAAAACGTGTTTTCTGTATTGTATCCAAATTTATTTTTAAAAAGAATACGCTTTGACTGTATTTCTCAGTCCTTACATAGGTCATTTTAAATTCTATCATTGTTAAGCACCTACTATGGGCATGCCGGCAATATTAAATCAAATTTGGAATAAGGCAAGGCAAAAAAAAAAAAAAGCAAAATACATTTACATGCATTTAATGCCATTGAATTGTACACTGATAATTGTTAAGATGGTAAATTTTGTTATGTATACTTTACCACATGCAGTGCTCCCCTAACATTTCATTCCTACCATTTAAAATTGCATTAAAGAGACAGATTGGTTTGGACATCAGTCTGTTTCTCTAAAGGACTCACAGCCACTCCAGGGACAAGAACTCTTCCGTACTCCTAGCTGTTAACTCCAGGGCCTTAGAACACTCACTGTCCCGCTCTTAAGTTACCAGGGAGGACATTTATAATCTGGCTTTTCCAAGAGTTGCTATTTCATTTATTTTAATTACTATTTTCAACCAAAGCAATGCATTAAACCTATAAATAGCTGTAAAACTTTTGAAATACACACCAGAAAAATTTTTTTTCACATGTCATGAGTTGGGAGTTCAGAAAATCTGGTCACAGAAGTCTAGACCTTCAACAAATGTTTGTCAAATGAATGCATGAGACTTGAGAAGACAAAAAGATAAAACATGAAATCCCAGCATCAGTCCAACAGATCTGACACAGAGTGTAAGACAGGTACATAATGGTATACATACTTCTTAAGAAGTATCACAACTAAGCCATTACTGAAGTAGCTATCTAACTACTATCACTTTCTCCAAGGTAGCTTTTCACAAAGCCATTGTATTTCAGCCTCAGATAATCTAAAGGTAGGCAGTTGCCTAGAATAACAGCTATTCAGTGCTCAGACAAAACAAAAGCTACCTGCTGAAGACTTTATTGGCATTCCTGAATACGATAGTCATTTAAACACACACACACACACACAAACCCTAAATTTACACTATTTAGCTATATGTCACTAACAGGCTAGCTTGCATGTTTACTACACCAAGGAGTTGGCTTTTATCCCATTCCTGGCTTTTATCCCGCCCTGCCTCCTCCAGTTTAAATTCAGCTACAACCGTTCAAGAAGCCAGCTAAATGAAATCTTAAATTCTGTGGCGTCCCACTGGCAAAAACCATAACCCAGCGCTTGAGAAAAGATCTCTCTCAGAAAAGCTGAGCGTTAAAAGTTGCCAGATATCGCGAGCTGCTAGGTTTCTTAAAAAGTGCAGACCACACCCCAGCGGAGCCCCGGGGCGCCTCACTGGTCCGAAGGCGCGCGGGGGAGGGGAGGGAGCAAAAAGGAAAAAAAAAGAAAAAAAAAAAAAAAAAAAAGCAAGATTAAGAGCTGGGGTGGCACCGGGGGGCACAGGGGAATCATCTATACAGTTTGAGACTATTGAGATTGTGGAAATTAGGGAGGGGCCCGTTTCCGTGAGGCCTAACCTCCAGCAAGAAACGAGAAAGTCGGCTGGGGAGAAAGCAAAACAAACTAGAGTGAGCAGGCTCCGAGCCCCGGCGCTCCCGGTGGGAGCCGCTGGACGGAGCAGGAGCGCGGGCGGGGGTTCTTCCTCCTCTTCCCGCCGCCCGGGACGCGAGCCCCGCGCTCCCCTCTCCTCCTCACCCCGTGCGGATCCGCAGGCAGGGCCCCTCCACCCCCCCAACTCGGGAGGACGCCGCTCCGCTCCACCCACGGTCCCCCACCGCCCCACCGCCCCACCTTTCCCGCCAGGCGCGAAGCCGCGACCCCCCGGCCGTCACGTGTCCCGGCGGCCGCCAAGTGCGGCCGCTTTTGCGACGCAGTGACAGCTAAAGGGTGCGACAGGAGGAGCTTACGGCCGCGGCCGCTGCGCCCGCACCGAGAGGCGAGAGGCGGCTCCCGGCGGCGCCCGGAGGGAGCGCCTGAGCGGACGGAGTCGGCGCGGGAGGGCGGCGGCGGCGGCGGCGGCGGCGGCGGCGGCGGGCGGGCGGCGAGGGGGAGCCCGCTATGAATGCCCTCGCTCCCCGCCGCTCCCCATGAACCGGGCGGAGTAAGCCGCGCCGCCAGCTGGGGCTGCGCCTCCATGAAGCCCTAAGTTTTTTTTTTTTTTCCTGTGTGTGATTTTTCCCTTTCTCTCTCCGCTCCTCACCCCCTCCCCCCCACCTCCCCGGTCCCGTCCCGCCTTCTCCCTTCGCGAGCGGCGGTCGCGTCCAGGTGCGGAGTCCAGAGCGGAGTGCAATGGCGTCCAACCCCGAGCGGGGGGAGATCCTGCTCACGGAGCTCCAGGTAAGAAGGGCCGCGGCCCGGCTGCGGGGCGCTGGACAGGGGTGGGGGGGGGGGGGGGGACCTGGCGCGGGGTCCGGGGCCCGTGGAAGCCCCGCGGCCGCCGCGCCCCTCGCCCGCTAAGTGCGGGCACTTGGGGATGTCTCTCCCGGGAGCCGCTTCCTTCGGGAGCCGGACCCTCCCCCGCCCAGCGCCTGGTCCGCCGCCGCTTTCACCACCGACCGGGGGCACCCGGTCTCCGCCCGCGGCTCCCCGCCCCCTCCCTTCTTCCCTTTCCCTCCCTCCCTCCCTCCCTCCCTCCCGGGTGTCAGAGGGTGGGCTGCCGCCCGCCCGCCTTCCCTCCCTTCGCCGCGCGGCCCCGCCCGCGCCCGCGCCCGGGCTCCGCTGCTCTAGCTCCTTTGAATGACTCCCAGGCTGTTTTCTGGGCCCTCCCCTTCCCCTCAGACTCCGCACAAAGAGCGCCCCCATAACTTCCAGCCCCCAGACAACTGTGTGTGTGTGTGTGTGTGTGTGTGTGGTTTTTGCTTTGTTTTTTTTTTTTGTTTGTTTGTTTTTTTTAAACGTGTCTTACTACCGTATAAAGGCTGGTTTTACTTTACCAATCTCTTCAGGTGACTGTACTTCTTTTCTCTAATTCGGGGGCTACCCCTAGGCGCCCTCCCCCCTTTTTTTTCTCTCTCTGTTTTTCCTAAGTGATCTATGGGATCCCCCTTCTTGGCGACTCCCTGAAACTTGCTCAGATTCCGAAGCTTAGCTTCTCAGACTTTCATTTTCCCTCCCGCTTGAACGCCAGAGGGAAAAAGCTACAGAAGTTGTTTACAAACGAGAAAGCAAGTCGACTGAAGGGAAATTTGCTAAGGCCCTGCGTGCCTGCAGGAGATGAGAACGAATTGGGTCCCTTGATTAGTGAAGTCCATGTCCAGTAGCAATGTTATTGTTTCCTATTTCCAGCTAGATGTTGGATCATGGTAGGCACGGTTTTTGTTTTTTGAGGTCTCTAAAGACCTGTTGGATTTAGTTTTCATTACTTTGGAGTTTTCCAGAGATGTTTACATCTGGATGAAAATTTCATGCCTTGTTTTTTTGACTTAAACTTATTTGGATTTGTTTTAATTTAGTCTATTAGGCTTCTAAGAGATGGAAACAAATGTTATATTTCTTTAGTGCGTTGGACAGTTGAGACTGAGTTTAGACACTGAAGGATTGATTCTTGATGTCAAAATTATTGCAACTGCTTCTAATTTTTTTTTTGCCTTTCAAGTGTATTTTTCTTTTTTTTTTTTTTTTTTTTTTTTTTTTTTTTTATTTTATTTTTTATTTTTATTTTTTATTTTATTGATTTTGTACAGAGAGGAAGGGAGAGAGATAGAGAGTTAGAAACATCGATCTGTCATCGATCAGCTGCCTCTTGCACACTCCCCACTGGGGATATGCCCGCAACCAAGGTACATGCCCTTGACCAGAATCGAACCCAGGACCTTTCAGTCCCCAAGCCGATGCTCTATCCATTGAGCCAAACCGGTCCCGGCCAAGTGTATTTTTCAATAGATCTCTGCATAAGCAAGGTCTAAGTGCAAGATGTAAGTTTGAAAGTATTATTATAATACTTGATATTTCCTTCACAGAAATAGAGATTTCAGCAAGATACACCAACGAACTGTTAAAACTTGGAATCCTCTGGAAATCAAAGCTGAATTTCGAATAATTAAATATGTTGCTAATAGTATTTTAATTATTCTTAGCTTTTTGTAAGGAGGTCTTACAGCATATCACATTTGTGAAATGAATGAAATTTATTGTTTTATTAATTTACATGAGCTTTTAAAATGAAGTTTGTTTGAGGCACAATCGGAAATGCATTCCATTGCCTAATCTTGAAATATGAATAGGTTCCTATTCAGGGAAAACACACACACACACACACAAACACATGAAAATGACTTGAGCATTTTTCTTTGAATGGAGTGGCTTCAGAATTATATAATATTTGGCATCCTAATTTGTATTTTATAGACAGTTGGTATGAAAGACCCTGGGCCTGAAAACATTTTTATATGTATTAAAATATAATGTTTGGGAACTTTTATTTTTTCTTTATTTTTAAAAATATATATTTTATTGATTTTTTACAGAGAGGAAGAGAGAGGGATAAAGAGTTAGAAACATCCATGAGAGAATCATCGATCAGCCGCCTTTTGCACACCCCCCACTGGGGATGTGCCTGCAACCAAGGTACATGCCCTTGACCAGAATCGAACCTGGGACCTTTCAGTCCTCAGGCTGATGCTCTATCCACTGAACCAAACTGGTTTCGGCACGGTTGGGAACTTTTAATATCAGTTTTGACAATAACAAGGAATCAAGTTAGATAAATAAGAAATTTTAAATATGACTTTTAAAAGTGGGACCAAAGTAAGGAAACATCTAAATTTAGTCTTTAGTTTAAATAAACTAAAATGTAACCCAGAAAAAGAATAGTTTTTATTAAGTGTTAACTTATAGGTTGTCATATATACCCAGGGCATTTTTCTTAGTGTATTTCACTTCTATTTCTAATGCATTTGAACTATATCATGTTTATTAAAATAACAGATTAATTATATCAGCACTTAAGATAATGGCAATAAAATTTGTCTCACCTGGCACTTCCATCTATTAAAACATTTTATTATTTCATTGGGTCAAGAAACTATAATAGTCTATAGTAACTAAATATTTATCAAACTTGTTAGTAGAGCCAATTTTTAAAAATGCTTCTAAGTTTGAATTTATTTAAATTAAAAGGTCATTTAGCAGAAACCGGTTTGGCTCAGTGGATAGAGCGTTGGCCTGCGGATTGAAAGGTCCCGGGTTCGGTTCCGGTCAAGGGCTTGTGCATTGGTTGCAGGCACATCCCCAGTGGGGGATGTGCGGGAGGCAGCTTGTCGATGTTTCTCTTTCATCGATGTTTCTAGCTCGCTATCCCTCTCCCTTCCTCTCTGTAAAAAATCAATAAAATATATTTAAAAAATAAAAATAAAAAAATAAAAGGTCATTTAGTATGAAGTTCTTATTGCTTCTCTGCCAAGCTATTTTAAGTACTTAAATGGTAATTTATGTCCCAAGTTTGAAGATTTATGTTTAGTAGTTAAAAACTGCTACTTTGCCATATCTTATCTCAGGAATGCTTGTTTCACTCTGAAAGTTACATGTTACCTACTTTTAATGAAATTGATGTTTTTTTGAAACATTATATATTTAACATTTTCAAATTATTTTTCAAATTATATTGCAGAATTTGCAATACTTTTGTATTTGAACTGGAATTGGATTATTGATAACCTTTGGTTGTAGGAAGACAAAGAAAATCTAAAACCACAGTACTTTGACTTGTTAATTACTATAATATTTCTATGTAATAATGTTTACACACGAACTTAGATGGCTAGAGACTTCAAAGTAATAAGGAAGAACATTTATTTACTGTAATAAAAATTAAAATAGGCTATTTAGAAATATAAAATTAATTGACAATTTCTTTTTTAAATTTGAGATGTAGTAGGAATCTTAAATGAGTTTTGTGAGGCCGAAGAAGTAAAAGTTTATTTTCAAGGAAATTGGATTAATGAAAACTATATAAAGAATCTCAAAATGAAAATGTTGGCAAATTTTATAGATTTCAGACCCAAATATTAACATACTAATAAAGTTACCTTGTCAATTAATGGAGATTCATCTTCATCAAAATGCCTGATAAAGTGCTGGGAATCTAAAGTTCCATTCTCAGCAGAATTTATTTAGTAGAGGTGACTTGCTGAAGTGGAGGTTGAAGTAGTTAGCCTTAAATTATAGAGATTCGTTTAAAGAAACATTTATTGATTACCTACTAAAGCCATGTTAAAGGATATAAAAATGACAAGATATGGTATTTACTTTATAGAAGAGAGTAAAACAATAACATTTATTATTTTCGGTATGTCAGACATTGTTCTTGGTATCCTATATACCAGTACACCTTATTCTTTTCAACAGTCCAGTAAGGTGGGTGGGTATTATTTCTATTTTACGAATTAAGAAATTAAGTTCAGGAATGCTCCACAGTTGCACTGTAACTTTGAGTTTGAATTCAGATCTATATGTTTGCCCAACATATATTCTTCAAGCTGCCACAGTTCTGTGGGTCCATAAATGTTTTGCATTCCAATGCGGTAGATGTGTAAACTTTCTAAAAATTGGCCAAACGTGTAATTTACCAGAGTTAACTTTAATATAAATTCAGACTACTTGTTAGACACCTCTAAACAAGGAAAATGATTTTCCCATTCTGTTTGGTAGTCTTTAATTTGGCAGTGCTTTATTATGGTGAATAGGTGTGATGTTCTACAAGGAATAACAGTACCAATAAGTTTTTGCAGGTTTTTTCCCACTTAAAAATTATTGATTCTGATGAAAGTTGTTAAATGATTGCCCAAAACCTTCTAAAGATTTTACATTTTTCTGTAGACTATCCATAAGATAAACGTAGCTTTAAAAAGTGAAGCTTATGAATAGCCAAGCTATGTGTTTGGCATTTAGTAGATACTCAGTACATTGATGAGAAGACACCAGTTTTCACCTAGGATGAGAAATGTCTTGACTGTTCTAAGAGAACTTGATTATAATCATTGACATAAGAAATTACTTTGTTGCTGTTTTTTAATTTACATTTCTAATCTTTTGTCTCAAAAAATACTCCTTTGACAAGTTCAAAAGGGATTTATGCTCTACTTAATCTACATGCAGCACATTACTATTTTATCCTTCGATGGGAAATTGGGAGGTGGCATACAATTTTGCAGTGATGCTGGAAAGGACTCTGTTAGGAGGATTGAAATTTCCAGGTGTGTTGGGGGAATGGAGTGTGAGAAAGTAGGCAGGGGGTAAGATAGATTTTACAAGTTTTTCACGTTATAAAAGTGATGCATGTTCATTGTAGAAAATTTGGAAAATGTAGGAAGCACACACAAAAGAGAAAATGTGCTCATAGTTCTCACTCAGAGATAACTGACAAATTTTCCAACTTAAAAGCCCCATAATTGAGTCTATTTCCCCCTTTCCTTTTGTATTGAGATATATTTAATATACTAAATTGTGTAATTTTGTTTTTATTATTTTTAAAAATATATTTTATTGATTTTACACAGAGAGGAATAAAGAGGGACAGAGAGTTAGAAACGTCGGTGAGAGAGCCGAAGCCGGTTTGGCTCAGTGGTAGAGCGTCGGTCTGCGGACTGAAGGGTCCCAGGTTCGATTCCGGTCAAGGGCATGTACATTGGTTGCGGGCTCATCCCCGGTAGGGGGTGTGCAAGAGGCAGCTGGTCGATGTTTCTCTCTCATCGACATTTCTAGCTCTCTATCTCTCTCCCTTCCTCTCTGTGAAAAATCAATAAAATATATTAAAAAAAAAAAAAAAAAAAGAAACGTCGGTGAGAGAGAAACATCGACCAGCGGCCTCTTGCACACCCCCCACTGGGGATGTGCCCACAACTAAGGTACATGCCCTTGACCGGAATCGAACCCAGGACCTTTCAGTCCGCAGGCCAACGCTCTATCCACTGAGCCAAACCGGTCCCGGTTAAATTGTGTAATTTTAAAATGTTCATCATATTGATTTGGTTTTTTCCCTCGCTTTATCTTAATTTTACTTATTAGAATTTTAAAAGAGAAATGAGGTTCACAGTTTTAAGATATGAATAGCTATAGGTTGAAAATTTTTTTGCCACTAGTTATAGATAAGCAGATCTAAGTAGCTTTGTTGACTTTTTTTTTTTTATCTCAAAATGTTTTTATTGTGAATGTCAGTACTCTGAGATACAGTTAAGAAGAAAAACAAGTGGTGAGTACAGTATGGACTTAGTAATAGACAGTGATACCTAGCATAGACTCTGAAGAATAAATCAGTATGATATGGTTTTCAGCTTAGATTTGATTCTTGCTACTTATAAAGAAATCTGCATACTTTATTAAGGCATATCTTTAAATACATTCTCAATTTTTTATTGACTACTTAGGTAAACATCTCTGCTGAAATGTTTATGTTATAAAGTGATGACTCTAAAATGGATCATGTTGTATCTAATTAGTATAATAGGTATTAGTTCTGGTCTCCTACTACTCCTACTATTCCTATTTAATCAGTGTTTAAATAAGCATAGGTAGGGGCACCTTGTAGACATTCTCTGTTTATTCCAGGTCTTTGCATCTGATTCCTTGAGTTCTCCTTTTCTGCTTTTCAAATTTGGCAACAGTTAATTTTCATGCCTTTTATCAGTTTATTCCTATGTGTTATCCTTTCAAACAAATGGGAAGAGTGGAGTAGTTTATAGAGGTGAAAATAATGTTGCTTCCAGAAACATAAGTGATATTTGAATAGAATAGTTAATTCTGAATCATCATCTAGGTAAATGTGTTGAGTTGAACAGTTGTTAAATGTCTCCTCAATTTCAAAAACCAATTTTATTCTAATTAGAGTATGAAAAAATCATGACATTTAATATTAACTTTTGATACACAACAGAGTTCAAACTTGGCAGCAAAGTTAGAAAATTAAAAATTATAATAGTTAAAAGCTTTAAAAAGATACTTAAAATTTTAAGTAGAAAAAACATACAAATGAAAAAATAACTTCTAATATCTTAGGAAAGCAGAATAGAGAATATTTATTTTGACACACTCACTTTCTCTAATTTTTATCTAATGAAACTTTACTTGAAACTAGCTGTATTGTCACATTCAGTTTTTTACAATCAAACAAAAAATTTGTGTAACATTATGTACATAAATATTGTCTGTTAAAAATAAAGAACAGAAAAGCCTAGGAGGAGTGTATTTGATGATAATAGATACCTTAGATTGGAAGGTAAATATTAGTGTTATATTATGAAGATAAATTGACATACAAGAATTACTTAATATATACCATTACTGGTATTTATCTATTTTAGAAACTTGGCAGTGATTACTTTTTTCTAATTGATTAAGCTTTATCGTTCTGGCTTACAAAGACCTTAATTTATTGGAAAGTTGTTATGGTGATAGCATTTGGAATTTATTTTAGATATAGAAGACAAATTTACCACCCAGTGCATGTAGCGAATAACATATCTTTAAACATTAATCAAATTGTTTTCCTTTTCCTGTAATTATTAGCTTAGTAAATATCTACAGAAGTGCTTGTTATGCCTGTTTCAGAATTTTTTCTGAACAAATTTCATAACATTTTGGATTTTTTTCTTTTATTAAACCTTAGGTACACTGCATTGAATTAATCATTATCTATCTCTCATTATAATAAGCACCCATGGACATCCTTTCCCCATCTCCCTCCAAAAGCTAGGAACTTAGCCTGCGTATTGTTTTTCTCCTTTTCATTTCCCTTTTGTCAACTTTTCATCAACCAAGCTAATCATCATCTTAAATTTTATGTTCATTGTCTTGCTGGGGGTAGATGAGGATGCCCAACTTTAGGAGATGATGTCTAGTTCCCAATGTAGTTGAGCCAATTTATATTCATAGTAGAGGCCCGGTGCACAAAATTCGTGCACTGGGTGTGTGTGGTAGTGTGTGTGTGTATCTGTGTGTGTCCCTCAGCCTGGCCTGCGCCCTCTTGCAGTCTAGAATCCCTCGTGGGATGTCTGCCTGCCAGCTTGGGCCTGATATCCGGCAGTTGGACATCCCTCTCGCAATCTGGGATTCCTTGCTCCTTACTGCCTGCCTGCTCACCCTTACTGGTTGGTTTGCTGCTCCTTTGTAGCAGGCTCCTTACCGCTCAGCTCACTGCTCCTTAGTGCTGCGCTGGGGGTGGAATAGGCTCCCATCACTGCCACTGAGCTCTCCAGCCATGAGCCTGGCTTCTGGCTGAGCGGCTTCTCTCCTGTGGGAGCGCACTGACCACTAGGGGACAGCTCTTGCATTGAGCGTCTGCCCCTGGTGGTCAGTGTGCATTATAGCAAACAGTCATTCTGGTCATTCTGCTGTAAAGGTCACTCAGACTTTTATTACATATACTAGGAGCCCAGTGCATGATTCGCATGGCACTGCCCACCCTTGAGTCGCCTTGAGTGCCGAAACGGGTTTGGCTCAGTGGATGGAGCGTCGAGCGTCGGCCTGCGGACTGAAGGGTCCCGGGTTCGATTCCGGTCAAGAGCATGTACCTTGGTTGTGGGCACATCCCCAGTAGGGGGTGTGCAGGAGGCAGCTGGTCGATGTTTCTAACTCTCTATCCTTCTCCCTTCCTCTCTGTAAAAAAATCAATAAAAAAAAAAAGAGTTCTTTATATTCATATTAATCTTTTGTGTATATTTTGACTGCTTTTTCTTAGTTTGTAACTTGACTTCACTTTTTTTAGGGAATTTTTTGGAGGGGCAGTTTTACTTATTTTTTAATTAAAAATTTTTTTTAATATATTTCAGAGAGAAAGGAGGAAGGAGAGAGAGATAGAAACATTTAATGATGAGAAGAATTATTGATTGGTCTGCCTCCTTCATGCTCCACAAGTGAGGATCAAGCCCACAATCCGGGCATGTGCCCTGACCAGGAATCAAACTGAGACCTTCTGGTTCAGAGGTTGAAGCTCAATCACTGAGCCATCCCGGTCAGGTGGGAGGGACAGTTTTAAATGTTTTGCCTTTATGGCAAATACTCAGAATCATTTACATCATTGTGATCAGCAAGCCTGCACTTAATATCTATTCTAGATTTGGTATAGAAAGGGTTAAGTTACTGAGTTTATGATCTGCAGATTCAGTTATCCAAATGAATAACCATAGAAAGTTGTATAAAATATTGTATCACCTAACACATACTAGACACTCAGTGTTAATTGACTCAAATAATGAATTTAGAAGCAAAGAAATAGTTAAAATTCTATGTGTAAATAGTTCACCTACTGCTCATTTTTCCTTTTCCATATCTCTTCTGTGAAAAATACTTTTTATTTATTTTAACATTTTCTTTTATTTGAAGGGCAGTATATTCCAAGTATAGAATTATATGTGAATTGGTTATTTTGATAATGTGCATAGCTTGTCAATATAGTGCTGAAGTTGGTCAGATTTAATATTGGTTATAAACCAGAAATTATTATTCTCCTGACGAATTTACTGATATTGATAAACCTGGAATTCTAAATGGCGTTTTTGTCATTGCTGTGCTTTCTACATGAAAAAAAAATTAATTTTAGTCAGATTAGTTCATCTTTTATTGTATTTGCTGTTTAAGAAGTTGTTCATTACTCTGGGATAGTCACCAAATTTTCTACTAAGTGTTTTGAAGGTTTTTGTTTGTTTGAACATAAAAGTCAATACATTTTAAGTTGTCGTTTTTTTAATATGGAGTAAAATAAAGGCCTGAGTTATTTTATAATTTTTAAAGTATTTTGAAATATATATCTTACAATATAAATTTAAGATGACACTTTATTTTTTAGGAGAGAAATATTTCTGAATAGCCTTACTTAATTTTTATAAGTTAGAAGTTAGGATTACATTATGTTAGGTTATGTGATAAATTATATCTGAAGTAATTCTATATGATAAAACCCTGTATGCAAATAGACCAAACAGTGGAATGACCAGTCGCTATGACATGCATTGACCACCAGAGGGCAGACACTCAACACAGGAGCTGCCCCTGGTGGTCACTGTGCTCCCACAGGGGGAGCACCACTCAGCCAGAACCTTTGCTCACAGCTGGCAATGCAGCGGCGATAGAGGGAGCCTCTCCTGCCTCTGTTGCAGGCAGGTGGTAAGGAGTGAGGGGTCCTGGACTATGAGAGGGATGTCTGATTGCAGGCTAAGGTAGGCCTGGTAAGCAGACATCCTTCCAGGGATTCAGACTGCAAGAGAGTGCAGGCTGGGCTGAGGGACCCCTTCACTCCCAGTGTACGAGTGTTGTGCATCACACCTCCAGTCTATAATAATAAAAGCATAATATGCTAATTAGACCAGACATACTTCCAGGTGAAGCTGGGACTGCAAGGGAAGCTTGGGTCCTGGGTTCCTGCCAGCGGCCGGAGGGAAGCCCGTCCCAGGTGCTAGAGGGAAGCCGGTGCTGGCAGCCAGGGGAAGGAATGCCTACTGGTGCATGAATTTCATGCATTGGGCCTCTAGTTTTTACATAAATCATTAGTAGCTCATTTTTCCCTTAAAGTACCAGTTTGTGTTCTATTTTTTGTTGCATCCCCTGAAGCCTTGGAATAGTAAGATCTTTGAGTTAACCTCTTGTTAAGTCCCTTCACATTCCCCAGTTGTGGCTCAAACCTTTTATATTTTCTTAAGTCATCCAACCAATTCCTCCTCCTTAGTAGTTTTCAGTAAATCACTCACCTACTCACTGCCTCTACTGAATGTCATATAGGATTCATTGAGAGTTTTCTCAACTTTTCTTCTCTTATTCTCTTTAGTTTTGGCATTTTAACCATCTTTTTCTTTTTCTTTTTTTTTTTTTTTTAAATTCAAATTTAAGGAAAAGTTGTTTGACCTTGCTAAGGCTATACTTTCTTGGACTGGATGGGACTTTCATTCTCCCTTAACTCTGCCTAGAGATAAGTTCACATCTTTTTATAATTATTATGTTTCTTTAATATTGTTGTCTCCTCAAACTTCTTTTAATCATCACACTCCTTTAAAAAAGTTCTTAGTTGTACTTATTTTCTATCATTTATTTCTTATTTTAGATATGACTTCTGTTCTATTATTCTGTTGAAATTATTATTATAATAAAAGCACACATTGACCATTTGCTCATTCTAGTCCTTGGAGGCAATTTATATTGCCTCAGGTTCCTGAAAGTCTCTTGTTTAAATTAAGCTTCATGAACTCTGCAAAATATTGGTTACTTTTCATTCATCATATCTACCTTTATTTGCTACTATTGCTTTCTTTTGATAATTCTTTTTTAATTTAAATGTTCTACCCTTTTAGCCTATTTTTCTCTGATTCTTCAGATTAACCATCAGAATTAATCACTTTGTTTTGTCTCAGGGTTGCAGGGAATGTAAATCCAATTAAATTAGCTTAAACAACAATTGGATTTATTGGAAAGCTACAGGGACATTTCACTTAATCAAGGGTAGGGTATATAGTCAGGTCCCATGAAGACTAAGTAGGAAAATAGAGGCTTTCTTTCTCTGGGGCTACATGTTCTCATATCTCTTCTTTAAGTATGTATACTTCTTTATATTAACACTGTATATTGATTGCCTTTTTATGTTGTCCCTAAGTGGCACTCTTCACTTCTGAATTACATTAATCTACAAATCCAGTGCCCAGGGCTAACTGACTCACTTGTTCAGAGCCACATTATAAATTACTAGAGGCCTGGCGCATGGATTCTTGCACTATTGGAGTCCCTCTGTGTGGCCTGTGGGGATTGGGCTGAAACTGGCAGTCCAATGCTGCCTGCAGCTTCTGCATGCCGCTCCCACTTGTCTCCTCATCCTGGACCCGCTGCACCTGCTGCAAGCTCACCCCTAGTCAGTTCCAATCAGGAGAGGCTTGCTTCACCACAGTGGGACTTGACAGCCATGAGTACTGGGTCTGGCACCCGTTTGTCAGCTGAGCGGCGCTCCTGCTGTGGGAGCATACTGATCACCAGGGGACAGCTCCTGCATTGTCCCCTGATGGTCAGTGCGTGTCATAGCAACTGGTTCTATCATCTGGTTGTTCGACCACTTAGGCTTTTATATATAGAGATTGAGTGAGAAAATCTGACACCATACAGAACATGTACCCCTTATCTAGTCAATTGTGACAATGGAGGAATGGAGTTCTCCATACCAACATGTGCCAATATGGCTGCAAGGAGTCTCCTGTCAGCTAGTAATAGGGCCTGTTCTCTGAGAAGGGAATATATCAATAGGTTAAGAAAGCACTTCCTCTGCTTAAACCCTTTTAGTAACTTATTGATTGTAGAATAAAATATATATGTCCTTTAATCATCTGGCCCTTACCAGTCTTTTCAGATTCCTCCTTATGTATCTTCCAGTCTGTGATATTAAACTATTTGCTGTCCTTGGAACTAGTACACTGCTTCTTTATAGCTTGTATCTTTGCAAATGCTATTTCTAATTTTAAGTTAATATTTATTATCTGCCTCAAAAGCTTTTGACCAATTGGACAATCCTTAAAATTCTGCTAAGAAAAGTGTATTCATTGAATATATGGATATATTCAGATCATATAATCAAGAAAAATTTTACTAAGTTTAGTGATTGGTTATGTAGCACCTAACAAGTTTCCTAAAATAATAGTATTGGACCCAAATACATTCAGATTTATGAGGAAAAGGATGACCTTTTTTGTTTTTGTTATCTATGATAATTTTATCCTCCTCTTTTGTGCATGAGCTATTAATGGTAGTATTCTCATCACTACCCTAGTATTACCTTGCTATGTTCCTTATCACCTGAGAGCACACCCTGCCTCTGAAATAGTCTTATCTTCTAAGGAAGTTAGAAATAACTATATACAATTAACAAATAACTGAATGTATTTTTGATCTTTGTTTTTCTAGTTGTTCAATATATGACTTGCTCAAACGCAGCTCTATTGCTAGAGCCTAAAACCAAACCAATCATCAAAACACTACATTTCAGGTTTAACACTACTTTTTCTAGCCTTTTGAGTTCTTAAAAGAGCACCAATATATTCTATTCAGCTAGATACTGTATAATTAAAATGCTTAGCTCTTGGTCATGGTGTGGTAATGTAGTAAAACTTGATTCATTATGGGGTTACTGTAACTTTTTCTCAGTAAATATGATGTTTCTATCTCTGAAAAGCACTTTATTTCCTTTATTGATGACTTTAGATTTTGTTAGCTGTACTATCAAAAGTATTTACTTGTTTAAATGTGATGCTTTAAAAAAATTATTTTTAAAATACACAGTTACTGTGTTAATCATTTTTAAGTATACAGTTCAGTGACTTTAAGTATTAGTACATTCATTGTCATCACCATCCATCTCCAGAACTCTTTCCATCTTGTAAAGCTGACACTTTGTACCCAACTATATCTATCTATCTATATAAAATCTAATATGCAAATAGACTGAAAGGCTGAACAACTAAACAACTGAATAACTGGTCGCTATGACATGTGCTGACCACCAGGGGCACGTGTGGAACATGGCAGGCATTGGCTGTGGTGGGATGGTGGAGCAGGTGAGTGGAAGCGCCAGTTCAAATTCCAGCTCTTTGAAAAACAGAAACTTTTGTTTTCTGTCACTCTTGGCTTACTGTTACAATAAAAAAACTGGTGTAATAATGAGAAGTAGCTAAAAGCTGGGGAAAGTAGATACTTTTTTAAATTTAGTGTATGTGTAGATAGCATAAAAATATTTCAATAATTAAGAGAGTAAGGTAGAATTAAATGAAATATTTTTCTCTCGCTACAGATTTTCTATAACTCAACTAGCAGAAACAAATGACAGATACCGAATTTAAGAAGAAATTACCAAATCTGAATTTCACACTTAACTTTTTGAATATTAACATTTTATTGTTATCTGATGATACTTGCAGCAAGTTTTTTTGGGTTTTTATCTAGGCAATGATGTAATTTATTTTTTAAAATATATCTTTATTGATTTCAGAGAGGTAGGGAGAGGGAAAGAGAGTTAGAAACCCCAATGATGAGAGAGAATTATTAATTGGCTTCCCTCCTGCACATCCCCTATTGGGGATCAAGCCTGCAACCCAGGCATATGCCCTTGACCGGAATCAAACTTGGGACCATTCAGTCTGCAAGCTGATACTCTATCCACTGAGCCAAACCAGCTAGGGCAGGATGTAATTTATTAATACAGGCAATAGGAATGCCTATTGTATACCCACAATTGTAATCAAATATCACCAAATGAATTGTGGCAGTATTGTGGAGTTAAAACAGATACCTGCATTTCAGTAGTTCCTAGAGAAACTTTTAAAAATTTAAAAATATGCATTAAGATGTTTATTGAGTCACCCTGCCAGGAGATCAGTTTTTATGATGTAGGTATTGCCAACACCAATGCAAGTTCTTATTCAGAACTTTTCCAGTGTATGATAGTTTTCTCTCATCAGTGTTTCTGTCTCCTCCTTTCTCTCTCTCTTAATACACACACACACACACACACACACACACCTTTCCTTTATATAAAAAGAGCTGTTTACGGAGGGGCTTGCATTGTTGAAAGGATTCTGTATCAAAATGTAGCCGTATAATTCTAAGTATACTACCTACAGCTTTAGAAAAGTGATAAATGCCTGGCCACGGACCAGTGCCTGGTCGGTATTGCAGTGGTTGAGTGTCCACCTATGATCCAGGGGATCACAGTTCAATTCCCAGTTGGGGAATCATGCCCAGATTAAAGGCTCGATCCCCCAATGTGGGGCATGCAGGAGGCAGCCAATGGATGATTCTCATCATTGATGTTTCTGTCTTTCTCTCCCACCCCCTTTCTCATTGAAATAAATAAAAATATATTACAAAGAAAATGATCAAAATTAATTTTTACATTACTTAAATTTTTAGCTGGGTAGCTCAGTTGGTTAGAACATTATCCCAATACTCCAAGGTTACAGTTCCATCCCTGTAACCAATGAATGCATAAATAAGTGGAACAAAAATTCGATGTTTCTCTCTCAAAATCAATAAAAAGTATTAATAAAATAATTTTTAGTTGTCCTTAGAGTATAGAGGAGAGGTTACAACATGCCTTCAAGGGTCTAGGCCAGAAACATAACATAAATTAGTGAAGGAGGTGAGTGTAATGGACATACATTGTGGGATTGGCATTGATGGGTAAGCAGATATAAAAGCATCTGGTAGCACCTACTTCTTTCTCAGCAGTAGTCATTTGTTTCTACGTGGGCCCTTGTTGCATTTTATTCTGAGATATGTTCTAAATTTTAAAATATGTGTTCTAATTTTTAACAGATTATTAATAAAATAAAACATGTTTGTAGGACCATCTCTGCCACTACAGTAATTTGTTTTTATGAAATTAAATATTGAAGTGCTTACCATATTCAGTTATTATGTTAAAAACTATTATATATAAAAAAAAAACAAAAAAACTGGACATGGCATTTACCCTTTAGAACAGGTTTGTTCAGTAATGCATCCTGAGATGATAGAAATGTTATATATGTTTTGGTAATTAAAATAATAAAAGCGTAATGTGTTAATTAGACTGAACAGCTGAACGACCTTCCGGACGTCATTCCAGACATCCTTCCAGATGAAGCCATGGCAGCAGGGACTGAGGCAGTGGAAGTTTGGGGCAATCAGGCAGGCAGGTAGAGTGGTTAGGAGTGATCAGGCAGGCATGTAGAGTGGTTAGGGGTGATTAGGAAGGCAGGTGAGTGGTTAGGGACAATGAGACAGGCAGGCAGAGTGGTTAGGGGTGATCAGGAAGGCCAGCAATTAGGAGCAAGTGGTCCTGGATTGTGAGAGGGATGTCTGACTGCTGGTTTAGGCCTAATCCCACAGGCATTTGGACATCCCCTGAGGGGTTCGGGATTGCGAGAGGGTGCAGGCTGGGCTGAAGGGACTCCATGCATGAATTCATGCACTGGGCCTCTAGTCCAATATGATAGCCACTAGCCACATGTGAATTGGGGGGGGGGGGGGGGTGTTAGTATTAGTATAATGGAGGGACTGATCTTTTAAGTTAAATTTAAATGTATATAGCCACATGTGGTTAGTGACTACTGAATTGACATTGGTACTCTAGAAACTAAATTCAGTTGCTAAGACAATCATGAGAAGTTACCAGCAAAGCTTGGAATTATATTTCAGAACTGCTTGAGGTCACACACAGTTTCTAAGTGAATTGTATAGGCAGTTGCTACATAGGACTTCAAAGGAGGAGAGTGATCACTTTAAGATAAGCTTTAGAGAGCAGGTGAAATTTAAATTGGCTTAAAGGATAGGTAGAATTTTATTAAGAGGAAAAGGTTTTAGGAGAGTGGGATAATGAGAACTAAATGCAGGCAGGAAAAATTAATGAAAACTTCCTATTTTTCATTCAGAAAGTTTTACCACTCTAAAGTTTCCTAGTCAGTTACGTGTGTGTGTGTGTGTGTGTGTGTGTGTGTGTTTCTGTTATGATGAAAGGAAATTTAACTCAAAGAGCTATAGGGGAAAGCTCTCAAGTGTATAGTTATTCATGAGGTATTCTAGTTTTAAGTTGAAACTTTTTAGTAGTTACTGGATCTTTCCTTTGGGGGATTATATGTAATTCACAGCATGGTGTTTGAAATACTTTGTACTCTATTTATATGCCAATTTAAAGGAATGACTTCTTTAGTTTAGTCAGAAATTTTTGGCTAATGACAGTGATATTTTGTGTAAAATATGTTTTATGAATTACAGTGTACTAATATTCCTGTCAAAATGTTTTTTTATGTCATAAGAGCATTTTCTTCATTACCTTATATAAAAATAGCAATGCATTCCAGCACCCTATTCTCCCCTTTGCCTCCTGATTAACTTCTGTAGATTAAATGAAATAAAAAAGAAATTTATTATTTTATGTGGCTTATACTTCATGGACACTCAGTAAATATTCTTGCCTAACTTCCCCATATACAATGAACAACAAAATTCTTATCTATTAAAATTTATATAGATACTTTAAAAAAAAAAAATATATATATATATATTATTGATTTTTTTACTGAGAGGAAGAGAGAGGGATAGAGAACTAGAAACATCGATAAGAGAGATACATCGACCAGCTGCCTCCTGCACACTCCCTACTGGGGATGTGCCCACAACCAAGGTACATGCCTTTGACTGAAATCGAACCTGGAACCTTGCAGTCCGCAGACCGAGGCTCTACCACTGAGCCAAACCGGTTTCGGCGAGAGATACTTTTAAAGTGGTGATTGTTTTAATTTATATTAATAATGTTACTTACATTGTATATTACAAAAATGTCTAAAGTATGCAAATAGTTTTATAATTTATTTTTATTTTTTTTAATATACTTTTATTGATTTCAGATAGGAAGGGAGAGGGAGATAGAAACATCAATAATGAGAGAATCACTGCTTGGCTGCTTCCTGCACGCCCCTACTGGGGACTGAACTGGCAACCCAGGCATCTGCCCTTGACCCGAATTGAACCCAGGACTCTTCTGTCTGGAGGCCAGTACTTTATGCGCTGAGCCAGACTGGCTAGGAAATATTATACTTTGAAGCACAATTTTATCATTAATATTTTAATCACCAGTTATTGGACAGGAATCTGTTGAACACCTCAGTCTTTTTTATTTTACTGATCCTCACAATAGCCATTAAGATATATTGGTTTATTTTCTTTATTTACATGTAAAAAGAAGAGTGAGAAATAAAGAAGGCATAGAGAACATATGGAACATTGTTCGTGTTACATAGCAAATTAGCCCAACTGGATTTTGAAACTAGCTCTTTTTAAATCCAACCCAATACTCATTTAACTGTATATTTTAATGTATTAAACAATTATAGGGGTTTATTGTTGAACTTTTGTAATAAACATTTTTCCCATCACTGAATGTGATGTGATTTACTATTGAATTCTGGGAACAGCATAATGTAATAACAAGCTGAGGCTACTAAAGATCCATAAAATATTAATTGAGATGGGTATGCATCAATTTAGTCTAATCTCATTTTACAGATGAAAAAATGAGGTCCAGAGAGGTTAAGTGATTTGTCTAAATAAGGGGACTGGAACCCTGATATTCTAACTCTAGTAGGGTATGATTTTTATGAACAACCTTGAAATTTTTTTATATATGTTTATTGATTTCAGAGAGGAAGGAAAAGGAAGAGAAAGATAGAAACATCAGTTGTGAGAGAGAATCATTGATCAGCTGCCTCTTGCACACCCCCTCTGTGGATCGAGCCCACAATCCAAGCATATGCCCTTACCGGGAATTGAACCATGACCTTCTGGTTCATAGTTGGCATTCAACCACTGAACCATGCAAGCTGAGCCAACCTTGAATTTAATAAAAGGAAAAATATGATCATGTGTACACAAAGAAAACAAAGGAATTAAACTGCACATATTTAAAATATACAGTTTAAGTTTTGACATACCTCTACCTATGAAACCCTCACTATAATCAACATAGTGAACGTCTCTTACCTCCCAATTTTTTTTGTGCTTCTTTCTAATCTCACCCTCTTGCTATTATCCCCTTGTCCCCAGTTCTCAGGAAACTGATTTCTGCTTTCTGTAACTATAGATTTCATTTGTAAATTCTGCAGTCTTACATGGAAATAATCTTAGTGAATATACTTTTTTTTTTTTGCACTGGTGGCCGGAGAATTGGAGGAAATATTGCTATTTGCTCTTTATAATAGAAGTGTCAGAAATGAAAGAAAATTAGTAAAATGTATATGAAACTCTCCCCTCCTGTCAGAGTCTGAGGTGCACTGTGGAACCTAGAGTCAAGTCCCTACACATCCGTGCAAGCCTAGAAATCATGCGAGACCCAGGCCTGGCCAGCCCCATCCCCATCAAGCCCCACAGAATAGGGGGCGCAGCCTCAGGTCCCCTCATCAAGCCCCACTGGCGGCAGGTGTGTATGTGTGTGTGTTTGTGTGTGTGTGTGTGTGTGTGTGTGTGTGTGTGTGTGTGTGTGTGTGTGCAGCCTCAGGTTCTCTGGCCTGGCAATGGAGTGGGGGTGTGTGGTCTCAGGTTCCCCTGCCCGGCCTCAGGTCCCCCAGCCCCCATGTGAGCACGTGATGACCATTTGCGTATTAGCTCTTTATTATATAGGACTAGAGGCTTGTGTATAAAATTCATGCACGGGGTATGTGTCCCTCAGCCCGGCCTGTAGCCTCTCCAATCTGGGCTTTGCTGTCAATCAAGGTCTTTTGGGGCTTTCCTTCCCCTGGCTTCTGGCACCTGGCCCTGCCCCTGCCGCAGCCACTGCTTGCCATCTGGTAGTACTGCCTCCCGTCTCCTGCCACCGGTCTCCTACCTCTGCAGGCAACATGCGTGGGATGCTATCACTTGGCTGGCCTGGACCTCCCTCTGTGGGGCAATTGCTGGTCGGCCCCACATACCCACCAGTGTTGCTGGCCAGGTAGTCTGGGCCTTCTTCCTTGGGGCAGTTGATCATGGGGCTCCACAATCAATCACCTAGCAGAAGGAGGCCCTGCCCACCCACTGCCTGACTGGGTAGCCTGGGCCTCCCTCTTTGGGTGATTACAGAACATCCCCCCTGCCACCGTCGCTCCCTCTGTGGGGCAATTGATCTCGGATCCCCCCCATTGATCGCCCTGCAGAGGGTGGCTTTGGCCTCTGTGGGCTGATCATGGGGTGATGGCGGGCCCCCCAACCAATGGCATCACACCCGCCTTGGCTGGCCTGGCACCAGTGTGTGTCATGGCATGTCAGGAAGGTCATCCAGATGGTGATTCTGCTGCTTGATCATTTGGTCAATTGGCATATTATACTTTTATTATAGATAGCATCTTTCACTCTACCTAGTGGTTTTGAGATTCCATCATGCTGTTGGATGGATCAATAGTTTGCTCATTATTATTGTTGAGTAATATTTTATCGAATGGATAAACCACAGTTTGTTTATCCATCTCTTTGTCTGTGGATATTTGGGTTTTTGCCAGATTTTTTAT
This sequence comes from Pipistrellus kuhlii, assembly GCF_014108245.1. NCBI lineage: Eukaryota > Metazoa > Chordata > Mammalia > Chiroptera > Vespertilionidae > Pipistrellus > Pipistrellus kuhlii. The sequence goes on along the minus strand of NW_023425515.1, from coordinate 133,017,074 downwards.
GTCTTACAAATAAAGCTTCCATGATTATTCATGTTGAAAGGTTTGGGTTTTTCAAAGTTTTGCTTTCTTTTTTAATGAATTTATGCTTCCATCATTCTTGGATAAATTCCTAGGAGGGAAATAGTTTATTTTGGCATGAAAAATAGCTCATTATTTTATTTGCATCTCCCTGATTATAACACAGTTGGTATATTTTCATTTGTTTATTATGCCATTCTGAATTCTTTTTTTATTAATTACTTAGTTGTATTTTTCTAACCAAAATACTGAGGGAAAGCAACTCTTAATATTTCACATTTTTTTAATTGCCCAGAGTTCTCTAGGCAATGGCAAAAGTAATCCATGTACAATTCATATTTGAATTACTAAGATACTTGGGTCTGTAATTGTTCTTTTTTTTAATGAATTTTTACTTATATTGTGTGTTTGGGGAAAAGCCAATCTATTAGACAGTATTAAATAGTATGTAGGAACAAAACTGCTGTTTGGTTACATTCAGTATCATGACAATCACTAATCCTAGTTGTTAACTTGGGGGAAAGGGGAACTCAATTATTTATTGTGTTTCCTTGATACATAATGCCTTAGCGACATTCTGTAGATATACAGTGATAGCCTACCTGTTTTCCTCTAACTATGGTTTTTGTGGTTCAACCTGTCTAACCTGTAGTTCTTGTGTTAATGTGAATAGAAATAAAGAAACTAGTTATGGGTATTAACTGGTTCTCTGTAGATTTTTATCTAACCCCACCCATAATGGAACATCATTTTATAAATTTTATTTCATTTGGTAGTAAAGAACAAGAAAGCTGAAAATCTTATGTGACTATTTGTCATCTTTTGGGATGCTATTTATACCAGGGGAAAAGTTGGTTCTTCATTTTGTAGTATGTGACCTGATATATATAGTGTGATACAATAACAAGTCATATTTAAAAACAAACAGTTCTAAATTGTGTTGAAATGTAGTTTTATTAAATATTCAATCATTTTAATGCTTATCAATGGGGAATGAAGTATATTTTCCAAATAAATTAATCTTAGTCCTTTAATAATATAAAACATCAATTTTTAACATTGTTTTTAGAAATTATATTCATGCAATGTGAGCCTCATTTTGCTTCCTGATTTATATAATATACACACAGAAAATTTGACTTTTTCTTGAAGTATGTTGTACTCATTCCTGTACCTTTAGTAGTTACCGGTAGTATGTTTTTTGTTTTTTGTTTTACTTTTTCTCACAGGTATTACTTTTCACCCAGTATGTCAACTTTGAGCAGCTCTTTCTCCTTTCATTCAACAAATATTTACTGGCACCTTCTATATTCATAGTGCTAGGCCCAATCATATAATGATGATCAAAATATTTAACAGTGATTAATTTTAAAATATGGAGGGGAAGATGGACATTATGCAATTAAACAAGAATATTGGGACTTTTAGGAGCCCTTAGATCACATTTTGAGAACTGTTTTTTAAAAATATATATATATATTTTATTGATTTTTCACAGAGAGGAAGAGAGAGGGATAGAGAGTTAGAAACATCGATGAGAAAGAATCATCGATCAGCTGCCTCTTGCACACTCCCTATTGGGGATGTGCCTGCAACCAAGGTACATGCCCTTGACCGGAATCGAACCCGGGACCTTTCAGTCCGCAGGCCGATGCTCTATCCACTGAGCCAAACCGGTCCCAGCACTTTTGAGAACTGTTGAACCAGGATAATGAAGGAAGAAAAGCGTACAATCCCAAGCATATAAACTGAAGTTGTTTATTGGATTCAAAATGGACATAATGTAAACTTTGAGTTAAAATTAGCACCAATCACTATTTTAGAAAAAACAACTGAAACACACTTTAAAAATTTGCTATGGACCTTATAGCAAACTAGCGATTTAGGTTTTCTTAATTCATAATCTCTTTCTCTTTTTCTTCCCTTTCCCTCTTTCTCCTCCTCTTCCCTCCCCTCTCCTTTCCGTCACTTTTAATATCCCATCTTAGCTTAATCATTCTAGATATTTTTGGTTGTGAAATGTTTTTCTGTGTTGGAAGCATGTGAGAGCCTGAGAATTGTACATGCTTTATGTTAAAATCGATATAGTTCTTTATTATATTTTTGTTTGAGATATCTTTTTTACCAATAGTAATTTTTGTAATACCAAATGTAGATATGATTGGGCTGAAAAATTAATTATATGTTCACAAAGTGTTTAAATTATATACAATGCGTTTTAATAAGAATCCCTTTAGAATGCTTCTAAGACACTGTACAGTTGTAAATAGAAATGTGATCATTTATACAGGGTGGGGCAAAGGTAGGTTTACAGTTGTGACTAGGTGAAACAGTTAATAAAACTATTATTTTACCATAAGTTGCATGTCTTTTTCTATACGACCTACTATAAGTCTACCTTTGTTTCACCCGGTATTGGTCAGTAAGTAGAATTCTTCACAAGTTTCCAATAGGAGTAAAGTGAGATTTGAGGAATGGCAATCAACTCAGGAGAAAGGAACTGTATTTTATGTAATTTTATTGCAATGTGGAGGAATCAGTTTTAGCCTACTTCTTTCTCTTAAGCTTTTATAATTCTAAGATGAGCAAATTTTTGTGACACATTATTGGTTTAAAATTACTTGTTTTACATATATAAGTAATATTTTATGGGTTTAAAAATCACATTTTTCAAATTAACTTATATAAGACACATTTTATGGGCTTAAAAATCACGTTTTTCAAATTAACTTGACCTATAGTCTTCAAACAAGTTATATTAAGTAGATATACTTTTGTGTACTTAAAACTTAATTATCATTTATATCTGATCTGACTATTGTAGGCTTCTCCTACCCCTTCCCATGTGTTTTCATAGTACTTCATGGATATCACTGTTGTAGGAGGAATGTACTTGCAAATATGAGTATTACATACTATTATAAAAATTTGTCATGAGAATTAAGAATACCATATTCTGAATCAAGAGTGTAACCTGGATGATTCCTTCAGAATGATAATAACCAGGGTTTGTAAAAATTATTAAAAACATTATATTAACACCATAAAATGTGAAGTATTTTAATTTAAGGTTATAGTAGTAAGAATCCATTTAAGACACCAAATACAAATTTCACTTTAATGTTAATACATTTCTGCCATTTTAATTTCTTTATTTTTCTATGTTAATATTTGTGGAAACTAACTGAACAATATGAGAAAAAATGAATGAAACATTACTAAAATGTATTTAATAACCAATAAACTTTAATTTTTAGTGAATGATAAGCTTGTGTAATATGTTGAGTGTAAATTTAAATATATAATTAATATTTCTTACATATTGAAATATACCCAGGAACATGGCATTCCATTTTAAAAATTCTTAACATGTTTTCAAGAAAATATATTCTCATAGTAAAGCAATTTTAAGGGGTTGAGAGGCCATCACCTTCACCAATAGTATGAAATTCCACATAGAGGCCTTCCATACATTAGATGACCTTGGAATTCTACATCCTTCACAACTACCGTATTTTTCGGACCATAAGACGCTCCGGACCATAAGACGCACCAGTTTTTAGAGAAGGGAAATGAAGAAAAAAAGATTCTGAAACAAATAGTGTCCTAAAATATTTTATGTGCATTAAAACGCAACATCACAGTCATAAACACATGTAATCAACCCTGTAAAGTAAACAGCAGCATTTAGAACCATTTTAGAGCCGGGCAAGCACACAGAGACCACACAGAGCCGGGCAAGTAAAAAAACTTTTTTTTTTAAAGTATATGTGTAGGCTATATTTGGACCATAAGACGCAGGGACTTTTTCCCCCCACTTCTGGGGGGGAAAAAAGTGCATCTTATGGTCCGAAAAATACAGTACTTCCCCAATAATGAAATACACTGTCTTTACTATTAGGTAGTTTTCTCCTTTAAAAACATTTTTTAATCATTCTTTTGTCATTTTATTATATAATTAGAGACCCTGCGCACAAAATTCATGCACTCTCGGGGGGTGGTTGCCCCTCAGTCCGGCCTGCACCCTCTCGCAGTCCAGGAGCCCTTGGGGGATGTCCAACTGACTTCCTTAGCGCCGCTGGCTGCAGCGGTGAGAGCGGCTCCCGCCACTGCCGCTGCGCTCACCAGCCATGAGCCTGTCCTTTGGCTGAGCAGTGCTCCCCTTGTGGGAGCTCACTGACCACCAGGGGGCAGCTCCTGCATTGAGCATCTGTCCCCTGGTGGTCAGTGCATACCATAGTGAACGGTCATTCTATTGTTTGGTCGATTTGCATATTAGCCTTTTATTATATAGGATTATAGGTGTACCACAAGGTTCACAGAGAGTAATAAAATGCTACTCGTTGTATTCACCATGTGGCTAAAGAAACATTACAATATAACTGAATAAAGCCTCCTTGGATACCTCTCTCTGGCATTTCTTCCCCTTATCTTCTCCCCTCAAACTACTATATGAAATCTGAAATTTATTATTTCTACACCAGAAATTATTTCTTGATGAAATCTCTAGATCATGATAAAACCCTCATCATATGTAATAAAGAGGTAATATGCAAATTGACCCATGCAGTCGCACAATATGGCCACCCCATGTGGTCAAAGATAGCTGCCACAAGATGGTCAGCAAGGGAGGGTATTTGGGAGGGGGAGACCAGGCCTGCGTGGAGGGGAGTTGGAGATCAGGCTGACAGGGGAGCAGTTAGGCATCTGTCAGGCTGGCAGGGGAGTGTTTAGGGGTTGGTCAGGCTGGCAGGCAGGCAAGTGGTTGAGAGCCAGCAGTCCTGGATTGTGAGAGGAATGTCCGACTGCTGGTTTAGGCCCGATCCCTGTGGGATACCCCTCCAAGTGATGAATTTCATGCACTGGGCCTCTAATAGTAATTATAAATGTGTTTTTTTTTGTGTGTGTCCTCAGTAGACATGAAAACTAGTATGAAGGGCATTGGGAACCTTACATTTTTTTTTTTTTTCATCACATTTCTATCAAATTGTCAGTAGTATAGCATTTTATTACTCACTGGTTTTTAACTTGTTTCAATCAAGTCACTTGGTTCTTTTATTGTTCCTATTTGTAAACAGCCATTACTTATCTTGGGCTTGACTAATTAGTTTTACTTCCTCAGGGGCTTTTTTTTGTATTGTCTATATAGTTTCATTGTTGCCTTCCCCACATTCCCTGAGCAACTGACAACTTGCTTTCTATTTCTTCAAGGTACCCAGTAAAATAAAACATTTAATTGGGATTCCTAAGCCCAATTCTCATTTCTCTGCCTTTTCCTCTCTACACCTCTCCCTCCATCCATTTATTTTTCTGTTTATTATCTTAATTTGGTTTCTCAAAGATGAGAGACATAGTAAAATTAGAGTGTCAGGGAAAAATTAAAGGGAAGATATCCTAAAACTTCCAGAAAATCTCCACCAATGAAGCCAAGGGAAAAAAAAGCCTCTATTATTTTGTGAAACAGAAACCCAAAAGACACTAATAAAATAATGAAACCTGCTCAAACTGGGTTGGAGTCTCAGACAGTTCACTCAGATGATTGCAAAAACAGACAGAAACTCCCAGATTAAAGAGAGTGCAGGTCAGGCTGAGGGACCCACCCTCCATGAACAAATCTTCGTGCACCAGGCCCTTAGTAATGATAATAAGGTTGACTCTCCTGATAATTGAATAAGTGATAAATGCCAGATACTCTGACAAAGATTTCTGTATTTTGCTAATTAAATCATTTTATAGTCCTTTGAGATGAAACCTTTGTTCTTAATTGTTCTGGTGTACTTCTAGGTTTCATTATTTTATTAGAGTCTTTTGGGTTTCTGTTTCACAGAGTCTCTCTATCTCTACCTATTACCTGCACACCTGTCATCTATCTTATTGTCATCTTCACAACCAGAATTTCTACATATTTCCAAAATTGCCCATGAGATGATAAAGCCCCTATTCAGAATTCCTGGGTAGGGGAAATGACTGTTAGCACACATTTGGAGAGGAAAGAAAATTATCCTATATAATAAAAGGTCATTGGCCATAAGTGTAATGACTATTACCAACTGCTCAACCAGCCATTATGAGGTGTATTGACCTCCTCTTGGTCCCTCCCCCATCTGGCCTGTGAGCCGTGGCAGGTGGGGCGATGAGCAACAAGCAGTGGCAGGCAGGACAGTGGGCACAAGTGACAAGCAGCTACAGGCAGGGCGACAAGTAGTGGGTGGGATGGTGAGCTACAAGCAGTGGCAGGCAGGGTGGCTGCCTGAGCAATGAGTGCGGTGGGTGGGGCAGGGCGGCAAGCGATAAGTGGTGGTGAGCTATCATGCATGATTTCGTGCACTGGGCCTCTAGTCCTATATAATAAAAGCCTAAAATGTGGAGCGTCTTGCAATTTGTTCAACCAGTCTCTATAATGCGCACTGATCACCAGGGCCAGATGCAACCGGTAAGTTAGCTTGCTGCTGGGATCCAGATGATTGGGATGAGCAAGACGGGCCAGACACTCCCTGGAGTGCTCCCATGATTCCTCCCTGGCCCTGCTTGTGCACCAGTGGGGTTCCTCAGCCTGGCCTGCACCCTCTTGCAATCTGGGACCGTTCGTGGGTTGTTGGAGAGCCGGTTTTGGCCAATCTCTGCAGGCCAGGCTGAGGGACCCCACCAGAGCACAAATCTGTGCAGCAGGCCTCTCGTAATGTATAACTTGCCCTTTAAAAACCTTTTTAATCCTTTTTTTTTTTTTTTTAAGGTGTCAAAGTATGGTTATTAATAGGTTTATGAAACTATTATCATTATTTCTTATATTAGGAAAAGAACACAAAACAGGACTTGTGTGTTTCATACTCTGGGAAGTTGAGGAATGGAGATTTAAAATGTAGAGGATCCCCTGCCTGACCTTCAGAGGTATAAGAACAGATGGAATCTAGGCAGTGAGGAAGATTTGTTTCTTTGATCACCTGGAACTCTGCTTAATATAAAATTTGAAGTTACTTAAATTTTAACATGGATAATGTATAAAAGAGATATTCTGGGAAGGTAATTAATCAAGGTCTTGTATGCTTTTTTATGAAGATAGTATTTTTATCCTTAAACTTCTTTTTTTCATATTAGGCTCCTAATAAATAGTTAATAGCTGAAGGTAACGAGTTGATGGAAGACTAGGCTTGTATGAGTTCTGAACTCTGAGTGTTTGGGTAGATTTAGGGATCTGTGAAACCTGCCGTTTTGTGTGTGTGTCATCTGTGTTGCACACATGGGATTATCTGTGAGTCCATTGCTTTCATTAGAATCCCAGAGTAGATTAGTAATCTCTGCCTCCCAGACCCACCCTGAGTCCATTTATAGAAAAATGTTCATGATCCATTGCTGCCCTAGCTGGCGTCGCTCAGTGTTAGAGCCTCCAGCCTTGCACCCTTGGATTTTGGGATTGATTCCATTCAAGGGCATGTACTTGGGTCACAGACATGTGGGAGACAACCAATCCATGTGTTTCTCTCACATTGGTGGGATATTTCATAAATATTGATTAAAGCCCCTTTTTGATGGTATTTAGCTCTGTCTTCTTGCTGGTTGTCTCTCTGATAGTTCTGTCTTGCTGAGAGAGGAATGTTGAAGTTCCAAACTATAATTGTATATTTTTTATATCTTTCCTTTCAGTTCTATCAGTTTTTGTTTCTTATATTTTGGAACTAGAGGCCTGGTATATGATATTTGTGCATAGAGGGATGTCCCTCTGTCTGGTCTGCACCCTCTCCAATCTGGGATCGCTCGCCTGCCTGCCTGATTACCCCTAACTGCTTCTGCCTGCCAGCCTTATTGCCCCCTAACTACTCCTCTCATGCCCCTAGCTGCCCTCCCCTGTTGTCCTGATGGCCCACAACTGCCCTTTCCTGCCACGACCCGCCTCATTTTCGCAAGGCAGCGGAGTCATCAGGGCCGGCCTCTGCACCCTGCAGAGCCATGGGACCCCAAGGCCTCACTGTGCAGAGTTGCTACTGGGGCCTACCTTCACAGCCATCCTGTGGCAGCCATCCTGTGACGGCCATCTTGTGGTGGCCATCTTGTGATGACCATCTTGTGACGACATCACACGAGGGCATCACGCCACCGAGGCTTTTATTACACAGGATTCTGTTATTTCCACATTTAGGATTGCTGTCTTCTTTGTGGTTGGATCCTTTATTAATTTTGTTATGATCCTCTTTTTCTTTACTGATTCTCTTTGCTTTGCCATCTACTTTTCTGATAATAATATAGCCACTTATGGTTTTACTGGAAGCCCAGCCCACGCGAAATCGTGCGGCCCTGCCCTGCCTTGACACCCGAACCTCTCCACACACAGCTTCAGTGTGCCTGGCCCAGCCCCTGACCCTCTGGCCTTCTCTGGCTGCTTTAAACCCTGCCTTCAGTCCCTCCAGTTGCCTTGGGCTGGTCCTGCCTTCTCCTGGCCCCTCCCCGCTTCTGCCCCATCTCTGGAGCAGTGCAGTGGCTCTGCCCCGTCATGGCTCTGGAGGAGAGCGTGGAAGTCTCCCGCCTGCTGCACTGTGTTCCTTTCCCTGGCAGGTGGGTGGCGGGGTGCTCTGAGTGTGAGTGATGGGTGGCGAAGGACTGGTGAGGGGAGTGCTATGGGCTCTCGCCCCCCTCCTCCCTGCATGGAATGGTCCCACCTCCCCCTGGCGCCTCCCCACTTCCACCCTGTCTCCAGAGCAATGCCCCGACACCCACGCACAGGCAGCCTCCTGCAATTGGTCATGACTTTACGTAGTAATGGACAATTTGCATATTCCTCTATTTAGGATTTTTGATTACTGTTTATATAGCATAACCTTTTTCTTTCAATCTATCTATGCCATGATATTCAAAGTCAGGATCTTGTGGATAGCAAATAATTATTTTAGGTCAAATTTTTTCAATCTACTGTGTCAATTTGTTTTTAACTTTTATATTTAGGCCATTAACATTTAAAATAATTATTAATATCTAAGGGCTTAAATCTGTTAGATTATTACTTGTTTACTTTGTTTCTTCCAACTCTTTTCTTGCCTACCTGTGGGCTACTTGAACTTTTTTAGGATTCCATGTTGATTTGTTTGTAATATTTTTTAATATGTTTGTAGTATATTTAGGTAGTAAGTTTTTAGTATATTTGTTTGTAATATTTTTTAGTATGCTACTTGAACTTTTTTAGGATTCCATGTTGATTTGTTTGTAATATTTTTTAATATGTTTGTAGTATATTTAGGTAGTAAGTTTTTAGTATATTTGTTTGTAATATTTTTTAGTATGCTACTTGAACTTTTTTAGGATTCCATGTTGATTTGTTTGTAATATTTTTTAGTATGTCACCAGTTTCTTTGGGTATTACAATAAGCATGTGTGACTTATTTATTTTTAAAAAAATATATTTTATTGATTTTTTTACAGAGAGGAAGGGAGAGAGATAGAGAGCTAGAAATGCCGATGAGAGAGAAACATTGACCAGCTGCCTCCTGCACACCCCCTACCGTGGATGTGCCTGCAACCAATGTACATGCCCTTGACTGGAATCGAACCTGGGACCTTTCAGTCCACAGACTGACGCTCTTCTCTGAGCCAAACCGGTTTCGGCCCATGTATGACTTATTAGGGACTGTTCCTATTAACATTTTAGCACTCCAGGTGACATATAGAAATCACTTCTATTCAGGTTTCTTTACGTTCCCAATTTAAAAATTATAATTATCTTGTTTCCTGTACATTGAATACATCAGATGATCACATTAAAATTCATAAGGAGAACATTTTATCTTCTTTTTATCTGAAGTTGCAAACCTCCTTCAGTTATCATTTCTTCCTAGTTTTGAGAACTTCTTTTAGCCTTTCTTTAAAATTTGGACAGCTGATTTGTCTTAGTGTTTTTGTTTGAGAATATCTGTTTCTCTTCTTTAATTCTTGATGAATATTTCCACTAGGTATAGAATTTGAGAATGTCAGTTCTTTGTTTTCAGCATTTAAAATGTTTCTACTTTCCTGGCTTTTGTAATTTCTATTGAGAAATGTGTAATTTCTCTTAGTAGCTTTTAAAAATGTTGGGTTTTGTTTTTTTTTGCAAGTACATAAAGTTTCAATTTTATTATAGTTTTATATCACACTAGCTCAAATGCATTTCTCTATAACACTTCAACATAGCTCCTTTGGATTTATTTTGGTTATCTGGAGAATATTTGACTTTATCAAAGACTTTGAATCTCAAACAAATATAAAATTTCAAATTATTAATTTTTAGATGAAAAGGATAAGAAATAAGTCATTAGATGATGAGTGGCGTTGTTAATTTCCAATAAGACACTGTCGAAATGTTTCTTCTGACACAGCAGTTATAAATTAGAACCTTCAAAAAATAAGGACAGAACCAAAGTATAATAAAAGAAGCTTCTGCAGTGTAAGCCTCCCGTAGTCCTCAGCCTCTGACAGAAACAAGGTAAAGCATCTTTCCTGAAAATTAAGTGGATTTCCAGTATTTTCATGCAATTGAGCTAGACACTCAAGACTTATCATTAACATATATACCATCTTGGCTCTGGGTGCACTAATTATGCCTGAAGAGCTTAATACCCATCCAAGTCCACATGGGCATGAGCAGATTGTAAAAGCACAGGCTGGCTGTGCTAGTGCAGCCCTGTGGGAAGTTTTCTTCCATGGAGACCGAGTAGAACAGTCCTGCTAAGGTGATCAATGGAATGAGGACAGTCAGTGTAGGAAGAGATAGAAACATTCTCCTCTTCCACTTAATTACCTGCCACACTGACTTTTTAAAAGGTAGATGGTATTAAGAAAATCTGGTTGTATATGTTGTTTTTAATTATGATCTAGTGCTGCTCCTAATCTTCTTGCTTCTTATTTTGATGTGTGTCACCATCCTAGCTGCCCCTGGTATCATATTAGGGATCTTATCAATAATTGGGTAGGCCATTCCCAACTCTTCATTAATTAATTCGATTGTTGATGCTTCATATTTGAGCGGCTTCTTGGAGAGCGGGCACACCAGGAACTCCAGCAGCACCAGGTCAAAGGCGTGGGGCAACTCTCAGGTCTCTGGCTACGATCCAAACATGTACAGGCACCTACAGACCGACCTTGGATGAAGACAGCGCGCATATCCTGTGCAGCACTGAGCCGAGCCTGCCAAAACTCAGCATGGTTCAGCAGCCTGCAACTGCCCCTCGCCACACTCTGCCAGGCCCCCTTAAAAATGTTTTCTTAAGTTGCATTGGTGATATAGTGAGCATAGTTGCCTTCCAAAAATGTTTTCTTTGTGTATAGTTTCATAACTTTGATTTGATGCATCTTGGCTTTCTTTGGATGTCTTTGCATATATCCTTTTTGGGATTTGCTTAGCTTCTTAAATCTGTAGGTTTATGCCTCTTGCCAAAATTTGGTAATTAGTCTTTATTTTTTCAAGCATTTTTTTTAGACATATACTCTTTCTGTTTTCTTTTTGGAACTTCAGTGACACAAATGTCAAATCTTTTGTTAATATAGACATCTGTGCATTATTAATTTTTCCAATCTTTGTTGTTGTTCAGATTGGTTAAGTTTTATTCACCTCTCCAAGTTTGGTGATTTATTTTTGTCAGTTACCTTCAAACTATTGAGCCCACCCATTGAGCTTTTTACTTTAGTTATTATATTTTTCAATTCTCCAATTCCTTGGTTACCTTTTATATCTTCCATTACTTGCCAGTGTTAAAGAGGGTTTATAATTGTTCGTTGACATATTCTTAAGATGATTGCTTTAAAATCCAGGTCACTTTTTTTCAACATGTGAATAATCTCAGTGTTGCCATATATATACTGTCTTTTTTTATTCAGTATGTGAGTAATTTAAAAAAAATTATATCCTGGACATTTGGGCTATTATGAAAACCTGTACTCTTTTTAAGTCTTAATTTTAGCAAGTACTCTTGCTAAAGATTCTTGCCTACTTTTGTAGGCTTTGGTTTCAATGATAACTTACTTTCAGAGCCTTTCCAGTGTTATTCTGATTTGTTTATTGTAATATCTAAAAAGCCACTCTGAAAATGGGGATTTGTGATATATTATAGTATATTCCTCAAATCTTTTGCATGTTAATTTAGTCACCTAAATGGGTGGGTTGGTTCTACCCAGGACTTTTTATGCAGACTTAAAGATTTTTTTTCTCTCCAGTTCTCTCCAAGATCCTCCTACTTCTAATCTACTCTCTTATTGGGGTGTACTCCTACTTTTAATCTACTCTTTTATTGGGGTGCACTGCCTTTCCCTGCTGGATAGGAGTGGAATTCTTGACTTGGTCCCCACATTGTTTTCATTGACAACACACCATTGGAGGGAGGGGATTGCCACCCAGACTACCTGCTACTGTTAGCTAATGGGCAAAATCCCAGAATTCCATTTATTGTTTGATAATAGGATGTGATAAGAGAAATCTTAAGTCAGACTAACTCGAGCCAAAAGGAATTGATTGGGGTTTTGACTAAAAAGTTTAGGGGTGTAGAGGATATTTGCTTTAAGCATGATTGGATTTAGATGCTCAATTTGTGTCTTTACTGATCATTTTCTCTTAAGTCTCATCTTTGCTTCTTTTTGGGTTAGGTTTGTTTTCTGCCTCTCTATAGTAAGAAATGTACTCTTCATCAATAGCTTTAGAATTTTTTTGTCTTTGCAACCGGTATTCTCCTAAGGCCTTGTCTGTCCCTAAAAAAAGAGATCTAAATGAGCCTACTTTAGTCAAAGCATGACTACTTCTAAACAAATTACTGCATTAGAGGAGTGGATGTTCTGGCTGACATGTAGCTTATGCTTAATTTTGTGACAGAAATGGTGGGGAAGCAAGGCAATTTCTTTTAAAGCAAGTCTATTTTAAATAGAAATAAATTTTGCCTTGGCCGGTTTGGCTCAGTGGATAGGGAGTTGGCCTGCGGACTCAAGGATCCCAGGTTCGATTCTGGTCAAGGGCTTGTACCTTGGTTGCAGGCACATCCCCAGTGGGAGGTGTGTAAGAGGCAGCTGATCGATATTTCTAACTCTATCCTCTCTGTGGAAAAATGAATAAAATATATTAAAGTAATAAATTTCTCTTTGGCTAGTGTGACTCAGTTGTTGACTGAGAAGTCATTGGTTGGATTCCCACTCAAGGTACATGCCAAGGTTCTGGCCTTAATCCCCAGTAGGGGGTTTACCTGGTAGAGGAGACGGCCAATCAGCGTTTTTCTCTCTCATTGATGTTTCTTTCCTTATCCCTTCCTCTCTCTCTAAAATCAATAGAAAAATAAAAAACAAAGAAAAAAAATTTTAAGGAATGACTTTATGTTTTCTTTTATGAATGTTTTTGTTGTTGTTGACAATATTACAGATATCCCTTATCCCCTTCCTTTCCCCCTTTACCCAACCCCTGCCCTACCCCAGGCCTTCACCACACTATTATCTGTGTCCATGAGCTATGCATATATTTATATATGTTCTTTGGTTATTCCCTTCTTCTGCCCCTCACCCCCCTTTGAGATCTGTCAGTCTGTTCCATGCATTATCCATGCCTCTGGACCTATTTTATTTGTCAGTTTATTTTTGTTCATTAGATTCCACATGTAAATGAAGTCATTTGGTATTTGCCTTTATCTGGCTTATTTCGCTTAGCATAATAATCTCTAGGTCCATCTATGCTGCCGCAAAGGATAGGAGATTCTTCTTTTTTACAGGTAGATAATATTCCATGGTGTAAATGTACGGCTTTTTTATCTACTCATCTAGTAATGGGCACTAGGTCTTTTTTCATATCTTAGCTATTGTAAATAATGCTGTGAACATAGGGGTGCATATATTCTTTCTCATTAGTTTTTCAGAATTTTTAAGATATATTCCCAGGAGTGAGATTCCTGGGTCAAAAGACAATTCCATTTTTAACCATTGTACTCTATAAGTATCTATAGACACAAGTGTCAGACCTTTTTAAATTACATCCAAAATATCGTGGCCGTTAGTTGGTTTTTTTTTTTTTTTGTTTTTTTTTAAGGAAACTCCATACTGTTTTCCTGTACCAGTCTGCATTTCCATAATCAGTGTACTAGTGTTCCCTTTTCTCCACAACCTCACTAGCACTTGTTTGTTGTTTTATTGATAGAGCCATTTTGGCACGTGTAAAGTGATACCTTATTGTAGCTTTAATTTGCATCTCTCAGATGATTAGTGACATTGAGCATTTTTTCATATATCTGTTGACCATCTGTGCATCCTCTTTGTAGAAGTGTCTATTCGGGTCCTTTATTCATTTTTTTATTGGATTTTTGTCTTCTTGGTGTTGAGTTCTTCATATATTTTGGAAATTAACCCCTTATCAGATATATCATTGGCAAATATGTTCTCCCATACAGTGGGTTCCCATTTCATTTTGTTAATGGTTTCTTTTGCTGCATAGAAGCTTTTTAGTTTGAAGTGCCATTTGTTTATTTCTTCCTTTGTTTCTCTAACCCACATGTGTCAAACACAAGGCCCGCGGGCCAAATCCGTCCCGCCAGGCCTTGCAATGTGGCCCGCACCGCGCTGTCATCACTGCACTCCGCTGCGTTTCCATCACAATGACAGTTTATGACTGTTCAGTAAACCATTCGGCCCGTGATTTAGGCTGGATTTTAGATTTTGGCCCCTTCTCTGATTGAGTTTGACACCCCAGTCTAACCCTAGGAGATGTATCAGCAAAAATACTGCCACGTGAGATGTCTGAGATATTACTGCCTATGTTTTCTTCTAAAATTTTTATGGTATCACCACCTACATTTAAGCCTTTTATCCAATTTAAGTTTATTCTTGAATATGGTGTAAGTTGGTGATCTAGTTTCATTTTTTTGCATGTACCTGTCCAATTTTCCCAATGCTATACATTGAAGAGACTATCTTTACTCGACTGTATGCTTTTGCCTCCTTTGTCAAATATTAATTGACCATATGGTGGGGGTCAATCTCTAGGGATTCTGTTCTGTTTCATTTGTCTATATGCCTGTTCTTGTTTCAGTATGTGATCCGTACAACTTTGTCTTTCTCCAGATTGCTGAGGCTATTCGGATTCTGTCTTTTTTCATATAAAGTTTTTGAATATTTGTTCTAGATCTATGAAATGTGCTGTTGGTATTTTAATAGAGATTGAATTAAATATATAGATTGCTTTGGGGAGATTTTTTTAATGATGTTAATTCTTTCAATCCATGAACACAATGTACGTTTACACTGCTTTATACCTTCCTTTTATTTCTTTTTTCAATGTCTTATAGTTTTCTGAGTACACGTCTTTTATCTCCTTTGTTAAGTTTATTCCTAAATATCTTTGTTGTTGTTGCAATAGTAAATGGGATTGTTTTTTAGTTCTCTTTCTGAGAGTTCATTATTGGTGTATAAAAATGCCATCAGTTTTTGGATGTTAATTTTGTATCCTACTACTTTGCCCAATTCATTTATTAAATCTAGCAGTTTTTTAGTGGAATATTTAGTTTTTTTACATACAACTAGAGGCCCAGTGCACAAAATTTGTGCACGAGGGTGCGGTGTGTGTGTGTGTGTGTGTGTGTGTGTCCCTCAGCCTGTTCTTGGCCTGCAAAGACGCCAGCATTCCTCACCTGGCCTCTGGCCAGAGGTTCCTCCCCTTCTTCCACACAGTCTCTGGGAAGATGCTTGTCCTGGGGCCTCCTTAGGGCCCTGACCCATGATGCCCTGCAGCTTGGGTACTTGGGTGCTTGGGCTTTCAGGTCTGGCTTCCTTGCCTGGCTGTGCATCAGCTGCCATGGGAGCCTTGCCTCAGGAGTTGCCCTCTTTGACCATACTACTTGAGTGTGTGTGTGTGTGTGTGTCGGGGGGCAGCTTGGCAGCAGTAATTTGATGTCTGTAGCGTGCCTGCCAGACCCCTGCTGCTGCGGCGCCACACTGGTTCTGTCTGGACTGCTGGCAGGGGCTTCCAGTCTGCGACTTGGGCTTCTGGGCTGCGACTGGGGGCCGCAGGTGGAGGAACCTGGCACCCATAGAGCTCTGTCAGCGTCAGGAACTGGAAAGATCCATTTTCCTGGTTCCTTCCCTGCCACGGAGTCGCTGAGCTTGGGGCCCCACAGGCCTCTTGCCTCCTGCCACAAGGCAGGCTGGGTCACGGATGCTAGGCTCATGGCCCCACAGACCTCTTCCTTCCCGCAGCAAGGCAGGCCAGGGTACAGATTCTGGGCGCGCGAACTCTGGGCTCACGGCATCAGAGGTCCCTTCCCTCCTGCAGCACAGGATGCTGTGCTTGCGCTGCCACTGGTGACGCAAGCTCAGTGTCCCACTCCCAGTCCTCTGGTCAGAAACCCCTCCTCTCCCTCCACAGCCAAGGAGCAGATACTGGGCTCCTGTTGCCTGGGTGATGCCGCCAGCATCTGCTATGAGCAGCGCCATTTTTGTTGCAGAGTGATGGCTGATTTACGTATTACTCTTTTATTATATAGGATGTCATGTCATATGTGAATAATGACAATTTTACTTCCTCCTTTCCAACTTGGTTGCCTTTTGTTTTTTCGATTGCTGTGACTAGGACTTTCAGTATAAGAGTAGCGAAAGCAGATATCCTGTCTCATTTGTGATCTTAAGGGAAACACTTTTAGTTTTTCCCCATTGAGTATGATGTTGGCTATTGGTTTTCATATATGGCCTTTATTATTATCTTGATGAATGTTCCCTCTATTCCCCCTTTATCATAAATGGGTGTTGGATTTTGTCAAATATTTTTTCTGCTTCTATTTATATGACCACGTGATTTTATCCTTTTTTTTTTTAATGTAATGGATCACACTTATTAATTTGTGAATATTGTATCAGCCTTATATCCTGGAATAAACCCCACTTGGTCATGGTGTATGATCTTTTTAATGTATTGCTGGATCCCATTTGCTAATAATCTTTCAAGGTGATTTTAGAATCTATGTTCATCAGAGATATTGGCCAGTAATTTTCTTTCTTTATGGTGTGTTTATCTGGTTTTAGAATTAGAATAACCCTGGCCTTGTAGAAAGAGTTTGAAAGTCTTCCTTCCTCTTGAATTACTTGGAATATTGTAGTTTGAGAAGGATAGATGTTAGTCCTTTGAATGTTTGGTAAAACTCACCTCTGAAGCCATCAGGTTTAGGACTTTTGTTTGCTGAGAGGCTTATTTTTGTTTGTTTGTTGTTGTTTTTTTATTGTTTGAATTTCATTATTGGCCTACTTAGGTTTTCTTTGTTTTTAAATTTTATTTTATTAATTTTTTACAGAGAGGAAGGAAGGAGGATAGAGAGTCAGAAACATTGATGAGAGAGAAACACCAATCAGCTGCCTCCTGCACACCTCCCCCCGGGGATGTGCCCACAACCAAGGTACATGCCCTTGACTGGATTCGAACCTGGGACCTTTTAGTCCACAGTTCTATGCTCTATCCACTGAGCCAAACGGGTCAGGGCCTACTTAGGTTTTATGATTCTTCCTGATTGAGTTTTGAAAAGTGTATGTTTCTAGGAATTTATCTATTTCACCCAAGTTTTCCAATTTGTTGGCATGTAGTTGTTCATAGTATTTTCTTACAGTCCTTTGTATTTCTGTGGTGGTCATTGTTATTTTGCCTCTTTTATTTCTGTTTTTATTTATTTATTTGGATTCTCTTTGTTTCTTGATGAGTCTGGCTAAAAATTTATCAATCTTGATAATCTTTTCAAAGAACCAGCTCTTGGTTTTGTTGATCTTTTGTTTGTTTTTTAGTCTATATGTCATTTTTCCCGGACTCTGACTTTTATTATTTCCTTCCTTCTACTTCCTCTGGGCTTTTCCTGTTGTTCCCCTTCTAATTCTTTTAGTTGTAGGATTAGATTATTTATTTGAGCTTTTTCTTGTTTTGTTTTGTTGTTTTTTGACATAGACCTGTAATGCTATGCACTTCCCTCTCAGGATTGTTTTCATTATGTCCCATAGATTTTGGGTGGTTGTGTGTTCATTTTCATTTGTTTCCAGGAAGTTTTTTTATTTCTTTTTTTATCTCATTGCTAACCCATTTATTGTTTTAACCCTTTGCACTCCGAACCATTCTGGACATTGGCTACCAGCTACTCCACGCTACTTTGCGGCGGGTGCGTTGAATTAACCCAATTCCCCATAATCACTAATAAACTGCAATGTCCCCTGAGAGGGGACATCCGAGTGATATGCTAGAATTCCGATGTCCCCTGAGAGGGGACAGCGGAGTGCAAAGGGTTAATAACATGCTATTTAGGCTCCTGGTTTTTTTCTTAATGTCTTGGAGTTTATTTATTTTCATTGATTTATAGTTTCATGCCATTGTGATTTGAGTAGATGCTTGACATGATTTCAGACTTGAATGTATTAAGACTTACTTTGTGTACTAACATGTCTTTTATCTTTGAGTATGTTCCATGTATATTCTTCCCCTTTGGGATAAAATGTTCTGTGTGTATCAGTTAAAGCCATCAGATCTAGTGTGTCTGTTTCCTTGTTGATTTTTTTGGTCTGGATCAAAGTGGGGATGTGGGAAGTTCTCTACTATGACTGTATTGCTATCTCTCCCATAAAGTCCACCAAGAGTTTTTTTTTTTTAAGTATTTTTGTCCTTTTATATTGGGTTCATATATGTTAACAAGGATTATATTTTTTTGTTGGATTAATCCCTTTTAGTATTATGTAGTGGCCTTCTTTGTCTCTTTTTATAGTCTTTGTTTTGGTGTATATTTTGTGCTGTGGAGAGACTGAACTATTTTTTTGACTATTGCTACTCCAGCTTTCTCTCCCCCCCCCCCATTTGCATGGAATATATTTTTTCATCCCTTCACTTTCAGTCTGTGTGAATCTTTTGTTCTGAGGTGAGTCTCTTGCAGACAATATTTATATGGGTCTTGTGTTCTTATCCATTCAGCTACCCTATGGCTTTTGAATGGAGCATTTAAACCATTTACATTTATGGTTGTTAAATGTAATTATTTATTGCCTTCTTTTTTTCTTGCAGATGAACATATCGGTACAGAAAGAAGGGATTATATTCTTGGGTTGCATGGCTAATGATAAAGAGCTGGTGTTAGAACTGGCTTCTTTCTTTCTGATTGAGAACTTTCTCCTCTGAGATACAAAAGATTGGATTAGAGCAAAGTTAGAGAGTAAGAAGAACCATGTCCTGCCAATATCTCTGCTTTAAGGCACATAAGTCCATTTATTAATTAATGTATATCTTAATTAGGTCAAGGTTTAATTCGAGTATAGGGAAATGGATACTACAAAGATCCTACCTAAGAAGGCACCGTTGAGTAAAATAGCACTAAACTAGGAATCAGGAAACTAGTATGCTAAAAGTCACTGACTTTTTTCTTTGTGATCTCCTGCAAGTTGCTTAGCTGCTGTCAACTTGTTTTCCTTAAAATTAAAATCAAGGGAGTTAGGCAACATAATCTTTGAAATTTCTTCTAGCTAAAACTGTATATGAATCACTGTACACTGTGAGTTTTTATGGTTTCTCTTACATTTCCTGGCATTCATCAGGGTCAGACTGTTTTATATTTCTATCATATAGAGAAAGTAACAGCCTTTTCACTTCTTCTCTGGGAACTTGGCCAGTGAGGAGTAAACATCCTTTCCTCTTGCTCCCTAAATGAAGTACTGGGTCATAAGTGACAGACTTGTTTTCTTTTGTTGTTGTTTTTTAATCCAATCCTGTTCTCATGTTAGTATTTTTCTTCACTGTGAGTTTGTTAAAATTAATAAATTGAAAATTTCCATTTATGTATTAGTCTATAGATCAAAATTGTATTTTATAAAATAAAAATAGTTGTACTTAACCAATACATATTAACACATTTATGTATTTGAAATACTTGACTGGCACATGATATATAGTGTCATACCTTGCAGTAGAACTGTATTGATTCAAAATAACCAAAGTTAAATAGCAAATACACTGTAGAGTATAAGATGTCATTATGTTTTTACATTTGCCAAAATTGAAATAAAATGAAAGTTACTTTGGCTCATTTTAAATAATATTTCTTCCTCCTAATTGAACAGGCAGTGTATGTTCATTGCTAGGAAGAAAAGTTGAGAAAATACAGAATACTTTTGAAGAACAAAATGAAAGTTTTTTTTAATTTCTCTTACCCAGAGATAATTAATCTTTCCTTCCCAGTCTCACCCACCCATTCTTACTTTAAACATACTTTGAAGTAAAACTGATGAACATAACAGCATATATAGGGGCTATGGGATAATAAAGGGCATAAATAAGAGAAGCTTTTCCTTATTCTCTAGACTGTTTGCAATTCTTTTGTTATGAATCCTGAACTCTCACTTTCCTATAAGTTGATTTAAAACCCTCTTATTTGCAAGCTTTATGAGGGAGTCTGTTTCTGCCCAGCACAGTGTCTTGCACATAATATTTATTAATTTAAAATTTATTTAAGCCGAAACCGGTTTGGCTCAGTGGTAGAGCGTCGGTCTGCGGACTGAAAGGTCCAGGGTTCGATTCCGGTCAAGGGCATGTACGTTGGCTGTGGGCACATCTCCGGTGGAGGATGTGCAGGAGGCGGCTGGTAGATGTTTCTCTCTCATCGACTTTTCTGGCTATCTCTCTCCCTTCCTCTCTGTAAAAATAAAATATATTTTTTTAAAATTTATTTAATTGGCCAGTCTGTATCCTAATCAATTTATAATTATTTTCTTACTTATATAGCTAGAATTAGAATTAGTGGATCAAAGGGAAATTTTTAAAGTTTGTTTTAACATACTTTTCATTTCTAAAAAGGCTTTTGCTTACAGCAGGATTGTTGTCAATTTAAGAGATAAAAATAGTTCAGTCTCTTTCTCTACAGCACAACAATGCTTCTTTAATGTAAATTAACGTACATGATTAGTGAATAGGCTAATGATATAAGTATAAAATGGATTCTTGGTTAGTTAATCTGTAATTTCCCCCAGAATGTTAATTTTTTTTTTTTTTTTTTTTTTTTACTTCCCCACACAGAATGTTAATATTTTAAAGAAAATTTTGCACTTTTGTTTATTTTTTGTTTGGGTAATTTTAGAGAAAACCTTAGCAATATATGAAGACATTAAAATAAAAGCTGAAAATTCTATAGAAGTTTGATAGTTCGTGGTCTGTATTCTGATTAAAAGACTTCTGTTCACCTAATCGGCATTCACTTATAGATATTATGCCTTTTGTGGTTGTTATATTCATCTGGAAAATTCTCAGCCATTTATTCATTCATGTATTGCTTCTCCCCATTTTCTTTATTCTCTCATTCTTGAGCTCTTACTGGATGGAAATGGATCTTAGGTTTTCTCATTTTATCTTCATGCTTTTTTAATTTCATGTGTGAGAGTTTAGAGTACTTTTCTCAGTTGTCTATCTGCCAGTGTAATAATTCTTTATCTTGGTCTATTCTGCTGTTTAACCTATCCACTGAATTTAAATTTCTTATTGTTAATCCTTATCCAAGGATTTTACCTTTGATTTTTAGAGAGAGTGGTAGGGAGAGTGAGAGACAGAGAGAAACATCAATGAAAGAGACACATTGATTGGTTGCCTTCTGCACTCGCCCCCACCAGATCCAAGGATCGAGCCTGCAACCAAGGTTTGTGCCCTTCACCAGTTTGCAGACTGATGCATTATTCTCTGAACAAATTGGCTAGGGTTTAATTTATTTTGATTTCTTTTAAACCCATCTAATTTTTACTCATTCATACTTTTTGAGCGCTCTCTTCCTTATATTTATTTAGCCTCCTTGAATTCTATTTAGCTAAAATTTATTTAGATTGTTTATAAATACTGAGGGTATTAATTCCACTAATGGTTTCCTTGTGTTTGTATTTGACCCATCTGATTAAATGACTAACTGTATTAAAGATATAGATGACATAAAAATTAAAGTACAGTAGAAATAGAAATAATCATGAAAAACTTGAAATATTTTTTCAACAGGTATTCATTTTATCTTCCATGCTTTTTCTTATCATGAATTTAGGTCAATAGTGAAATCCTAACATATAAAAAGCCAAGGGCCATCATGACTGAAACAACTAGATGGATGACCGAACAGCAGTCTGTGTGGGGCGACCAGGCCGGCAGGAACGGGGCCAGTTCAGGGCGACCAGGCTGGCAGGAGGAGCAGTTGGGGTGACCAGGCCAGCAGGGGGGACAGTTAGGGGTGATCAGGCCAGCAGGCAGAGGTGGTTAGGGGTGATCAGGCTGGTAGGGGGGAATTAGGGGCAATCAGGGAGGCAGGCAGCTGAGCAGTTAGGAGCCAGTAGTCTCGGATTATGAGAGGGATATCCGACTTCTGGTTTAGGTCTGATCCCCGGAATCTGGTCTAATCCAGCAGTCGGACATCCCTCGAGGGTGTCCTGGATTGGAAAGGGTGCAGGCTGGGCTGAGAGCATCCCCCCCATGTATGAATTCATGCACCAGGCCTCTAGTATTATACATAAGAAGCATACATAGTTAAAGAATGTAAACAGCACAGTGTTTAATTAGAATGGAGTGGCTAAACTTGTGGATTCAGCAATAAAAGGTGGAAGAACTATCTGTTTCTTTTATATATACCCTAGAAGCCCAGAGCACAAAATTCATGCATGGGGTGCACCCTCTGCATCCAGGACTCATAATTGTTTATCTGCCTGCCTGCCTGCGGGTCACCCCTAACTGCCTCCCCTGACAGCCTGATTGCCTCTCTCCATTTGTGTGCCAACCTGATTGCCCCTAACTCACCCCCCTGCCGGCCTGGTTGCCCTTCACTGCAACCCCTGCTGGCCTGGTCACTCTACGCAGCCTGCTATTCAGTCTTTTGGTCATCCCTCTTCAAGCCATTTGCCAGCCTGGTCATCCCATGCAGCCTGCTGTTCAGTTGTTTTGTTGTCCCTCAAGAATCCTCTGCCAGCCTGATCTCCCCACACAGCCTGCTTGTTCAGTTATTTGGTTATCCCTCATTAACCTGCTGGCCTGGTGATAGGCAGGCATCTTGTGAAGGCATGAGGATCAATTTGTGTATTACCTCTTTAGTATATAGGATAATTGGTATAAAATTTAGTTTAATGTTTAGGACATATTTAGGGTTGGTGCTTTTGTATCTCATCTCTGTACTTTCTGAGCATATTAATGAATTATAAAGGGATTTTTGTCCTTTGATCCAACTTTGTTTTAAAAAGTTGAAAAGGGGCCCTAACCAATTGATTCTGTCAAGGGCATGTACCTTGGTTGTGGTCACATCCCGAGTAGAAGGTGTGCAGGAGGCAGCTGATCGATGTTTCTCTCTCTCGTCGATGTTTCTAACTCTCTCTTCCTTCCTCTGTAAAAAATCAATAAAGTGTGTGTATGTATATGTATATATATATATACACACACACACACACACACACACATATATATATATATATGTATGTATATATATATATATATATATTTTTTTTTTTTTTTAAGTTGAAAAAGGTATCTACCATTTAGTTTTAGAGAAGGGATAAGATTTTAGAGTAGGGAAGAGTTGTGAATGGTGGATAAAAGTGTAAGCTTATAAACAAATTAATGTAATGTAGATAATGCCTATAATAGAACCTATTCAGACAAAAATGATCACTAAATATTTTCACAGACTACATTCCTATGGCTAAATCATCTTTCTTTTGTCTAGAATATTATTTCATTGCCTTTTACTGATTCCTGGCATTTGATATATATATATTTTAATTATTATTTAGGATAGAGACATAATTGAATAGATGAAATATCTCATTTCAGTTGTTCCAAAAACAAGAAAATTACATTTTCCAATAACTTTCATTGTAATTAAAAGTTTTAGGAAAGGAGTAATTCCCTGTTTCCCCAAAAATAAGACAGTGTCTTATATTAATTTTTTCTCCCAAAGTTGCACTAGGTCTTATTTTCGGAGGATGTCTTATTTTTGGGGAAACATGGTAGAAAGTATTATAACTTTTTTTATCTGTCCTCATAAGGCTTTTTTTTTTTTTTTAATCTTAAATTACTAACTATATTCTATGTATCAACCTGCTCCTTTCCAAAAGGTGTTTGAGCCATATCACAATAAAAGGTGGGAGTAAAAATGAAGTTATTAAAAGTTCAGGTTTATGAAAAGAAATAGGGAAAGCAACATGCTAACTACATGTGATTCATAGCTAATTCTATTTAATAAGTTGCTATGATTGAATATCAGTTCTGCTCTTAAGCTTCTTGGAGTATGAGTTCTCTTTATCAGAAATAGGAAAGCATGACTTCCTTAGAGTGACATATTTTCCTGAATTCTAAAAGAATACTAAATAGTATAATAGAAAAAACTATTAATAGAATAAAACAGAACTGTGCCTAGCATAAGCCCTGCTCTTAAATTGCTCATAGTTTGTGGGGTGGTCGGATAAGAAAATGAATAATTGTTTAAATTGTATCCATACAGAGCATATTGGAAAGATATTTAATCTAAATTCTATGAAAGGTCATAAGCAGGAAATTTTTAGGAAGAATTGTGGTGAACTTGGACAAAGTAAAAGTTAACAGATGGTTGAAGAAAGAAAAGGTAGTGTATTTTAAAGGTATAGCGTGCAGAATAGCTAAACCAAGAGAGATTAGATTGTCTTTGTCAATGAACTTCTATAATTTTATTGAAATTTAGGAAGCTAACAGAAAAGAAATGGGAGTTGAAGTAGGCAAGGCATGTTGTTAACAGCCTTTAAATATTAATACCATGATTCTCAAATTAAGCCATAGGCTATGGGATGCCTCAGCAAACGCTCAGGTTGCTGCAGTATATTTTAATTTCTTTAAGGGAAACATAGTGACACTATTTGTTGAAACTAACTGGAATCAGTTAAGTTTCAATATTATGTTATTCTACACTCCCTTTGTACAATGGAACAGCAAATGAAGGTGGGAATATCCATTTTGATCTTCAGATTTGAGAAATTGTGAAGATATCAACAGGCAGCCACATCCTATTATTAAAGTGACTATGGTTATTAAAGAATGGAATAAAAATGTAATTTTTTCTTCTAGGTGGTATTACTTCAATAAGTTACTAGGTTATAAGTATTAAGTTATTTGAACCCAACTACTTAATAAATGGGAATTATTAGATGTTCCCTTTAGACTGTGGGGCATAAAGAAAAAAGTACTGAAACACTAAGGTCAGTAGGAACCCGGAAATTTAGAGAACCCCTCTGGGTTGGTATATTTAATATTAAAAAACAAATTTGTGAAAGCAGTTCATGTGCTGTTTTTTAAGATTATAAGGATAAAAAGATATTTGGAGGAATGCAATTACCTTGAACTTTTTCATCTAAACATTGTTTGTCTCAGTGCACTTTACCTGAAGCTAGACAGCAGAAATGTGGGATTTTATTTTTTGACAATAGTCTTATGTGCTAGTGTTTTGACAACCAAATAAAGGTGTATTTATAAACTTTGGAAACTGAATAAATGGATGATAGGACTTATAATCTAGACATTTTGGTGGAGGTAGAATATCTTTCTATATTCACATAGATAAGAATCACATTTAAGGCCAATAAATATAGATCACCAATCCCAGGAATTCTTAGTCTAAGATCCATAGAACCTAAAAATTATACATGCAAGCATGTAATTTTCTTTGTTTTATTGTGGTTTTGTTTGTTTTGTTTTTGGTCAAAGCATCAAAGGGATTCTTGGCCCTAAAGCAGTTAGGAACAAATTTGTAGATCAACTCCTTTTTTTTTTTTTTTTTTTTTTTAGAGGTTAAAGATTAGATGTAAAAAGTATTTGTATAAAATGTTTTATTTTAAACATCAACTTTTATTGATTTTAGATAGTAAGGCAGAGAGGGAGAGAGAGAATCATTGATTGGCTGCCACCTGCATGCCACCCACTGGGGATCCAGCCTTCATCCTGGGCATGTGCCCTGACTGGGAATGGAACCATGACCTCTGGGTTCATAGGTCGACGTTCAATCACTGAGCCACACAGTCCAGGTTGCATCAAGAGTTTAAATAGAATTTAATTCTTGTGATGAATTCCCAAAGAAATTAAAGAAAATTTTAATTAATTAGATCTGTGGTTTAAAAGGCACATAAAGGGTGCACAGTAAAATGTAAGGTGTCTCTATGCTTCACAATTTCTCTTTGAAAAAGTAAGCATTTTCTGTAGTTTATTTCTCAATTTTATTTTTTTTTATTTTTTTTTCATTTTTAATAAATCTTTATTCAGATTTTTACAATTATTCCCCTTTTTTCCCCCAATAGCTCCTCTCTACCTGGTTCCCACCCAAACCTCAGCTCTTAACTCCCCCCACTGTCCTCATCCATAGGTGTATGATTTTTGTCCAGTCTCTTATCACACACCCCCCACACCCTTTTCCCCCTGAAAATCGTCAGTCCACTCCCTTTCTATACCCCTGATTGTATTATATTCACCAGCTTATTCTGTTCATCAGGTTTTTAATTCACTTGATTTTTAGATTCACTTGTTGATAGACATGTATTTGTTGCTCATACCGGTAATTTTTATATTTACCTTTTTCTTCTGCTTCCTCTTCTTAAAGAATACCTTTCAGCATTTCATATAATACTGGTTTGGTACTGATGAACTCCTTTAGCTTTTTCTTATCTGTGAAGCTCTTTATCTAACCTTCAATTCTGAATGATAACTTTGATAGGTAGAGTAATCTTGGTTGTAGGTTCTTGCTATTCATCACTTTGAATATTTCTTGCCACTCCCTTCTGGCCTGCATAGTTTCTGTTGAGAAATCAGCTGACAATCGTACAGGTGCTCCTTTATAGGTAACTACCTGCTTTTCTCTTGCTGCTTTTAATATTCTCTCTTTGTCTTTTGCTCTTAGAATTTTAATTATGATGTGTCTTGGTGTGGTCTTCTTTGGATTCCTTTTGTTTGGGGTTCTGTGCGCTTCCTGGACTTGTAAGTCTAATTCTTTCACCAGGTGGGGGAAGTTTTCTGTCACTATTTTTTCCAGTATGCTTTCGGTATCTTGCTCTCTCTCTTCTTCTGGGACTTTCATAATTCTAATGTTGGTTCTTTTGAACTTGTCCCAGAGATTTCTTACACTATCCTCAACTTTCTGGATTATTTTATCTTCTTGCTTTTGCGGAGGAGTGTCCTCTGGCTCTTTGTGTTCCAAATCTTTGTCTTGATTCCTGGGCTCTTCCAGACTGTTTTTAGGACTCTGTATAATATTTTTTATTTCAGACAATGTTTTCTTTATTTTTTGTTGATTCCTTTTTATTTCTAGTTGATCCCTTTTCATATCCTCATAAGTCTCGTTTATTTTATTGGCCTTTTCTAGGAAATTCTTGAAAAACGTTATAACCGTGGTTTTGAACTTTATATCCAGTCGTTTTTTTCCTCCATTACTTTCGTTTGTGATCTGTTTCCTTGTCTCGGCGTTTTCGCAGCTTCCCTGAATTGGTAGCCTTAAAAGTCTCTGTGTTCAGCCGAAACCGGTTTGGCTCAGTGGTAGAGCATCGGTCTGCGGACTGAAGGGTCCCGGGTTCGATTCCGGTCAGGGGCATGTACATTGGTTGCGGGCACATCCCCAGTGGGGGGTGTGCAGGAGGCAGCAGGTCGATGTTTCTCTCTCATCGATGTTTCTAGCTCTCTAATCCTCTCTCCTCTCTGTAAAAAATCAATAAAATATATTTTTTAAAAAAGTCTCTGTTCAGCTTAGATGGGGCGGAGTTTCAGGGTGGAATTTACAGCCTTGGCTTCTGAAAGCCCCGCCCTATGAGGCTCCTGATTCTCAGTGTTTCTCAGTGTCCTTTGGTACTTGCTGCAAGCACCTCTGAGAGAAAGGTGCCCTCGAGTTTTGCCCACTACCAACAGTCTAGGCTTTCTCCCAATGAGCCCGGAAGTGAAGTTCAGTTCAGTTGGAAGTGGATTTGGAAGTGGGGTTCAGAGCAGTCTGGAGTTTTTGTCTCCTTCCCGCTAGGGCAATCCTCCGGCACAGTCAACTGTCCGTTCTCTGCGCACAACGTGTGCGCCTCCGGGATTTCCATTCGCCGCTCCCCTGGGTTTCTGCCTTACAGCCCAGGCCCCCTCTGTATGAGCCTGAGTCCCCAGAGTCTGGCCTAGAACTGGGGTTCAATGCTTTCGGATCTGGGGTTCAGCACAGTCTGGAGCTTATATCTCCTTCCCCCTAGGGAAAGCCAGCCAGGTACTGAGCCTCCCCCTCCTCTCTGGCTCTGTCCTCTCTGCACGCGCAGTATGTCTCTGTACCTTAGGCTTTTACAGCTCCTCTGATTTTCCTTCTGGTTTTCTCTTTCTTCTAGTTATAGAATTTCTAGTCAGTCGACTTTCCTGTATTTCTGGATAATGTCCATTTTGTATTTTAGTTGTATGTTATTGAAATTGTTGTGTGAGGCTGCAGTTAGGTGTTTATGTATGCCGCCATCTTTGGATTCTCTCTAAACCAAGTTTTTAATAGGTTAAATAACATACCCAAGAATCAGAGTTTGGGCATTGGATCTATCTTGGATTCATAGGATATCTAAAATCTAAATATTTTTATACAGCTTCAGTGTATAGTTATGTTGTATTTATTTTAATATAAATTTGTCAGATAATGCTACTTAGTTGATAGAGCAGTTTTTGAACTTAGGATTTTATACGGTTATAATAAAGATAAATAAGTAGTCTATTGCTTATTAAGAAAGAATTGAATATAATATAATTAATAAAGGATTGTTTTATATATAGTTGATTCTTATGCTGTGCATTTTACTGAGCAGCTAACTTTCCTAAACCCTTACATATGTATGTTTATTTTTTTCTATAGGGAGATTCCCGAAGTCTTCCATTTTCTGAGAACGTGAGTGCTGTTCAAAAATTAGACTTTTCAGATACAATGGTGCAACAGAAATTGGATGATATCAAGGATCGAATCAAGAGAGAAATAAGGAAAGAACTGAAAATCAAAGAAGGAGCTGAAAATCTGAGGAAAGTCACAACAGATAAAAAAAGTTTGGCTTATGTGGACAACATTTTGAAAAAGTCAAATAAAAAATTAGAAGAACTACATCACAAGCTACAAGAACTAAATGCACATATTGTTGTATCAGATCCAGAAGACGTTACAGGTATATATATATGTGTGTATATATATATATATATTTTTTATTTTATTTTATTTGATGTCTATATGGTATACTAATAAGAAAAATAGTAGTATTTTTTAAAAAATAGCAAGTTTTGTGATATATACTTTTTGGCATTTCTGAAAGTACAGGGTCTGTATTTTCTCTTACAGTTAAGGTCTTGTTTTTATTCTGTTCAGAAGTGAATTGAGCCGAGACCTGTTTGGCTCAGTGGTAGAGCGTCGGTCTGCAGACTGAAAGGTCCCAGGTTCGATTCCGGTCAAGGACATGTACATTGTTGCGGGCACATCCCCGGTAGGGGGTGTGCAAGAGGCAGCTGGCCGATGTTTCTCTCTCATTGACGTTTCTAGTTCTCTCTCTCTCTCCCTTCCTCTCTGTTAAAAATCAATAATATATATATATTTTTTAAAAGTGAATTGAATTGATGAATATGAAAATGAATTATTTAGTTAGAGATGAATAATTCTGCTGCCTACTTTCTTATACTTTGTCAGTAAGATATTATTTTGAGTTATTTTCCAGTATTAATGTTTTGTATTGAGTCAGCCATATGCACTTACCTGATTCATCCTTGTAATCAGCAGCTTGAGTTTTCCAGATGACTGTTTAAAGTTAAAAATGCGTTCTGTAACTAAGGGCTATTTTTATTCTTTGCAAATGTAATTAATCAAGCCTATGACCTTTGTTCTTTGTGCTTTAAGCAACTAAATTAACAAACCACTGGTATATTGTTTAAAAAAGAAGAAAATTTACACCGAAATCGCTTTGGCTCAGTGGAGAGAGCGTTGGCATGAGGACTGAAGGGTCCCAGGTTTGATTCCGGTTAGGGGCATGTACCTTGGTTGCGGGCACATCTCCAGTAGGGGGTGTGTAAGAGGCAGCTGATCGTTGGTTCTCTCATCGATGTTTCTAATTCTCTATTCCTTTCCCTTCCTCTCTGTAAATAATCAATAAAATATATTTTAAAAAATAAAAACAAATTTAAAACCCAAATATTAGTTTTTTTCTTAAATATGAAAAACAGAAGGAAAATATAAACATCAGTGCAAATGAAGACTATCATTTTTTTTAAAATATATTTTATTGATTTTTCACAGAGAGGAAGAGAGAGGGATAGAGAGTCAAAAACATCGATGAGAGAGAATCATCGATCAGCTGCCTCTTGCACACCCCGTACTGGGGATGTGCCCGCAACCAAGGTACATGCCCTTTACTGGAATCGAACCCGAGACCTTTCAGTCTGCAGGCCGACGCTCTTTCCACTGAGCCAAACCAGTCCCGGCAAGAATATCATTTTTAAACAGTAGATTTAACAAATGTTCATGTCGGAAATTTTTCAGTCCTACAGAAAGTAAAAATAGAAAGACTACCCTCTGTCCAACCTAGGCATTCTCTCTAAAGGTAGTATTGTTTTCTGTTGAGTATTCTTCCAGAAAAAATATTTCTATATTTGTATCAATATTCATCCATTCATATATACATACTTTGTATAACTTTTTACTTAAAAAATCATTTAATGTACACTTATCTAATAGTTTTTCTTTGAAAGATGATAGTTTGAGTAAGTTATTTAATCTCTATAACCCTTAATTTTTTCATTTGCAAATCAAAGGAGTGATATATGTAGCATACTAATATATGTAGCACTAGAAATTTTAGAAGAAATGGTGATCAGGCAATAAGAAATGACAGATATAAGTAAATTGGAATTTAATTAAGAAGATAATATATTTGACTAAGAAGCTCAAATGACCAATCTCAAAATTGCATAAAATACTTCTGATACTAGTTTATTTGATAGAATTTGTTTTAATGTCTCAGTTTCGACGTGTGGGACTTATCATAGGGATATCATTTGGAGAACTCTGTAGAGATTTCATTGTAAGAATGAAAGATTCATTGTAAGATTCCGTTGTAAGAATAATTCCTTGTAAGAATAATTATCTTGAAAATGAAAGAAATCATAGAGAAACAAGCCTTCTTATTTTAAAGCTTAAATAATTCCAAAGATGTGAATGATAAAGTTAACTAAAAAGAATTCATCAACTCCTCAGCTAGTAGTCACTTATCCCCACATTCAATAATTACGTTATAAATGGAAATTTGTATTAGGAAAATGCTTTTTTTTTTTTTAGCAATGTTATATAAACTTTGAAATAGCCTGTTCTGTTGGAACTCTGCTGAGCTCTACATTTTTTGCCCATTACTTCTTTAAGAGAGGTCTAAAATAAGAAACAGCGCTGGAGTTTTAAACTCTGTTTATTTAGAGAAAACATTTTCCTTCTCACAAAATACCCATAACTTCTTTGCACTTGGAATATAGAAGATTTTTGCTACATAAAAGTCCAGTTTCCCCAGTCCTTTAAACATTTTTTAACTTTACTAAAGTATAAATGATATGTGATAAAATGCACATATTTTAAGTTTATGATTTGATGAACTTTAACAAATGTATATACTTAGGTAACCTTCACTACAACCATTAATTCTGAACATTTTTTTTAAAATATATTTTATTGATTTTACACAGAGAGGAATTGAGAGGGACAGAGAGTTAGAAAAGTGGATGAGAGGGAAACACCGAACAGCTGCCTCTTGCACACCCCCCACTGGGGATGTGTCCGCAACCAAGGTACATGTCCTTGACTGGAATCAAACCCGGGACCTTTCAGTCCGCAGGCCTATGCTCTATCCACTGAGCCAAACCTGTCCTGGCTAATTCTGAACATTTCTATCACTTCAATGGTTCTCTTGTATATATGCATCTCAATCTATCTCCCCCATCTCTGGTTTAAGCAACCACTGGTCTACCTTTTATCACGTTAGATTAAATTTGTCTTTCTAGAGTTTCATATAAGGAAATGACATTTAAGTCTTACTATCAAATTTCTTTTCGCCCTTAAAAGCCAATTTGGATACCCTGTGAAACCTTCCCTGACTTTCTCTGATTGTCTTCTCTCTTCTGCTTTGTCCCTTCATTATTGTATTATGTTATATTGTACATGCTTATATAATTTACTAAACTATTCTTCTTGAGGACAGGGATGTGTTTTCAAGATTTATTATAGAATCTGCAACAAAGTAGGTGTTTAGTTATGACTGTTATAGCCCAAAATACAAACAAAAACATCCCAGCAATTAAAAATACTGTGTTAGTTGAGATAATTAATACCAAATCATAATTTTTTAAAATATATTTTTATTGATTTCAGAGAGGAAAGGGGATTGTTGTTGGTATCACTGGGAGGAATTGACCTCCAGGTCAATTGGCTGTGAGGATCAGCTGTGTCTACTCTGGGAGAACTTCTGTTCTGAAGATGCTCTTATGAAACAAGACTTGTAAAATTGCAAAAACCTCTGTGTTCAGATTGGATGGGGAAGAGTTTCAGGATGGAGCAGACAGCCTTGGTTTCCCATCAGCGCTGCCCTATAAGGCCCCTGGGTCTCAGTGTCCCTCAGTAATTGCTGCAGGCACATCTGAGACAAAGCCGCCCTCGAGTTTCGCCCACTGCCAGACAGTCCAGTTTCTCCCCGAATGAGTCAGGGTTCCCAAAACCTTGCTTGGAAGTCAATAGAGTTCAGCGCAATCGGGAGCTTTTGTCTCCCTCCTGCTTTAGAAAGCCAGCCGCGTACTCAGCAGCCTGTGCATTCAGCAGTCAGTGTGCATGCTCCTCTAGACCTCTGCCTTCCGCAGCTCCTGAGTATCAGTGTGCTTTCGTTTTTCCTGACAGTCCAGATTTCCCCTGAATGAGTCTGGTTTCCCAGTGTCATGCTTGGGACTGGAGTTCAATGTAGTCAGGAGCTTCCTTCTCCCTCCCACTTTAGAAAGACAGCCACACATACACACAACCGACCATCCTCTCCGCATGCGAGTCTGTACCTCAGCCTTTTATAGTTCCTTTGAGTCTCAATGTGCTTTTCTCTTTTCTTCTAGTTGTAGAATTTTCACTCAGCCAGCTTTCCTGTGGTTCTGGATGGCGTCTGTTTTGTCTTTTAGTTGTAGTTTTGATATTGTTGTTGAAGGCAGCAGTTAAGTGTTTTCTATGCCGCCATCTTGGTTTCTCCCCTTTAGTCTGTATTTCTGGTTGAAATTCTCATTTTGAGGTAAATATATTTTGTACTAAGTTGTGAGCGCTTTTTTTTTTTTTTTTTTTTTTTTTTTTTTTTTTTTTTTTTTTGTTTTTTTGTTTTTTTTTTTTTTTTTTTGGGTTAATTTTTTTTTTTTTTTTTTTTTTTTTTTTTTTTTTTTTTTTTTTTTTTTTTTAAATTTTAAATCCTCACCTGAGGATATGTTTATTGATTTTAGAGAGGGGGGAGGGAGAGAGAGTGAGAGAGAAAGAGAGAAAAAACCTCAATGGTTGCCTCCTGAAGGTGCCCGGACCTGGGACTGAACCCACAACCTAACTATGTGCTGCAACTGGGAATCATATCTTTAAAAATATGAGATTAAATGATCTGTAGATCTCTAACACTTGAATTCTTTGATTAGTTTAAAAAAAAAATGATTTTAGAGAGGGAAAGGAGGGATGAAGAGGGGCAGGGGGAGATCTTTTGCCTCCCTTTTACATTGGGTATGGGCACTGACTAGGAACCGAACCCACCACCTTTTGGTACAGGGACAATGCTCCAAACAACTGAGCCACACCAGCCAAGGGTTGATGATAATACTTTTTAAAAAGTTAATACACAGTAAAGGGGGTTTATTTTTTTTTAATACCATTTCATGGATTTTAATATATGTAATATGTTCCTCTAGCAACCACTGCAATCAGGAAAAGCAACAGTGCTATCCCTTTGTAGTCACACTGTCTGCACTTCATATCTCCTGGCTACCACTGGTCTGTTTTCTGTTACTGTAGTTTGCTTTTCAAGATTATCATATAAATAGAATCATAAAGTACATAACCTTTCAGCACTTACTTTTCCTTTTCTATATGTACATATACTATATATACATATGTGTGTGTGTGTGTGTGTGTGTGTGTGTGTGTGTATATTGATTTCAGAGAGGAAGCGAGAGAGAGAAAGAGAGAGAGAGAGAAATATCCATGATAAAGAGAATCATTTATCGGCTGCCTCTGCATGTCCACTAATGGGAATTCACCCTGCAACCCAGGCATGTCCTTTGACCAAAATCGAACCAGGGACCCTTCAGTCCTCAATACGACTGCATTCTATCCACTGAGCTAAACTGGTTAGGACAACACTGACTCTTTTGCTCAAGCCGTTGGTTTTTTTATATTTATCCAGGTTTTTGCACTTACCAAAAATTATTTTTTATTGCAGAGTAGTAGTACATTGTATAGATGTACTGCAGTTTGTTTGTTCATTCACCAAGAACATTAGGGTTGTTTTCCAGTTTTTAGAAATTTTCAGCACAGCTGCTATAACTACTCATGAATGGTTTTTTATGTGAACGTTTTCAGTTCACTTTCATAAATACTTAGAAGTGTGATTGCTAAGTCATATGTTAGCATATATTTAGCATTATACACAACTGCCAGAACATTTTCAGAGTGGTTATAGAATTTTTTATCCTCACCAGCATATATGAGAGTTCCAGTTTTTCACAGCCTCTCCAGCACTTGCTATTATTAATATTTATTTTAAACTAGTCTAACAATGTATAATGATTGGCGATATACATCATGGTAATCAGAGGGAGGAAAGAGGAAAAATAAAGTAGCACCATCTTTAGGAGAATTTATGAAATAACTGTGGATGGCCTGGGTACAGAGTTTTGTACAAAATGAAGTCTTTTCTACTAGGAGATGTAAGGTGCAGTTTTCAAACATTAAGATCGATATATATGAAAGGCTAAGCGATTGGCCAACTGGCCTGTAGATATGATGCACACTGACCAGCAGGGGGCAGGTGCTCAATGCAGTAGCTGCCAAATGACAACAACTTTGCAGAGTGTTCTCTCGCAGTCTGTGACTCTTTGGGGGTTGTCGGACAGCCAATTTCGACCCAGTCTCCACAGGCCAGGCCAATGGACCCTACCTGCCAGAGGAACCCTGCTCACTCTGCAGACGTCCTTCAAGCCCCAGCGCCACTTAGATGTAGCTGGCCAGGGAGGAGCCATGGGAGGTTGGCTCCAGGGCATATTCACCTGTCTCGCCCAGTCCTTCCCCACCAGCCACCTTCAAATTAATTTCTCTACAATGTGCACAGATCTGTGCACTG
This sequence comes from Pipistrellus kuhlii, assembly GCF_014108245.1. Taxonomy (NCBI): domain Eukaryota; kingdom Metazoa; phylum Chordata; class Mammalia; order Chiroptera; family Vespertilionidae; genus Pipistrellus; species Pipistrellus kuhlii. The sequence continues at coordinate 132,981,749 of NW_023425515.1, read as the reverse complement.
GGCTTGTAGTTTAATATAATAGATATAAGCAGTTCTGAATTTTTAATTTAATTTTAGAGAGAGGAGAAACATAGATTTGTCACTCATTTATGCACATTTTGTTGTCTACTCATTTATGCACATTCATTGGTTGATTCTTGTATGTGCGCTATCTGAGGATCAAACCTGCAACCTTGGCATATGGGGACAATGCTAAAATCAAGTGAAATACAAAACAAAAAAAAGTTACAACCCACAATTTTATCCACGCACTTTTGATAAAATAATAATAAAACTAAAACAGAGGTTGTACCAGCTATAAAATATTTCATCAAAATTACTTCAGTTGGCAACATCTGACAAAGGTTATCCTGAGTACTCAAAATAGCTGGTTAATCACCCATTAATAATATGTGAGCATTCATTATAATCTGAGCAGGTTCCAGATGTCTTTATAAGGTAAGTATATCTGGTTAAATAAGAACGTTAGATTTTAGGGGAAATATAAACTGTTAATATAACTGTAACACATGGCAAGATTCTGGAGAAGTTTATTTTTAAAATACCAGTTTATAAGTATCAAGCGAAAACCCAAATGTTGACTAACGAACAGTAACTAAGATACTTACAGATGACCGTTTGTGAAGGAGATAGATTAGCTAGTGCTTCAGCATGCTATTACTTTTACTAGTTTAGATTTGGCTATGTTTACTTCTACTATATTTTCTCCTTTTTTTCCCCCTCAGTAAATAGCTTCAATCCAGAACAGGATCACTTTATGAATATTGAGCATTGGGAGTCAGTTGGTTATATAATAAAGACTAAAGATTATATGATCTGAGATCTGATCTCAGCTGAAGCATTACATAGTTGTGTGGTTATATGCCACTTTCAACCCCTTCAGGTCTTGTTTTTCTTATTTGAGACCTATGTCAGAGATGGAATCTAAAGGTTTGTTACTTGACATATAGACTTACATTGGAGAGCAAAAGTAGAAAGAAAGGGAGGCATCTATAGTAAAAGTCAGGTTTTATTTATGGATTACTAGAGTCATGCCATTAACAGGACAGAAAACAAGCAGAAAGATTTATTAGTAGAAGTTGTGTTCCAGGAAAGAAGAGTTCACTTTTAAATAGGATTAGAAGAAAAGCCAATAGGACATTCAAGTAATATCCATAATGTTATAAATTACCAGATGAAGTCCAGAAAACCCAATTTGGATTGAAATACCACTTTGGAAGTACCAGAAAATATAATGTGGTTAATTCGAATCTACTTAATTCTACTTGATTTATATGCCATTGGTGTTTATATTCTAGTTCTACTTTATCTTTAATTTCACAAATTAGATCTAATTATACTTTCTTATATAGTCATTGTTAGTTTACAATTGCCTACATATTTATCATTTTCTCTGTCCATTTCTTCATATTTCACAGACCTTCTAGAATTTTGTTTCCTTTTCTTTCTAAAGGTATAGACTGTAGAAAGATAATTTTCCTCATATACAATTCTAGGTTATTTTCTCTAGGCACTTGGAAAGTATTTCAGTCTTCCAGTGTTATTGAGGAGGAGGCAGCTGTAGTCTAATGGTTGAAGCCATGTAGATAATGTCTTTTTTCCCTAGTTTCTTTCTGTCTTCAGTGTTCTGGTCTTTGAGAATAACTTTTTATATTCCCTTTCATTAGATCTGCTTGGGATTTGTTATGTTTCCTGAATCTGAGATTTGTGTATTTCATTAATTATGGGAATTTTTTTGCTCCTTTTTTTTTTTTTTTTTTTTTTTAAGTATTTTAAGTATTTAAGTAATACCTTCTGTATTCCCTCTATTTGGAACTCCAATTGGATGCATGATCATTTCTTCAAGTCTGTCTCCATTTCTCTTATACTCCTTTTACCTGTGTCCAGTTTGCTCTTGATCACATATATTATATTTCTAATATATATTGTGTTCCAAAAAATGTATATACACTTTTACAGCTGATAGCTCAATTGATGTTTCTTTCTCTTCAGATTTAAACCATTGAAATATGTAATTGTTCAAAGTGTATATACATTTTTGGGGCACCCTGTATATATTTTAATACTGGAAGTTCTATTATAATCTTGGTAATTTTTGATACTGTCTCGTCCCAAACATTCTTTGATACTCCTTATATTTCGTTTTCATGTTTAATATACTTTATTTCACCGTCTGTATATGGTAATGACAATAAATAAAATCCTTTTCATACTACTATAGGTTTTTCTTACTTGTGGTAATTTTTTCCCCTCCCATCTGAGCTTTGTGATTTCTACTGTGTGTATATTTTCACTGGAACTTTCTCTGGGGGAATTACTTTAGGTCTGGATTTAAAGTGTCTTCTTTCCAAGAGGATATGCATTTCTGTAAGATGCCTAGAAGCATTACCAACCTGAATCCAGTTAACAGAAAATTTTAACTTAAGATAATATGAATTCCTGCCTCTAAACTATGAGAAAGGTAGGAATTTTAAAAGAATACCATTATTTCTCCGCTCAGGCATCCCAAGCCAAAGACAAGTCAAGAAATAATTTAGCCATTATAGATGGCACTGTTTGAGATTCCTGTCTAGAACCCACATTTTATTCCATAAGGATGAGGAACTAGCAAGTCTTTTTAAAATCAGAAAAGCAAAAGCATTCTCAGAAACAAAGCTACAGATGTCTAGTTCTATCTATCGTGGGATTAGGTCACATCACTGCCTGGCCCTAGCCCCCAACTGCAAGTGAGACTGAGAAATCTTTTTTTTTCACCTGCTTAACCTGCTTCTTCAAGCAAAAGAGAAAGGCATTGAAATGGACGCAAAACTCTGGGGAGGAAGGGCATGCATGGAAGTGATGGGGGGGGGGGCAATGATAAGATATGTACATATATAATAACTTTAAAATAAAATAAAGAACTGCTGAATATTTGGAAGAAAAAAAAGAGAAAGGCATTGATCATGAAGTTTTAAGTTAGCTTATAGCATCAGGCACTTAAAAGTTTGCAAATACTATTTACGTTCTTCTACAACTCTGTAATATATTTAAGGAGTTTTGTAGCACTTTGAATTTTATTGGTAACTAGTGGCTTGGTGCATGAAATTCATGCGCAAGGTGGGGGGTGTTTGTTCCTCAGCCTGGCCTGCACCCTCCAATCTGGGACCCCTTGAAGGATGTCCTACTGCCAGTTTACAGGGATCTGAAACTGCTGGCTCCTAACTGCTCACCTGCCTGCCTGATTGCCCCTAACCATTCTACCTGCCAGCCTACTCGCCCCAAACTGCCCCCTGCCGCTGTCCTGCTCACCCCCAACTCCCAACTGCCCCACCTGTGCCAGTGTTTTTCCCCCCCCAGCTGCCTCCCCTGCTGGCCTGCTCGCCCCTAGCTTCTCTCCCCACTGGCCTGCTCACTCCAAACTGCTCCCCCTGTCCTGATCACCTCCAACTGACCCCCACTGATGGCCTGCCTGCCCCCAACTGGCCCCCCTGCTGGTCTGCTTACCCCCAACGGCCCCGCTCCCACCAGCCTGACCACCCACAACTGTTGTCTCATCCTGGCCTGATCATCCACAACTGCCCTACTCTCTTGGCCTCTTACCGCCTCTACCACGGCCCTGCCACCATGGCTTTGTCCAGAAGGTCTCCTGGAAGGTCTCCCAGTCTAATTAGCATATTATCCTTTTATTAGTATAGATAAAGACCTCGTGTACGGGTAGGGGCCAGCTGGTTTTCCCTGAAGAGTGTCTTGGATCAGGGTGGGAGACCCACTGGAGTGCTCAGCCAGCCTGGGTAGAGGGGCTGATGGCTGTTTGAAGGCTTGTCAAGCCCCCCAGCAGGGACCTTCACCCCATGAGGGTGTGGATAGCCTGGATGAGGGGCTGAGGGCTGCTTGCAGGCTGGCCATGGCCCGTGGTGACCCAAGCTCCCAGCCCCTCCTTTTTTGCTTTTTTTCGGTGCCTCCTTGAGTGGAGGCCATGGCTGACTGGAAACAGGTATCTGAGATTTATTTATCTTCTATAATTGAAACTTCGTAACCTTGAGCGGAGGCCAGGGCGGGCAGGAAGCTTGGCTTCTTCCATCACCAGGGGAAACCCAAGCCTCCTGCTCACTCTATCTCTGTGGCTGCTGCTATCTTGGTTGGGTTAATTTGCATACTCACTCCTGATTGGCTGGTGGCTGTGGCTTGTGGGCATAGTTGAGGTACAATTTGCATGTTTCTCTTGTATTAGATAGGATTGTAATCTTTAATTATTTTTTATGAACTTATAGTTTCCTATGATCTCTATTTTACATAGTTTTCAAATTTATTGGCATATCTGTGTATATCTGTAGTAATATTTCCTCTTTCATTACTAATAAAGGTAAGTTCTTCATTTTTCTCTCTTGATCACTTTTCTTGCTATATTTTGTATGCAGTTCCCTTTACCAAAAAACAAGTTTTTTGACTTTACTGATTCTTTTTTTATTCTGTTTTGATAATCTCTGCCCATTTATTACTTTTTTTATTCCTCTCATTCTTTAGAATTAGGTGGCTATTTTTTTTTAAAGGCTGCCAGTTGTTTTTTAATCTCAACAAGATAGATGCTTAACACTTTTTTTTTTTTTTTAATTCTCACTGAGGATATTTTTTCCCATTGATTTTTTTTTTTTTTTTTTTTTAGAGAGAGAGTGGAAGGGAAGGAGAAGGTAGATAGGAAGTGAGAGAGACACATTGATTGGTTGCCTCCTGCAATAGCCCTGACTGGTTCCTGGGATCCAGCCTGCAATGTGGTATGTGCCCATCACTGGGAATTGAACCCGTGACCTTTCACTCTACCACGGAGCAAAACCAGCCAGGGCAGATGCTTAGCATTTTAGATTTATTATCTTTTCTAATACATTCATTCAAATTTATGACTATCCTTTAAGTATTGCTTTAGTTGCATCACAAAAATTTTGATATGTAAAATTTTTAAACTATTTTTATAGAAAATCTAATTGATAAATAGCATTATGTAAATTTAAGGTGTACAACATGTTTACATTTCTATATTGCAATATGATTATCACTTTAGCATTAGCCAACACCTCTATCATGTCACATAATTATCACTTCTTGTTGGGCATGGGAACAATTAAGATCTAGTCTCTTAGTGACTTTTGACGTTTACAGTTTTGTTGCCTGTAATCATTGTTTTGCATTAGCTCTTCAGAACTTATTTATTAGTTTCCAGTTTGTATGCTTAAACAGCATTTTCCAACTAATCTACTCTCTAGCCTCTGGTAACCACCTTTCTACTCTCTGTTTTTACAAGATCTTGGCCTTTTTAGAGTCCACATATAAATGATAGCATAGCATTTGTTTTTTCTGTCTAATCTCAGTATAATGCCTTCAAGCTCTAACAATGTTGTTGCAAATGGCAGTTCTCTTTCTCATTGTACACATGTTCACATGTACATACCACATATTCTTTATTTTCACCTATTGAGGAATACTTAAGTAGTTTTCATATTTGGCTATTGTGAGTAATGCCACTATATATATATATATATATATATATATATATATATATATATATATATATATATATATATATATAGTGGAACTGCTGTATCATATGGTAGTGCTACTTTTAATTTTTTTAGAAACCTTCATACTGTTTTCCATAGTGGCTACACCAATTTACATTTTCATGAATGGTATACAAGGGTTCCCTTATCTGTAGTTTCAAAATAGTTGCTATCTCTTGATGATAGCCAATTAGATCAATTCTATTTAAAAAAAAAATGTTTTTATTGATTTCAGAGATGAATGGAGAGTGAGAGAGATTAAAAACTTCAATGATGAGAGAGAATCATTGACTGGCTGCCTCCTGCACAACCCCCACTGGGGTTTGAGCTTGCAACCCAGTATGTGCACCGACCAGGAATTAAAACATCAATTGTCAACCACTGAGCCACACCAGCCAGGCCTGTATGACTATATGTTGCTTTATAATTTTGTTGCTTGTTTTCTGTGAAGAAGCCTTAAAGTTTGATATAGATTGAGGTTATTTTGCTTTAAGTGTCTTCCAAATAATCATTGCTGAGACCAATGTTTAGGGCTTCTTCCCTCAATTTGCTTCCAGGAATGATTGTATCAGATCTTATTTTTATGTCTTTGATTGATCCTGAGTTACTGAGGTCTATCGAATACCAGAGTTAAGTTGGGCAAGCTCCTCCCATGTCCTTTGTTCTGTGGTACTAAATACTTCAGATCACATAAAGGCAGTTTTATCCAGGGATGGATATTCATTGTTTAAAAAGTGGGGCAAAAAAGGGGAACATTTTATGCTGTCATGATGGTATCACCTAAAATTTTAGTTATTTAGTTTGAAATATTTTCTCATTTTCATATATCTTTGTTATTCTATAAGGTACTTAAAAACATGTTTCTGGGTCATTAAACAAATGAAGATTTTTATAGTTTTATTTATTGATTGCTTGATTAATTATATTGTGATCCCTTGAAATTTCCTGAGATTTATCTTATGGTCATATGTAATGATTATTTAACTGTTCTGTTTGTGTTTTTAAAAATAATATATATTCTTCACTGGTTGGTTATTATTCTTTATGCTAGAGGTTCAGTGCATGAAAATTCATGCACTAGAGCAGGGGTCCCTCAGCCCGGCCCTCCCCTCTCATAGTCTGAGAGCTCTCAGGTTCAGGAGGTTTCCCGGCGATCAGGGAAAGGTGATGCCCCATCACATGTCTGCTGTTGCCACTACTGGCAGCGCAAGCCTTGGTAGGCCCTGGTTACCTGAGCCTCGGGCTGGCCCTAGGCAGCTGGGGGCCTGAGAAGCCTGGGGGACTCTGGAGGCAGGCACAGAGTGGCTGAGGGGACTGGGTGCTGCCATCTTGTGGCTAAGAGCGCAGCCATCTTTGAGGACAGGGAGTCAATTAGCATATTCCCTCCTTATTGGCTGTGGGTGCCGCATTCTTTGAGGGCGGGGCAGTCAATTAGCATATTCCCTCTTTATTAGATAAGATGTTTATATGTTAAGCATTTAATTTTTATCTACTTGTTCTATTATGAAAAACATTGAATTAATGTTTAGTGGAATTGGAGTTGCTATATTCTCTTGATGTTGTCAATTTTTGCTTTATTTTGTCTCCATGTTACTGGCCACAAAATCAATTCAAAATTGATATATCTTTCTGGTGAATTGAATCTTTTATCTTTTTTGTGCCTCAAAGTATCTTTCGTCTGTTATTAATGTAGTTTGAGGGTTGGGCTTATTGATTATATGATTGAATCTTTCACCTTATAAAATGATATTTTTATCTCTAGTAATTTTTGTGCCTCAAAGTACCGTATTTTTCGGACCATAAGATGCTCCAGACCATAACACGCACCAGTTTTTAGAGAAGGGAAATGAAGAAAAAAAGATTCTGAAACAAATAGTGTCCTAAAATATTTTATGTGCATTAAAACGCAACATCACAGTCATAAACACATGTAATCAACCCTGTAAAGTAAACAGCAGCATTTAGAACCATTTTAGAGCCGGGCAAGCACACAGAGACCACACAGAGCCGGGCAAGTAAAAACACTTTTTTTTTAAAGTATATGTGTAGGCTATATTTGGACCATAAGACGCAGGGACTTTTCCCCCTCACTTCTGGGGGGGAAAAAGTGCGTCTTATGGTCCGAAAAATACGGTATCTTTCATCTGTTATTATTATAATATAGTTTGGGGGTTGGGCCTATTAATTACATAAAATACCTTTTTAAAATTATTTTACTTTCAGCTTTTCTGTATCACTGTGTTTTAGACATGACTCTTGTAAGTAGCATATAATTGGATTTGATTTTTTTTTTATTTGTTTTTACAAAGTGTATGGTTATTTTTTATCTGGATTGTTTAGTCAACTGTCCTGTCTAATAAAAGGGTAATATGCAAATTAACCATCACTCCATCAAAAGATGGTGGTGCCAATAGCCACAAGATAGCACTCTCAGTCCTCTAAGCTCCACCAGAGTCCCCCAATACCTGGGGGGCAGCTGCTGAGAGCAGGCAGTATAAGCAGTCAGGTCCTCTGGGGGACAAAGGGCCAGCCCGCAGCTTCTGCAGCCGAGTGCAGGCCAGGAGAGGAAACAGCAGGCCCATCTCCCATGGAATTGGCATGGCTCTCTCCAGGCTCCCGTAGGCTCTGGCTGTTCACTTCCACCTCCCATGGAAGCAGCATGGCTCCCGGCGGTGTGCTGCAGTTCCCGCCAGCTCCCACGGAAGTGTGGGGCAACCAGGCCTGCAGGGAAAGGCAGTTGGGGTGGACCCAGGCCTGCAGGGGAGAGCAGTTGGGGGGAGTATGCCTGCAGGAGAGGGCAGTTAGGGGTGACCAGACTTGCAGGGGAGGGCAGTTAGGGGCAAATCGGCTGGCAGGGGAGTAATTAACAATCAATCAGGCTGGCATGAGAGTGGCTAGGGGATGATCAGCCTGGCAGGCAGAAGTGGTTAGGGGCAATCAGGAAGGCAGGCAGGCGAGCAGTTGGGAGCCAGCAGCCCTGGATTGTGTGAGGGATGTCTGACTGCCTGTTCAGGCCCGATCATACCGGGATCAGACCTAACCGGGCAGTTGGACGTCCTTGGAGGAGACCCAGGTTGGAGAGAGTGCAGGCTGGGCTGAGGGACACCCAACCGCCCCAGTGCATGAATTTCATGCATCGGGCCTCTAGTTGTATAATATTTAGAAGTTAAAAGTATGAATGATTATTATGCTATACCCTCCCTTTTCATCTCACCCAAAAGTTGCTTTGGTAATTATAGCAGTAGATGGAAATTTATCATTGGTCTTAATCATGAGGTATAGTTTTAAGTGGCATAATATGCACTTAAGAGTCAATTTAGCCCTAGCCAGTTTGGCTCAGTGGATAAAACATCAACCTGCAGATCAGCGGGTCCCAGGTTCAATTCCTGTCAAGGGCTCGTACTTCGGCTGCAGGCTCCTCTCCAGCTTAGGCGCTGGTCCAGAAGGTAATCAATTGATGTGTTTCTTTCACATTGATGTTTCCCTCTGCCGCCCTATATCTTCTAGTTTCCCTAAAAATCAATGGAAAATATCCTTGGATGAGGATTAACAACAACAATAATAAAAAAAAATAGAGAGTCAATTTAACATTTGCTCTTGTAATTTAAAGGCAGTTCTTGGAGTGGAAAAATAATTTCATCTTATAGAATTCTTTTAAGTTTCTTATTTTGAATGAAGAGGACATTAATTGGGAGTTCCGGTTACCCCTGTTTGGAAATATTTCATTATTTAAAAAGTATTAAATATTGCTGGCAACCATATGTTTTGTATGTTGTAACTTAACATATCTATAAGAAAGAACACTGGAGAGAAGAAAAGTAGGAAGTTAAATGGGAAAATGGGTGAAATCTGACGAAAACAGCAAAGTTGTTCTCTAATTTCTAAATGAGTGAAAAGTGGGCTTTATAACACAAGATAGAGCAAAGGTTAAATTTCTGCCTCAGCACACATACTTTTGTCACCTTTGCAAATTACTTAACCTCTCTGAGCTTCTGGGCGTGTTTTCTTTTATTTGTAGAATGAGGTTATGTTACAAACCTTTGTGAGCTCCTTTGAAGATTAAATGAGCAGAAATACAGCTACTTAACTGAGCCCTGACATATAATTTTATTGAGCCCTAAACATTGATTTAAGACTGTACCAGCTTTATCTTTACAATAGCCCCCAATTGTGGCTGAAAAAATGACAACACAGAAATGTTAAATGTATGATGAAGACCATACCAATAAATAGCAGCTACAGGATTTTAACCAAGACATTTTAACCTTAAGAACCATTACCATTAATTGTATTTCTTATGTTCTTGTAATTCTTAGGACATACTTTTTCATGAAAAGTGATAGATATTTTAATACCATTACAAGTTCTATTAGAATCACTACTATTTAATGTCTTAGTACAAACTGCTTTAATGTGTAAGAATTTCTTATTTAATAGATTGTAAATGCTTTGTAAATGCTTCCAGAGTCAAGGAATTTTATTAATAGTAAAGCAAACTATCTCATTGTTAGATAACTCAAAATGTAAAGGATTTCTCTTTATCTTCTGATAAAAGTTTTGTCCTCGCTGATTTTACCCATTGGGTCTAATTGTCTGCCCTGTGGAGAAATAGTAAATGGACAGCTACTTTTATAGACTAATGTTTAAATGATAAGGCAACAATTTCTCTTTATCATCCTATGCTAAATACCATTATCTATCCAACAACACATATCCATATTGTTTTTGATTGAGGGCCTTCTACGCTGAATGCATTCCAGTTCTTTTTTAAAATGTGCTTATTGCGTTACCAGGTATGGCTCAGTGGATGCAGTGTTGGCCTGCAGACTGAAGTGTCCTTGGTTCAATTCTGGTCAAGGGCACATGCCCAGTTTGTGGGCTCGATCCCCAGTGTGGGGTGTGCAGGAGGCAGCCTAACATTGATTCTCTCTCATCATTGATGTTTCTATTTCTCTCCCTCTCCCTTCCTCTCTGAAATTAATAAAAAAATATATATTTTGAAATGCGCTTATTGTTTGGCCTGCGTGGCTCAGCTTTTGATAATCCCTCTCTAAACCAGGAGGTGACAGTTCAATTCCCCGTCAGGGCACATGCCAGGGCTACAGGCTCCATTCCCAGTGGGGGGAGAGCAGGAGGGTTCAGGTCAATGACGTACTTTCATCATTAATGGTTCTCTCCACCACCCATCTCTGAAATCAATAACAGTATGTTTAGGGAAAAGAAGTGCTTATTATAAATTATATACTAGATTTTGTGTGGTTTTGATTTCTGTAACATTTATGTTTTTTAAAAAGGTAAGAAAACCTGTTCACAAGTCTGAGTACATTTAACTGTTTAGTCATTGCTATGATGTACAATTTGTGGACTCAACAGAGACATGCTTACACTACCTACAGTGACTACTAACTAATGTTTATTGAATATTTACTGTGCACTATGCCCTTTTGTAAGCTCTTTACATATAACTTAATTAATCACAGTAATCCTATGAGATTGATGCTTTTTTACTATTTAACAGATGAGGAAAATGAGGCACAGTGTTGTTTGTTAAGTAACTTACCCCATGTTACATGGTTTGTACTGAAATTGAGCATCAATTAAGATTCAAACCTAGGCATTCTTAACAACTATAGCAAATATATGTCTAATTCGGGCTGTATTAACAAAATACCATAGACTGGGTGGGTTAAAAAAACATAAATTTGTTTCTAAAAGTTCTGGAGGTCGGGTCCTTCTAGATCAAAATTCTAGCATGATCAGAATTCTGGTGCAAATCCTCTTCCTGCTTAGTATATGAAGTCTTCTCACTGTATCCTGACATGTCAGAGAGAGACCACCCTCAATACCTAATTCCCAAAAGACTCACCTCCAAATTATCATCACATTTCAGCTCCAACATGTGACTTTTGGGGGAATACAAAAATTCTATCCATAACAATATGTTACATAGTTCCTTTGTGAGCCTTTCTGAAATCTTATATATCAGTTTTCTGTAAGAATTGTCATGTAGAAAATCAACCTTTGAAGTGACTCATTTGTAATTTGGAAAATTCAGTTACAATAGAAACATTTCTTGTTTAATTTCCACTAGTACCGTATTTTTCGGACCATAAGACGCACTTTTTTCCCCCCAGAAGTGGGGGGAAAAAGTCTCTGCGTCTTTTGGTCCAAATATAGCCTACACATATACTTTAAAAAAAAAGTGTTTTTACTTGCCCGGCTCTGTGTGGTCTCTGTGTGCTTGCCCGGCTCTAAAATGGTTCTAAATGCTGCTGTTTATTTTACAGGGTTGATTACATGTGTTTTTGACTGTGATGTTGGGTTTTAATGCACATAAAATATTTTAGGACACTATTTGTTTCAGAATCTTTTTTTCTTCATTTCCCTTCTCTAAAAACTGGTGCGTCTTATGGTCTGGAGCGTCTTATGGTCCGAAAAATACGGTAATTGTGACTTTGCTTGTTTCCTGACATGTAAATGTGAATTAATACTTATTTTAAGTACTAATATGCATATATACACATACATATAGTTGTATGTGTATAATTATACTGTCATATCTGTAAGTTTGCGCACATAATACACAGTCTAGTATAATTGTTTAGAAGGTTTTTAAGTACCAAAAGCAGTGAGGCACAGCAATTACTAAGATTGACTTAGTAGATGTTTAACCTCTTTTTGTCTTGGATTTCTTTTCTGTAATATGGGTATAATGTGCCTTTTAGGGTTGTTTGTGAGGATTAATGGGTCTATAATGCAGTTAGATCGGGATTTAATAACTTGTAAATTAGTATATTAATGATGAAATAGTACTATATTACACCTATATCTAGCATAGCACCTATATATTTTAAGTTAATAAACAAATTACGTTTAAATAGTTCGATCTAGTAAATTTTTTAAAACAGTATAAAATACACTGTTATTCATTAAAATCAGTAAGTCACATCATCTTTTATTCAGAGGAGAGAAAGAAACCTTGAAGAACAAAGGATAAGTAACTTGAAGATTATGCAATTTTCCAGTAATTACCAAGTTACTTGTAACTAAACCAGGTCTGGTACCCTGGTCTTTAGTCTTCTAGCTCCCCCTCAGCCCCCCCTTTCCCCCCCCTCTCTTCTTTTTAATAAACAAGGGACTAGTGGGGATAAAACACAAGATATGTTCATTGTGAAGAATTTTAGTGACATGGTAAAACTATTAGAAATGTTTCAGCAATAATGGTTTACCCAGAATAATTAGTGTTCTACTTAAATTGTGTGTGTGTGTGTGTGTGTGTGTGTGTGTGTGTGTGTGTTTTAAGTAGAACCACAGTATTCTTTATGAGAAGCCATGACCTTGAATTTTTTGGTCTTCCTATACCCTGCTACTATTAATGTGATACCAATCAATTATCCTTGAAAATTTTTCCATTCTATTGAACATCCTCATAGTAGAAAACAAAATGTGAAGACTTTTTATGTGTATATTACTAATTAATGCTAGCATTATATTTGAAGTACCTTAATTCTATTTACAAAGAATTACTTCAGTGGAATTTGTATAATGTTTTAATAATCATTATTCTCAAACTAGGTAGTGAGTAGGTAATTTAGTTTAATTGTTGAATAGACTCGTTAAATTGTCTTAATTTAAAAATAATAGTGTTAGAAAAACTTTGGGCAGTGACCTAATTCAACTTTAGTTTCAACAAAATCACATCTACAGTATCCTGGCAAATGGTCCTACAACTCTACTTAAATATTTTCTTGGCTTGAATTTTTATATTATCTGGAAGCATAAGAAAATTTCATTTAGGTAACTTCAAACTCATCTTAAACCCCGTAATTCTTTATTGCTTGAAAATGTTAACTTCCCATTTTAAGCAGTAATTAGTCCTAATAAGTAACTTTAACATACTTTTTAATTTTCAGATTGCCCAAGGACTCCAGACACTCCCAGTAGTGACCCTCGTTGTTCTACTAGCAATAACAGATTGATGGCCTTAAAAAAACAATTGGATATAGAGCTTAAAGTAAAACAAGGTGCAGAGAACATGATACAGATGTATTCAAATGGATCTTCAAAGGTAGGTACAATTAATATAAGTGTATCCAGTCAATTCAGATTCTGTAAGTGTGAATTCACCTACCCAATAAAATTTATCTAAAACCTGACAAGAGTACTTATAACACTTCCACAGTCATTTGTGGACATATACAGAGGGAAAATAAATTTGAATTATTTGATGTACATGTTCCCAGGTAAGGTTGAATAAGGTGATGCTCCACCTTCTCATGTAATCACTTATATTATAAATCAGAAAATTTCAACTGGTGTGCCTCAAGAATTTTTAAAACGTGAATACCTGACTATTTAGTCACAGACACTGTCCTCTTTTTCCTTTGGTTGTCAGATTTAAAAATGACAACAGTCACCACAACATTTGTTTGGTGTGACCGAGTCAAAAATATCCTTTTATTTTTTATCAGATCCTCAATAAATATATTTTAGTGTGCTACAGAATTTTAGTAATTAGTTTGCGTGTGTCATGAGATGAATAGGGTGAAAATTGCTGATATGACAAGTATATTGCAAAACAAGTTGGAAACAAATGGTTTTTAAAATAACTTATTTCTACCTAAACCAATCAAAAAATACTTTTAGCTGTATGGGTAAAGGGTACATAGTAACTCTCCATATTGCAACTTTTCTGGAACTCAAATTATTCTAAAACAAAAAGGTTATTTTAAAACTAGAGGCCCAATGCACGAAATTCATGCAAGGGGCTTGGCCCTCAAAGCCGCGGTGGCTGGCCTTGGCCCTTGCAGTTCCAGCTTCGCCCAGAAGGTCATCCAGAAGGACATCTGGCTGTCCAGTCAAATTAGCATATTATGCTTTTACTAGAGGCCCGGTGCATGAAATTCATGCACAGGGGCGGGGGGTGGGGTGGGGATGGTCCCTCAGCCCAGCTTGCACCCTCTCCAATCTGGGACCCCTCAAGGGATGCCTAGGCCCTATCCCACAGGAAGTCGGACATCCCTTTTACAATCCAGGACTGCTGGCTCTCAGCTCTCACCTGCCTGCCTTCCTGATTGTCCCTAATCACTTCTGTCTGCCAGCCTGATCACCCCCTAACCACTCCCATGCCAGCCAGATTGATGCCTAACTGTTTCCTTGCCATCCTGTTTGCCCCAACTTCCCTCCTCTGCTGCCTGGTCACCCCTAACTTCCCTCCCCTGCAAGGTTGATCCCCTCCAACTGCCCTCCCTTGCAGGCCTGGTCCCTCCCAATTGCCCTCACCTGCTGGCCATCATGTAGTGGCCATCTTGTGTCCACTTGGGGCAGGATCTTTGACCACATAGGGGCAGCTATCTTGATCTTGTGTGTTGGAGTGATGGTCAATCTGCATATTACTCTTTTATTAGATAGGATAGAGGCCTGGTGCTTGGGTGAGGGCCGACTGGTTTGCCCTGAAGGGTGTCCCGGATCAGGGTGGGGGTTCCCTTGGGGCATGGGGCAGCCTGAGGGAGGGGTCTGTGGTAGTTTGCAGGCCAGCCACGCTCCCTGGCAACCCAAGTGGAGGCCCTGGTATCTGGAATTTATTTACCTTCTACAATGGAAACTTTGTAGCCTGGAGCAGAGCCAAGCCTCCTTCTCCATTCATGGCTGCCACCATTTCTATAATTAAAACTTTATATCCTTAAGTGGAGGCCTGGACCTGCCAGAGAGTGTGGAAAGCTTGGCTTCCTCTGTTGCCAGGGAAACCCAAGCCTCCCTTCTGGTAACCATCTTGATTGGGTTCATTTGCATACTTGCTCTGATTGGCTGGTGGGCGTGGCCTATGGGTATAGAAGAGTGATGGTTAATTTGCATATTGTCCTTTTATTAAGTAGGATTGTTATGGAAGTTTAGGTTCTAATGAGTTTTCCATCACTACATACAGGTTTTTAGAAAACGACAAATTAAAAGATAGGACATTCTGGCATAAGTGAGTGATTGGACTAGACTTGTGGGTTCTTAGTATTATGGTATGGGCATATAATTCCTAATTGTAGAACTGTGTTGCAGTGTTGTCATTACTGCAAATGTGTCCTTTTTCTGAGGTATGGTGTGGGAAAGAAAATGTTGGAAAACACTGAAATACATTATCATGAAGGTTCTTTCCAATCTCAAGTTCTATAGTTGTGTAATTTCCAAAAAGTCTTTAAAAAAGTCAATTTATTATAAAATCCACCTTTTTACTCTCAACTCTTTACTTCAAAGATACTTGGCTCTGCAAATTACTGTTTCTTTTGTATTTTATTTTATTTTATTTTTATTTACTTATTTATTTATTTATTATATATTTTATTGAATTTTCACAGAGAGGAAGAGAGAGGGATAGAGAGTTAGAAACATCGATGAGAGAGAATCATCGATCAGCTGCCTCCTGCGCACCCCCTACTGGAGATGTGCCCGCAACCAAGGTACATGCTCTTGACCAGAATCGAACCCGCGACCTTTCAGTCCGCAGGCCGACGCTCTATCCACTGAGCCAAACTGGTCCCGGCTCTTTTGTATTTTAATAGATATTTCTTAAGTCATTTTAGAATGGAAGTTTAGGCATTTGTTTGTTTTTTTTTCTTTATTTTGTCTTTAGTTTGGAAGAGTTTGAAATCAGATGGGGGAAATCTTTACTTGGAGCCATGTAACATACCTACCCACCCAAATGAAATTTGGGAGGACAGAAAAGAAAGAAATGTATATATGTTTTAAATAAAATGTTACAATCTTAGTTATGAAAATGAGATTTATACAGTATTTCCAAAGAATTTTAAAATTATTTTTAGAGAAATATATTTGTTTATACTTGATATATTACTTACATAATATGATATTTGGTAGCATGTTATTTCACTCACTTTGAACATTTCTGGAGTCATAGAGTTGGTTTTTCTGTTTTACTTTTACTATTGACCTTTTGTTTTTATCAGTGTTATTTTTATTTTGGACTTCTTTTTAAGGCAATACTGTATTTTTTGAACTGTGAATGCAACGTATTATGTGGAGTGTTCTAAAATAACCTAGCTACCACCCTCTGTAGTAGGTTTTTTAAATTTAGGATTAATGAGTTAGATTGAGAAGTTAATGAATCTTTTGAGGCTATAGGAGAAGTAAGTGTGCATGTTGATAGATGGATGAATGAGAGAGCCATAGAATTCACCATATTCTCAAATTGAGCAGGGTTGTGGACATCTTAAAATCCTATCTAATAAAGAGGGAATATGCTAATTGGCTCTCATGCTGTCACAAAGATAGCGTCACCCACAGCCAATAAGGAGTGAATATGCTAATTGACTGTCACACCCTCAAAGATGGTGGCACCTGCAACCAATAAGGAGGGAAAATGCTAATTGACTGTCATACCCTCAAAGATGGTGGCTCCCATAGCCACAAGATGGCAGCTCCCAGTTTCCTTAGGCCACATGTGTCAAACACAAGGCCCTCGGGCCAAATCCGTCCCACCAGGCCTTGCAATGTGGCCCGCACCACGCTGTCATCACTGCACTCCGCTGCGTTTCCATCACAATGACAGTTTATGACTGTTCAGTAAACCATTCGGCCCGCGATTTAGGCTGGATTTTAGATTTTGGCCCCTTCTCTGATTGAGTTCGACACCCCTACCTTAGGCCCACCCCCAGGTGGGCCCAGCCACTCTGCACACCTGCCTCCAGAGTTCCCCAGTTCCCTCAAACCTCCAGCCGCCCAGGGCCAGCCTGAGGCGCAGGCAAGCCTCGGATGGTGTCTGCTCAGCTGAAGTCCAAGGCACAGGCAAGCCTCAGATGTCGGCTGCCCAGCCACCCAGGACCGTCCAAGGCTCAGATAATCAGGGCTGGGCAAGGCTTGTGCTGCCAACAGTGGCAGCAGCAGAGGTGTGATGGGGCATTGCCTTCCTCTGATTGCCGGGTTGCCTCCTTCCCCTGAGAACTCCTGGACTGTGAGAGGGGGTAGGCCAGGCTGAGAGAACCCCCCACCTCTTCCAGTGTATGAATTTTCATACATCGGGCCTCTAGTACATAAATAACTTATGATAACCATAGGTCCAAAATGAACAGGGTTATGAGCAGCTTGCTAAAGCAAATAGATAATTCTCCAATAGCCTTTGTTTTTAATTAAAGATTAATTTATTTGAGATTGGCTCAAGCTAGGGTCCAGAACATATTAATAGCTTCTGCAATTTCTAAGGTATTGCGTGCTTTAAAAATTCTCTGGCACACTGGTTGAAAATTTGCCAGTTTATAGTATAAGATATTATACAAGAAAGTGAAGTGTCCCATTGTTTATTTGTCAGAAGAAATCGTTAAAGTGTTAGTATAAGATTTAAAGTATGATTTGGAATTTAAGAAGGATTACTTTCTAGGGATAGTGATCTGGGTAAACCTAGTATATTCAGGGTAAGGAACTGTGGAAAACCATGGCTTGTTCTAAGAAATGGGAGTGCTTTCATATGCCTCTAAAAGAGGCTTTCAACTTATTTCTTATCCAACATATCTGAGGATAGGTAGAATACACTTCTAATAATAGTAACAATCATCAACGGTATCAGTCATTTTCAATGAAAGTCTATGCCCTTATGGGAGATCAGATCTAAATCTCCATAAAGGCACATTTTATTTCAGAAAAGTCCTCTAGGTGATTTCAACGGGACTTTTTATTTGTTCTCTTCTGGGAGAGCTTTCAGTAAGTGAGGTATAATGAGAGGTATAGCATAATTGAATGACAAACCAGATTATAAAGTACTTGATACAAAATGAAGCATCTGAGATTCAGTCTTAGGAGATATGTGGAGCTGCTGAAAGACTTTTAGCAATGAAAGCAAAAAATCAGGGTCAAAGCTATTTAGATAGAATAAATATGTAGTGTTTGAATATGAGGAAGAAGCCAGAGTCAATGATTCTTAGATTGGCATATAGACTGACTGGTGAATGGAAATTCATGACCAGGAGCAAATTTAGACTCAGGGATGGTTAATTCAGTTTGGTAATAAATAGACATCTTTAGAATTCTGGTTATTGAATTCTGTAAGATAAAATTCTTACCCCAGTACATGGTATAGCCGGAATTGCTCTTTTGGGAGCTAAGTAAGATATTTTTACACTTCTGTTAAAAACCCTCCAAGGACTTTCTAGCATGCTTAGAACAAAATCCAGAGTCCTTACTGTGACTCTGCAAGTTCATACATGATTTACCCCTCACTGCCTTCTGATCTTTTCTTCTAAAACACTCATTCTCTCTCTTTACCCTCTAGCTATATTAGCTTCTTTGGATATCTTGAACATACCAAGCATGCTCTTACCTCAGAACCTTTGTTTCTGCCTACGTTATCTCTTTTTCCAAGAGATTTTCCAAGAGATTGCTTTTTCTCTCTCTCTTCATTACAATCTCTACTCAGATGCTACCTCTTCAGCAAAACAGCAACCTGTCTCTCCTTATCCCTGTCATTGCATTACCACTACTTGAGGTAATAATTTACACAATCAATTCCTTTTTCATGTTATCAACAGAATGTGGATTTCATGACTCTAAGTAGCACCATTGGTTTTTAGAATAATCTGTAAGGGTTTAATGGGCATGTTGAAGAGATGTTTCTCATTCATATAAGCAGATTATAAACCAAACTATTAAAATTTGAGATTCTTCCTAGCCTCTATCACATTTTTAAAAAATGTTCCCAGGTCTTTCATATTTATTTCTCATTTGAAAATACCTGATTACCCACCCAGGCCTGCCTCTCCCAAATCTTCCAATCTTCACATATTCCAATCTTATCTGTATTAATAGCCCACAAAACCTTTCTGGATTCCTTTAGCTAAAACTGATCCTATCTGCCCTGGCTGGTTCAGTTGGTTGGAGCAGTTGTCTGGAACACCAAAAATAGTTGCAGGTTCAGTTCCCAGTCAGGAAACATATCTAGGTCACAGATTCTATCCCATCTGGGGCATATATATGAGGCACCAGGTTGATTGATATTTCTGTCTCTCATGGATATTTTTGTTTCTTTCTTTTTTTCTCTTCTGTCTCCCTTTCCTCTTCTCCCACCCCCTTTTTCTCTCCCTCTCTCAAATAGATAAACATATCCTCTGGTGAGGATTAAAAAGAAAAAAATGATTCTATCTTCCTTTGAATTTTTCTTTAGCTACTTTTAAAATTCCGATACGTATAATAATTATATCTATTCAAACTAAGTTTTATAGGGTATATCATAATTGATTAATTATTTAATTAATTAATTGTTAAGCCAGTTAATTATTTTCATTGGATGTGACCACATTTAACACTTACAAAGTAAGCCATAAATATGAGATTGATTGATTGATTGATTTCTGAAAGCTCTGTGTGATGTAGTTTATGACTTGCAAAACAAAAAGTCTTTTATAAATTGAAAAAATATTGTACATTGAAAATATAACTATTAGACATTGTAGAGTAGGGGTGTCGAACTCAGTCAGAGAAGGGGCCAAAATCTAAGATCCAGCCTAAATCGCGGGCCGAATGGTTTACTGAACAGTCATAAACTGTCATTGTGATGGAAACGCAGCGGAGTGCAGTGATGACAGCGTGGTGTGGGCCACATTGCAAGGCCTGGCGGGACGGATTTGGCCCGCGGGCCTTGTGTTTGACACATGTGTTGTAGAGTGTTAACATTAGGTAACTACTTTATTAGGTTGAACCACATAAGATTGCTGTACAAAATCAGTCAGATATCAACATTTTCTTTTTTAAAAAATAAATCTTTATTGTTCATATTATTACAAATGTTCCTCATTTTTCCCCCCTCCATTGCTCCCCTCCACCAGGTTCCCACCCTACCATCTGCCCTTTCCCCACCCCCCATTGTCTTCATTCGTAGGTGCACAGTTTATGTTCAGTCTCTTCCCGCACCTCCCATTCCCTTTTTCCCCGAGAATCGTCAGTTCACTCCCCTTCCATACCTCTGATTCTATTATATTCAGTTATTATTGTTCATCAGATTTTTTAATTCCCTTGGTTTTTAGATTCACTTATTGATAGTTATGTATTTGTTGTTCATAATTTTTATCTTTATTTTCTTCCTCTTCCTAAAGAACCCCCTTCAGCAATTCATATAATTCTGGTTTGGTGGTGATGAACTCCTTTAGCTTTTTTAAATTTTTTTATTAGTGAAGCTCTTTATCTGGCCTTCGATTCTGAGTGATAGCTTTGCTGGGTAGATTATTTTTGGCTGTAGGTTCTTGCTATTCATTACTTTGAATATTTCTTGCCATTCCTGCCTGGCCTGCATGGTTTCTGTTGAGAAATCGGCTGACAATCGTACGGGTGCTCCTTTATAGGTAACTACCTGCTTTTCTCTTGCTGCTTTTAATATTCTCTCTTTGTCTTTTGCTCTTAGAATTTTAATTATGATGTGTCTTGGTGTGGTCTTCTTTGGATTCCTTTTGTTTGGGGTTCTGTGCGCTTCCTGGACTTGTAAGTCTAATTCTTTCACCAGGTGGGGGAAGTTTTCTGTCACTATTTTTTCCAGTATGCTTTCGGTATCTTGCTCTCTCTCTTCTTCTGGGACTTTCATAATTCTAATGTTGGTTCTTTTGAACTTGTCCCAGAGATTTCTTACACTATCCTCAACTTTCTGGATTATTTTATCTTCTTGCTTTTGCGGAGGAGTGTCCTCTGGCTCTTTGTGTTCCAAATCTTTGTCTTGATTCCTGGGCTCTTCCAGACTGTTTTTAGGACTCTGTATAATATTTTTTATTTCAGACAATGTTTTCTTTATTTCTTGTTGATTCCTTTTTATTTCTAGTTGATCCCTTTTCATATCCTCATAAGTCTCGTTTATTTTATTGGCCTTTTCTAGGAAATTCTTGAAAAACGTTATAACCGTGGTTTTGAACTTTATATCCAGTCGTTTTTTTCCTCCATTACTTTTGTTTGTGATCTGTTTCCTTGTCTCGGCATTTTCGCAGCTTCCCTGAGTTGGTAAGGTGGCTTTGTGTTCTAAGGTGTCCTATATGGTTCATTGGGTCAGCCTCCCAGTTACCTGAGGTGGACACTCTTGGTGCACCCCTTTGTGGACTGTGTGTACAGCCTTATTGTAGTTAAGTCTTGATTGTTGTTGGTATCACTGGGAGGAACTGACCTCCAGGCCAATTGACTGTGAGTATCAGCTGTGTCTATGCTGGGAGACAGCCTTATTCGACTAGACTTGGAAAATTGCAAAAGCCTCTGTGCTCAGCTTGGATGGGGCAGAGCCTACAGCCTTGGATTCCGTCAGCCCCGCCCTATGAGGTTTCTGAGTCTCAATGTTCCTCAGTATCCTTCGGTACTTGCTGCTTTGGTACTTGCTGCAAGCACTTCTAAGAGAAAGGTGCCCTCAAGTTTCGCCCCCAATGAGCTCGGAACTGGGGTTCAGTGCAGTTGGAAGTGGGGTTGGAAGTGGGGTTCAGAGCTTTTGTCTCCTTCCCACTAGGGCAGTCCAGTGGCACAGTCAACAGTCCATTCTCTGAGCGCAACGTGCGCGCTTCCCGGACCCTGCCTTTTGCCGCTCCCCTGAGTTTCCGCCTTACAGCCCCGATTCCCTCTGCATGAGCCTGGGTTCCCAGGGTCTTGCTCAGAACTGGGGTTTGGTGCAGTCGGAACTGGGGTTCAGCACAGTTTGGAGCTTTTATCTCCTTCCCACTAGGGAACGCCAGCCAGGCACTAGCCGCCCCCCTCCTGTCCAGCTCAGTCCTCTCCCCATGCGCAAAGTGTCTCCGTACCTTAGGCTTTTACAGCTCCTCTGATTTTATTTCTGATTTTCTCTTTGCTTCTAGTTGTAGAATTTCCAGTCCATCAACTTTCCTGTAGTTCTGGATAATGTCCATTTTGTATTTTAGTTGTTTTTTTGAAATTGTTGTGCGAGGCTTCAGTTAGGCGTTTACCTATGCCGCCATCTTGGTTTCTCTCAGATATCAGCATTTTCATGTTTCAAACTAATGTATGTAAAATCTTCCCAAAGTTTTAGCATAAAAACAAATATTTCTCTGATACATAAACCAGTTGATGTACTTTGGAACTACCTTATCTTTTACCTCAAACATATTATGTGCTCAATAAAAAATAAAGGAATGCTGAAAGCAGAAAACTGACATGTAGTTCCTATAAATTGCTTGTGACAAGTAATATCCAATGTCAGTTTTAAATGCCTTCATCATACTTTGACATCTGTGCAGATCTTCATTAATCTGTGGGAAAGTTCACTTATTTTAAAAATGAAATAAAAATAATCTTCCTTGAATATTGAATTGAAATAGTTAAGAAAGAAGTGTTTCCAAAAAAGTAAGTGACAGGACTACTGTCTTTCACAAACTGATAACATAATAAGAGTAGATTAAAAATATAGTATTATATATTAATAGTTTACTTGTAACATTTGTACTTTTATATTAGACCTTTATTAAAATAAGATAATCATGATTTTTATTTCTCTAAAAGAGAATATTTTAATGCCATTCATGTGCTAGGTAATATAATTTTAGTTTATCAATGCATACAAAAGCTGTATAGTTTAGAGTGGTATTTCCATTTACATAATTTCTTCAAGAAATCTAAAGCTTGTGGAAGATAGGTAACTAACTCAAATTTATAAATATAGTAAGATTTGGGTCTAAGTCTTTCTGATTGCAAAATATATTTGGCCATAATAAATTCGGAGCTTTGGAATACTGAGTTTTTTTCTTACTCTGATCTGGTCTCAGAGAAAAGTTATTTCAAATCTTTAGTTTGTCTGATGTTCCTAATACTGGATAGGAGGAGGAAATAAAGAGAAATATCTTTTCATTTTAAATTTGGAAGGTGGATAGGTGTATTCATAAAAGCGTATGTAAATTATAGACAAACACCAAATTCAAGATAGTATCGTTACTGTACAGCAAAATTAACAAATATTGTGTGTGTGTAAGTGTGTACCTGTGTGTACTTCATGGTATAAATTAATAGGTAAGGGACTTATACTATTTCATTTTATTTCCTTGGTGTGAAATCTAAATTTATTTAATAAATAAAATCTGAGTTGAAGTTTTTTTTCTTAAATGACTGACCTTGGAAGCAAGAAAGAAATGGAAACAAAATTTATAAATTTGCTAATTGCTTTTTCCTCCACTGTGTATCAGTCTAGTTTGATGTTTAACATAATATACTTTAGATTACTTACTCCCCCGCCCCCAGTATATAATAGCAATAGTATCTCTCCCACCACATATATCTTCATCCATCCTTTGTAGTACTCTCTGTGTGTGTTTGATTTATTGAAGTGATGCTGTATCTGGTGCTTGCCTCTTAGCTTCCAGTCTTGAGTCTCCTGGACAATATAGGTTGATTATATGCTATTTTATTTCTAAGTTAATACTAATTGTATTAGTAGTGATAAAAGTAGAGATGCTTAAAATTGGCCTTTCTTGTGAAATAAGTGCTTCCTAACTTACGCTCACTTTTATTTATCATTTTCGTTTTTGTGGATTGAAGCCTACTAGATTTTGACAACTAATGTAACTATTTAAATAGGAGATAGCATTAACTTGTATCACTTGTTTTATATCAAACCTCTGAAGAAAATTTCCTATATTAGTTTTCTATGACTGCTGTAACAAATTACTACAAATTTAATGACTTAAAACCACACAAATTTATTATGTTACAACTTTGAAATTGAAAACTTTAAATAGATCTCACTGAGCTAAAATCAAGGTATTGACAGTTGTGTTTTCTTATGGAGGATAGGGGATAATTCACTTTCTTGTTCTTTCCAACTTCTATGGGCTGCCCACATTCCGTGGCTCATGGCCCTCTTCCTCTAGCTTTGAAGCCAACAATAGCAGGTTCAGTTCTTCTCATCTACCTTCTCATCTGCCTTCCTCTTCCACATTTAAGAACCCTTGTGATTACATTGGGTCCATCTAGATAATCTCTATATTTTGAGATTGGTTGATTAACATCTAATTCTATCTACTATCTTAATTCCCCTTTTGCCACGTTAAGGTAACATGTTCACAGTGTAGACTAATTTCCAAATTTAAAATTTATCTGTTCATAAGTTTTCAGGATTTGGTCTTCTATGGGTGGGTTATTATTTTGCCTACCACACTTCTGTCAGCAATATTCAGTGTTGTTATAACTAAACTGAAGTGTACAGCACAATAATGCCATTTCACTTAATTCAGGACCTTTCTTGAAGTCTTAAGAGATGACAATATTCACTATAATTTCCACCCTAGCTTTACTGAGGTCTCCTTTTTTGACATTCAGGAATTTCTAGGGGCTTTTCTCATCATAACCAGTGTTGACAAATGCTATTTCCTATTCTTTTGTCAGCATCTAAAGCAATACACATACTGTCTACAATTAGTTATTTTTTAAATGTGTGAAGCTCTATGAAATTTAATGTAAAAATTTTAGGCTTAGTCACTGAGACAGCTCACATACAGTGATTCTGAGAGTTACTGGCCATGGTATATGAAAATTCTCATGTTAAGCAATGAAAGAAAATTACAAATGTGAATTTGGATTTTTTTAAAACCAGTAGTAAGGCTTAACTTGCTTTCTCTCAAATTGTCTTAACTTAATGGAGTTGTTTTATCACCTTTTCTGCTAGATAACTTTTTTAAATAAATGTATTGACAAGTATGTATAGAATTATAGTGTTCACAATGTTCTTTGAACTCTTGTTTTACACTTTGCTGATATCATTTGATCTTATTTAGAATCTGTGAAAATATTTTGTCTCTATCTGCTTACCTTTTCAAATTTATTTTTAATAGGATCGGAAACTCCATGGCACAGCTCAGCAACTGCTCCAGGATAGCAAGACAAAAATAGAAGTGATACGAATGCAGATTCTTCAGGCAGTCCAGACCAATGAATTGGCTTTTGACAATGGTGATGGAATAGAGATAAATTTTCATTCTGATGATTATGGGCAATATGCTAAATAACTTTATGTAAAAAAGACACATCGTTTAAAATTGACGGGGAGGCAGCATTATGGTGTTTTTTTATCTTACATTTTTAATTTCTGAGTTTTGATCTAAAAAAAGGCTCTATATCAAAATTGTATCTGTTATGTATTCAGTGTTTTAAGGACTGTTCTTTTAATGTAGGAATTCATTCTTTTATTGGTGAGTTTTAATAACTAAATATTAGAAGGTGAAGTAACTTTATTTTTGCTCTCTCCTCTAGCAAAACCCGTCATAAGTCCTCTTGAACTTCGGATGGAAGAATTAAGGCATCATTTTAGGATAGAGTTTGCAGTCGCAGAAGGTGCAAAGAATGTAATGAAATTACTTGGCTCAGGAAAAGTAACAGACAGAAAAGCACTTTCAGAAGTAATTTTAATTGAAAAATTTAACTTAAATATATTACTCAAAGAGTGTAGTTATTTAAATAATAACAATTGTCTTTTCCCTGCCCAAGGCTCAAGCAAGATTTAATGAATCAAGTCAGAAGTTGGACCTTTTAAAGTATTCATTAGAACAAAGATTAAATGAACTTCCCAAGAATCATCCCAAAAGCAGTATCATTATTGAGGAGCTTTCACTTGTTGCATCACCAACACTAAGTCCACGTCAAAGTATGATATCTACACAAAATCAATATAGTACACTATCCAAACCAGCAGCACTAACAGGTATGTAGTATATATCTTCTGATTATTTTTGGTGCTTTTTTGGCTACATCTGGTTCTAGTTTAATAAATGAATAAAGATTTGTGTACAGATTTTTTAAAAAATATTGTGGGGAAATACATATAGCATAAATGAATTATTTTAAACATTTAAAAATATAGAAATTCAAAGTATATTTCTAATGTTGTGTAACTATCACCACTATCTAGTTACAGAACATTTTCATTACTCCAGAAGGAAACCTCATGCCCATTCCCTTTTCCCCTCCAGCTCCTGGCATTCACTATTGGCTTTTGTCTCTGTAGATTTGTCGGTTTTAGATATGTCCTTCAAGCAAAATTATATCATCTTGTGGCCTTCTGTGTCTAGCTTCTTTGATTTAGTGTATTGTTTTCAAGGTTTGTTCTTGTAGCATGTATCAATGCTTCATTCCTTTTTATGGCTAAACTAGAGGCCTGGTGCACGAAATTTGTTTATGGGAGCAGGGTGTCCCTCAGTCCAACCTGTGTCCTCTTGCAATCCAGGACTCCTCAGGGGATGTTGGTCCTAAACTGACAGTGGACATCCCTCTTCCAATCCTGGATGCTGCATGCTTTTGATCATAGTTTTCATACAGGTGAAAGACATCTTGCTATTGTGTAGGCAGCTACATTTTTTTGCCCTGATTATAAAAAGTAGTACACAACATGGACCTTCTGAGGCAGTAGTACCATTTCCCCCATTTTATGGGTGGAAAACTGAAGCAGAGAGAAGTTAAGTAACTGTCACACGGTTATAAGTGTCAGAATCAGGGCTGACCACAAAATGCGCAAGCCAGAGTCCATGCATGTCATCACTGCATCATCCTGTTTTTTCAGTGCTAGAGTAGCCTTGCCAGGTTTTAATTTTTAAATCTGAGAGACTGTTCACAATATATAGGGTAGGGTCCCTAGGCCTACCACTGATCAGGGCCATCTGTGGGACAATGGGCAGACAGGACTATTGGGGGGCCCCCACTGACTCTGACTGCTAGCCAACCCCACACCCCTGATCGCCACTGCCGATCACCTTCCTCTTGGGGGGCAGATGCTCAATGCAGAAGTGTCTGCACCCTAGCAGTCAGTACACATCATAGCAGCCAGTCATTCCATTGTTTAGTCGATTTGCATATTAGGGTTTTATCATCTATACTGATAAAAGGATAATATGCTAATTAGACCGGACGTCTTCCGGACATCCTTCCTGACAAAGCCCGGGGCATGGTTGGCCTGCAAAGCACCGATGGCCCCTCGCCCAAGCCAGCCCTATTCCAGAGGGGATCCCCCACCCTGATCCAGGGCCACCCTAAGGGCAGGCCAGTCTGTCTCTACCCATGCACCAGCCTCTATCCTATGCTATATAATAAAGAGGTAATATGTAAATTGACCCTCATATTCTCACAAAAATGGCTGCCTACAACCAGACCAGCAAGGGGTTTGTGAGGGACGACCAAATGACTCAACAGCAGGCTGCATGGTGCGACAAGACTGGCAGGGGGGTTAGTGAGGGGCAACCAAATGACTCAACAGCAGGCTGTTTGGGACAGTCAGGCTGGCAGGGGAGGTGGAGGGGGGGAGCAGTTAGGGACGACCAGGCCGGCAGAGGGGGACAGTTGGGGATGACCAGGCTGGCAGGGAGGGGGCAGTTGGGGATGACCAGGCCACTTGGGGGGGGGGGGGGGGCGGGCAGTTAGAGGCAACCTGGCAGGCAGGTGAGCAATTAGGCGATAGCAGTCCAGGGTTGTGGGAGGGATGTCCTAGATTGGAGAGGTTGCAGGCTGACCTGAGGGGTACCCCTCACCCCATGCACAAATTTCGTGCACTGGGCTTCTAGTACAATATAAGGGTAATATGCAAATTGACCCTAATACCCAAACAAACACTGGAGTAGTCACTATGAAGCACACCCCACCTCTTGGATTCCTTTCCCTGGCCTGATGGCCACCTGCTGTGGGGCAGGGACGGTAAGTGGGCAGGAACAGCTGACCTCTCGGTTCCCTCTCCCGGCCATCAGGCACCAATTATCCAATGGCAAACTGGGGAAGATGGCTCTGATGGCAGGCCAGGCCTAGGGCTTGTACCCATGCACAAATTTTGTGTGCCCGATAGGATAATATTCCACTTGTATGAATATATATATGTATGTGTGTGTGTATGATTTTGTTTACTTATTCATCCTACATAATAGAAGAGTAATATGTAAATTAACCATCACTCTGCTATGCTCACAAGCCAGTCAGAGCAAGTATGCAAATAAACCCAACCAAGATGGCTACAGCCACAGAGAGCAGGAGGGACATTTGGGTTTTTCAGGCAGTGGAGAGAAATGGCTGCTAGCCACAGAGCGAGCAGGAGGCTTGGCTCCACTCCAGGCTACAAACTTTCAATTGTAGAAGGTAAATAAACCCTAGATACCAGGGCCTCCACTTGGGTCACCAGGGGGCGTGGCTGGCCTGCAAACCACTACAGGCCTCTTGCTTAGGCCACCCCACGCCCCAAGGGAATCCCCGCCAGAACTCCCTTCAGGGCAAACCAGCTGGCCTCCATCCATGCACTAGGCCTCTATCCTATCTAATAAAAGAGTAATATGCAGATTGACCATCACTCCAACACACTATATGGCTGCCCCCATGTAGTCAAAGATGGCTCCCCCCATGTGGACACAAAATGGCCAGCAGGGAAGGGCAGTTGGAGGCGATCAACCCTGCAGGAGAGGGCAGTTAGGAGTGACCAGGCAGGCAGAGGAGGGAAGTTGGGGGCAAACAGGCTGGCAGGGGAGCAGTTAGAAATCAATCAGGCTGGCATGGAAGTGATTTGGGGGTGATCAGGTTGGCAGGCAGAAGCGGTTAGGGCCAATCAGGAAGGCAGACAGGCGAGCAGTTGGGAGCCAGCAGTCCTGGATTGTGAGAGGGATGTTCGACTGCCTGTTTAGGCCCAATCCTGGGCAGTCGGACATGCCTCAAGGGGTCCCAGATTGGAGAGGGTACAGGCTGGGCTGAGGGACACCCGCTCGCCCCATGCACAAATTTCGTGCTCTAGGCCTCTTGTCAATTGATAAATGTTTAGGTTGTTTCCATCTTTTGACTATTGTGAATAATGTTGCTATGAACATTTGTGTACAGGTGTTTTTTTTTTGAGCACCTGTTTTCATTTACTTAGGACATTGTCTTAAGAACTCTAGGTCATGTAGTAATTTCAAGTTTGTAATGTTGAGGAACTGTCAAACTGTTTTCCTCAGTGAATGCATCATTTTACATTCTCAGCAGCAATGTATGAAGGATTTTATTTCTTTATATCCTCACCAACACTTTCTTTTATTGCCATTCTTCTAGATTTATTCTTGCAAATGGGTAGTGAGGTTTCTTTTCAGTTGTGTAAAGGTTTGCTTCATATATTTTCAGGCTCTGTTGTTAAGTGTGAATATGTTTATAATTTTTATATCAATGGATTTATTTTACTCTTATCAAAATCACATTTCTTTTTTTGTATACTGTAAAAATTTTGGATTTAAAGTCTATTTTTTCTGATGCTAGTATAAGCTACCCCAGCTCTCTTTTGGTTACTATTTACATTTATTTTATTTATTTATTTACTTACCCTTTCACTTTCTATCTGTTTGTGTCTTTGGATCTAAAATGAGTCTCTTTTAGACAGCATGTATGATAGTTGGATCATGTTTTTTTCTTTTGTTTTTGTTTTTGTTTTTGTTTTATCCATTCTGCCAATCTTTGCCTTTTACTTCAACAGTTTAAAACAGTATGTTTGAGGTAATTACCTAAATGCTAATGTACAATTCTTATGCTAACAACACAGTTAGGTCAGATTTTTGAAAGTTAATGGCACAGTCCCCCACAAGTCTACCCTAGTTTCAGAGACAAGCTTCAAGCTTGGTGTTTCCTCAACCATCCTCACTTCTGACCAACTGGCTATAAATTCTAGGGTTCCCAATACCACCTCAGGCTCAGTAAATTTGTAGAACAATTCACAGAACTCAGGAAAGGTCTATGTGTATAATTTCAGTTTTCTTGTAAAGTACAGTAAAAACAAAACAAACAAAAAAATGAAAGAAAAAGATACACAGGGAGATGTCTAGGAGAGTCCCAAAGTCGAAGCTTTCCTGTCCTTAGCATACAGCCCTCTCTCAGTACATCATTTTCTGTCAAAAACAAAACAGAAATTTCAGCCCTAGCTGGTTTGGATAGAGCATTGGCCTGCAGACAGAAGAGTCCTAAGTTCAATTCCAGTTAAAGCACATGTCCAGATTGTGGACTCTATGTCCAATTGGGGGTGTTTCTCTGTCTCCCTTCTCCCTTCCTCTCTGAAATCAATAAAAATATATTTTATTTTTAAAAACACAGAAATTACACTTTAGCTTGGAATATCTGAGTTTTTATTGTGGCTTCATTATGTAGAAGAAACTGATTGAATCATTGGCCTCTTGTTTGAAATCATCTTCAGCCCCTCATCTCTCTCTGAAGGTCAGGAGATCAGGTGGATTTGTGTCTCTAAGCACCAGCTCTCCAATCATATGGTTGGTCTTTCCAGTATAGCCAGCCCCCCAAGCTAAAACTGTGTCACTTGGTTAGCATAAAATTACATGTGGCTTGAGGGGCTCATCATAAATAACAAATATAGTGCTATCACCAGGAAAATTACAAGATTAGAGGCTCCTTCCCAAGGAATAACATCAATTAGATTTTCAGGGTAGATAAAAAGAAATTACCTATTTGATTTATAAATATAACATTTCACTTTAAATTAAAAAAAAAAAAACAGGTTGAAAATAAAAATGGAAAATTTTCACTAAGTAACTTTACGCATGAGAAGAATGGTATAGCGCTACTAAAAACAGACCAAATAAACTGCAAATCGAAGAGTATTTTAGAAAATAAATATTTATAATGATGAAAAAATAAATTCATCAATAAGCCATAACAACACTAAATGTATTTGCTCCTAATTAGAAGTAAAATAAAATAGGAGGTAAAACTTAATGGAATTGAAATGGTTTGCAACTGACCTTTCCCATTTAATGCCTGATTTGATACTTTAAGGACATTTATGAGAGCTTTTTTTTGAGCTCTCAGGTTTTTGAGAGAGATCTTGTTGCCTCAAACCAGAGAGACATGATTCATGTTTGTGGACTAGGCTTATGGGAACTTTTATTTGCAGGAAGATTCTGATTCCTGTGCTTGCCTTACACTTGTAATTTCTGATATCCGTGATAGCTGATGCCTGTTTTTATGTTTATATATGATCTCTAGGCTCCCAAAATGTCTGTACATCAATAAACATTTATTGTTGTAAAATATAAATAAGGGAAACAGAGATTAAGTAAGCAGCCTCTGGGATAACATCAAAAATACAAACATACACTCTAGCTGGTGTGTTCAGTGTGTGGTCCTTACACCAAAGAGTCGATATGAGGTTAAGGGTGCCTATCTGGGTTGTAGTAAGAGATTAACGGTAGTAGTATTAAAATAGAACAACTATAATGTAATGTAATAGAAGTTTTGTGAATGTGGTCTCTCTCACCTTTCTTCTTGTGATGAAATTAGATGATGAAATCCCAAACCTGTTCCTCAATGTTCATAATCATCACTTGCTTGGAAATAAATGGCTTGGTGTCACTCATTTCAGGGGATCCCTTACTGAAGTCTTCATGTAGGCTCATTACTTCATGGTGCAACATGCTGCTGTCAGTCAGACCGTGTTTTCTGTTCATGCCTTTCACCCACAAATTTAACACCTTTTCCATCATATTTATAAACCCTTATCACACACTGTGGCTGTAACATATAACAGCAAAATTAGCAAGAATTTTTTTTCCCTTCTTCACGATGTCACAGATAGAACTTCGTTTCACAGTAGATCTTATCAACCTTAGTGTAAAAATTTTTTTCTTATTGAGTCAAAAATTTTCAACTCATTTAACACACTTTTCTTTGGCTTATCCAAATTGCCACATCACCACTATTTTTAAAAATATATATTTTATTGAGTTTTTACAGAGAGTAAGAGAAAGGGATAGAGAGTTAGAAATATCAATGAGAGAGAATCATCGATCAGCTGCCTCTTGCACACCCCCTACTGGGGATATGCCCGCAACCAAGGTACATGCCCTTTCCGGAATCGAACCCGGGTCCCTTCAGTCCCCAAGCCAATGCTCTATCCGTTGAGCCAAACCGGTTTCGGCTGAAGTATTTTAATTTTTAATACAGTTTGGTTTAAAAAATCTTCACTAAATATGAACTAGGAAGGGTATTAATGAAGGAATAGACATGATGAAGGATTAGTAAGAGCATTTACAATCCTGAGTTTTTCACTGAATGGTAGTATTTATGGTTTGTCTCATTTGTTCTCTGGTTTATTTTTTGGTTGTATAATTATAATACTGAGCTTACATATTTGTTGCTACTTTGATATGCTATGTAATTGAATCTTTTAGATCCACATTTTGAGACATTTAACAGTTTTTATAAAAGAAGACTTCCTCAAAATTAAAAAATGCTACTTATACCAAGATTAAATGTTGAATTTAGTAAAATGTAATTTTTTATATAAAGTAGTTTTTCCAGAAAGTTAAAATAAAAATATGTTTACTTGTTCTAATGGAATTCATAGGTACTGCTTATGAAAAGAAACATTTACTTCTTAGAGTTGCTTGTTATAAATATTTTATATTGTGGATTATAAAATAAAAAAATGTAATTTTAAGCTATTTCTAATGTGGTTATATGAAATTGCAATTGTATTACCTCATAAAAGAAAGAAACTTCTAGATGCTTAATAAGATCTTAAATCCCTCTAGATTTCTTTTTTCCCAAATGAACGCAGGTGTTGAGCATTGTTATCTCCTAATATTGAAATTACTAAAATATTTAATAAGCTACCAGGGTTCGAGGTAGTAACCAGATGTTTTCAGTTTCCCCGGGATTACTTTTACAGCTGAGCATTTACACTGAAAATGAGCTAAGTTTTCCAGTTTAACAACAAAAAAGCAAATAAAACACACAAATACAAGTTGTTTCTTTTGAACTAAAATTAAAATGGAATCCATTATACTTAATCTGCCTTAACATTTTACAATTAGGTAAGATTTGCATAGCCTAACCAGACATGAGATTGGAACTTCTTCCACTCCACTTTTAGCAGCTTTATTGAAATGTAATTTACATACTATAGAATTCACTCAACTTTAAGCATGTTATTTTCTGATTTTTAGTAAAGATTTGTGGTTGTGTCACAATCATCAACATCTAGTTGTTAGAACAATTTTATCGAGGTATAATTGACATATAATAAACTACACATATTTAAAGTTATAATTTGATGTTTTGTCATATATTTAAAGTGAAACCATTACTACAATCAAGATAATTGCTGGGTCCCCAAAAGTGTCCTCAAATACTTCATGTAATCTGTCTTTACTGCTCTTCTCATGCTCTCCTTACCCATAACTGTCTCAAGGTAATCACTGATCTGTTTTCTGTCACTACATATTTGCATTTTGTAGAATTTTATATAAAAGGAATCACAATAGCCCTAGCTGGTTTGGCTTAGTGGATAGTGTTGGCCTGCATACTGAAGGATCTCAGATTCAATTCTGATCAAGGGCACATGCTGGGGTTTCAGGCTCAATCCCCAGTGTGGGGCATGCAGTGGGCAGCGGATCAGTGATTCTCGTTATTGATGTTTCTCTCTCCCTTTCTGAAAGCAATCAGTCAATCAATGGAATCACAGTATATTCCGTTTTCTTTGCTGGGATAATCTGTTCGTTTTCACTCTGAATAATTATGTTGATTTTCATCTATGTTGTGTGTATTAGTAGTTTTATATGTTTATTAGTAGTATTCCGTCTTGTGAATATAACAAAATTTGTTTATCCATTCCCCTGCCATTGCTATTTGGATTGTTTTCACTTATGTGATTAAGGTACTACTAATCAATCAGTTGTTTATTTATTTTCTTTTAAATCAGTTGAATTTGAGATAATGTAAAGGACAATTATCTGGGTAGGCCTAATATAATCACATGAGCTCCTTAAAAGCAGAGAATTTTCAGACATTGATGGCAGAGAGGAAATCAGAGAAATCAGAATCATGAAAAGAATTTTATGTGCCATTGCTGGCTCGCAAAGCAAGGGGCCACATGGGGGTAATACAGGTGGCTACTAGAACTTGAAAACATTCCCTAGCTGTTAGAAAGAAAATAGTTTCCTTAGTCCTATGGATACAAGAAACTGGATTCTGCAACAACCTAAATGAGCTTGGAAGCAGATTTTTCTTCAGAGCTTCCAGATAAGAGCGTTGTCTGGCAGACAGTGATTTCAACCTTGTGACATCTTTAGCAGAAAGTGCAAAGCAGCCCACACGGACTCTGACCCACAGAATTGTGAGATAATAAGTGGGTATTGTTTCAAACTAAGTTGTGGTCATTGAAAATGCAGCAATAGAAAACAAATACAGTTGGTAATCTCTGATTAGATGTCAGACATTTTGAATTTTAGCTTGTTGGGTGCTGGATATTTGTGTAATTCTGTAAATATTTTTGAGCTTTGTTCTAGCTCACAGTTAAATTATTTAGAAGCAGTTTATAGTTTGGGAATTGCTTTTAAGATTTGTTGTGTGGAACCAGAACATTGTTTAGTCTAAGAGTAATTATTTGCTACTACTGGATCAAGGCTGAATACCTGATAAGAGGAACCCTCTGTATGTCCAAGGAGTTTTTTCTCTGGTCAGTTGTCTTCTATGAACTCTAGTTGCCTGGTAATGCCGGGGTGATATCCAGCATTTAGAAGGGTTCATGAATCTGGAAAAGGGCTGTGTGTAAATTAATAAAGAGTCTAGAGAAGAAATATGAATTTGGAAGGCATTTTGGGGAGCCAGAGGAAGATTAGCTGTAGTAGCTAAATTCTATTTCCGGACCCAGGGCTCTTTTTATTCCCACATTTTGCCCTTTAGAAAAGTAACATATACATATCAAAGGTAAGTTTGGTATACAGTAGGCATTTTTAGGTTGGAGGAAATGCCATTGGCTGTTCAGCTGTTGCCAGCAGGAGGCAATAACATGTAGACTAAAATGCCTTCAGCATTCTGGTAACAGGCAATAATATATGCAGATTTTAAGGTTTGAGGAAATGCCTTTGGCCATTCCAATAAGCAACAATATGTATTCAGCCCTGCTGAATATATAGAAGCCCATCAACCTTTTGAGGATTTCTTGCATTTGTTATGACATGCTGGAATTAGCCTCCAGCAGCCTGGGCCATTTCTGTCTCAGTTCTGTCTCCTTAACTCAGGTAGTTCATTTAGCTCCACCTGAGATTCTCTGTCCCAGCACTCTGTCCTGGATATTCTCAAGGCAATAAGCTGAATCAATCTTAGAGTTCATCTCATTTGTTTCTCATCTCTTAGGGATCACTGTTTTTCATTGCCTGAAATCCAGTATTTTAATACTTTTCCCCCAAAATATTTTGTCTTGATTTTGTTAGTTGTTTGAGTTGAAGACAAATCCAGGCTTTTTTTATAAACTCTGTTAAAAGCTCTTTGGTTACTTTTAGATTTAACTAAAATTAATCTTGAATTATTTAAGTTTAATGGAGCAGCTTTTACCAGGAAGTACTCTTCCTAAAGTGTTATGTTATGTGCAATATCTAAAATTTTAATACTAAAGCACCATTTTTAAATCAAATGATGACAAAGCCGTAACTCCAGATGCCCTAACTTACTGTTCCTCATTTTCAATTTGAACACCGTTAGTATTTATTTGCCTAAGGAAATTGGAATTACTTTGTACTTAGATAATTACATGCCATAATTATTTGACTAAACTATTAGAATGGAAAGA
Source organism: Pipistrellus kuhlii (assembly GCF_014108245.1). Lineage (NCBI taxonomy): Eukaryota > Metazoa > Chordata > Mammalia > Chiroptera > Vespertilionidae > Pipistrellus > Pipistrellus kuhlii. The sequence continues at coordinate 132,945,698 of NW_023425515.1, read as the reverse complement.
TGTTATTTTACATCTTTATATAGAACAGAAACCCATTTATTTATGCAAAAGAAGCCTGTAAAGTCCTTTTCTATATTAACTATATAACTATTAAACACAGCTGTCAGATTTCTAATTTCTGAATATTTATTTTAATAGGCATATTAGCTATGTGTTTCCCCTCCCACATATCCTAGCTATTATTATTCTGTAATGCTAGAAGTGTGAATTCAAAGTGGGTCGGCAACTAAGTAATTGCGGATTTTTTAAAGAAAATCAAAGACAATTTTTTCATGGAACTAAATAACTTTATTCTGTAATGTATTGCCCATTTTGATCAATGACCTTTTGCCATCTTTCAGGCAGCATCATAATCCCACGTTCAAAAAACTTCTGGTTTTTATTAGCAAAAAACTGAATCAGGTACGATTTGACATCATCATCATTATTGAAATTTTTACCATTCAAGGAGTTTTGTAAAGATCGAAACAAAAAGTAATCAGATGGTGCAAGGTCAGGACTATATGGTGGATGTGGCAAAACATCCCAACCAAGCTCCATTAATTTTTGCCGAGTGACCAAAGATGTGTGTGGCCTTGCATTGTCATGATGGAATACAACACCTTTTCGATTTGTCAATTCGGGCCGCTTTTCTTCAACTGCATTGTTTAATTTCGTTAGTTGTTCAATGTAGACATCAGAATTGATCGTTCGGTTGGGTGGTAAGAGTTCAAAGTAGACAATTCCTTTGTAATCCCACCAAACTGATAACAAAACCTTCTTTTGATGAATATCAGCTTTTGATGTTGTTTGAGTTGGTTCACCTGGCCTGCTCCACGATCTTTTCCGCTTGATATTGACAACCCATTTTTCATCGCCAGTTATCAGTCGTTTTAAAAATGGATCATTGTCATTACGTTTCTTTAGCAAATCGCAGCTGCTAATGCGTTGCGTTAACTGTGATTCTTTCAGTTCGTGAGGAACCCATGTATCGAGTTTTTGAACATAGCCAAGTTGTTTCAAGTGATTTTCAATGCATGTATGTGATACATGAAGCTTCTCTGCAATCTCACGTGTTGTACTGTGACAGTCCGAATTGATTATTGCTTTGATTAGGGCGTCATCAACTTCAACTGGACGACCAGAGCGTTTTTTCATCTTTGAGTGAAAAATCACCAGAACGAAATTTGGCAAACCAATTTTGACACTGCCGTTCTTTTAAGGCTTCGTCACCATAAACAGCACATAACTTTATGACCTTGCGATGCGTTTTTCCCTTTGAGGAAATAAAAAAGCAAAATATGACGAAAATGTTCCTTTTGATTTTCCATTTTTCAACGAACGCCGAACGAAAACTACAAAACAGATCAAAAAACTTTTTTTACTGATTAACAGCTGAATAGCCAACTATCAAATAACAAAATGTGTTTTACATTTGTACTACGTCTGCAAACCTAAAAATTCAACTGAAGCCATATATGTGTGGAGCCCGCAATTACGTAGTTGCCGACCAACACAGGAAGTTTATATAACTTGTTTTATGCCCTACAGACAGTTTTGGGAGGTGCTGTTTTTCTGTAAAATTTCATATAGTTGCCTTAAGATTTTTCAATAGGTTTCTCTAATTAAAATAAGAAAGATGATAGTTACACCACAGATCCTCTGGGAGAAGAGATTTTGCTACTTTACAGATCTCTCCTCCCCCTCAGCCACCCACCTCCACATTTTTAAATAGCTAACAAAGACTGAATTTTATATATAAAGAATTAATGTTCTTAGGATGGGAGTGGGCTGGAAAAAGTTTGCGGGGGGAAAGGAGGACCTAAATAATACTTTCAATAATAAATATTTTTAAATAGAATGAATGTTCTTATTTGGTATTTTTTATGCTAACAGGTACTTTGGAAGTTCGTCTTATGGGCTGTCAAGATATCCTAGAAAATGTTCCTGGACGGTCAAAAGCAACATCAGTTGCACTACCTGGTTGGAGTCCAAGTGAAACCAGATCATCTTTCATGAGCAGAACGAGCAAAAGTAAAAGTGGAAGTAGTCGAAATCTCCTAAAGGCCGATGACTTATCAAGTTCAGTAACTAAATTTTTTTTTTAAATCATATATATATATATATATATATATATATATATATATATATAGCATTGGGGACACAGTAGAATGGGGAGAGTCAAAGTTGGACCATTAAAATAATGATTTTCATAGTTTAGTTTTAAAATAATTAAAAGCTGTAATGACAGGAACATGAAAAAAAGACAAAAAAATTATTGAAAACATATTAGAAAACTGAATGGCATAAAGCATTAATTAGAAAACTGAATGACATATAGTATTAATTCTTTTGGAAGAATGAAATATTAGATATCACTCTCTACGCCACACTAAAAGTGTACACAAGTCTGTGGGACTTGTCACATCTTGATTCTTTTAATAATATAGTGGCACTTCTAAACTAACATTGAACTTTGATAACCATTGTTTACTAAAATAGTAGCCCACTAACCCAGTAGTATATTGAAATGGGGAAGCAGGTGAAGATGGTAATAGTGAAATATAACAGGTTTGTGAAGCATTTTGGAGACATTTTAAAGTATACTTACAGCTCTGTCCAGGTAGCTTAGTTAGATAGAACATCATCCTAGTAAACCAAGGTTGTGGGTTCTTTCCCTGGTTAGGGCACATGCAAGAAAGAACCAATAAATAAGTGGAACAACAAATGGATATTTCTTCCTCCCTCCCTTTCTCCCTCCTTTTCTCTCTTTCTAAAATCAATTTTAAAAAGTATAATTATAAAATGATAGAAATGTATAACTAGAGAGGAAGGCATAAGACATTTCCACCTATAACAGAGAACAAAGATTAACAAGACTTTTCTTTCCTGTAGATATAGACTTTAGGAAAAAATGTGAAAATTAAAAATGTCTAAGATAAAAAACTATAAATAGCAAATATAGAGGGAGAAAAGCTGGATGATTGCTATTGATATACCCTTGAACAACATAAATTTAAATTATGCAGGTCTGCTTATCTGCAGAATCTTTTCAATAAATATGTGCAATACTATAAATAAAATTTGTCATGATTTTAAAATATTTTCTTTTTTCTAGCTTACTTTATTGTAAGAATACAGCACATAACACATTTAGCATACAAAATGTGTATTATTTGTTTATATTATTTCTAAGGCTTCCAGTCAGCAGTAAGCTGTTAGTAGATAAGTTTTGGGAGAGTCAAAAGTTAGACAAATTTTTTACTGCACGGGGGTTCAACACCCCTAACCTTTCACGGTCAGCTCTACAAGCATACACGTACATTGTGGCAGACAGCTGCCGGTCATTTGTTCACCCTTTTAATTACATTCTAATATAAATAAAATAGATAGCAGCTGATGTTTCTGTCAAACAGGATCACTTAGGAGTGTGTGTGGTAGTGTGTATATATGTATAAAACTAGCTATTTAAGATTCAGAAGCTTCAATAATGAGTAAAAAAAACCTTTATTTTTGAAGGATTGGAAGATTTCTATTAAACAGTGATACCTCTATTTTAAATGTTTTTAAATATTTAAGCAATTTTATAAATTGTAATTACAGATGATGTCTGCGCAGTTTTGAAGCTAGATAATACTGTGGTTGGTCAAACTAGCTGGAAACCCATTTCCAATCAGTCATGGGACCAGAAGTTTACACTGGAACTAGACAGGGTAAGATGAGAAACTTTTTACTTGAATTTTCCTTGTATTCATTTTGAATGTAAAATTTATGTTTCATAAGACAGAAGTTTTATTTTTAACAGAATTGAAAAATCTAGTATTCTTGACATTTGTCATCTACCTTTAGATAGAGGTGAATATCAGATTGCTGCTGTAGCTTTCATTTGTATAGTGATTTGAAAATGTGTAGTTTGTATTAACCTGAATGATTGGCAACCAGGTGAGATCTAATATTGAAATATATTTTATGTTAGTAATGCACTCTCTAAGCTCTAAGGTGATTCTTTTGACCCACCATTTCTGGGTTATATTAACAAAGCTGGATTTGAAATGAGCTGTCATCCAGGCTTCCATGTGTCTCAGTGTCTTTCATAAATTATGTGAATGGCTAGAAAGCAATCTGTAGCCATAGAGATTAATTTATCCTACAGTAAATTTAAATTATTGCTGAGCCCTGGCTGGTGCAACTTAGTTGGTTGGAGTGTTATCCCATATTTGAAAGGTTTCTGGTTTGATTCCTGATCAGGGCACATATTCAGGTTGCAGGTTTGATTCGTTGATTCCGGGTTGAGTTATATACAAGAGGTAGCTGATCGATGTTTCTTTTTCACATCAATGTTTCTCTCTTTCCCTACCTTCCTCTCTCTCTAAAATCAGTAACAAAAACATAATCCTCGGAAGAGGATTAAAAAATAAATAAATCCATGATGATAAGTAACTTTATTATTTCATTCTAATACATTCATTAGAGAATGGGAACAAAATAGTAAAACTTAATCATGATTTATCTAAAATGTAAAAAGGATATTATGGTTTTTATCATTTAGTATTCAGATTGATGGTACATATGTCATTTTTTAAATTATATATATTAATACTTAAGATTCATAATTCTTAATGATGATGTGAAGTGGCAGTTACTGCTTTATCTTCTACTTTTAAAATATTTTTCCAATTTATAACTTTTTTTAATCCTCACAGCCAGCATCCTAATCAGATCCCACATCATTGCTTTTCTTGGCTCTAATATGTGTATATGGAAGTCTTCTGATTAGTGAATGCTAAGTGGATAAGATCACTCTATTTCACAAATATTTATTGACCATCTTACATGTACCAAGTATTTTAGTAGTTCTAGTATACAGAAATAATATATACTCACTGCTGTCAGGGAACTCATAAGCTTAATAATCACTGATTTTTTGTTCTATGCCAAACATTCTACATGCTGGTGATACTTGATCAAGATAGTTCAGTTCCGTGATACTTGATCAAGATAGTTCAGTTCCTTAAATTTATGGACCTTACATTCTAATGAATGAAGATAAATAGCAAACAAGTTGTTGTTTTTTTAATATACAAGTGCAATGAAGTAAGTGGGATGGTGTAATTAAATTAGAGGGGGGCTAACTTGAATAGAGTAATTAGGGAAAGTCTCTTTGAGAAGGCTACACTTAACCTGAGACCTGATGGGTGAAACATTGCCAGTCTTGCAGAGATCCAGGGAGAGTTCCTAGCAGAAGATACAAAGTATATGTCCCCTACCTTCAAGGTAGAGAACTTGATGTGTCATAAGAATAAAAATTGTGAGCAGATCATTGTGAAGTAAAATAGCAACTATAGGTAAGTGCCAGATTGCTAGGATCTTTATAGGCTATATATTGGAAGATAATTGAGGGGCTTTAGTAGGGGAGTTGACATCATCTCAATTACCTGTAACAAATGATCTGATATCGTGGACTATAGAAACCAATGAAAATAGTTACCCATAATTGGGAAGACTTTATAAGAAAACAAAGGTTTACCTATCAAATAATAAGCAGTATCCCAAGATTAGGAGGAGAAAGAAGGTTTGCCAAAGAGAAATAAAAAATCTTTGACTTGGATCAGATCTTACCTTAGATCAGATAAGCATTATAAAAGGTTATTCAGTAAAGAATGCTAGAATGGTGAGATTATGAGAATCTTGTTACAAATGGAACAACTGAAAGAAAATGGGATTTTAAGTTTATTAAAGAAGAGATTTAACAGCTTTGATAACTATCTTTAAAGTTAAAAGAAACATGTGCAAAAAGAATTAGACTAAGGATAACAAGATTTCAATTTGTGTGTGCCAGCTATAATCGATTGGTAGTGATTTTCTAGAGCTTATTATGACTTATTGGATGCATTCTGGTTTTCAGAGAAAATTAAACTGATCCAGTAGCAGTGTTTGCCAAAGGCTTGGAGAAGGGCCAAGTAAGTAGTAAGCTGTAGTACATGTTCTATCCTTGGGTTGACTGTATGCTTTGTGGCTGGAGGACAAAGCAAAAGTCAGTGGATGTCAGATTTCATTTCAGTACAAAGAATAATACTTTTTAAAAATGAAATGAAGTGCTATAGGAAATAATAAATTCTCTCTTAAAGTTGAGTGAGCAATTTATAAGAGACTGTAAGGGATTTCTTATATTACAAAGGCTACACTTCTAAGATATTTTTCAATTCTGATAATTTCTCTTTTCAGGGCAGGAGGAGAAATAGTATTTTTCATGCTTTAAATTAGCTGTTTAAATACTTAGACCAATATAATTCAATCAAGCCCACCAGAGACAGAAATACAATTAAGGTTGTCAATGTGCATAGGTATAGTCTTCATGTCTTGTTATATTTGCATCTTCTTTCTAAACTGTTTATACATAGAAATACTTATGACCATGAAATGTTTTGTACAGTTTCCATGTTTTCTTTTGTTTTTATTATTGATTTCAAAGATGAAGGGAGAGAGAAACATCAATAATTAGAGAGAATCACTGATCAATTGCCTCCTGCATGCCCCATATTGGGATCAAGCCTGAAACCCAGGCGGGCATGTGCTTTTGACTGGATTCGAACCTGGGACCCTTCAGTCCAAAGTCCAATGCTCTATCCACTAAGCCAAATCAGCTAGGGTTCCATTCTTTTTTTTTTTTTTTTCTTTTAATTATCTTTATTGTTGAAAGTACTCCAGATGTCCCCCTTTTTTTATTTTCCCTATGACACCCTGAACTTCTCTCCCCTTCCCCCTTCCTCTTCCCCAGGCCTTCAACCACACTTTGTCTGTGTTCATGGGCTATGCATATATGCATATAAGTTGCCCAGTTATCTCTTCCCCCAGGCCCATCCCCAACCCCTGCCTTCCCTCTGAAATTTGTCAGTATGTTTCATGCTTCTTTGTCTCTGAATCTATTTTGTTCCATCAGTTTACTTTGTTCATTAGATTTAACATATTAGTGAGATCATGTGATACTTATCTTTCTCAGACTGGCTTATTTTGCTTAGCATAATACTCTTCAGGTCTATCCATGCTGTTGCAAATGGTAAGAGTTTCTTTTTTATACCCATACTAGAGGCCCGGTGCACGAAATCATGCTTTCTGGGGGTCCCCTCAGCTAGACCTGTGCCCTCTCACAGTTCGGGAGACCTTGGGGGATGTCCGACTGATGGCTTAGCCCAGCTAGCAGGCCTAAGCCATCAGTCGGACATTTTTAGTGCTGCCATGGAGGCGGGAGAAGCTCCCACCACTGCTGCTGCGCTCACCAGCCATGAGTCCGGTTTCTGGCTGAGTAGTACTCCCCCTGTGGGAGCACTATGACCACCAGGGAGCAGATCCTGCATATGCATCTGCCCCCTGGTAGTAGTGTACATCAGAGCGACCGGTCATTCCGCCGTTGGTCTGAAACCAGCTCTCCAACATCTCCCAAGGGGTCCCGGATTGTGAGAGCGTGCAGGTCAGGCCAAGGGACCCCACTGGTGCACGATGGGGCCAGGGAGGGACACAGGAGGTTGGCCAGCTGGGGAGGGATTGCAGGAGGACTCCAAGGCATGTCCAGCCTGTCTCACTCAGTCCTGAGTGCCTGGACTTCGGCAGCAAGCTAACCTACCAGTCCAAGTGTCTGCCCCTCGTGGTCAGTGCACATCATAGTGAGCAGCTGAGTAACCTTGGCATATTATGCTTTGATTAGTTGATCAGCCGACCAGATGACTGGACATGTAGCATATTAGGCTTTTATAATATAGGACTAGAGGCCTGGTGCATGAAATTAGTGCACGGGGGTGTGTGTCCCTCAGCCTAGCCTGCATCCTCTCTAATCTGGGACCCCTCAAGGGATGTCCGACTGCCCGTGTAGGCCCAATCTTACCTAGAGGGACAGTTGGACATCCCTTTTACAATCCAGGATTGCTGGCTCCCAACTGCTCACCTGCCTGCCTGCCTGATTGCACCCTATTCACTTCTGCCTGCGAGCCTGATAACCCCCTCACCATTCCCATGCCAGCCTGTTGATGCCTCACTGCTCCACTGCCAGCCTGTTTGCCCCTAACTACTCTCCTCTACAGGCCTAGTCACCCCTAACTTCCCTCCCCTGAAAGCCTGGTCCCCCCCAACTGCTCTCCCGCAGGCCTGGGTCGTCCCCAACTTCTCTCCTCTGCTGGCCTGGTCACCCCTAAATGCTCTCCCTGCAGGCTTGATCCCTCCCAACTGCCCTCCCTTGCAGACCTGGCCCCTCCAAACTGCTGACCATCTTGTGGCAGCCATCTTGTGGCAGCTATCTTGTGTTCAAATGGGGGCATTCATCTTTGACCACATGGGGGCAGCCATCTTGTGTGTTTGAGTGACGGTCAATTTGCATATTTTTAAAAATATATTTTATTGATAGAGTTAGAAACATCGATGAGAGAGAATCATCGATCAGCTGCTTCTTGCACACCCCCTACTGGGGATGTGCCCTCAACCAAGGAACATGCCCTTGACAGGAATCGAACCTGGGACCTTTCAGTCCACAGGCTGACGCTGTATCCACTAAGCCAGTGTTTCCCAAAGTGTGGTATGTGTACCCCCAGGATTATGGGAAGAGTTTGGTGGGGGTACACGTTGCACCGGAGTTTGGTGGGGATATGCACTGCACCGTGCTTAGCTGTGCCTAATTCTATGTTCTCATGAGTAACAGGGGTACTCAGCATTACGAAAATTATAGAAAGGGTACACATATGTCAAAAGTTTGGGAAACACTGCAAGCCAAACCTGTTTAGACTGCATATTCTTTTATTAGATAGAATTAGGTCAGATAGAGGCCTGGTGCATGGGTGGGGGCCGGCTGGTTTGCCCTGAAGGGTGTCCTGAATCTGGGTGGAGGTTTCCTTGGGACATGGGGTGGCCTGGGCAAGGGGCCTGTGTTGGTTTGTAGGCTGGCCACGCCCCCTGGCGACCCAAGTGGAGGCTCTGGTATCTGGGTTTTATCTATCTAATATAATTGAAACTTTATAGCCTTGAGTGGAGCCAAGCCTCTCTTCGCTCCGTGGCCACAGCAGTTTTTGTTGGGATTTATTTATCTTCTAATTGAAACTTCGTAGCCTTAAGTGGAGGCCAAGGCATGCCATGGCAGGCAGAAAGCTTGGCTTTCTCTGTCGCCGGGGGCAACTCAAGCCTCCTGCTCTCTCTCTGGCCACAGTCATCTTGGTTGGGTTAATTTGCATTCTTGCTCCTGATTGGCTGGTGGGTGTGGCTTGTGGGTATAGCAGAGGTACAGTCAATTTGCATATTGCTCTTTTATTAGATAGGCTAGTATTCCATGATGTATACATACTATAGCTGTTTTATCCACTCATTTGCTCATGGGTACTTGGGCTATTTCCCAAGTCATAGCTATTATAAATTGTGTTGCTGTGAACATAGGGGGCCCTACATTCTTTCTGAATGGTGTTTTGTGCTTGTTAGGATATATTGCTAGAAGTCGGAACACTGAGTCAAATAGCAGTTCCAAATTTTTTTTTTGAGGAAGCTCCATACTGTTTTCTACAGTATTTACACCAGTCTACATTACCATCAGCAGTGTACTAGGGTTCTCTTTTCTCCACATCCTTGCCAGCACTTGTTTTTTGTTGGTTTGTTGATGATAGCCATTTGTTGACAGGTATGAGGCGATACCTCGTAATTTTAATTTGCATCTATGGATGATTAGTGACTTTGAGCATTTTTTCATATGTCTCTTGGACTTCTGTATGTCCACTTTGGAGAAGTGGATTATAGCCCTCATTAAGTCCCTTATAATTCTCATTGTTTATAGTTCTCACTGAATTGTTTGAGCACCCTTGTTACCATTACTTTGAATTCTTAATCTGAAAATTACTACTTCCATTCTTTTCATTCCTTTTCTGTTGATTTCTCCTTTTCTTTTATTTGAGTGTTGTTTCTTTGTCTCCCCATTTTTGCTGTCCCTTTGTATTTGTTTCTATGTGTTAGTTCAAACTGTTATACCTCCCAGACTTTTTGGGATGGTCTTACGTAGTAGGTGTTTTGTGGGACCCAGTAGTGTGGTCTCTTAGCTCTCCTAAGCTGGGTGCTCTAGGAAAGAACTTTGCTTGAATTAATTAGGTTCTCCTGTTGTAGTTCAGTCTTGAATGTTATTGTCCCATTCATAGATGGAATCTCCTCTCAGGCTGGCTTATTATGTAGCTCACCTCTGTCATGCGAGCTGTTGTGGAGGTGCTGACAGAAGAGAACAAAATGTGAAACAAAAGAAACAAAACAAAAACATATACAAGACCTCAACAGTAATAATAAAAGCTTGGCTTCCTACTGGTCTCCCGGTTTTTTCTGTCTTTTATTATGTCTCATCAGCTGGACCTCAGTGTTACTGAGAGAAGAGAGAATTAGGAGAAAGGAGTGCAAGAATGATAGTAGGGAAAAAATGAGGAGAAATGCAACAGTAAACACACACACAAAGAAAAACAATGAAAGGAGAGGAGAAAAAGGAATATGTAGGTGCAGAGCTGAAATAGAGAAAATTAAAAATAAAGAATTAGGGCAATTAGGGAAGGAAAACATTTCTATATATAAAAGCCTAATATTCAGGTTGTACCTGCAGGAGTTCAACCGGAAGAAAATCGCTCATTATAATGTGGGCTGACCACAAGGGGGTGGCGCAAAATGAAAGAAGACCCCAGCTGGTAATGGGAAGGCCTGGATCAGCCCTGATCGCTGGCTAGGCCTAGGGACCCTATCCATGCACAAATTCTGTGCACCAGGCCTCTAGTTTTAAAATAAAGGAGAAAGAAAATGAAAGAAAAAATTATGAAAAGGAAAATATAGGTGAAAGCAGATAGAAAAGGAAAAGAGAGAAAGAAAACAAAAAAAGATTGAGTAGGAAAAGGGAAGAGGAGCCCTGCTGGCATGGCTCAGTAGTTGAGCAAACATCTATGAACCAGGTCAGGTTGGATTTCTACTTAGGACAAATGCATGGGTTGTGGGCTCAGTCCCCAGTGTGAGGTGAAAAAGAGGCAGCCAACCAATGATTCTCTCTCATTGATGTTTCTCTCTTCCTCTACCTTCCTCTTTAAAAATATATTTTAAAAAAGGGAAGAAGAAAATTTGATATATAAGCAAAACAATAGAGACTAGAATAATAACAAATAAAATTAGATATATAAAGAAGATAAATTTAAAAAGGGGAAAAAGAAAGGAAAGAAAAATTCTAAAAAGTAAAAAGAAAGAAAAAAAAGAAAGGAAAAAAATGAAATGGTGTTCACTTAAGCAGAGTTCAGTGCCCCATGGGAATTCCTTTTGGATCCTGCTCTTCTGATGACTGGCTAACTGTTCTGTCTGCCAATTCTGGGATTCTCGTGAGGTACTTAGGTGCTGACCTCTGTCAGAAACTGTATTCCTTTGGCTTTCAGCAATGTGCTTGCCAGCTCCAAGGGATCCACAGTTTGTGTCTGTCTCCACAGGACTTGGCTGCAAGTAGAAAGGGCCAGTCTGCCCTCTAATGCAGGTTTGTTCATAGCATGGGGTCCAGGGATGAGTCAGCAAACATTCCTTGGTTCCCTGGGCTCTTCCTCTTCCCGCCTTTGCCTGTTAGCTAGCTGTCAAATATTACTCTGCCCTTGGCTGGACAGAGATTCTTATATGCAATCCTGTGGATCAGCTGGAAACCTGGAGTTTCTATCAGCTCTCCCATGCACGGAAAGTAAGTACCAGTCATGCTCCCTGGATGCTCCCTGAGACTGTTCAAACTGGCAGGCTTGGCCTCTGTTTTTGTTTCCTCTGGAAAGTCAAAATGTAGGGTGTGGCAGGCAGAGCTCCAGAGGATAGGGCAGGCTGTATCACCAGAGGTGAGGTGGTTGTTATTTTCACTTGTCCTGTGGCTACTGGGAGAGGCTAGCTTCTCTCAGTGAAAAGTTTGGATGCTTATGAGCGACCAAATACAGGATTCTTGGCTGCTGCTTTTCCATGTCTCCCTGCAATGCTTCCCACTCCAGCATCTCCTTAGGCACCTCAAGTCTGTGCCTCCCTCTGCACTGAAGCCTCGGGTGAGTAGCTGCAAATGAATAAAACAAAAACAAAACTGGGGCTTTCTCTCCTACCAGCTCCAGACTCAGCCAGCTCCTGCAACCCTACTTCCTTTCAAAGCCGATGTTACCTGGGCTGCTGTTCCCGGGTCTGGTGCTCTGGACTATGGAACCTTGGGTTCCAGCCTTGATCTTCTGAGGCAGTGTTGGCAAACTCATTAGTCAACAGAGCCAAATATCAACAGTACAACAATTGAAATTTCGTGAGAGCCAAATTTCTTAAATTATATAGGTAGGTACATTGTTATTAACTTAATTAGGGTACTCCTAAAATGGCCTTTGCTAAAAACTCAAGGGGCCAAAGAGCCGCAGGTGGCTCGGGAGCCGTAGTTTGCCGACCACTGTTCTGAGGGAAAAGACTTTCCTGTAGCTTCAGAGCTTGCTCCTCACTCTCGGCCTGCTGCCCTTGGAAGCTGGGTCAGCTCCTGTAGCTGCCTCGCTCTTCCTACTGGTCTCCCGGTTTTTTCTGTCTTTTATTATGTCTCATCAGCTGGACCTCAGATGTAATTCCAGGTGTATGTTTCCCACTTCAGTTTTATATCCAGTCTATCCCTGGGAGGAGGTGCAAGAAAGGTCTGCCTATTCCTCCATTCATTTTTTATTAGTAGATTTGCTGTAGCATTGGCTTTGAAGCCAAAGAGACTGGGTTTATTGTCCATCTGCTACTTCTTAGCTTTTGTATAATAGACAAGTTACATAACCTTACTATTAGGCACTTGTTTCACCATCTCTAAAATGGGGATAAAATATTAACATCAAGAACTATTATAAGGGATTCTTTCAAAACTGAGGTGTAGTATAAATAAATGCTTTGCATTGCCTGGCACATTTTAGCCACTCATTGATTTAGTTATTTCTTTTAGCCCTGGGCTTTGAAATGCGACTATAAATTTGAGTATGATAGAGGAACATGATAGGTAATGGGAAATTAATTGATTAAATGTCACTTTCTTTCATTTCAGAGCCTATTTAAAGTAATTATAGAATTTTTTTATGAGAAATATTATCAAAATGAAACATTGTTAGAGAGAAAATGGCTGGTTAGATTTCCCTTGTAGCCAGGTTATTGTGTTACAGAGTTATATGTTTAAAATAGAATTTAAAAGTAGCTAAATGTCTTGTGATCATTTTATAATTAAGGAATCTGAGAACCAGAGTAGTTACATATTAATACGTTTTAGAGCTGATACTCAACTTCCATTGTTCAAAATGGATGCTCTTTCCTCTATGGTAACTTGAATGAGATAACAGCTGCACAGAGGATGACACAGTAGAAAATGATGAAAACTTGGAAGAGAGAAGTGGTTTAAAATTACTCAAACTACAGGAGAAACCAAGATGGCAGCATAGGATAGGCACCCAAATGCAGCCTACCACAACAAATTTGAATTTAGAACTGAAAAGCAGGGGAAACATCACCCTGAAGCACTGGACGGATGGCTGAGAGGAGGCTCTACCATCTGGGAAGGAGAAAGAAGGCACGCTGAACCTCAGGAACTGTGAAGGTGCAGAGAACTGTGCGCGCAAAAGGCGGCCGCCCGACTTTGCTGCCCGCTTCCTTGCGGAGCGCAGAGAGGGCGAGCCAAATTTACTACCGGCTTACTCCCTGCCTGCAGAGAGGGCGGACAGCTAATGCGCGGCTGGCTTTCTTTTTCGGGAGGAAAACAGAACCACCCTATTGCACTGATAGACGGCCCCAGACAGGGAGAGGTCAGACTGTCAGGCAGTGGGCAGAGATATCTTGGAGGTGTGTGAAGCCAGCGGCCATTACTACAGGTCTCAGAAACCAGACCCTGGTAGGGAGGGCCTGAATAAAGCTTGTCTGCACCACCCGAAACTCCGCCCCATCCAAGCAGAGCACAGAAGCCCTTCCAATGGCTAGCCTCCTCGTTCGCTGCCAATAGGACTCTCCTAGGGAGGGGCAGATAGGAATCTAAAGCTTGTCTGCAACCAATTGTGCAGGATTCAACAAAGCTTGTCTGTGCCACCCCGAGACTCCGCCCCATTCAAGCGGAATACAGAAACCCTCCTAGCTGAGACACTTCTGATCCTCATAGCCAATTGGCTGGGAGATCAACGCTTCCCAGTGATACCAACAACAAGCAAGGCTTAACAACAAGACTGCACACACAGCCCGCAAAAGGCTACACCAAGACTGTCCACTTCAGGAAACTGGGAGGCTGACTCACTGAACCATATAGGACACCTTAGCACACAAAGCCACCCTACCAACTCAGGGAAGCTGTGAAAATGCCAAGACAAGGAAATAGATCACAAACAAAAGAAATGGAGGAAAAGAAGAAACTGCATATAGAGTTCAAAACCATGCTTATAAGGTTTTTCAAGAATTTCCTAGAAAAGGTCAATAAGACCTATGAGGAGATGAAAAGGGATCAACAAGCACTAATAAGGGATCAATGAGAAATAAAAGGGATCAACAAGAAATAAAGAATACATTGTCTGAAATAAAAAATATTATACAGAGTCCTAAAAACAGAATGAAAGATCTCAAGAATCAAGTCAAAGATTTGGAACATAAAGACCCTGAAGACACTCCTCCGCAGAAGCAAGAAGGCAAGAGAATCCAGAAAGTTGAAGATAATGTAAGAAACCTCTGGGACAATTTCAAGCGAACCAACATCAGAATTTTGGGGGTCCCAGAAGATGAGAGAGAGCAAGATACCAAAAACATACTGAAAGAAATGGTGACAGAAAACTTCCCCCAGCTGGTGAAAGAATTAGACCAACAAGGCCAGGAAGCGCACAGAACCCTAAACAAAAGGAATCCAAAGAAGACCATACCAAGACAGATCATAATTAAAATTCCAAGAGCAAAAGACAAAGAGAATATTAAAAGCAGCAAAAGAAAAGCAGGTAGTTATCTATAAAGGGGCACCCATACGATTGTCAGCTGATTTCTCAACAGAAACCATGCAGGCCAGACGGTAATGGCAAAAAATATTCAAGGTGATGAATAGTAAGAACCTACAGCCAAAAATAATCTACCCAGCAAAGCTATCACTCACAATCGAAGGCCAGATAAAGAGCTTCACTTATTGAAAAAAAAAAAAAGAAAAAAAAAAAAAAAAAAAAAAAAAAAAAAAAAGCTAGAGTTCATCACCGCCAAACCAGAAGTATATGAATTGCTGAAGGGGGTTCTTTCGGAAGAGAAAGTAAATAAAGGTAAAAACTATGAACAACAAACATGCAACTATCAACAAATGAATCTAAAAACCAAGGGAATTAAAAAAAAATCAGATGAACAATATTAACTGTTGAATATAATAGAATCAGAGATATGGAAGGGGGGTGAACTGACGATTCTCGGGAAAAGGGGAGAGGGCAGTGTGGGAAGAGACTGAACAAAAACTGTGCACCTATGGATGAGGACAATGGGGGTTGGGGAAAGGGCAGAGGGTGGGGTGGGAACCTGGTGGAGGGGAGCAATGGGGGGGAAATGAGGAACATTTGTAATAATATGAACAATAAAGATTTATTTAAAAATAAATAAATATATTTCACATACACACACACACAAAAAAAAAAATTACTCAAACTACAGTGTTAGAGGTATAGAAAAACTGATAACTGTTGATTGGTTGTTCATTTGTAATTGTAATCTTCACCTACCTTGTTTTTCTGCTCCATTCTTCCCACTTTGAATTAATCCTCCCTTGGAAATTTTGAAAATACTGCATGGCAAAGTAAAGCTATTCATCCCTCAGACCAACTAGACCTTTTAGGTTCCTGATATGCATGTTGTCTCTAATTTGATGTAAACTTCTTTGTCAGAAAATACATTCCTTATTGTGCTAACTCTTTCTGTTTACAAGGTACATTTTACTTTCTCGTGTGCTTTTTACTCTTTTATTTTTTACATTTATACATAATTATTTATAGAAAATATTCACAGATATATTTATAGAAAATGTTATTTTAAACTGTCTGATATGTTCATGCTCAGCATTTTGCCTCAAATGTCAAGTTTCTTTTCTAAGGCATTATGGGAACTAAGCTGTCCATACTGATTCTGGCCTTTTCAAGATACAAAGATTCATAGGTCTTTTTAGAGTTCAAAATATTATACAAATGATACAGATATCAAATGATCTAGAAAAGTTTACAGTGTGTTCCTAGGAGTTCATGGTTCAGAATTCTCTCAGAAGACAGCATGGAGATTCTGGATAAAATGTCATTTGGAATTTGCCTCTCCAAGAGGACAGGGAGTTTGAGAATTGCTGATATAATCCAGCCCCTCATTTTACAAATTAATAAGGAAATTATGTACTAAGGGTTTCAACCAGTGTGCCTCAACATTTTTAAAGCATGCAATTCCTGACTATTTACTTCGGGGCACTGACCTCTTTTCCCTTAGATTATCAAATGGAATAATGTGAACAGCCAACTGAACCAAAGCTATCTTGTGTGAATGAATCAAAATTACACTTATTTCTTATTTCAGATTGGCAAAAAAATATATATGTATGTATTTTTTTGGTGTGCCACAGAATTTTTGTAATTAGTTTACGTGTTCCATATGACATGAAAAAGGTTGGACTAACGTATAATCTAGGATTATTAATGAAGTGTACTGACTATTATTTTCTGTTCTTATCAGGTTACCTTATTTATGTTTTTTAAAAATATATTTTATTGATTTTTTTACAGAGAGGAAGGGAGAGGGATAAAGAGCTAGAAACATCGATGACAGAAACACCGACCAGCTGCCTCCTGCACACTCCCTACTGGGGATGTGCCCACAACCAATGTATATGCCCTTGACCCAAATTGAACCTGGGACATTCCAGGCCTCAGACCGATGCTCTTTCCACTGAGCCAAACCGGTTTCAGCTATTTATGTTTTCTTATAAAATTTGGTCTTTATTAAATTATAGCTATATAATTTCTCACTTTTCCTGAATTCCCCAAGCTCTCCTGTATAAAGTTTAATTCTTCCTTGAAAGTTTGAAATAAAAGATAAGAGGGTACACTAAACTCATATGTCTAATCTTTTCCCTTTCACATTTTATTTTGATTAACCTTACTACTGTAAGAGAATGATCTTTATTATTGTTAGAAACAGGATGTGCCCAGTCCTTAGAACTGAAACTTAGAAAATTTTATCAGTAATCAGTGCTGTTAAAAGCAGAATAATAGAGTATGTTCACTAGTGAAAAGAAAAAGGAGGAAGAGTTGACAGCGAGAGAGTGAAAATAAATGTTTAAACTATTTAAATAAATAGTAGAAGAATATAAAAACATGAGCAAAGAATGAGTAATGAGCCAAGAAGACAAGGCAGAATTCTTTAAAAAATAAATAAATCAAATATGATTCTAGATGTCAGAGATATGCTTCAGAATAATTGAAGGAAAGGTGGTGATTAAACATGGTTTACCATCTACATTAGTAAAAGAGTAAGATGCAGATTAACCATACCTTTGCAAAGCTCACCAACCAATCAGAAGTGAGTATGCAAGTTAACCCAACAAAGATGGCTGAGTGGGTGGGGGCAGGCCGGGCCATTTGTGTTGTCGCCATGGCTTCTACACAGGCCTTCCGCACTATCCCCAGCCACTCTGGGCAGTGTGGGAAGGTAGAAAGGCGGCTCCTGCTGGAGTGAAGATGGTGCTGGCAGCCAGGGGATGGAAGGCCCTTTCTTGCGTCAATCTTTGTGCATCGGGCCTCTAGTTAATTGATAAATTGTTAAAACTGGGTGGGAAGGAGAACTAAGAACGTATTAAAATAGGAAACACAACATATGAAATTGAAAAACAAATGGGTTAAATAACAAAAGGAAGGTAGTGGTGTGGAAAATATAGCTAATGAAATTACAACACAGACAAAGACGAAAAATATGAAAAAGAGGCTAAGAGACATAAAGGATAGAATGAGAATGATTACTACATTAAGTAGTATTAAAAATGAGGGAATAATGGAGAGAATGGGGCAGTGGCCATGCCCAAAGCAGTAATGGCCTAGATTTTTTCAGAATTGATGACAAACAGGAACCCTCAGATTTGAGAACACAAGTACATAGAAGGATACATAAAAAGTTATCTACATCTAGGCTGGCCAGTGTGGTTCAGTGTCTGAGGGTTGACTCATGAACCAAGAAGTCACCAGTTTGATTCCTAGTCAAGGCACATGCCCGGGTTGTGGGCTTGATCCCCAGTAGGAGTGTGCAGGAGAAAGCCAATCGATGTTTCTTTCTCATCAGTGTTTCTATCTCTTGATCTCTCTCCCTTCCTCTCTCTCTCGAATTAATAAAAGCATATTTAAAAAACAAAAACAGAGAACAGGAAGTGTTTGCTTGGGATTGGGAAGTAGATTTTAGTAAAAAGGTACAATTTACAGCTATAAAATAATAAGTTCTGAACATTTAATGTATAATATGGTGACTATACTTGATAACACTATTGTATAAATACAGTTTGCTAAGAGAATAGAACTTAAATATTCTCACCAAATATATATTTTTCTATAATCTCCCTTAATACATGTACTTACATATTCATGTAATATATATAAAATATTTAAGGTGTACATGGTAATTAAATAGATGAGAGGAATCCTTTTAACCTGTATACATATATCAAATAATTTCAGTATGCCCTTTAAATATTTTTATTGTTATATATAACCTTTACTTATGGAATATATCTGCCAGTTGTATACAATATAATTTCTCAAAGCTTGGAATCAGATTGGACACTGCAGCCTTATCTCCTGTTCCACATTGATTTTTCATGTGGTAAGCAAAGATACTATGTCATCAAAAGGAATGTGGTACGTTCTGATGTTGACTATTTCTTACGATGTCCTTCAGATGTCACTGTGTTTCTTTTGAAAAGTCAAAATATCTCTGTTGCCCCAGAGTTCCTCAGGAAGAGTTTGGGAACCCTTGCCGCCTTTGTACTTCAGTTCTTTTTATGCTAAATATGTACTGTTTTCTTTTTTTTTAATTGCAACATATGTTTTAAGGTGTTGCTGTCTTTCTTCACACTTATGACTGATTCAATGTCTCTTTATTTACTTTTTGACCTTGCAGAGGCTTTAGATAAATCATACAAATTGTATAGGTCTACCAAGTTTTCTCTTTTGTCTTCTGTTCTCTTTTGTCCTGAGTTCAAATTCATTAAAAGACAAAATGAAACACTAAGTTGGGACAGTTTGCTAGTCCTTAGCTCAAATCACACTACTCAGCTATTTTGATCATTTCACTCCATCTTGCACTTTGTTACTCTTAGAATTTGACATTACCTACAAACATGCCTTTGCTTTATAAAACTGACCTGCTTCTGGAAAATTGCTAGCAAATGAGCAATCACACTTGCAGTTTAAATTCAATAAATATTAGTAGCATCTATCTACACTAATTGACCATACCTTTACGACACTCACCAGTCAATCAGGAGTGATTATGCAAATTAACCCAACAAAGATGGTAGGTTAATATGCATACACAGGCACGAGGGAGCAGGGCGCACCACCCCAGACACTCCGGGCCTCTGGGCAGCATGGGAAGGCAGAAAGGTGGCTCTGGCTGGAGCGAAGACGGCGCCTACAGCCAGGGGAAGAAAGTTACATTCTTGCACAAATCTTTGTGCATCAGGCCTCTAGTTTATATAGAAGCTACTTTGCTTTGATATTATATCCCTGCTTTCCCTATCCAAATCACATAGGGATGTGATTGGATATTAGGGATTAATGTAGGATTGAGGTTCCATGAAACAGTGTTAGGATTTTAAAAAATATATATATTTTATTGATTTTTTACAGAGAGGAAGAGAGAGGAACAGAGAGAAACATCGATGAGAGAGAATCATCGATCGGCTGCCTCCTGCACATCCCTTACCAAGGATGTGGCCGCAACCAAAAATCTTTTCCAGCCCTCCCCCCTTCCCTCTGAGATTCGTCTGTCTGTTCTATGTTTCCATGCCTGTGCATTGAGCATCTGCCCCCTGGTGGTCAGTGTGCATCATAGCAAACGGTGGAACAGTATGCCAGTTGGTTAGGCGCATATATATATATATATATATATATATATATATGACTACAGACTATTCTCTAATATGGATGTGTTATAATATATTTGCCCCTGTTTTGGGAACATTCAGCTTATTGCCAATTTTTTTTATTTTTTATGTTGTGATAATTGAACATCTTTTTTATATAACTTAAGTCTCAATTTCCCTTTTTCTCCTTACCTACAAGAGGCCCCTGCTATTATTGGTCCTATTATTCAATGGTATTCTTTGAAGGTTAAGGGACCTAATTTTCTTTCTTTCTTTCTTTTTTTAAATATATTTTGTTGATTTTTTTACAGAGAGGAAGAGAGACGGATAGAGAGTTAGAAACATTGATGAGGGAGAATCATCGATTGGCTGCCTCCTGCACATCCCCTACCGGGGATGTGCCCGCAACCAAGGTACATGCTCTTGACCGGAATTGAACCTGGGACCTTTCAGTTCGCAGACCGATGCTCTATCTACTGAGCCAAACCAGTTTCAGCGGGATCTAATATTCTTAAATGCTTGGCACAGTGTGTGACACATTGTAAGTGCAGAATAAATAATCTCCACAACCTTTCTCTGATTCAGCATTGATACAGGAAATATGATTTGAAATGGTTCTTTGAGGCAAGCACTGAGGTCTTTTTACAATAGCACAGCAAGGGATGCCAAATGGAGGAGGAAAATCCGAAAGATTGAAGCTGTAAGATTGGAAAGCGTTTCTGTAGTCATTCATTTATATTAGTTGTTCCCAGTAGTATATTCTTTATATAAAAAGAATATCTTAGCTGGAGACTGTCAGAATATAAATTTCTTCCTTTGAATGAAACTGTATACGTTTATTAAAATAATATTGGAAGAGAGAAACATTGAAAAGCACTCTTTAAAATAGTGCAATCATATGTGTGTTATTTTTGTTTATTGTATCAATTTTATATTTTTTCTGATATTTTACTCAAGTGTGTGTCTAATGATGTCTTCTCTGTTTTCTTTTTCTTTTTTTTAATTATCCTAGTCACGTGAACTGGAAATTTCAGTTTATTGGCGTGATTGGCGATCTCTGTGTGCTGTAAAATTTCTGAGGTTAGAAGATTTTTTAGACAACCAGCGGCATGGCATGTGTCTCTATTTGGAACCACAGGGTACTTTGTTTGCAGAGGTAATAAATGTATTTTATTAAATGTGCATAACTGCGATTGAAATTATATATGTAGACAGCATGATGTAAAAGTGGAAAGAATATTAGGCTGAACAACAGACAGCTTGAAATCTTGGCTCAGCTTTGCCACTGAAAAGGTATATTATTTTTAAGACAAATAATTTATCCTCTAATTTGTTTACTCAGAGGGGTTTGGACTACGTTATATCTAAGGTTCTCTTAAGTTTTCAAAACTTAGTAGTGTAGTGAATTTCATGACCATAAATCCAGTGCTATATTCATATTAACTTAAATTTTCTTCACTGTAGGTTACCTTTTTTAACCCAGTTATTGAAAGAAGACCAAAACTCCAACGACAAAAGAAAATTTTTTCAAAACAGCAAGGTAATTATTATGAAATCAAATACCAAGTGTTTTGGTGTTTCCTGAAGTAAAGAAAATCTGCAACTTTTTTTCTTTTTAAAAATCTTTATTGTTGAGAGTATTATAAGCGTGTGTGTGCGCACGCGCGCGCGCACACACACACACCCATTTACCCCTTCTAGTTCGTCCTGCTCTCCACCTCAGGCCATCACTACCCTATTGTTTGTGTCAGTGGGGTATATACATATTCATACAAGTTCTTTGGTTGATCACTTCCTATCCACTCACTCACCCACACCTACCTTCCCTCTGAGATTCCAGTCTATTTCATGCTTCTGTGTCTCTGAGCCCATTTTGTTCATCAGTTTATTTTGTTCAGTAGATTCCACATATGAGTGAGGTCATGTAATACTTGTCTTTTTCTGACTGGCTTATTTCACTTAGCATAATACTCCCCAGGTCCCTCCATGCTGTCTCAAAGGGTAAGAGATCCTTCTTTTTTACTGATGCATAATATTCCATGGTATAAATGTACCACAGCTTTTTTTTTTATCAATTCCTGGGCACTTGGACTGTTTCCAGATCTTAGCTGTTGTAAATTGTGCTGCTATGAACATAGGAGTGCATACATTTTTTTCTGATTGGTGTTTCGGGTTTCTTAGGATATATTGCTAGAAATAAGAATATTACGTCAAATGGCAGTTCCCATTTTTTGAGGAAACTCTATACTGTTTCCATAATAGCTGCACCAGTCTGCATTCCTACCAATAGTATACTAGGGTCCCCTTTTCTCCACATCTTTGTCAGTATTTGTCATTTGTTGATTTATTGATGGTAGCCATTCTGATAGGTGTAATATCTCATTGTCATTTTAATTTACATCTCTCTGATGATCAGTGACTTTGAGCATTTTTTTTATTTCTCGTGGCCTTCTGTATGTCCACTTTGGAGAAGTTTCTAGGTCCTTTGCCCATTTTTAAATTGGAATATTTATCTTCCTTTTGTTAAGTTGTATGAGCTCCTTATATATTTTGGATATTAACTCTTTATCAGATGTATCATTGCCAGACATGTTCTCCCTTACAGTGGGCTCCCTTTTCATTTTGTTGGACTACATCAAAATAAGAAGTTTTGCTGTGAAACTTTATTTTGATGTAGTCCCATTTGTTTATTTTCTCTTTAGCTTCCTTTGCCCTAGTAGATGTATCGGTAAACATATTGCTATAAGAGATGTCTGAGATTTTGCTGCCTATGGTTTCTTCTCTTTTTATGATTTCACAACTTACATTTAAGTCTTTTATCCATTTTGAGTTTATTCTTTTGTATGGTGTAAGTTGGTGGCCTAGTTTCATTTTTTTGCCTGTATCTGTACAGTTTTCCCAGCACCATTTATTGAAGAGACTCTCTTGACTCCATTGTATGTGCTTGCCTCCCTTGTTCTTGCCTCCCTATGCTTAATATTTAATTAATTAAATATTAATTAAGCATAGTGGTTCGAGTCGATTTCTGTTCTGTTCTATTGATCTATATGCCTGTTCCTGTGCTAGTAATAGGCTGTTTTGATTATGGTAGTTTTGTAGTATAACTTGATATCTGGTATTATAATTCCTCCAACTTAGTTCTTCTTTCTCAAGATTGTTGCAGCTATTTGGGGTCTTTTTTTGTTCCATATAAGTTTTAAAGAGTTTTTTTCTAGATCTGTGAAATATGCTGGTAGTATTATATTTTAATAGGGATTGTATTGAATCTATAGATTGCTTTGGGTAGTATGAACATTTTAATGATGTTAATTCCACCATGAACATGATATATTCTTCCACTTGTTTATAATTTTCCCTTTCTCTTTCTTCAACATCTTATAGTTTTTGCAATACAGATCTTTTACCTCCTTGGTTAAGTTTATTCCTAATTATCTTAATTTGTTTTGTTGCACTAGTAAATGGGATTGTTTGTTTAGTTTCCCTTTTGGAGAATTCATTAGTGGTGTATAAAAAATGCCGTCAATATCTGGGTGTTAATTTTGTATCCTGCTACATTGCCAAATTCATTTATTTAAATCTAGTAATTTTTTGATGGAATCTTTAGGGTTTTCTGTGTGCAATATCATGACATCTGCGAATAATGAGTTTTATTTTCTCATTATTTCTTCTTGACTGATCGCTGTGGCTATGACTTCCTGTGTGTTCTTTATTAATGCTGTCATTCTTTATGTCTGACTGGTCTTTTTTCATAGTTACTATATCTGTACTCATGCTGTTGAGTATCTTTGCAGTCATTATTGTGAACTCTATATCTGATAAATTTGTTATCTTTATTTCATTTAGCACTTCTTCTGAAGAATTCTCTTGTTCTCTCATTTAGGGCTTATTATTTTGTCTCCTCATTTTGGCTGCCTGTTTTTTGGTTTGTGTCTGTGCATTAGGTAGATCTGTTATGACTCCCAATCACTAGTGCAAGAAAATGTCAGACACTGTTTGTCACTGGCCCTGAGTACCTGTTTGGAGGAGCTATCCACAATCCACAGGTTGTGGCTTCTTCTGGTGGGGCTCAGTTCCTTTGGAAAGGACCAAAATTTGCACCAAGGTCTGCTTTTCCTTGCTCCAGGCCTGGATTAGACCAGGCAAAGATTCAAAGCCTCCAGAGAAGGGCCTCTGCCTGCATCTGATTGGTATTCAGTTTGATTAGCCTTAGGCTATCCATCTCAGAAAGGGGTGAGAAGTTTTCCAAGTGGGGGGGGGGCAAAGACTCAAAACCTCCAGAGACTTGCCTCTGTCTGCAGGTTGATTGTTATTTTCAGTCTCTTATTGAGCCTCAGAAATTCCACAGGGTGGGGCAAGAGTTTTTCAATTACTTTCCTCTCACCTACCCCACAGCAAAAGCTACCTTAATGGTAAAGATGTACAGGAGAAAGATGCCCTCTGCAGTATGAGGGAATGTCTCAGCACAAGAATCAGGTGTCTGCCTTCTGAGCTCTAACCTCATAGTCCCCAACCCTGGCTTCTGCTCACATGGCTCCAATTTACTGTACTCTCCCTCTGCCAGAGGCCAAGGTGTGTGGCTGCACATGAAATTTTGTGCATTGGCCCTTTAAGAGAGTGCCTGCATTTCCAGCCATTTCTCCCTGGTAGACAGCAACCCTGCTGCTTTTGACAGTCAGATGTTATGTGGGCACCTTTCTCAGTTCTGGGCTGGGGAGAGGGGGGGCAAACTTGGGGTTTAGACCCCAGAGTTCTCAGTGGCAACCCCCCACAGCTGAGATATCCCTCCAAAAATTCAGCTGCTGTCTGTGGGAACCTAGCCAGCGCTTTTGTGTCTCCTCAATACCCATCAATCTCTATACGGTCTCCACTATCCATCCTTGGTTATCAGGGTTCTCTCCAGCCAGTCTTCAGTAATTATTCAGGATGATTTATCTATATTTTAATTATAATTCCAGTTTGGTCATAGGAGTGTGTCCATGTAGTTTCCACTTATTCCACACCATTGTGGGATCTCTCCATACTATTTTAAAAGTGATATCCATCTTTGTGTTTTGTTTTATTTTTATCTGTGTATTCATTTATTTTTATTAAGGAATTTTTCAAACATACTCATAAGTAGAGAGACTAGTGTACCATCATTCAACTTCAACCACAGTCAACTCATGACCAATTTTTTTATTTATTGCTCACTCATTACTTCTTCAGATTAATTGAAGCAAATCCAGACATTATATTGATTTACCAGGTTTACCAATTAATAATGCAGGTTTTTTTCAATAGACTGAGTTACACACATGTTGATATTTACGCGATTTGATATGTATGCTATTCTGTTATATTGACAGCAAGCTTCAAAACTTCATATGTCAAATTTTCTGAAAGTGTTAACATCATAGATATTTTTATACTTAAAAAATGTCAAATTTCGAGCCAAAAAAAAAAAACAAAACAAAACATTTGCGGAAAGTTTTAATTCATTACTTTATTTTGAAGAAAAGTGCTGCTGAAAGTTATTGTATACTTTGGGAAGCTTATGGTGAGCATGCTCCATCTCAAGATACTTGTGAACGCTGGCTTAAATGCTTTATAAGTGATGATTTTTATGTGAAAGACAAAAAACATCCTCAAGGTCAACCGAAAAAGTTTGAATACCAACAAACTCAAAAAGAACTTGCAGAAAAATTAAATATTACTCAGCAAACAGTTTCCAATTGTTTACAAGCAATGGGAAAGATTGTAAAGGAAGGAAAATGGGTGTCACATCAACTGAATGAAAGACAAATGGAAAACTGAAAAGACATCAGTAAAATGTTGCTTAAAGGGCACAAAAGAAAGCCTTTTTTTGCATCAAATTGTGACACTGGCGATGAAAAGTAGATTTATTTTGAGAACCCCGAACACACAAAATCATGGGTTGATCCTGGTCAACCATCAACATTGACTGCAAGGCCTAATCGCTTTGGAAAGAAGACAGTGTTCTGTATTTGGTGGGATCAGGAAGGTGTGGTATATTCTGAGCTTCTAAAACCAAGTGAAACCGTTAATACTAATTGCTACTGACAATCAATTTGAACCACACTTTGATCATGAAACGACCAGAATGTGCCAGAAGACACACCAGAGTACTTTTGCATCATGATAATAAAGCATCAAACATTTCAAAACCAGTTAAAAACACATTAAAAGATCTTGCTTGGGAAGTATTAACCCACCTGCCATATTATCAAGATCTTGCTCCTTCCGATTACCACTTGTTCGGATCGATGGCACATGCACTTTCTTAGAAGCACTTTAAAACGTACGAAGAAGTGGAAAATTGGGTCTCTGAATGGTTTGCCTCAAAATAAGAAAAGTTCAATGGGCAGTATCCACAAATTTCCTGAAAGATTAATTTGAATAAAGCACTTTTGATGTTTCTCTTGAAATTACCATTTTTTTTATTACAAAATCCGCATTATTAACCGGTATCCTTAAATATAATATTATAGTTAGTATCTCCAAAAGGTAAGAATTTTTATTAAACCATAACCACATGACATTACCAGACTTTAAAAATAAAGTATCTAGCCAAAACCTGTTTGGCTCAGTGGATAAAGCGTCAGCCTGCGAACTGAAAGGTCCCGGGTTTGATTCCGGTCAAGGGCATGTACATGGGTTGCAGGCACATCCCCAGTAGGAGGTGTGCAGGAGACAGCTGATCTATGATTCTCTCTCATTGATGTTTCTAACTCTATATCCCTCTCCTTTCCTCTCTGCAAAAAATCAATAAAACGTATTTAAAAAATAAAATAAAGTAGCTACCTATTTATCTCTAATAGGTAGGTACTATTTTGCACTAATCTTTATAACAAATAGTTAACTATTTTTTAAGTGGCATATTTTATTTGTCCTTAAATTATAAACCAATGAATATGAATTTTTAAATTCGTATTTTGGTAATATATTTGGTAATATATTTGGTAATATATTTTAAAAATTACTTGTTCTGTTTTCTTTATTTACAATTCTACAGGTAAAACATTTCTTAGAGCTCCTCAAATGAATATTAATATTGCCACTTGGGGAAGGCTAGTGAGAAGAGCTATTCCTACAGTAAATCATTCTGGCACCTTTAGCCCTCAAACACCTGGGCCTGCTACAGTGCCAGTGGTTGATGTACGCATTCCAGAGCTAGCACCTCCAGCTAGGTATGTGTCTAAGATTGAAGCATTGCTTTTATTAAGTAAATTAAAAAATTGTGACATTTGTATCTATTGATTACAGTGGGCCTATTTAAATCTCATTTTCTTCCAAATAGCATTATGAAATTAGTCTTCTGAATTACTTTTAAAAATTGTTTGCTTGTATTTTAGATTATTTAAAATACATATTTTTAATAACTGTTTTTGGTGAATTAACTTTCTCTTTTATAAGTGATTCTACAGTAACTAAATTGGACTTTGATCTTGAACCTGAACCTCCTCCTGCCCCACCACGTGATTCTTCCCTTGGAGAAATGGATGAATCTGCTGAATTAAGAGATTTGGATGCACCAGAACAGGCAAGGCATTTTAAAACTTGTATTTTTACCATGTGAATTATCAGTAAAAGCATCATAGTGAATGAAGTATATATTTCATTTATTTAAAAATTGTACCTTGTCAGTGTTGCTCAGTTAGTTGGTGCATCAACCCATGCACCAAAGTGTGTCAGGTTCAATTCCCAGTTAGGGCACATACCTAGGTTGAATCCCTTTAGGAGGGCAGTAGATCGATGTTCTCTCTCACGTCATTATTTCTCTCTCTCCCTCTCTCTCCCTTATTTCTCTCTTTCTTTTTCTTCTTCTCTCTCCCTCCCTCACTTCTTCCTCCTCTCTCAATTCAATGAGCATATCCGCAGGTGAGGATTTTTTTTTTTAATTGTCTGTGTTTTTGTGTTCTTATGAGTGAAACATAAAAATCCCTAGATGTCCATGGGCCAGCTGAGATAAAATAGGCTGCTTCAGCTAAAAAGAGCATAAGGCCGAAACCGGTTTGGCTCAGCAGTAGAGCGTTGGTCTGCGGACTGAAAGGTCCCAGGTTCGATTCCGGTCAGGGGCATGTACGTTGGTTGCGGGCACATCCCCAGTAGGGGGTGTGCAAGAGGCAGCTGGTCGATGATTCTCTCTCATCGACGTTTCTAGCTCTCTAGCTCTCCCTTCCTCTCTGTAAAAAAATCAATAAAATATATTTAAAAAAATAAAAATAAAAAGAGCATAAGAACATGGTTGATAGTAAATGACATATTGCCTGAACACTGCCTCTTCTGGCTTGGTTAACATAATTTCTGAATATGCATTGAAGATGGCAATAATGTGTTAATTTTTCACATATTTTAGATAAATTCAATATACAATTAATAACCTTAAAATGAGTATTTAGTATCTGAATTTCACTTTTCTTAACCCATGTTGACTTCTGAGATTTTTATTTTATTTTAACTTTGTTCTTACCAACTAAGTTGTTTCTTAAATGTTTCTATAATTTAATGAGTAGTTAATATTTTACAGGACTCAGAAGCTGTTTTTGATATTGAAAATGAAAGAAATAATATACGTCCAAAATCTCAATCAGAATTTGAAGCTGACATTCCTCAATCAAGCCTAGAATATAGTGGAGTTCGAGAACTTGATGATAGAAGGTAAAGAATATATACACAACTTTGTTATTGCATGTTTGGTATCATACTTTTGCCTTATTTTTAACTGTCATTACTATTTTCAGATCTCAACAAATGTTGCAGTTTAATCTACAAGACTTCAGATGTTGTGCTGTCTTGGGCAGAGGACATTTTGGAAAGGTATTCTCTTAATATTTCTTTAATACCTACAAAAGTAATAACTCAAGTGGGAAATAATTATTTTAATCTCATTTCAGGTGCTTTTGGCTGAATATAAACACACAAATGAGATGTTTGCTATAAAGGCCTTAAAGAAAGGAGACATTGTAGCTCGAGACGAAGTAGACAGGTTAGCTTTTTAAAAATAAAATTATTTTTCTGAAGTTGTGACTTAATAACAGCAAAACTTTTTTGTGTGTGTAACAATACATGAAGAAACTAAATAAATTAATGTATCTATACTTGAAGTAAGGTGGGCATTAATTAAATATTGTTTCTCTTTCCAGCCAACTCCTTCTTTCCCTCCTTGGACAGTTTTCTGGTTAGGGAATATCAGAGAAAGATGATAACATTTTTAATCTACTTGTATTAGTTTTTTATGCTTGGAGATGTTAAAGTGTTTATATGAAATAGAAACTCATCTGTGGTTGAGTGAGACTATTTCCCATTTCGTTTTATAGAAATTTAAAATGTCATTTACAGATAATCTGCAGTATTGTTTATATAGTCTACTTTTTAAAATGCATCTGTATCGTTTTAAAAAAGAGGAAATGATATGTTTTACCACAGCATCTCACCTTTCTGGGTTTAATAACTGGAAATTGATAAGTGTATATCTCTGTATTATTAAAATTCAGGGTCTTTGGGAATAAAGTTGTAATTAGGCTAGAGAATATACTTTTTAAAACTATAATTAATAGGATGATTAAAAATGAAAAAAGTTAATTCCAAGTTGTATTTGAACATTTGACTTGATTTTCTTCTACTTTAAGTCAAGTTGATTTTCAGGGAGAGGAGTAGTAGTAATTTTTTTCTATTGATACTTAGTCAAAATTAATGTTCCAGAGTCAGAAATTTTAAATACTGTTTTTTCTAGCAGCTTGTAAAAATTTATATAGGAAAAACCTATGATTCTATAGACTTTACAGAGAAATTATAACACTCTCAAGGAGCTTCTTTTTTTTTTTTTTTTTTTTCTCAAGGAGCTTCTTGAAGCATGTTATAGCATTCTCCATGTAGCCTCTCTATTTTCCTGTCAGCCTTCCAAATTAAAATTTATGCAGCATATCTTTACTTCATATATTATATGATAAAATACTTGAATCCTGTAACTTATTAATTAAAAAGACTGTTCTAATTTCAATTTCCTTGGTCACAAACTTTTTATTATGCTTTAGGTTGCTAAATTCTTTGACCAATTCCTGATAAATTTTAACAGTTTACCCTAATTAAACTGTTTCTGTTAACTATAACACTAGCTATATGTGTGCTGCTCTGGTACTATCAGTGTCATATAATCTTTGTCATACTAATCATATATTTTAGTTTGTGTTAACATATTTCAGTTCATTATATACATCAAGCAGACCAAATTTTTAAAGCATATGTAGCAAAACAAAGACATATTTTATGGTTTTAAAGTTATAATTGTTTAGGACTTCACTTAATTTAGAGTTTGGTGATTTTTTAAAGAGCATTGTTTTCACCTAGAACCTAAGGGGAACAAAAATACCTATTTATTTTTAAATGTTTTCTCTTACAGCCTGATGTGTGAAAAAAGAATTTTTGAAACTGTGAATAGTGTAAGGCATCCATTTTTGGTGAACCTTTTTGCATGTTTCCAAACCAAAGAGCATGTTTGCTTTGTAATGGAATATGCTGCCGGTGGGGACCTAATGATGCACATTCATACTGATGTCTTTTCTGAACCAAGAGCTGTGTGAGTATGCTTCAGACATTTTTTGAATTTTTCATGACTAAATTTTTTCCGGGAAGGAAAAAAAAGCTCTCTGAATTCTTGCCCCCTACCCCCTTTCCCAAATAGAAAGTAAGACTTTAGAAATTCTTACCTTTTGCCACACACACACACAAAAATCTATTTTACTTTGTTGTCCATGTTGAAAATTTCATGGATTACCCTAAATCATACTTGATCATTTAAATATAAAATTTAGGTTCATTTTAATAAAATTTTTGCTGGGTTTGCTGTTTTCTTATAATTTAAAAAAAAACATATTTTATTGATTTTTTTACAGAGAGGAAAGGAGAGGGATAGAGAGTTAGAAACATAGATGGGAGAGAATCATCGATCATCTGCCTCTTGCACACTCCCTACTGGAGATGTGCCCACAACCAAGGTACATGCCCTTGTCCCCTTGTCCGGAATCAAACCTGGGACCTTTCAGTCTGCAGGCTGATGCTCTATCCACTGAGCCAAACTGGTTTCGGCTTTTTTTTTTTTAATAATTTTAAAAAGTTGATTTGTTGTGTTTTTTGTTTTTGTTGTTTTTTGAGAGAGAGAGGATAGGAGAGGGAGAGAGAGAGAGAAACGTTGATGTGAGATGCTCCTACCAGGGATCAAACCCACAATCCAGCCATGTGCCCTGACCAGGAAACAAACAGGCATAGGATGACACCCAAACAACTTAGCCACAGTGGCCAGGGCTAAAATTTTTGTTTTCTATTACATTTTATCCCTAGGGATTGCCATTATGACCGTGGCTTTAAATTCCAAATATACTCAAAGGACATTGTTAAGTGGAAACAGAAGGGGTAGAATAGTCTTTGTCATATAATTGTCAGAAATATTAATACTTGTATTTGTATTTTAAAGGGTAATTTTAAGTATTTGTATATGTTTACAATATCTCTGAAAGTATCTAAGAAAGTGGTATATATATATAGCTTCCAATGAAAGACATAGAAAGTAGACTAAATCAGAATCCTTTTTGTAATTCTTGAATATGACAAATTATGAAAGTTTTACTTATTCAAATGCATAAAAAATAAATAATACCATACATAAGATTGAATATGTACATATATGTATTCCCCCATCCCCCATGTTATCCCATTTATAGCTCTTAAATGGTGGAGCTTGGATTTGAACCTAGGAAAGTGCTCTTAATAACTACATTCTACATGCTAGTATTTACCAAATTTAGGTGTGTTTTTTTAAATCCTCACCCAAGGATAAATTTTTCATTCATTTTAAAGAGAGGGAAGGAGGAAGAGAGAGAAAGAGACATTGATTTGAGAGAGAAACATTGAATAGTTGCCTGCTATACATGCCTGCTGACCAGGGATCAATCCTGCAACTTTTCGGTCTATGGGATGGTGCTCCAACCAGCTGGTCACACCAGCCAGGACTCACTAAATTTATAGCATTCATTGGCCAGCATGACTTTTCCCTCTGTATGGCTAATATTATTTCTCATTTAACTTATCAAACTAAGTTACTGATTTTTCCTATTTTGTCCTGACCTCACCTACCACTTCCCAGATCTACTACTCTTCTAGTAGTCTTCTCCATCTTAGAAAAGTCGTTACCATCTGTCGATTATACAAGCCAAAACATGGGAGTCATTCTTGATCCTCTTTTTTCTCACATGCAATATCCAAATTATTAGCAAGTTTGATCAATTCTACCTTCAAATCATATCTCAAATCAGTAGTAAATCTTTATTGGGTTTATTCTTAAATTTTCACTACTTGTTTATAATTTGAAAACTGACATTGTTTAGCATTTTTACTTCTTTGATTTGTATTATAACCATTAGAAGTATGTAGAGCAGATAGTAGTATACTGTTAGACCTTCAAGTTTCAGATTAAAATAGAGGTTAGTTCTGATAGACAGTGATGCTTTCAGAAAGAAGACAAAATCCAGAAAGTAGAAAAAGGCTAAAAATATTTCATTTCCTGAATTTTTAAAAGTTAATATTTAAAAATTAAAAGCAGGACATTTAGATTATGCATAGCCCTGTACTACCCATGGAAATTTCTTCTGTGTTGTTATGCCTTTAAACTATGTTTTGTATGTTTATATTTAAAATGCAGTTCATCCTTTAAAAACTTATTTTTGCTGAGACTATAATTCATATACAAATGAAACAAGCCCAATGAAATACAGAAATAAAATGATACATTGCCTACTTCAAATCTGAAGTACTTATTCAGATCTCACCTCAAATGTTATTTTTTTTTTGAAGATCATTTTTTTAGTATCTTATCTAAAATATCACTATTACTAATGTCCAAGTCATGTTTCTATTGTATTTTATTTCTTCATAACATTTTATTTCTACCTTTTGATCTATGTATTTATTTTTTACATAAGATGTAAAAGGCAGAAGAAAAAAAGGACCTTTTCTATTCTGTGTACTAATGGAAGAGCTAGAAGAGTGGCTGGCACATAGGTGACCAGTGACTTTTTACTGATTGAGACTATGAAATCAAAGTCAGTTCAATTCCTAGCTTTTCTGTTTTCTAGCAATGTCACTTTAGACAAATTACTCTCTGAGAACTTCATTCTCTGCTTTTTAAAAATATTTTATATAAGTTTTATTTTAAGATTAAATAAGCTAATTGATGAAAATATCTAACACAGTACATGATACATAATAAACATTCACTGATATAGATACTAGAGACCCAATGCATGAAACTCGTGCACGCTATTGGGGTGGGGGGGGGGTCCTTAACCCAGCCTGCACCCTCTCCAATTTGGGACCCCTCAAGGAAAGTTCAACTACCCGTTTTGACCTGACCCCACCAGGATCGGGTCTAATTGGGCAATTGGACATCCCTCTCACAATCCAGGATTGCAGGCTCCCAACTGTTCACCTGCCTGCCTTCCTGATTACCCCTAATCACTTCTGCCTAATAGCCTGATTACCCCCTAACCACTCCCATGCCAGCCTGATTGATATCTAACTGCTCCCCTGCCAGCCAGTTTGCCCCCAATTTCCCTCCTCTGCCGGCCTGGTCACCCTAACTGCCCTCCCCTGCAGGGTTGATTGCCTCCAACTGCCCTCCCTTGCAGGCCTGGTCCCTCCCAACTGCCCTCCCCTACTGGCCATCTTGTGGTGGCCCTCTTGTGTCCACATGGGGGCAGGATCTTTAACCACATGGGGGGCAGCCATATTTTGTGTTGGAGTGATGTCAATCTGCATATTACTCTTCTATTAGATAGGATAGAGGCCTGGTGCATGGGTGGGGGCTGGCTGGTTTGCCCTGAAGAGTGTCCTGGATCAGGGTGGGGGTTTTCTTGGGGCATAGGGTGGCCTGGGCAAGGGACCTGTGGTGGTTTGCAGACCAGCCATGGCCCCCCGGCGATCCAAGCAGAGACCCCTGGTCTTCCTTTTAAAGTAATTCTAAGGAATTTACCTTCTACGATTGAAACTTTGTAGCCTGAAGCAGAGCCAAGTCCCCTGCTTGCTCTGTGGCTGCCGCTGTTTGGATTTGTTTACCTTCTGTAATTGAAACTTTGTAGCCTAGAGTGGAGGCCTAGGCTGGCCAGGGCTGCAGAAGGGCTTTTTCTATTGCAGGGGAAACCCAAGCCTCTCTCCTTCTCTCTGTGGCTGCAGCCATCTTGGTTGGGGTTAATTTGCATACTCGCTCTGATTGGAAGAGTAATATGCAAATTGACTATCACTCCAAGACTAAGGTGACCAGACGTCCCGCTTTTGGCGGGTCAGTCCCGATTTTTAACAATTTGTCCCGTGTCCCGCAGTGTTTTAAAAAAGTCCAAAAGATTTAAAAGAATCTTTCCAAAAATTAGAACTTTTTTAAAACACCACAGGATGTGGGACAAATTGTTAAAAATAGGGACTATCCCGCCAAAAGTGGGATGTCTGGTCACCTTATCCAAGACACAAGATGCAGGGGAGGGCAATTGTGAATAGTTAGGGGTGACCAAGCCAGCAGAGGAGGGCAGTTGGGGGAGACCAGGCCAACAGAGGAGGGCAGTTGGGGGAGACCAGGTCAGCAAGGGAGTGCAGTTGGGAGGGACTGGGACTGCAGGGGAAGACAGTTGAGGTGGGGGGAGGAGGGAGGCAGGCCTGCAGGGGAGAGCAGTTGAAGGGGACCAGGCCCGCAGGGGAGGGCAGTTTGGGGGGACCAGGCCTGCAGGGGAGGGCACTTAGAAGGGACCCAGGTCTGCAGGGGAGTGCAGTTGTGGGCGATCAGGCCAGCAGGTAGGGAACTTAGGGGTGACCCAGCCAGCAGAGGAGGGAAGTTGGGAGAGACCATGTCTGCAGGGGAGGGCAGTTGGGGGTACCAGGTCTAAAGGGGAAAGCTGTTAGGGGTGACCAGGCCTAAAGGGGAGGGCTGTTAGGGGTGACTGGGTGAGCAGGGGAAGGGAGTTAGGTGCCAGAAGGGGAGGGCAGTTTGGGGCATGCAGGCCTGCAGGGGAGGGCAGTTGTGGGGGGTCAGGCCTCAAGGGGAGGGCAGTTAGGGGTGACCAGGGCAGTTAGGGGTGACTGGGCCAGCAAGTGAGGGCAGTTAGGGGCAATTTAGCCAGCCAGGGAGCAGTTAGGCATAGATAAGGCTGGCAGGGGAGTGATTAGAGTTAATCAGGATGGAAGGCAGAAGTGGGTTAGGGGCAATCAGGCAGAGGCAGGTGAGCGGTTGGGAGCCAGTAGTCCTAGATTGTGAGAGGAATGTCTGACCACCTGATTGGGCCTAAACGGGCAGTTGGACATTCCTCAAGGTGTCCCAGATTGGAGAGAGTGCAGGCTGGGCTGAGGGACACCTCTCCCCATGCACGAATTTCATGCACCGGGCCTCTAGTGTATAAATAACCACCTTAGCATTTTAGAATCACATTTGTTCTAGTGGACCTTAGTTAAATCTTTTAAATTTTTGACAAGTATTTATATAAGATCTAATGTATTATCAAATAAATATTTCTAAATTCTTGCATATTACATTTTTCTTAAATTGTGTTCTATTTTGATAAAAATAAGTAAACACAGGCTTGGCCAGTTTAGTTCAGTGCATAGAGCATCAGGTCGCATACTGAAGGGTCAAGGGTTTGATTCTTGATCCCTGGCCTCCTCCTGGCACATGCAGTAGGCAATCTGTCAATGTGTCTCTTTCATATCAATGTTTCTGTTTCTTTGTCTCTTCCCTCTCTTTCATTCTCTCTCAAAAGATCAATGAAAAAATATTCTCAGGTGAGGATTAACAACGACGAAAATAAGTAAACACAAAACATAGCTATTTTATCTACATGTACATCTAACTGAATTTTAAAACTTTGAAGAACATTCACCAAACTGACAAGAATTGTTATCTCTATGGATGATAGTCACTTTGGGGTGAGATGGTAGATGAATAAATATAATGCTATGCCTTGGGGCAAGGGTATTCTATGTATTTGATAGAGAAAATATCCATGTTTTGCTTGTGTAGTTAAGAATTGACTCTCCTCCTAAGTATCTCCTAATAACCTATTTATTCTACACTGAAAACAGATCTACATTTTTTTAATTCACTCATTTATGTATTACTTGCCTCCTCATTCTGTATGCCTACCACATATCAGGCATTATGTTAGGCATCTATATATATAAAAGCCTAAGTGACCATTACAGCAGAACCAGTTACCATGATGTGCACTAACCACCGGGGGGCCAGATGCTCAATGCAGGAGTTGCCCCCTGGTGGTCAGTGTACTCCCACAGGGGGAACACTGCTCAGCCAGAAGCCAAGCAGCAGCAGCAAGCACAGCGGGCCGGGATGAGCATGAGCAGCAGGGCGCCTGGCCCCAGTTCAGGCTCCTCCCTGGCTGCCTTCCTCTTGGAGCACTGCTACATCTCTTGGGGGATGTCCAACTGCCAGTTTAGGCACAATACTCGCAGACCAGGCTGAAATCAGGCCTAAACCAGCAGTCGGACATCATCCCCCGGGGGATCCTGGATTGTGAAAGGGATGTCCAATTGCCAGTTTAGACCTTATTTCAATAGGCCAGGCTGAGATCGGGTCTAAACTGGCAGTCAGACATTCCCCGAGGAGTCCTGAATTGCAAGAGGGCATAGGCTGGGCTGACATTCAATGCAGGAGGAGGGGGTGCGTGTGTGTGTGGGGGCGGGGGGGGGGGGTATGTGTGCAGTGAGACCTGGAGGCACATGTTATGGCCCAGGGATCCCAGGAACCACAAGCCAAGAGCTTGTTTTCCAATAAAAAAATTTGGGAGAAGGGAAAGTGACTGGATGCCACCACTCTGGAAAGAGTGGCTCCTGGAGGGAAAAGCCTCCATAGGTGCCGCCTGGCCTGGCTGGTGTGCCATGATGGACCACGTACCAACCTTGGTGGTGCCCCCAAGTCCTTCGGCTCACAGCAACTCACCAGTGAGGTGTAGGAAGCACAGCCCCTCCTGCTCCAACAGCTGCTCCCCATCCTGCTCCACAGTGGACGCAGCGCTGCCTGGCCTGCACTGCATAAGCTACAGCTTCTGGCTTCCTACCCGCCCCTTTGTTTACTACATGCACTCAGGTGTGACTTCAGCCTCCTAGAACCACAGCATAGCCAGAGAATGGCAGGACTCAGCCACTAGGGGTGACTGGCCATTGATTTGGCCGTGTGTTTACATTTTTAGGAAAGCAGGGCAGCCTGCCCCTGCCACCTGCATCACCTTCTAGGCTAGAGAGACCCACTGATCTCTGTATTTCTCCTTTCCGGAATCAAAACCTCTTAGGGATGAGTGATCCCAGCGATGGCCCCAACAAACACTTGGTGTCACTGTCACAGACATTTCCAGTCATTACAGCCCATTCCTCAGCCCGCAGTGCCCTGCTCTACCCATTGCCACTCACCTGTCATCCCCTGAGGGCCACCTTAATGTGAGCAAGATCTCAAATGACCCCGTCCTTTTTTCTTTCTTCCTCTAAAAACCTTGCATTTTAAAAATACATATTTGATTAATTTCGGAGAGGGAAATAGAGATAAAAACATCAACGATGATAGAGAATCATTGATCAGCTGCCTCCTGCACATTTCAACTGGGGATTGAAATCTCCTGTGGTTCCTCTCTGGTAGACAGGCCACAATCAGTGGTGTGGGAATGAGAAGGAGGGGAGGCAGGGAACCGCATAGTGGCAATGCAGCAGCAAGGGAAGGAGGAGAGGGTGACCTGATCGGCCCTGATCGCCAGCCAGGCTTAAGGATCCCACCTGTGCACTAATTTCATGCAGAGTCAACAAATCTAAAGCCAAACTCATTTTCCCAGCACAACTTTTGACTACTATATATTTTTTTTACCTATTCATTACACTAAGAAGGAAACCTTGGGCGTCATCTTAAGCCTTCCTTTCCCTCATCCTCAACAGCCAATGAGACACTAAATCCTGTCATGCTAGTTTTAAAATTTCTCTTAAATCTATCATTACTTTCTCTTAGTTGGCACTACAATAAAGGTTCTCACAATTTCCATCTGTTCCATCCTAATGGCCTTATCTCTTATTTTCTCCTCTGGCTATCTACCTACTTTTACTCCAACCTGCATACTACTGTCAGAAACATCTAACACAAATCTGATTAAAATAGTTTGATTCTCTATCACAAAGAGAAAAGAAACTTAGTATCCATAATATCAAGACCCTTCACAAGCTGATCCCAAGCTTCTTTTCGGCCTTCTCTCTCGTTACTTCTCCATTCTTTACTTTAGCCATGGTAAACTTATTGTTTTCAAAAATATTATGCCTCTTACACCTCTATTTCTTTCCCTCTCAAGGGAATGCCCTATATTTCACCTTTGAAAGTTTTCTTCACTCTGTCCTTTTGCCCTTACAGCATATTGTAATTTCTTGTACAGGCCAGGCTGAGGGTCTACAGACCAGGTTGAAGGACTACAGTAGAAGCCATCAGACAAAGTTAATTAATGGCTTCCATTGCAGAGATCGTATTTTTTCTTTCATATGGATTTTTTATTTATTTGTTTGTTTATTTTGGTGACAGAGGAAGGGAGAGGAGAGAGAAACATTAATTGGTACCTCCATATGCACCCCTACTGGCGATCGAACCAGCAACCTTTTGGTGCACTGGCTAATCCTCAACCAACTGAGCCACAGCAGGCAGGGCTTGCTCCCTGTGTGCCTCCCTTCCCCCCCCTCCGCCCTCTAATATTTAATATTTAGCACATCTCTTACTATGTCTGGCATATAGTAAGGACTAAATAAATATTTGTGAAATTAGTTAACTATAGAAATCTGCTTTGAAGTATAAAAGTATAAACTAGGATTCAAGATCAGTGGAATTTATTAAACATTTATTTAATTTTTCAGATTTTATGCTGCATGTGTAGTTCTTGGGCTGCAGTATTTACATGAACACAAAATTGTTTATAGGTAAGTGAAGTTTTGATAATGGCTTACTTTGGTGTGTATTAGAATTAAAGATAATTAAGAAGGATCTTTTTGTTTAATCAGCTTCCTTAATTTTCTCTTTCATATAATAAGTGACCTCTCAAAAGTTAAATTCCAGGTTTGAAAGATACGGTTAACACAGTAATTATATGATGGACCTCTTTGTTCCTAAACCTCTGCCCATTGTGGAATTATAGTAGTCAAATTATAAGTCGGCCTCTGATAACACAGTTCCAACAATATTCATCCTGGTGAATATTTTACATTCAACTGCAGAAAACTTCTGTAAAACTAGTGCTGCTCAAAAATTTTTCATGTTAAGATAAGTAGCTTGTAGCAGAGTTTAAAGCATCATCTGCTGCTTCATTGAGTCTTGCTGTCAACCAAACAGTGTACTTTGGTGACAACTGATTTATATCTGGTGCAAGCTCCTTATCAAATCACAGAGCCAGAACAAATAGTGCATAGCCCAGCAACTAGTCTATGGGCCACACTTTGAATAGCATTGCTCTAGACCAGCGATTTTCAAACTTTTTCATCTCATGGCACACAAAAACTAATTGCTAAAATTCTATGGCATACCAAAAATATATTTTTTGCTAATCTGAATAATTTTGATTCATTCATACCAGATGGCTATTGTTGTATAGACTGTTGTCATTTTTTTATTGACAATCTAAGGGAAAAGAGGTTAGTGCCCTAACTAAACAATCAGGTATTGCATGCTTTAAAAATTCTTGCGGCACACCACTGGAAAATCACTGCTCTAGAGTAGGCAAATTATCAAAAGGCCATTCAGAATTAGGAGACTATAAACATTAGTTTACTCAAACTTCTAACAATATTTTCAAGGTAAAGGTATCCTCATGGTCCTGTTTTACTCACAGGATAAACTATTTTTAACTTAATTTGTAATCATTTAGTCTGGGTAGATAGTTTTTTCTTTATTTTGAATTATTCTCTTAGAAAGTTAAGCTTGCCCCCAATACCTTCTTTATACTGCTAGACATTTCTTTTTTATGGATGGTGTATAGGCAAACATTTAAACTCCTTTCATGTTTTTAAGTATATATTTAAATAGATAAAATATTATTTATTAAATACATTCTTGTTCTATATAACAGGAAAATTATTCAGAAACTATATTATGTAGAGTACTACAGCGTTTTTCAACCGCTGTTCCGTGCCGCGAGATGTTGCCTGGTGTGCCGTAGGTGCAGACAAGACAATTTTATAATTTTTCACTATTTTGTTTACTTAATATTTCATAATAAAGTAATTATAAAATACTTTCTTTGTGTTTATTTGATTCCTATTCAAGAGAATTACTTTATATATAGTCAATATAGGCACAGAGTTAAATTTTTTAACATTTTCTAATGGTGGTGTGCCTCGTGATTTTTTTCATGAAACAAGTGTGCCTTTGCCCAAAAAAGGTTAAAAAACACTGGAGTACTACATACAAATGGAAGAAAAATGAATGTTTCTAATATAGTATTTAAATCTCAAATCACAATTTGAAAAAGTTGTTTTTAGCAAAGAGAAAGTACAGCTCCTAATGGAATGACTTTTTTACTACATTTTCTAGTGATTTTAATGTGTGTTTTTTTTCTTTCTCATTTTTTTAATCCTGAACAGAGATTTGAAATTGGATAACTTATTGCTAGATACAGAAGGCTTTGTGAAAATTGCTGATTTTGGCCTTTGCAAAGAAGGTAATTGGACATTTTAAAGTTTCTTTTTGTAATATATTACTATTCCTTTGTACTTTGGTAGTTTTCAAGTTTGTCTATGGAAAGTAGAATGTATTTTTAACTTTAATTTATTCTTTATTAAAACATTATGGATTATTCATATCACCTAAATTGTCACATATTAAGAATTCTGTGGGTATGAATAAAGTTAGGTTTTCAGAAATCAGAGTATAAAACAAAGATTCTCTTTGTATGATTAATAATTCTATCACTATTCTATAAAAAAAAAAATTAGTTAAGCACCAAAGTTTTCACTATTCTGGGACTATGGAGTGAATTAAATAAAATAACTTCTATTTTCTTAAAACTTGTAACATTTTTAAAAAGGAAAATATATATATATATCAATAATCCTGTCTATATATTCAAAAGTAAATAAGTAAACTGGGAAAATTTGAATCCGAGGTAGCATAAGGAAGTGTACAGAGCCTGGACTTGTTTGCTTTGTATCTTTGGAGGAATTACTTTTAACCTCGTTGAGTATTTCCTCAGTTATAAAGTAAATATAATCCTCCTTGTTTAGGAGTATCATGAGAATTGGAGATAAGTATGTTACACAGTGCTTACTTAACATATGGTAAATAGGTATTCTTTCTTATCTTTACATTTAATACGTTGTATTGTAAGGAACATTATCTGTCTACCCCTCCACATTGGTAGCATCTTATTTCTTATTCAGCTTTGTTTCTATAGCATATAGGGTAATGCTTGGCAAATCTTAAGTATTCAGTGAATGTTCAATTAATAATTAGTTAGATGATGCCCTGGCTGGTGTTGCAAAGTGTTTAGAGCATCAACCTGCACACTGGAGGGACACAGTTTAAATCCAGGTCCAGGCACATACCTTGGCTGCAGGTTTCATATCTGCCCCCAGTTGGGGCGTATGTGTGAGGCAACCATTGATGTGTTTCTCTCACATATCTCCCTCTCTCTCTCTCTCTCTCAACATCAATAGAAAAAATGTCCTCACTCTTTGGGTGAGGAATAAAAATAATAATAATAATAATAATAATAAATAGTTAGATGAATGAACGAAAGAACAGATGGACTTTGTGAGTATATTACTGTCCATTAGTTACCCACTGACCTAATTACTGAATTCAATAAAAATGTTTTTCTCTTATTGGACTTCTCTGAATTGGACAATGTTGACTTAAATGTTTTTATTCTTCAGCATCTGTCCTTAGCCCATTGCTCTTCACTGCTAGTTTTTAACTAGCAATTACGTATTAACTAGAGGCCCAGTGCACAAAATTCATGCACCGGGTGGGGGGTTTCCCTCAGCCCAACCTGCACCCTCTCACAATCTGAGACCGCTGGCTCCTAACTGCTCACCTGCCTGCCTGCCTGATTGCCCCTAACCGAATCTGCTGGCCTGATC
Source organism: Pipistrellus kuhlii (assembly GCF_014108245.1). Taxonomy (NCBI): domain Eukaryota; kingdom Metazoa; phylum Chordata; class Mammalia; order Chiroptera; family Vespertilionidae; genus Pipistrellus; species Pipistrellus kuhlii. The sequence continues at coordinate 132,903,484 of NW_023425515.1, read as the reverse complement.
ACTGCCTCACCATTCCCATGCCGGCTTTATGGCCCCAACTGCCCTTCCCTGTCGTCCTGATCACCCCTAACCACCACTGCCTCGACCTGTGGCTTTGTCTAGAAAGAAGTCAGATATCTGAAAGATGGCTGGTTGACCCAGTCTAATTAGCATATTACCCTTTTATTAGGATAGATGATTCCCAAATCTATTATTTCCCTTCCTAACATATATATTCAGCTGTCTACTAGACAGCTCTACTAGAATAGTCAATAAGTATCTTAAATGCTATAAAAATAATTGTTTCTTTTCCTCCGATAGTCTAGTTCCGTGGTCGGCAGACTGTGGCTTGCGAGCCACGTGCGGCTCTTCGTCCCCTTAAATGTGGCTCTTCCATGGCCTGGGCGAGTATTTTGAAGAAGTGGTATTAGAAGAAGTTTAAGTTTAAAAAATTGGGCTCTCAAAAGGAATTTCGATGGTTGTACTGTTGATATCTGGCCCTGTTGACTCATAAGTTTGCCGACCACTGGTCTAGTTCAGTTGATGGTGCCACAGTCCTCTCAGTCTCCCAGGTTGAAAATGTGGAGTTTTCCTGAACTCTGTCCTCTTCTCTACTCTCCATCCATTTAGTCATCAAATTGTGTTGACATCTGTATATACTTGTTTTTCTCCAATTTCCTGTAAGCTCCTTGAAAGAATTGTGTCTTATTCTCATTTTTATGTCCCCACCACTTGGCATGGATGCCCAGAATATAATAGGTATTCTGAAAGTATTTATTCAATAAGCAGACTAATTAAATATATATTTCTCATTGTCATAAAAATAGACATAGTACATTATATAATAATAGCTAGCCATTTTTGAGCACTTACAGTGTGCCAAGCACTTTGTTTCATATGCTTCATATCCTGTTAAATTATAACTATCTTACGAAAATTGGTGATCCAGCTGAGGAAAACAGACTTTGAGGTAAGACAGCTTTCCCATGCTCTCATGGCTAATAAATGGCAAAGCCAGTTTTTAAACCCAGATCTTTATGACTCCGGAGCCTGATGTTAACTACTTAACTAGAGTTCTACCAATTTGAAGTCTTAGATATTTAAATTTAAATTTATCAGAATGAATGAAATATAACTGTATTAGTATAAAAGACATGATATACAGTATATACATTACATTAAAATATTAAGATTTTATAATATTACCATTTAAAAATTAAGAGGAAGAAGTTAGAGTAGTTTTGTGCCAAAAGTATTAACGTGTTTTAGTTGTGTGATCAGGGCACAGAATAAAAATAAAGAAATTAGTTCTGTTTCCATCTTTGTTAACTTTTTCCTAATCTTGGCCAAGGCATTTAAAAGGATTGTGTAGAACTTATATAGATATTATATCAACTCTTTTTACAAGTAACACTTTTGAAGAAAAAGTAATATGACCAATGTTCAATAAAATTTGCAAACATTTCTCACTCTTTAAGTCTTGGTCTTAAAGGGTATAATTAAGTTAATCTCAAATAAAACTTATAACCTTATTTGAGAATTCAGTTCTTATAAATGCAGACCTTTTTGTATTTAGAATTGAGGTCTTTTCATTTAAGTTCTCTCATAAGAAAACAATTATGAGCTTTTAATACTTCAGGATACATTGAGACATCTTCAATATGTAGAATGTATAGTTGATTAAATAAATTGTGATAGGGAACATATATTTGAAAACCAGTTAGCTAAAAATATTGGTACCATATTTCTATATTATGTAACACATTTGGTGAACTCTTGATTTTCCAAGTGTTTGCTTTTGTGGTATTTTCCAAACTATACTTAATGTTATTTTTATTCAATATAATGAAGTAAATAAACTTACTAAAAAGATTGATTTGAAAAAAATGATAAAATTTGAAATTCACAGTCAGTTTCTATTGTTGTCACTTGTAATGACAAGAAAGAGAAAATAAGTAAATAAAGTAAAATTTTTTTACCATTTGATTAAATAATAAGGTTGCTATTTAGCATAGTTTTCTCAATAACAACCTTTAACATTTTCTTTAAAAGTCTTTGGTATATCTTGACTTTGGTCACCATGCACTAATGTGCAACTTTAATTTTGCTGCTTAATGATATCTTCTGATTTTCATTCAAGATCTTTTCTTTGCTAACAAATATTTAAATTTTACCTTTTTCAGGAATGGGATATGGTGATAGAACAAGCACATTTTGTGGCACTCCTGAATTTCTTGCCCCAGAAGTATTAACAGAAACATCTTATACAAGGGCTGTAGATTGGTGGGGCCTTGGTGTACTAATATATGAAATGCTTGTCGGAGAGGTAAGCAGTATAAAGTAGTGAGAAAGAAAAAAAGAAAGATGATTGAAAGAACAAAGCATGTCATTTATTTATAAAACTACTTAATGTGTCTCATGCATAAGTGGAACTTAAGTTTTATAAATATTTATAATGTACTAATAATTAACTATGATTCTATATTACCTTCACTGTCTTTTTTAGATTTTTATGTCATCTATGGAATGCATTACCAGTATTTTGAAAGTAGTTTCTTGTATTTTGGTATTGCTATGGTATGATTCTAAGATATAATATAACTGAATATTTCATAGGGAATAGAATAACAGGAAAACTAGTAATAAACTGAATGTCCTATATACCAGTAAAGAAAAGTCAGCTATACTTTCATCAAAAACAGTATAGCAGTCTTGAAAAGATTGACTTTCTTTTTTTATATGTATAATTTTTTTTTAATTAAGGTATTACATATGTGTCCTTATCCCCAACTCATGCCCTCAGCCCCCTGGTATCTGTGTCCTTTGGTTAGGCTTATTATATGCATGTACTTAAGTCCTTTGATTGATCTCTGCCACTTTCTCTCCCCTCCCCTCCCTTCCCTCTGAGGATTGAAGGTCTGATCTATACTTCTGTGTCTCAGGATCTTTTAGTTCATCAGTTTATGTTCATTGTATTCCACAAATGAGTGAGATCATGTAATATTTATCTTTCTCTGGCTTATTTCACTTAGCACTGTGGTGGGCAAACTGCGGCTCTCGAGCCACATGCAGCTCTTTGTCCCTTTGAGTGTGGCTCTGCCACAAAATACCACGGCCTGGGCGAGTCTATTCTGAAGAAGTGGCTTTAGAAGAAGTTTAAGTTTAAAAAGTTTGGTTCTCAAAAGAAATTTCAATCGTTGTTCTGTTGATATTTGACTCTGTAGACTAATGAGTTTGCCGACCACTGGCTTAGCATAATACTCTCCAGTTCCATCCATGCTGTTGCAAATGGTAAGAATTTCTTCTTTTTTTCACAGTGTAGTATTCCGATGTGTAGATGTAACACCATTTTTTAATCCACTCTTCTGCTGATGGGCACTTAGACTGTTTCCAAATCTTAGCTATGGTGAATTGTGCTGCTATGAACATAGGGGTGCATATATCCTTTCTGATCGGTGGTTCTAGTTTCTTGCGATATATTCCTAAAAGTGGGATAACTGGGTCAAATGGGAGTTCCATTTTTAGTTTTTTGAGGAAACTCCCTACTGTTCTCCACAGTGGCTGCACCAGTCTGCATTCCCACCAGCAGTGCATGAGGGTTCCTTTTTCTTGGCATCCTGGCCAGCACTGGCCATTTGTTGATTTGTTGATGATAGCCATTCTGACAAGTGTGAGATGGTACGGCATTGTTGTTTTGATTTGCATCTCTAAGGTGATTTGAACATGTTTTCATATGTCTCTTGGCCTTCCTTATGTCTTCTTTAGGTCCATTGCTCATTTTTTAATTGTTGTTTATCTTCCTTTTATTCAAGTTCCCTGTAAATGTTGGAGATTAAACCCTTATCTGTGATAACCTTAGAAAATCTGTTCTCCCATGAAGTGGGCTTTCTTGTTGTTTTGTTGATGGTTTCTTTTGCTGTACAAAAGCTTTTCATTTTGATGTGGTCCCATTTGCTTATTTTCTCTTTAGTTTCCATTGCCCTAGGAGTTATATTGGTGAAGAAATTGCTTCAGCATATGTCTGAGATTTTGCTGCCTGTGGATTCCTCTAGTATTTTTATGGTTTCCCTTCTTATGTTTAAGTCCTTTATCCATTTTGAGTCTATTTTTGTGTATGGTGTAAGTTGGTGGTCTAGTTTCTTTCTTTCTTTTCTTTCTTTTCTTTTTTTTCTGGCTTGTATCTGTTCAATTTTCCCAACACCATTTATTGAAGAGACTGTCTTGAGTCCATTTTATGTTCATGCCTCCTTTGTCAAATAGTAATTGAGCATAGTGGTTTGGGTCAATTTCTGGGTTCTCTGTTCCATTCCATTGATCAATGTCTTTTCTTGTGCCAGTACCAGAAAAAATTAACTTTCTTACTGTTTTCTTTAGATTAACTAGAAGTACATTTCTGGGGATTACTTAGTTGTTCACTGAAATTTTGCCACTGAGGAAATAGTGAGTTATATCTAATAAATAAAGCAGTAGTAAGAGACTAATCTGTTTTAGTTATAAATTGTTGGCTGTGATAAATTAGGGTGGAATTGGGGAAAAGTCAATATTTAGATAAGTAATTGAAAACTACTTAGAGAATCTTGATCTCAAGATGCAAGAAAATTTATCTTTTGAGATTGGTTCATTGTTCTACAGTTTCTCTGGTGCCAACAACCTTCCTTGTACAATACATTCTTGGCATAAATAAATGAATGAAAGAATGACCAAATTATTGAATGTCAAAAATTTCTAAAATTTTTTTCTGTGATTGTCATTAGTGGCACTTACTCAAAGAAATAAAAATAAATTATTTCAGTTCATCCAAACAGCATTGGAGTGAATACTTAGAAAAAGAGGGAAAGAAATAGCTAATTAAAAGGCTTATGTGATAGGTACTATTCTGTGTGCTTTATAAATTTTAGCGTATTTAATTTTTCAGCAACCTTTAATAAGCTCAATATTAATTTACATTTATTTTCAGATAAATGAAAACAGAACTTGAGTAACTTGCTTAAAGTCTCACAGCTGTCAGGGGGTAGGACTTTCATTTTAAACCTGGTTTTCTGGAAACCATTATATTTTGCTATCTGCAGGATAGGGTATTAAATCTACCTAACCTTGTTTCTGTCCTAAGACCGATGGTTCAGGACTGAATTTTTTACCCCTATTTAAAAAAGTGCTATATGCTGTTTTAAGATGGAAAGATGTTTTTTATCCCTAATCCAGGGTGATCTTTACTTTCTAAGAGAGACAGAGTATGTATTCATGATAGTTGTTTCTGTGAACTCTGGCATACTTAAAATCTTTTTAAAGTAACATATTTGTTGCTTTGTGTTGTTTTTTAAGTGTAGCATTCAGATACATATGAAATTTAAGTTACTAAAAATTTTATGCTTGCTTAAAATTTACCCTCCATTTTAGAGATGACATGCAAAAAAAAATAAGTTTATTGCAAAATAATAGAGAATTAAGAGCCAATTGATTCTATTTCCTCCTATTCTAAAGTGACTAGTAGATAGGCATTGTACAAGTGAGGAAGCTATTGTTCCATATTTTTTAAAAAGAGCTTCTAATTAACTAAACTCTTAAGACAATGGAGCTAGCTATTCCTTCAGAATTTTTTCAAAATTTCATTTATTTTTAACACCTCCATAAGAAGATAGTTGGGAAAAGAACTAAACTTAAAACTCATCAATATGCTTTATAATTTTATAGCATTGGTGAAATTTTAGCAATAACATTTTTTAAACTATTATAAGAGTGAGGTTGGCTGAAGTTTATATCTGATTTATCTATTATTTACAAAGAATTGAAAACTCCCTAAACATATCATGCATATTCAAATTTGTATTTGAAAAATCTTAATTATTGGAAGTATTACAGATGTCCCCTTTTTCCTCCACATTGACCTCTTCTAGCCTGCCCCCATCCCTCCCTACCTCCACCCCAGGGCCTTCACCACCCCATTGTCTGTATCCATTCTTTGGTTGATCTCTTCCCATCTACCCCTACCCTCCCTCTGAGATCAACAGTCTGTTCCATGCTTCCGTGTTTCTGGATCTACTTTGTTCATCAGTTTATTTTGTTCGTTAGATTCCACATATGAGTGAGATCATGTGATACTTGTTTTGAAGTTTTATTTGTACAAGTTTTGAAGCTGATAAAACTACAGAAATAAACTAATGAATGTACCAGGTTTCCTTTCCCTGTGCCAAATGGGTTATACATACTGGAGTAGATACTTGACAGCTGAACAGCTTACTGCATTTTTATATGTGTTTAAAACACATTTGTGTGTTTTGTTGTTAGCTTATAATCTGTTTGAAGAAACAAAGAACTTTAATATCTTAACAAATATGAAGATAAACTTTTACTTATAGAGTGACATTTTTAAACACAAAGTTGACTAATTAAGTCAACAAAAGTACTTTTATTACCACTTGAAGTTCTGATTGCATATCCTTGTGAAAGAATTTTTCCCTGACTTCATTCCTGAAAGAAATTATATTATCCCATATAGTAGGTATTTGATTTATGTATTTTGAATGAATGAATGAATAAACTGAAGTTTTGATAACTAAAAGGTTTGAAATTACATATGCACAGTAGCATGTGCAGCTCAGCTCCAGGAAGTTGGGTTCTGAATTCATTTTCACAGATTCCTCAGGTCAAAGATCCCTATTATTCCATTGATCCTTGGAATTACTGCTTGGTTCTTAGTCTTTCATAACTTATAGGAGGCGAGCAATCAATTCTAAACTATCTGAAATTCTGAGGTGATAAGCCATATTGTATAACCACATTAACATGGTTGAGAGTTTATCCCTTTGATATCAAATAGACATACCAAATGTAATATAACTACTTTTTTTATGACTCAGAGTCATTATTATCATTCTTAAAGATTATTATCTAAATGTTTCCCACTATGTAGTAGGTACTTAAAAGATTTGCTGTCTGGCCAGATAAATGAATAAATAAATGAAATAAAATGGAATGAAATAAAAAATTATATTAGGCTAGAGGCCCGGTACACAAAATCTGTGCATGGGAATGGTGGGGCAGGGAGTCCCTCAGCCCAGGCTGCACCCTTTCGCAGTCTGCGAGCCTCGGGAGATGTCCAACTGCCAGCTTAGGCCTGCTCCTCACATGGGCCTAAGCTGGCAATAGGACACTCTTAGCTGCCATGGAGGTGGGAGAGGCTACCGCCACTGTGCTCGCCAGCCATGAGCTTGGCTCAGGGCTTATGGCTGAGCAGCACTCCCCCTGGTGGTCAGTGAATGGTCAGTGAGCATCATAGCGATGGTCGTTCCACCATTCAGTCTATTTACATATTAGCCTTTTATTATATAGGATTAATTGACCAAATTTATTCAGATCTGTGAAATAAATTTAAGGAAGATTTCAGAAAGTATATGGTGTGTCCTCTGGGCAATAGATATATGTCTGTTGTAGCTTCTTTGGTCCTTGTGTGTGTGGTGTTTTTTATTTATGTAGTTTTTTTTTTTTGTTTTGTTTATTTCACTACCTGGTTCTTGCTATTGCTTTGGATTGGTATAAGATTTCACTATATTGAAAATTATTTTGACTTACTCAGATATATTTCTTCTAGTCTCCCTTTCCTGGTGATGATGAAGAGGAGGTTTTTGACAGTATTGTAAATGATGAAGTAAGGTATCCAAGGTTCTTATCTACAGAAGCCATTTCCATAATGAGAAGGGTAAGAATTAATAGTTTATAAACTATTTAAATTTTTTATATTGAAAGACTAGAAGTTCTTTTTCGGTTCATACATGCATGATTTAGACAAACACATAAAAAGAAATCTAAATCTTTGTAGGTTATGAGAATCTTTATTAATGAAGTTTTATTTTACTTTTTAACTCTATGTTGTGTTAGCTATTAAGAAGAAATCCTGAGAGGCGCCTTGGAGCTGGTGAGAAAGATGCAGAGGATGTTAAAAAGCACCCATTTTTCCGAGTAAGTATGAAAGTTTAGAATTTTTTCTGAAATTATAGCCATTAGGAGTAGGAAACTAAACTGGACATTTTATATTTTGTAATTCAGCTAATCGATTGGAGTGCTCTGATGGACAAAAAAGTAAAGCCGCCATTTGTACCTACCATTCGAGGACGGGAAGATGTTAGTAACTTTGATGATGAATTTACCTCAGAAGTACCTATTCTGACTCCACCTCGAGAACCAAGGATACTTTCAGAAGAGGAGCAAGAAATGTTCAGAGATTTTGACTACATTGCTGATTGGTGTTAAGTTCCTACCCACTGTGAAATCAAGCAGACTGACTACAAGATGACCTCTTAAAAATAGCAACTCTTCATTTGCTCTCTGTGCCACCAGTAGCTTCTGAGTCTTTTTTTTTTTTTTTTTTTTTTTTTTTAACACATGAAGATTTGTTTTAAAGTACTTCTAATATCTTCTGAAAAGTAGCTTCTTGATGTATTCTCAATGTAAATCTGAGCACTGGAAACAGTTTCATGAAGTTTAAGCTGAATGAACATCAGGTGTGAAAATCTCTCACAAATGAATACTTTTGGATCAATATTCTTTTTAAAAAAACACACAAATATGCCCTTCTATAGTCCCTAGTTTGGCTGTATGTCTGCCTGCCTTAAGTGGAAGGAAAATGAATCAGTTAACTTGACTTAGCTGAATTTTTTAAATGAAAAAAGGGCTTGGGATGCTGTTACTAGTCAGACATATGATTCTGTTTGAATAAGGCAAATGCTCTTATTTTTTTAAAGAAATAACTGAAATATTAAAAAAAAAGTAGTGGTAGTTAGTGCTCATTTTTAGGCCTTTTTTAATGAAATGAATTTATGTCTTGTTTTATAAATTTTTTATATTTATTAGGAGAAAACTTTTATTGCCTTATCTTTACCAACCATTTAACAGGACCTCACAGCTTTTCAACAGAGCTACTTGCCAAACACTTGTTTATTAAACCATGAAATGAACAAGAACAACTAAATATCAGCATTTACTTAAAATGTTAAGAATGAGAATTTCTGATTAGCCTGAACCAAGATACTGTGTTACCTATATGCATTCCCAAAGTCTAGACACTCAGCATGTTCAGTCATACCTTCCTCCAAAATCAGTGAACTCATTACTGCTTCTTTTGATATTCATTGTACATTTATCAACATAGTTCATCTTGTTCTTGTGTCTACTGTAGAAGGGAACTATTTCTTTGTTAAAACCTAGGGGTTATCATTGTATACATGCTGTGAACATGTATATGTGCAAGTTGTAATGTATTCTATGTTGGTTTATTATTTAATTTCACCACTTCATCACTTTTGTACAGTGGCCAAGCAGACACCTCAAACTCCCGCATTTGTTAAGTGCATTTGTACATTTTAGGCCACTAGATCCAGATTTTATATTGGCAGTTACTAAGGGCAAAAGCAATATATTGTAACAGAATGTATAAATATTTTTGATAAAACAGTCTATATTTTATAAAAATTATAACACTAAAGCTGTACCTCAAAAGTCTCAAAAATAATTTGATCAAGTACTTTTTACAACTCTTCAGAGGATCCTTTCGTGGTTTTTTGAATGCTCTTATAGAAAAGTCTTTTTTGTAAGCCATGACTTTTCCATTTGCCTGGAGTTTTGGATATTTTTGTTTGTTCATTTGTTTTTCCCTTCCAGTCCATGTCTTCATTGTTTTTCCTTAGTTCAATAATAACATATTTGATTCTGTGCTTAGCATATTAGGGTCATCATACCTCAGGAATAGCAAGTTATTAACTGAACATTCTGAATTAACCGTTTACCATTTAATCACAGTGGTCTCATGTCTTAAAAACTGTTCAATTTTAAATCATGAGAAACATGAAAGCAGAGACTTGAGCTAAAAACATTTATAAATATTTCAGCCTTGCCAGAGGGTGTTAGCATGTTCTTGCTGTATTCTGAGAATAATTCAAATGGTTCAGAGATAATTTATATTTCCTTTCAAGTTGATTATCACCCAAGATCCTTTGGGAGATAATCATCTAGAAGGAGCAATATGTTGTTTCAAGTTATTTTTAAATGCCAGTTGACTTTTGGTAAAGGACAATAGAGGATCTTAGCTTAATTGCCTGGCTTTAAACAGTATTAACACATTTTAAAAAAACACACTAAATACTTTTGAGGTACAGTCTGTTCACCTTTTCAGGTTCTCAAATATGCATAAAAAGCAATGTCTAAAATAGGCTTTTAGCATTAAAAACTGATGGCATTTTTGTAACTACACGGTGTACAGAAATTTTTTTAAATTGAAGCCAATCACTAAAAAAAAAAAAATTAGAGGGCAGGGTATATTCACACCATTAAGCTGAAGAAAGCACTAATTTTTTCTGTAGTTTTAAACATATATATATATATATATATATATATATATATATATATATATTTTAGTCAGATTTAAAATTTTTAAACTCTATAGAGTGTAAATATATTTTGCTATTACTGTATGTTTAAGTGACTGCTCAAGCACTTTGTGAGGAAATTAAAATATTTTAGAATGGTACACTATGCATTCAAATGAAATGTGCCTTTAATTATGTCATTCTAAGAAAGAAGTGTTTTGCAGTCATAAATTACCACAGATGCACAAATTAAAGTTTAAATAGATTGCAATTTGTAACTTTGGTTTTAAGTATTATTTCTTTTTGAAAATTTCCCACTGATAAAAGTATGCGTTAGCTTTACTGTGTTTAAGATCTCAAAGATGTTAACTTAAGTTAGCAAGTACTTTTTGTCCTGGGGAAGGGCAAAATCATGAAGAGTCACAGCGAGTTGTTCTCTTCACTGATAATAATGGGCAAATTTTGCATCTTACTCCCATCGGGTCAGTAGCATCTTCTGTTCAGTGGATATTAATGAAAAGTCTTCTGTGTTCTAGACACTGAGGATAAAAGGTAGGGGAAAGCATCAAAGTCTTCATAAATAAAGAATAGTACGCATTAATGCTAAAATGCAAGCACCATATTATATGTACTTTTTTCTTGTTTGAAGTTAACTTATTTTAAGACCACTCAAAAATTACAAGTGACATCTTTTAGAACTATAAAATGATCCATGTTTCTGTAACACAAGTTGGAAGTCATAATGGAAATTGTTAATACAGGTTAATTAGGAATATGCTGCACTGTAAATTCAAATCTAATAAAATTTTTACAGGTGCTGCTGGTCCCCCCAGAAAATAGGGTGAGCGTGAGAAACCCAAAGGAGCAAATAATTTAGAATTCTTCTAACTATATTTTGAGATCTAGTGTTTGTCTAAGATATTAACATCATTTGTGTGTATGCATATACATATACACTGAGTAGCCAGATTATTATGACCACCTGATGTTTGTAGGCAAATTAGTCGTACACTGCATCATATGGGATATGGAAGCTGAAGGCCTGTTTGAACACCTTTGCTGTCTGCAGTTACCAAGATAAAACGTCTCCAATTCGCACAGGAACACCAGGATTGGACAGTTGAGCATTGGAAAAAATCCATGTGGTCCAATGAATCATGTTTCCAATTGTATCATGCAGATGGCAGAGTGAGAATTCGGCGGAAACAGCATGAAAGCATGCACCCCACATGCATGAGTACAACACTTCAAGCTGATGGGGCAGTGTTACGGTTTGGGACATTTTTTCTGGCATGATTCGGGCCCTTGAATTCGTGTGGAACAACGTCTGAATAGCACAACATAAGTATTGTTGCTGATCAAGTTCATCCTATCATGTTAATGGAGTACCCAAATGGAGATGGCTTCTTCCAACAAGACTGCGCCATGCCACAGTGCTGTATTGTGCAGGAGTGGTTTCAAGAACATGAGGGAGACTCTACCTTGCTTAGGTGGTCCCCACAATCACCAGATCTCAATCCAATTGAGCATTTATGGGACAAAGTTAAAAGAGCCATCAGGCAGCTGGTTCCACAACCATCAAATCTCACAGAACTGGACAGTGCTATTCATCAGGCATGGAGTCCGATTCCTCGCATCAACTTTCAACATCTCGTGGAGTCAATGCCAAGAAGAACCGCTGCAGTATTGAAGGCAAAAGGTGGCTCATCAAAGTACTGATGGGGTGGTCATAATAATCTGGCCACTCTGTGTATGTATATATATGTATGTATTTATAAACGTGTGTGTATATATGTATTTATAAACATGTATATAAATGTATACATATATTAATAGAGGTAAGCTTTTAAATAACTTCTAAGTGCTAAAAATATTACATAATTGTTTATGACTAAAGAGAAGCTCTAAGAAGACATCCATAATTTGAGGCATTTCTAGTTTTATTGAAGGTAGGAGTGGTCTCTAGTAACCCTTCACTCCAATAGCAAACAAACTTGAGTATGAATGTGGATGAGCTAAGGCTTCAGACCAAGAGTTATGGAGAGTCTAAGCACAAAAGCGAGACTACTAAGAGGTTGGGACTGGAAGCCGAGTCCACATAGTAGGCCAGAGAAGTAGGAAGTTGAAAAGAGTAAAATCCAGAGTGGCAGGGAGCTGGTGGGGAAATGCAGACACCCAAAAGAAGTGGGATTGCCCGAGATGGACTCCTCCAGCAACACCATTATGAGGACAACCTTATAATAGTAGAACTTATGTATTGTGCTAAAATCTTCAAGTTCTAGTTTGGAAGTCTCTCTAAAGTAGAATGGTACTTTCTGAAAGAAAGCTTCTTAGAATGGGAACAAAGGCCTTTCACAAATTAAGGTTAAGTAAATACATGGTCTGGTGTTTAGTCATTCAATAAATACTGATCCCTTATTACTGGCCTCGGAAATTGTGCTCTGTGCGGACAAGGCTCCGTAGAGCCTGCAGTTCAGTAGGGGTACGTATATATGTCACTTAGTGACATTACTATGATTCAGACTCCTGAGGTGCTCTGGGAGTGCGTCAAAGACCCAGGCGGGGAGTCAGTGAAGGCTTCTAAGTGGGGGAGGAAGATTTGAGTTTGCCACAGGTGGAAGAATGTACTTCTGAGGAAACGAGAATTCATTGTTCCTGGACTGTATAAACTACAACGTGAGTAGATGTTAGGAAAGAAAGGGTCCTATTGTGTAAACATTGTAGGCACTATTCAGATGATATCACAGGACAGATCTAAATTTTATGGTACTGGAAGTGTGGATACTTTTGGGGTTCCCTCTTAAAGAAATCCATAATATACTTATGGCTACTATATTCAGAGCCTTGGTAGGGTCCTGCACAGATATACCTCAGGTTTCTGATAAATCACCTCTGCCTCAGAGCCTCAGCAACATCTTCAGCTGGGATATGATTAGATTGCCATATGGAGAAGGGTTAGAGGGTAAAGACTAAAGGCAGGCATGAAGTTGGGGCCTCTTCAGTAATGGTGAGGAATGATCCTATCTAATAAAGAGGGGATATGCAAATTGACCATCACTCCAACATGAGAGCCGCCCCCATGTGGACACAAGATGGCCATCAGGGGAGGGCAATTAGGGGCAATTGGACCATTACACATCAGGCTGGCAGGGGAGTGGTTAGGGGTGATCAGGTAGGCAGGCGAGCAGTTGGGAGCCAACAGTCCTGGATTGTGAGAGGGATGTCCCAGATTAGAGATGGTGCAGGTTGGGCTGAGAGGAACACTCCCCTCCCCCCCCCCCGCATGAATTTCATGCACCAGGCCCTTAGTACTAAGACATAGCTAGGATATGGCACTTACATGTGAGGAAAAGGTGTATTTGGGTGGTAGAAACAAAGGACTGGACTTAACTTCATGTGGCCTAAGAGACCATATACTGACCCCATCACATGAATGCTCCCCACCAATGTGATTTCCAGCCATCCTTCAAGGGCTTTTGTGTGTGTGTGTGTGTGTGATGGATTTTTTTTTTTTTTACTTTCATTTTTTTTGTCTGTGTGTGATGGATTTTTTTTTTTTTACTTTTTTTTAAAATTAAATTATTATCTGTACATATTTTATCATTGCACCACCCCTCTCCCATACATACCCACCCTCCCCAGAGTTTTGTGTTCATTGGTTGTACTTATATGCATTTATACAAGTCCTTCGGTTGATCTCTTATCTCCCCCAGATCTCCCTCTTTTCAAGGGCCATTTTTAAGTAAAAAATTATAGGGCTTTTTTTTTTTTTTTTTTTTTTTTTTTTTTTTTTACATTTTGTGCCCTGCTCTTTCCACACAGGCAGGTTGAGTGTTTCCTCCTCTCTGACCCCCTTGGCCTCTGCACACACCTCTGTCTTGTCTAATGCATCAGTGTAGGGCATGACTTATTCACCTCTAGAATCTTGCATCTCCAGGATCTACATAGTGGGGAATAAATGGCTGCTTTGTTCTATGCAACGCTTTTACAATATATTAAGTTTTTATTAGTGATTGAGATCTATCCTAAGAACAGTTGATGTCAGTTGCAAGTGAGCTGCAATATAACAAGGGTGTAACTATGACGAGCCACTCCTTGTTTAAGTTCAGTCCTTCTGGATCTACAGAGAACTTCCACATTCATGCAGTCACTTGAAATGAGAAGCATTTTGAAAATCAGCACATGCAGGTAGCAAGAGGCCTGAACTAGTCCTCATTTTGCTAGTGTCTAGTAGTGTGACTAGGGACAAGTTATTTCACCTTACTAATGATATATGAACATTTCACCCTAATGTCTTCATCTGTAAAATGAAGGAGTTAGAGTAGGGCATCCATTTGTATCTTTTCAAACAAAATCTTCAGTGGTACTCCAACACATAATGGGAGAAAAAGCAAGTTGGGGATTATTTCCGAGGTCTATAGAAGACCCTGGTCTACACTGTTTGATGTCCATGCTGCTTGGAGGGCCTTCAAGAGACTGAGTGGTCCTAGAATATCCATCATCTCTAATATGCAGATAGGAAAAAAAAAAAAAAAAAAAACAGCAATAGACTCAAGCACAGTTAAAATGTGTTATCAGGGCCAAAATGTGGATCCCTGATGAGTACTGGAGAGCAGACCACCCCTCAGCTGAACAAACAGTAGAAGTCATTTACACAGCCGATATTTGTTGGGCCACAGCAACGTAAGATATTGAAAGCTCTTGGTCCATCATTAACTTGTCTGATGTCTCAGCCACAGAGAGGAAGGAATCACAGACATGGTCATTCCAGAGAAATCTGGCAATCCAGCAAGTCTAATAAAACACCTGCCGTGACGTATTCAATGTGATGTGTTCATCCAGAAGCTCTGTATGACTTTTACATCATAGACCTGCCTTTTGGAACAGTAAAGAACATGCTAGCCTTTCCAGCATCTCTAAGAGCTGTAGACAATTCTTTTATGTTCTGTGTTTTTTTTTTTTACTTTGTCACTTATGTCAGTTTAAAGCAAACTGTGCTTTGGCAGAATCTCAAATTCATCAGGACATCACTTCTAGTTTGTTCTTGCTATGGCTATGTACTTAGCATACCAGTGGCTTTCCTTTCTCAGAGCTCTCAAACATCCTTTCATAGTCTGCTGCAGATGAAAGCATGAGAACTGTTCTGATATTCAGCAGAGGAAAAGAAAAGCTTTATGCTCACATTTCCCCTCCTTTTTCACCAAGTGCAAGTTTGAGCATCCTAGAATGGCAGTGAAAAGTCCCCCTGGCCAAGAAATGCCAGCAAAGGCTTTGAATGGAAGTTAGTTTGTGAGAGATGTGTGGCCTCTGGGGCTGACAATCCGCAGAATGATGTTTGCTGTGACACCTTGGTATCTTGAGATCCTGGTGAAAGGACTGTGCATGTGTAAATATCCGGGAGAGAGTGGAGGGGACCTTTCAGGAGCTCCACGAGTGGCAGATGAGATTAAAACTCCAGCAACAGGAAAAGTCAGGGCCATTGACAATTGGAAATATTGGCATGGGCACAGAGGCCTCTGGGTTGGATTAGGACCAGATGGGTAATAAGCTGACCCCCTCAGCTGTTCATCTTGATAATTAAAGTAAATCTTGCACCTGCGATACAAATTAGCTCAGAAACCAAAGACAACCATGGGTAAAGCACATGGGTTGCTTTGAACACAAAAGCTTACTATCAAGAGGCATCTTGTTTAAGAAGCATTTATTTTGGAAAAAGTAAAGAACAACTTACAGCTATTAACTCCTTGACACCTGGACTGATTTTTAAACATTTTAAAAAGAACTCTGAAGTGCTTTCCTCAAGAATCCTGATAAATGTGTTGCATTAAATAATTCTGTTAATCTAGTAATGGAACAGAATTTTGTTTGGGAGCTACAACTAAAGTTCATCTTGAGGCAGCCTCCTCTTAAGTTTCAATAGTGGGTTTAGTAGAAAGAGCTCTGACTGGATTGAGTGATCGAGAGACCTGAGTGTCTCACCTCTTGCTATTAGGTGAAGTTGGACTGAACTTTTGCTTTCTCTAGATGTCTCTGATCTACAAAATGGGGGTATTGGACCAGAGGGCCCAACCTTAGAATCCATCAACCAAATCCTTCAACGGTGTAATTGTCAGTGAAAGTGGCTTCCAGTGACTTTTTTTTCATTTTTTTAATTAAATCTTTATTGTTCATATTATTACAAATGTCCTTTATTCCCCCTCCCCCCCTTCATTGCTCCCTCCACCAGGTTCCCACCCCACCCTCTGCCCTTTCCCCACTCCCCATGGTCCTCATCCATAGGTGCACAGTTTTGGGTGACTGTTTTAAATATCCAGATGGAAGGGGCCATATTAACCAAGATTTCAACTACTTTAAAAATGTTAGCATGCACAGGAGGAATCCACTTTGTCATGGCCACTACTATTCCTAAATTGCTAAAATGAAGGCCCAGACAGAAGCTGGCTATGAATGTGGTGGGTGTCCACCTATGTATGAAGTTTTTTTCACACCTCAAGAGATGAAAAGTCTTGAGTAAATAGGTTTAGAATGTATAATATTGTAAGTACAGTTCTCCACCCATTCGTGAGAAATGTATTCCAAGAACGCTAGTGGATGCCTAAAACCTGATAGTACCAAATCTTACATATATTGTTTTTTTTCTGTGTAAAACTTAATTTATAAAACCTATGATAAAGCTTAATTTATAAATTAGGCACAGTGTGAGATTAATAGCCATAAGCATAAAATAGAACAATTATAACAATACTAGAGGTCCCTCAGCCCAGCCTGCCCCTTCTCACAGTCTGGGAGCCCTCAGGAGTGGGAGGCAACTGGACAGTCAGGAGGTGACACCCTCACACACCTCTGCTGCTGCCATTGCTGGCAGCACAAAGCCTCGGCCGACCCTGGCTACCTGAGCCTCGGGTGGCTGGGCAGCCACCATCCGAGGCTTGCCCTGCTCCTTGGCCAGCCCTGGGTGCTGCCATCTTTGAGGGTGTGGCAGTCAATCGGCATATTCCCTCCTTATTGGCTATTGGCACCATCTTTGTGAGGGTATGATGGTCAATTAGCATATTTGCTCTATTAGATAGGATACCACTGTAATAAGTTATATCAATGAGGTCTCTCCCAAAATACCTTATTGTAATCCTTCCTTCCTTGCAGTAAATGGTGCCGTTTGTTTCAGGGGATTCCTTGCTGAAGTCTGCATATAGGTTCAATGTCGTCAATCAGAACTATTTATTCATGTCTTCCACCCACAAATTTAAAGCCTTTTCCATTTTAACTAACCATTTATGCTCTGTGGCCATAACTTCTGCAGTTTGAGGTACGACAGTAAAGCTAGCTCCTATTTTTTTCCTTTGTCTTCCACCTGAATTATTTCTAAACTTCTATTTTTGAGCTTGCCAATTCTCCATGTGTTCTGTTCTATTTCAGTGCGTTCCGATTCGTTTTCCATTTCATTTTTCTTAAGCTCCAGAGTTGGTTTTCTTTTTAGTTTAAATATCTTTGGTAAAGTACTCCTGCTGCCCATTAATTATATTCCTGAACACATTCAACTGCATTTCTGCGTTTTTTTATATCTTATTGTTTCTTCATGGCTATTTTGAATTTTCTATCATTTAGATCACAGTATTCCCTGACTCTGAGTTTTTGTTTGGTTTGGTTTGGTTTCTGGAGAAAACAAGCTTGCTTGTTCAAGTTGGTTGATGTTATGTTCTATCTGCATATTTGATAGTGAACACTTTTTAAGTACTAGTTTGATTTTGATAATTCAGCAGGTTAATATGTCTTTCATTTTTTCCAGTACATGGCACTATTTTTTCTTACCAGCACTACTTGTGCCTCAGAGGTCATGGTAGGGAGTACCCCAGTGAGCCTTGGAGTCATTATCTGGATGTTGGAGTGGTGGGTGTTCCTGCTGCATCTCTGTTATTTGCACCTTGGGGAACTACCACCACAGTGTGGGAATGTGGGTGAAAAGGAGCTGGGTCCATGAGCCTGCCACACAGTTGCCTGGTTTCTTTTGTGTGCTGGCCTCTGTGCTGCAGCCCTGAGGGCACTGACCAGTGTCAGCTGCCACCAGACTCCGTCACATGGCAGGAGGGAGCTGGATTCTCCAGTGCTGGCCCTGCTTCTGCTCTTTACCCTCCACTGAGCACAGTGTGGGGCAACTC
The DNA here is from genome assembly GCF_014108245.1 of Pipistrellus kuhlii. Classification (NCBI taxonomy): domain Eukaryota; kingdom Metazoa; phylum Chordata; class Mammalia; order Chiroptera; family Vespertilionidae; genus Pipistrellus; species Pipistrellus kuhlii. The sequence continues at coordinate 132,884,991 of NW_023425515.1, read as the reverse complement.
TGACTTAGCTGGAGAAAAGGCGTTATTTTGTTGGTCCTCACTTACGTTGCCTAGCAGTAAAGCGACCTTAAATCAGTGTTCCTCACAGTGATAGGCCAAACACCTACACCTCACCATCACCTGAGGGAAGGGTGGTTATTAAAAAAGTTCCTGGACATTTTCAGGCTAAATAATCTCCATTTAAAATATTCTTTACCCTATGAGTATCCCAATCAGTAAAAGTAACAAAGAATTATGGATATGCAGATTTTATAAAATGAAACATTAAGATCTGAAAATAGAAATCTGTTGCTCTATTTACCAGCATCTTCTCTGCTCAATCTCAGTGAGGAAAAACACATTTTTTTTTTTATCAAGGCAGTGCCTTTGAGTGTCCAATTCATCAATTCTTGTTTTTTTTTTTTTTTTTTTAAATCCTCACCCGAAGATATTTTTCCCCCATTATTATTAGAGTGGAAGGGAGGGGAGGAAAGAGAAGAAAGAGGAACACCTATGTGAGAGAAACATCAATTAGTGACCAGGGCCAGGGATCAAACCCACAATCCTTTGGTGCACAGACCGATGCCTTAATCACTAAGCATGGGCCAGGGCACTTCTTGCTCTTTAATACATATATAGGGTGTCCCCCAAAAATGTATATACACACTTTGAATAATTATAAAGGCAGATTATGAAAATATACCTTATTCTCAAAGTTGAGCCATCAGCTGTTATAGTGTATATACATTTTTCTGGAACACCCTATTTAAATTATAAGTCACACAAACCCTTAAAACTGCAAACTAAATATGTTCTTGTTGCCAACGGCTGTTACTAGTTCCATGACTTTATTAAAATTAAAAAATATATATAACACAAAACAACTAAATATATATTTCTTATAAACAGAAAACAAGGACTTCTATCAGCTTTATTAGCTGCAATAATATGCATTATTTGTATTTATACATTATAAATTATAAATTAAATATAACATGTAATTATAACGAAAACTTTAGTTTTGAAAAACATTTTATTCAAGACTTACATAATTTCAAATATCTTCCAAAATAGTTTCTAAATAGCTACAAAAGAAAGCAAATTCATAAGAAATTTAAATCATTAAATATGTTTTACTAGTATATACATACGTAATGCCAAGCAATTAACATTTAGCCCTGGAATGCGTACCATATCTTTTTTCTTATTAAAGGCTCAATCCAGCACTGTATATATGTTATGTACAACAGGCAAAGTTCAGTGACCACAAGAGTTTGACATTAGCTGCCTCAATTTATAATTGGGGTAGTTTGTCAACAGGGGTATCAAATTTGAAGTCTGTAGGAAACAGATCTGGGGCCCGAGGATAGATCAGTCTGTAGGACTGTCTGATTGTAACATCAGCAACACCAGCAATATCTCCAATTTCTAAAAGACAAAAAATCAAAATATTAAAAGTATAACTTCCACCCTACCTACCTTCTACTACCTAAATTTCAATTTGTGAGATACAGTTGTATAAAATATCGAAGAGAAAAACAAAACCAAAGCTATTGTTTTTTAAAAATTACTAGTGGAATTAAATATTAAAAGTCAAAAGCAGGGCTAAAGTCATTACTGGTATTACCCTATTACCTCAAAGAGTTGTCATCAGTATTAAAAGTCTTACTACATGTAAAACATCTGAACAGTGCTCAGGGCATAGCCCTAACAAGTGGCAACCTTTTATTGGCCTTCATATTTGAACTGACATCTCCTTTTTCTTCACAATAAACCTTTTTTAGGATCATAGAAGTAATCCATGAATGCATTCTTGTGAAGAAATTAACTTTATTATTTAAAGTTCCCTTGCACTTTAAGGAGTTACCACTTTTTTTTCTTTTTTTATTAAAAGAAGTCCTAAAGAACTAGAACTTGACAATTATTTTGTTAGTTATAAATACTTAATTAAAATGGATTTTTAAAACATGCCCTTTAATAAAAACTCAAATAAATGAGGTTTTACATTTTCAGTGTGATGGCTGCCACCAGTGTGCAGTCAACTGATTTTGAATTTCCTTATGCATTACATCGTTTTAGACATAGATTCCGATGAATGTCAACTATGTGAATATGAACTTACAGGAAGAAAAGGGCCTTAACTTTCAACAAAACCTTTCATGCAAAAAGTAGAAGAAAGTGCTTAAACATTTTTGTGTTGTTGATTAGACTAAACTTTACAACTAGGAATCAGTACGGACCATCTGTGCTCAGCTTCAGCTTTTTTTTTTTTTTTTTTTAACTATGTTTTTATTGATTTTTTACAGAGAGGAAGAGAGAGGGATAGAGAGTTAGAAACATCAATGAGAGAGAATCATCAATCAGCTGCCTCTTACACACCCCCTAATGGGGAGGTGCCCGCAACCAAGGTACATGCCCTTGACTGGAATCAAACCTGGGACCTTTCAGTCTGCAAGCCGACGCTCTATCCACTGAGCCGAACCAGTTTCGGCTCAGCTTCAGCTTTTAAATTCTACCAGAAGACTCAAAATTTCCTTAAAACATGAGTGGCCTGACCAGTGTGGCTCAGTGGTTGAGCATTGACCTATGAACCAGGAGGTCACAGTTCCATTCCCGCACATGCCCAGGTTGCGGACTCAATCCTCAGTGTGGGGTGTGAAGGAGGCAGCCTATCAATGATTCTTTCTCATCATTGATGTTTCTACCTCTCTCCCCCTCTCCCTTCATCTCTGAAATTAATTTAAAAAATATATAAAGGAAGAAATATGAGTGCAGGCCAGAGGCAATCAGCGCACATTTAAATAACCAATGGTGACTTATTCCTGATCAACTTTCTATATCATTTACTACTTGTATGATAGGGAAACATGGCCTAAGCCAATGTGAATAAGATATTATAAAATTATTGCAGCAAGTAATTTCACTATCACACTTTCACATTCAACTGCTCTTTTTTCCTTTATGAATCTTTTTGAGGATCAAAGAATGAATGAACTCATGCTTATAAAGAAATTCACTAATATTAAAAAATGGCTTTAGAAGGTGGAAACTACTTATGCCAAGTGTTTTCATTAGGGGACTGTAATACTGTACAAAAGGAGAGAGAGAACAGGCTTCACAGACTTACTGCCTGATTGCAAGGCAATGAGAAACAAGGCATGGCCCTCCTGTCAAGATTTAAAAAAGTAAGTCTTGAGGAGGGGAAAGAAAACTATTTCAAATAACCAGGAAAATGTGTGTGTGTGTGTGGGGTGTGTGTGTGTGTGTGTGTGTGTGTTTGAAAACATCTTAGTATTAAAAATGTACAAACTAAAAACAATTCAAATGAGAAAAAAGATTAAGACTGCACAAAGGGTTACACCTCCAAACATTTTTATATATGAGCCACTTAGAAAGGGAAAATACTCTATTTTCTTAAGTTCTGATGCTATGGAACTACCTCTTAAAGTGGGTTCTGGATATTTATCTGCTTCATACCTAAAATGGAAATAACCATTACATGCTGCAGCCACCACGGTTTATCACTCCTACCTTTTTGGGTCCTCTTCTCAGCTGATGCCTGTGAGGCCATGTAAATGGCGGCCGCTGCCACAGATATTGGGCTCCTTCCAGGCACCAAGTCCAGTTCCACCGCTTTACGGGCTATATGTGTAGCTGCCATCTGCACTTGCTTAGGAAGACAGAGGTTGGAACAAAACCTGGACATGAAGTCCCCAGTTGTAATCAAATCCACACTGGTTTCTAAAGCTTTCAAAATAAGTTTAAAACATCGACCGATTTCTTTCTTAGAAATTCGTGATACGGCACATATTTCTAAAAGAAAAAAAAATTAGGTAAGTACATCTACGTAAGTCATATAGTTCATTTTAAAATCTATCATTTCAGATTACAAAAGTAATCCATTCTAATAGCAAAATAATTGAACCATGCCTTACAGATAAATTCCTAATCATCTCCATGATACTTCCCTTAGAGCTAACTTAAATTTTCTATTAATTTAAATGTTTGTCAAACTTTAAGAAATTTTTTCCCCCAAAGTTAAATGAAGATTTTTTTTTTTTTTTTAATCCCTACCCAAGGATAGTTTTTTCCATTGATTTTTAGAGAGAGTAGAAGGGAGGAAGGGAGGTGGAGAAAAACATCCATATGAAAGAGACATCGACTGGTTGCCTCCCGTTCCCATACGAGCTCTGACCAGGGGCAGGAATTGAACCTGCAAGGTAGGTTCGTGCCCTTCACTGGGAATTGAACCTGTGACCCTTAGGACCAATGCTCTACCTACTGAGCCACACCAGCCAGGGCTTAAATGCATATCTTAGTATTTCAAAATATTAACGTCTCTGAAGGTTCGATTTATGTAAATGAGATTCCTCAAGCAATCAAAAACTTCTTTGATATTTATATATTAATCTATAAGGAATATATCAAGGAGATAAAAAAAATACTCAAGCTAAATAAAGAATGCTTCTCAAGCTACACAATGTCTTATGTACATGCTATCCCTGCAATTATAGGCTGTAGCAAAACGAGATAAAATATATGACCCTATTAGTCTAAAAATTCAACTACCACTTTCAAAATAAATTTAACAAAAGCCTTAGTTTCACTTGTAATAAAAATACTGATGTAAAAAAAATGTAAAAATTAAACATTCACAGATAAATAAAGGGTAATTATAGTTTTAAGCCAAAACGAACTCTGGCAGTTAAAGTCAGTATAAGTATCAGCAATACTGAACAGGTGGTCACATATTCATAGGTAAACTACAAACTGATAAAAAAAAATATTAGTTCTTTCAAAGTCTTTAACTTAAGTGTGAAAGTGTAAATTGTATAACTCTGGAGAAAAAATGTCACTGATGCTTTTTAAGGGTTGACTCCCTCACTTGTAGAGACCTGGCTACATGTGAAAACTGTTTTCTATTCATCAAAAATTTACAGACTCACTACAAAGTCCTACTCTGGTTTATAATAACAGGCCTCAAAACTTACAAAAGTTCTAATTACCAAGGAACACAGGGCTCACTCACATGGACTAAAATGACTTTACATGAGAAAAACACCTGAAAAGAACATCGTCAATTAAATCACATAATTAATTTTTCTCAAGGAACAAAATAAACAGGCATGTGGAAACTATATTTAGGTGGATTACCAGATATAACCACAAAGACACAACAGAGCACTACTTAGAGTCAAAGCTGCCTGACTTTGGTAATATGACATAGATAAGACTTTTATCTAGGCAACTGAAAACTTACCTTTAAATGTCCTAGGAACCCCTTCTTGTCTACAGGCAATATAGAGGCACGCAGAAGCTATGGCATCATTAGCTCTTCCCTTCAGGCTCTTCTGTTCATACACTTGCTTGAATAAATTATTTGTTCGATCCTTCAAAACAGAGAAACTAAGTTTAATTAACTCCAGGCCGTTCAATTAGTTGCAATATCAAAATTTTATGTGTTCATTAAATTATGCAAAGTCAATGCCAGAATGGCTTAAAGGAGACAGACAGGAACTTACGACTATATTTCTAGGGAGGTTGATTCTGTCTGCCATGGTAGTGATTTCCTTGAACGCATTCATCATGGCCCGATCAGAACTACTCATTGTTCTCCGATTCTGGTACTTAGAATTACCAAATTCATCAAAACTTGCAGCTCCTGTACCCTATAAAACAAAGTTTTATAACTTTATATGCAAATTTTAAAAATCTGAATGAAAAATTTCTGAGAAAACAGAACTCATAATCTGACTTCACATGTTCAAGAAACCTACCCCGTGTAACCTCTCTATTCCTCCAGGTAAAATGGTTTTAGGAATGTTTTCTAGCAAAAACTTTTAAGTGTAAGAATATCTACTGAGAATCTAATAATATTAATTATCATATTAAAAGGCCTAAGGAGAAACTCAAATGATCATCTCTAAAGGTACTAAAAAAAGGTCTAGTAAAGAAAACTCAAAACCCATTTAAAAAAAAAATTTGATAAAACACTTAAGATGAGAACTTCTTCATATTAGAAAATCACTCTTCCAGGCCCAAAGCCAACAAGATGATTAACAGAGAAAACATCTGCAGCATAACATTAGTCAGAAGACAAAGACACTTACCACCACCATATTGAAGCAGTGTGCTAGGAAAACTAGCTAATGGGTAATTATAATCATATAATAATTATATAAATTATATTAGTATAATTATATTAAAACCAGGCAAAAGGAAAATTAGAAGTACAAATTTATGAAGTAATCAGTCAGAAGACAATAAAAGAAAATTAGCTGCAATCTTATATCTGAAAATGCCTTAGTATACTTTTTCCAGCCTATAAGACTGAAGCAAATGCAGAGATCACCTACTTAAAAGATATTTCTGAACACTGTAATCTTTATTTTTTTTAAAAAATATATTTTATTGACTTTTTACACACATCCTCCCCCCACTAGGGATGTGCCCGCAATCAAGGTACATGCCCTTGACCGGAATCGAACCTGGGACCTTTCAGTCCACAGGCAGACACTCTATCCACTGAGCCAAACCGGTTTCGTCTGAATACTGTAATCTTTTAAACCCAGTATACACTATACTTTTCAAATTTGATATGTAATGTATAGAGCATAAAAAAAATAATTAATGACCTGCTTTTTCATTAATTAAAAATAGACTATGCAGTAGTATAGGTTAAAATATACATACACTTCTTTGATTAGTCCTTTGAAATATTGCCAGTACTATTTCCAATTCAGATACTAGAGCAAAAAAGAGCCAGGTTGCCAGACAGTTAGGCTACTATCCTATATATTAATAATAGTAGCAGCTACCATTAATTGAACACATAATACATGTTATAAATACTTCACATATATTCCCATGTAACCTTCAATAGCTCTATGAAGTATTTCATTCTCACTTTATTGATGAAAAAATATAAAGCTCAGGTAAGTATTTCCAATACTAGACAATAGGCTATATTGAATTCCAATTTGTTATAGGTGATATAAAAGGAAAAGACATTACTAATGTTCTAGAAACATATCAATATGTACTCTCAGAGAACATACTATGTTCAACTTAATTTTTGTGCAAAATGTGCTTCATGAAAACAAGGGCGGGAGATATAAAGACTCTTGATTTTGATCTGTTGACCTCCGTTTATGATGGAAGCAATGCATAATGCAACCATCATTCACAATGGTATTACTGGCAAATCTCATTCTCAGGTCAAGATTGCTCAGAAGTTGCCAAAACCGGTTTGGCTCAGTGGATAGAGCGTCAGTCTGCGGACTGGAAGGTCCCAGGTTCGATTCCGGTCAAGGGCATGTACATTGGTTGCGGGCACATCCCTGGTGTGGGGTGTGCAAGAGGCAGCTGGTCGATGTCTCTCTTCCATCGATGTTTCTAGCTCTCTATCTCTCTCCTCTCCTTTCCTCTCTGTAAAAAAATCAATAAAATATATTTAAAAAAAAAAAAAAAAAAGATTGCTCAGAAGCAATGACTGATGCCTCTGCAAAGTTCCCCACTCCCAGGTTTTTGGTCAGGCCTCACTAGGTATTACCTTGCCAATCATGGTAGACAAATCTCGATCACTCAGAAGAGGATTCTGAGAATCTCCAACTCGAGATGGATCTTTTGTTGCTTTATCATTGCTGAAAGTTCTCCATTCAGATCCCACATCAATAACCCGGTCACCTAAGAATATAAGCACAAATCTAAATAGTCTTGTCAAAACAAGGTTAATGTCTAAAATACCCAACTCAATGTCTTTATTCCCAGAAAAATCTCAATATGGACATCTAGGCTCCAGTTTAAGTATCATGTCTCAGACATTTGTCCTAAAGCATTCCTTTAATTGTTGTCCCAGCCCAATTATTACCCTCTAAAAATCTTATGCTACGATTAGTTATATTCCAGTTCTTAGAAGAAAAAAGATTTAAGACAAATAACAAAATAAACCTATTTATATGTGATGCAAATATAAACTAGTATAATGATTCTGAACAAAACAGGCAAGGAAAAAACACTAGAAAACACTGTTCACAATGGTATCAATACACACAGCCTAATATAAAAAAAACTAACTTTTCATAGGAATTGCTTTGCAAAGAACTAAGCCTACACTTATGTTTTGGTAAATATTTAATAAAAATATTTTTGGCCAAATAATTTATAATTAACTTTAAGCCTAGAGTCAGTGAGAAGAAAACCAAGTAGACTTTATATAAGGGGCAGTGACTACATTTGTCATGCCAAAAAAAACAAACGTGAATAGATCTAGTTGATTACTGCTTTCGGGGAATGATCAAGGTCTAGTAGAAAAAAATTGAACACTTGCATATGCTAGTCACTGTGCCCTTAATGTTCTCTTTTAAAAGCCGGTGTCACTTATTGCCACTCTAGAACTACGATTAATTCACCTAAGATTACCCAGCTAGAACTGAAATATGTATGATTCCGGAGTCTGTTCTATACACAGCCGTTAATCACAAAGCTTTTCTACCAAAGTGTGACAGGGAAGAAAGTGGGAACCAGACCATCTTCAGCTGTGCTGTACACACTAAACAGAAGAGACAGAAATCAGTTACTTCAGCAATTAAAAGATGTTCTGATGCTGACAGTAAATTAATAAATGCTACCACTAAGAGTGTGGACACTATAACTTTGCTTAGCCTTGGACAGATTACCTCATTTCTGTGCCTTTACTTCCTCAGCTTTAAATTTTACCAATAACCTTACATTTTAAAAACTGTAAAGATTAAACAGTAAGATAATATAGGTATAGTGCATGTGGAGTGCTATAAAAAGCAGTTCAAATAAGTGCTTGATATTAGCTACTTACTGCTCAGAAAATAAAAAATACAACGGCAGGTATTCTGACATTTCCCCCTTTTGGTGGGGGAAATAAGGAGAGGGAGCACTTGTACAACATGACTCTCCATATCACACTTTAAAAACATCAGAGTGCTCTGCTGCAGGCATTTGGTCAGTAGGACAGCAAAAGAGGCAGGGAAAGAACAGAAGGAAGGAACTCAATGAAGATTGTGCTAAACATTTTCATTAATTAAAATGCTCATAAATAGCAGACAGTGATCATAATCTGATCTTAATGTTATAAATAGCAGGTAAATGTAATGGATGGCTTTGGAAAAATTAGTTTTTCTTTGAACAGTCAAATCACGTGGGAGTAACCAGATATCCTTGGACTATCAGGTGTCCATGCCACAAGGAAACTGAGATCAGTAGCATGGACACATCTGTATGCAACAAGAATGGTCAAGGAAGCAGAAGCAGGGAGATGAGTTATAAGGCAATTTCACTAGATTAAAGATCAAGCAGGTGGCCCAAAATAAGGAGAAAAAGAGGTTAAATGGATAGGACTGTCATGACGGATTTCTCTGCTTTATCCTCTATAACACACATTACTAATGGGAAGCGATTCTAATCCTAACATATTAAAACCCTGTGTCCCCTCAAGACCAGTGGCTCAACCAACTGGAAGTCAGTCCTGAAGTCAGTAACAGCACTCAGTCACTGATGTGAATCAGGCCCAGAGAGAGAAGCAGGGTCTGATCTGTAGCCTCTGTGGCAGCTGTTGTTCAGCACTTGCCTCCCTTTCTCTCCGGCAGCCATGCCTCCATTTCTCTCCAGGCCTCCACCAGGATGCTGATCAGCCCTGCCTTTCTGATCAGGCCCCGTTATTAGGCCCAGAGACACTGGCATAGAAACAGACCAATCCGGAGGAGGTAAGATGGCGGAAGAATAGATGGGCGGATTCTGAGCCCTCTGCCGAAGCAGAAAGAGAGAGCAACTGAGGGTCTTGTGCTGTGAGTGTTTATCGGCAAGCTGGGAGACAGTGAACACCAGAAGAAACTGCTGGGGGGCTGCTGACAGAGGTGCCCCTCACAGGGAAGCACCCAGGAGGGCTGTGTCCCTGCCCGGAGCTACCTACAGGCTTGGATTGGAAACCTTGCCATTTTGAGAGGAGGATAGGATCGTGTCAGAGGCCTGAATATCCACAGCCGCAGCGACCACCAAGCATCTGTGACCCCCAGAACACGGATCCCAGGCGGCGCGAACACCTGCCCTCACAGAATTGCCCCACTGCTCAGCGAAAAGGTCAGATTTCGCAGGGAGAGGGTGGAGAGCGCTCGCGGCGAAAACAAAAAGCCTGCGCGCACAGAGCGCGCTCGCGGAAGCTGGAGGACAAGGGCGGTGATTACAAGTAGAAGCCCCCGCTGTTGGGCTGTTGTCACCCTTGAAAGTGGACGGGGCTCCTAACAGGGGAGATATCTAAAGAGCAACACATTTGGATCCGGCTCGGAGGGATATCGGAGAGTTGCGGGAGATTCCAGTTGCTCGGTCCTGCCCCCTCCCCCGCTCCGTAGTTCCAGCTTCAGAGAGAACAAAAAAAAAAAAAAAAAAAAAAAAAAAAACTGGAGAGGCTCTAGTCTAGAGTCTGGAAGTCAACCTAGAAACACTGCCCCCAGAGGCAAATTCACAAATTGACTCTAGTGTAATAAAAACAAAGCAAAACCTGCCGAAAAATCAGGATTGGATCATAACAATAGAGGAAGCGAATGACCTTCATTACTGCAAATTTTAATTAAATTTTTTAAATTTTATTATTTTTTTAATTTTTAAATTTTTGTTTTCATTATTTGCAACGTTTACTCAAGAAACTATTTTTTTTCCTTTTCCTCACTTGATTTTATCTTGATAATTATTACATTGTATATGTAATCAACATTATTACTACTACTAATTTACCTTTTTCATCCTATTTTCTTTTTCTTTTTATTATTTTTATTTCATTTGATTATATATATATTTATTTATTTTTTTTAATTTCAGGATTACTGTTCTACAGTCTTTATCTATACTTCTTTCTCCAACGCTTTATTCTATCTCAACCCTACCTTTATGCCTTCACCCTCTTTCCAATCTTTTCCTTTGATACCCTGTTTATCCTAACCCTTTCCTGCTCTAGATTTCCCCCATTCCTTCTGTCTACCCCCTCCTAAAATTTCACCCTACTTGTATATATCTAATTTCCAACTAGCTGCTCCAAATCCATTCACACCTCCCTCGCAGTTGTCCTAAAAACAAAACAAAAACAAAAAAACAAAACAGTCTTTCTCTCTAACTCTTTGAAGTTGTATGTTGAATGTTAACTTTACTGAAGCTGTATGCTTTTCTTTTATAAGATTGATTTGCCTATGCTTTTTGTTTGATTGTATGTTTTTGTTAGCTGGGTTCTAGTCACCCTTATTGGTGGTTATTAATATCACAAACACATTTCTATTCAGTGCCTTGTGTGTTGTACCTGGTTGTGTTGTATTTTGTGCCGTTAAATCTAAGCAGGAGAGAAAGAACTACACAACCAGACATCCTAGATCATGGGGAGACCAAAAAAACAGCCCGCATATGAAAGAAAAGCAGGCTTCACCAGAAAAGGAAGTAAACGATATAGAGGTAAGCAACCTACCAGAGCAAGAATTCAGAGTAACGATCTTAAGATGGCTAAAAAGAATGGAAGACAAATTTAACAATATGAGTAAGACCCAAGAGGAAATGAAAAAAACCCAAGAGGAAATGAAGATGACTCAAGATGAAATGAAAAATGACTTCGCTACTATGAAGAACTCAATAGCAGACTAGAAGAAGCAGAGGATCGCATCAGTGAGCTAGAAGACAAGATGGAAAAAAATACCCAATTAGAGCAGCTTCTAGAAAAAAAAATTAAAAAGCAGGAGGAGAGCCTACGGGAGCTTTGGGACAATGCAAAACAAAACAATATTCGAATAATAGGGGTTCCGGAAGGAAAGAAAACCGAGGTAGATATGGAAAACGTATTTCAAGAAATAATGACAGAAAATTTTCCTCAGATAGAGAAGAAAAAACCCACACAAATCCAAGATGCTCGCAGAGTCCCAAGGAAAATGGACCCCAGAAGACCAACGCCAAGACATATTATAATTAAATTGGCAAACACCAATGACAAAGTTAGAATCTTAAAAGCAGCCAGAGAGAGACAGAAAGTTACATATAAAGGAACCCCCATCAGACTAACAACTGATTTCTCAACAGAAACTTATCAGGCCAGAAGGGAATGGGATGAAATATACAAAGTCATGCAAAGAAAGGGTCTGAATCCAAGAATACTGTATCCAGCAAGACTATCAATCAAAATTGAAGGGGAAATCAGGAGCTTCACAGACAAAAAAAGACTAAAGGAATTTATCTCCACCAAACCAGCAATGCAAGAAATGTTAAAGGGTCTACTGTAAAAATAAAGAAATAGGAAGCAAAGAAGGAACACAGGGGTATAGAATAAAAATGGCATCAAATGAGTACCTATCATTAATAACATTAAATGTAAATGGTTTAAATGGTTTAAATGCTCCAATCAAAAGACATAGGGTAACAGATTGGATAAGAAAACAAGACCCATACATCTGTTGTCTACAAGAAACCCACCTCAGAAAAAGAGATGCACACAGACTGAGGGTGAAGGGATGGAAAAAGGTTTTCCAGGCAAATGGAAATGAAAAGAAAGCTGGGGTAGCAATACTTATATCTGACAAATTACAATAGATCTCAGAGTGAAGGACATAACAAGAGACAATGAAGGCCACTTCATAATACTAAAGGGAGCAATCAAACAAGAAGAAATAACCCTGGTAAATATATATGCACCCAATACGGGAGCACCCAAATACATAAAAAAACTGCTGGAGGACATTAAGGGAGAGATTAACAGCAATACAATCATAGTAGGAGATTTTAATACCCCACTGTCACCCTTCGACAAATCATCTAAACAAAAAATCAGCAAAGAAATATCAATCCTAAATGACTCACTAGACCAGATGGAATTAATTGACATCTTCAGAACATTCCACCCCAAAGCCACAGAATATACATTCTTCTCAAATGCACATGGGACATTCTCAAAGATAGACCACATTTTGGGACACAGGCAAAGTCTCTTCAAATTCAAGAAGATAGAAATCATATCAAGCATCTTCTCAGACCATAATGGCATAAAACTGGAAATTAACTACAATAAAAATACAGTGGTGCCTCACACAACGAACTTAATTCGTTCCAGGAGCAAGTTTGTTATGCGAAAAGTTCGTTATGTGAAACATAACAATACATGTTAAAAAAAATAATTCGTTCTGTAGCATAAAATATGCTAAGATGACATAAAAAAAAGAAATTTTTTTATTATTTTTATTTAGATACATCTAAAAACAATTTAAAAAAAAAACAAAACACACTTTTTTTAATTTTAAGACAGACTTAAGTAGAGTCTACCGAATCTTGCACATCTTCATCCATTTTCTGCTTTTTGGCCGATGGTTTCATGAAAAACCTGTCCAAAGTCGTTTGTTTTTCTCTTTTCTCCAACATCTGCCGGAAATAACGGACAAGAGTATCGGAGTAAAGATCGTTGATCCTGTTTGCTTCAGCTGAATCCGGATAGTGGGCATTGGTAAACTCCTGAACTGCTTTCCATTTGACCAGGATGTTCTTGATGTCAGCAGTTGGGATTGGTTGATTGTTTGATTGTTGCTCCTCGTTATCAGATGACGCTTCCCTTTGAGCATTGTCCTGTTGCTGGACCAGAAGTGCTTGGAGCTCTTCAGTTGTCAGCTCTTCTTCGTGTTCCTCAATAAGTTCCTCTACCTCTAATTCCAACCTTTGGGCCACTGTGATGATGTCCTTCACCACTTCTGTGTCATCAACTACTGCTTCTTCCTGGGTCCACGAAGGCACAAGCATCTTCCAAGCAGAAATGAGGGTCCTTTGTGACACTTCTTCCCAGGCCTTCTGTATAAGTTGTATTGCCATAAGGGCATCAAATTTCTCCTTCCAAAACTTTCGGACAGTCATATTGTCTCCACCAAACTCGCATTCTTCAAACACCTTATTAAAGAGGGCTCTAGTGTAGAGTTTTTTAAAGTTCGCAATAACTTGCTGATCCATTGGCTGAAGAATGGATGTGGTGTTTGGTGGCAAATACTGCACCTTGATAAAAGGATCATTTTCCTGCAATATTTCCTCTAGGTCTTTTGGGTGAGAAGGGGCATTGTCAAGTATCAGAAGGGCTTTGAGCGGCAGTTCTTTTTCCAGCAAGAATTTCTTCACGGCAGGAGCAAAGGTTTCCAGAATCCATTCGTTGAAGATAACTTGGGTCACCCAGGCTTTTTGATTGGACTTCCAATGGACGGGCAGTTTGGACTTAATAACGTTATTTTTCTTGAAAATTCTTGGATTTTCAGAGTGATAAACCAATAGAGGTTTGATCTTGAGGTCTACGCTGGCATTAGACGAAAACATAAGGGTAAGGCTGTCCTTCATGGCTTTGTGTCCTGGCAGTTTCTTCTCCTCTTTTGTAATGAAGGTTCTGCTCGGCATTCTTTTCCAGAAAAGACCCGTTTCATCGGCATTGAACACTTGTTGTGGGCAGTATCCTTCATCCTTAATACATTTTTGAAAGTTAATAGAGAACTTTTCTGCTTCTTTCTTGTCAGCACTGCCAGCCTCACCATGCATAGTAACGCTGTGGATTCCACACCTTTTCTTAAATCTAAAAAACCACCCCCTGCTGGCTTTGAATTCTTCTTCATTATCTTGATTGCTGCTACTTCCAGGGACGTTTTTCTTTAGATTGTCATAAATTCTCTTGGCTTTGTGACAGATAATATCTTGGGTTGTTACGTCACCTTTCACCTGCCTGTCCTTAATCCAAATCGCTAATAGCCTCTCCATTTCCTCGTGGATTGAAGACCTATGTTTTTCATGAAATAGTTTTGATACTCCTTTGGCTACTTTGGCTGATTTGATTGCATCCTTATTTGTCAAAATGGTGAAAATGGTGGTCTTGCTGAGGCCAAACTCTTTGACGAGGTCACACTGTTTTACCCCACATTCACTCCTTCTAATTATTTCCTGTTTCATTTCAACAGAAATCACCTTCCTGCTTTTTTTAGAAGCCATGATATAAAAAAAATATTGAGTTTAACTTAAAAGGACGACTGCCGTGATACGTGCGTGATTTAATTCGTAATGAAGAATGATTGCCGCGATACGTGCTTAAGTTAAGTGCAGTAACTAACGACTGCCTGCAGTGCCTGCGCGGAAGAATGCAATACATCAGCAGCGATCGTGGAAGCTCGGGCGAAGCAGTCGTGGAAGCTCGGGCAAAGCGGTCGTGGAAGCTCGGGCGACTTCGTTGTGTGAAACGAAGTTTGTTGTATGAATCATGAAATGAAGTTCGTTGTGTGCAGCGTTCGCTGTGCGAGGCGTTCTTTATGCGAGGCACCACTGTAATCCAAAGAAATCAAACACATGGAGACTAAACAGCATGCTATTAAACAAGGACTGGGTTACCAGAGAAATCAAGGAAGAAATTAAAAACATCCTGGAAACAAATGACAATGAAAACACAACAATCCAAAATCTATGGGACACAGCAAAAGCAGTTTTGAGAGGGAAGTTCATATCCTTACAAGCCTATTGCAAAAAGCTAGAAAAAAGTGTAGCAAATGATCTAACTCTACAACTCAAAGAGTTAGAAAAAGAGCAATAAGAAAAGCCCAGTGTAAGTAGAAGGAAGGAAATAACAAAAATCAGAGCACAGATAAACGACATAGAGACCAAAGAAACAATACATAAGATCAATAAAACCAAGAGCTGGTTCTTTGAAAGGATAAACAAGATAGATGGACCTCTAGCCAGACTAACCAAGAAACAGAGAGGACCCAAATAAACAAAATCAGAAATGAAAGAGGTGAAATAACAACAGACCCCACCGAAATACAACGGATTGTTACAAAATACTATGAACAACTCTACTCCAACAAACTGAACAACCAGGAGGAAATGGACATATTCCTAGAAAAATATAATCTTCCAAAACTCAATCAGGAAGAATCTAAAAATCTCAATAAACCAGTGACTTGGGAAGAAATTGAAACAGTCATCAAAAAGCTTCCAGCAAACAAAAGCCCAGGGCCAGATGGCTTCACAGGAGAGTTTTACCAAACATTCAAGGAAGAACTAAAAACTATCCTCCTCAGACTATTCCAAAAAATCCAAGAGGAAGGAACACTTCCAAATTCCTTCTATGAAGCCAGCATCACCCTAATACCCAAACCAGATAAAGACAACTCAATGAAAGAGAATTACAGGCCACTATCCCTCATGAACATAGATGCCAAAATCCTGAACAAAATTCTAGCAAATCGACTCCAGAAGAACATCACAAAGATCATAAACCACGACCAAGTAGAATTTATTCCAGGAATGCAAGGATGGTACAATATCCGCAAATCAATAAACGTGATACATCACATAAACAAATAGAAAGATAAAAATCATATAGTCATATCAATTGATGCAGAAAAAGCATTCGATAAAATCCAACACCCTTTTCTGATAAAAACTCTTAACAAGGTGGGAGTACAAGGATCATACCTCAACATAATAAAAGCTATATATGATAAACCCACAGCCAACATCATACTCAATGGGCAAAAACTAAAACCATTCCCTCTAAGAACAGGAACAAGACAGGAATGCCCACTCTCGCCACTCCTGTTTGACATAGTACTGGAAGTACTAGCCATTGCAATTAGACAAGAGGAGGAAATAAAAGGCATCCAAATTGGAAAAGAAGAAGTAAAGTTATCCTTATTTGCAGATGACATGATATTGTACATAAAAAACCCAAAAGACTCCATTAAAAAACTAATTGACTTAATAAATGAATTTGGCAATGTAGCAGGATACAAAATTAATACCAAGAAATCCATGGCTTTTCTATACACCAACAGAGAAACTGCAGAAACAGAGACTAAAAAAGCAATTCCATTTACCATCACACCAAAAAAATTAAGATACCTAGGAATAAATTTAACTAAGGAAGTAAAGGACCTATATGTGGAAAACTACACGACACTGAAAAAAGAGATAGAGGAAGATGGAAGGAGATGGAAGAACATACCATGTTCATGGATTGGTAGGATCAACATCATCAAAATGTCCATACTTCCTAAAGCAATCTATAGGTTCAATGCACTCCCCATTAAAATACCAACGACATATTTCCCCGACGTAGAAAGAACTCTCCAAAAGTTCATTTGGAACAATAAAAGACCCCGAATAGCCACAGCAATCCTGAGAAAGAAGAGTAAAGTAGGAGGGATCTCAATACCAGACTTCAAACTATATTACAAAGCCACTGTTCTCAAAACAGCCTGGTACTGGCACAAGAACAGACATATAGATCAATGGAATCGAATCGAGAACCCAGATATCAACTCAAATCACTATGCTCAATTAATATTTGACAAAGGAGGCACGAATATACAATGGAGTCAAGACAGTTTCTTCAATAAATGGTGTTGGGAAAATTGGACAGACACATGCAAAAGAATGAAACTAGATCACCAACTTACACCATTCACAAAAATAAACTCAAAATGGATACAGGACTTAAACATCAGACGGGAAACCATAAAAATACTAGAAGCATCCACAGGCAGCAAAATCTCAGACGTATGCCAAAAGAACTTCTTCACTGATACTACCCCTAGGGCAATGGAAGCTAAAGAGAAAATAAACAAATGGGACTACATCAAAATAAAAAGCTTTTTTACAGCAAAAGAAACCATCAACAAAACAACAAGAAAGCCCACAGTGTGGGAGAACATATTTGCAAATGATACCACTGATAAAGGTTTAATCTCCAACATCTACAAACAGCTTATACAACTAAATAAAAGGAAGATAAATAATCCAATTAAAAAATGGGCAATGGATCTAAATAGAACGTTTTCAAAAGAAGACAGAAGGAAGGCCAAAAGGCACATGAAAACATGCTCAAAGTCACTAATTATCCGAGAGATGCATATCAAAACAACAATGCGGTACCATCTCACACCTGTTAGAATGGCCAACATCAACAAATCGACAAACGACAAGTGTTGGCGAGGTTGCGGAGAAAAAGGAACCCTCGTGCACTGCTGGTGGGAATGCAGACTGGTGCAACCACTGTGGAGAACAGTGTGGAGTTTCCTCAAAACACTGAAAATGGAACTCCCATTTGACCCAGTAATCCCACTTCTAGGAATATATCCCAAGAAACTAGAAACACCAATCAGAAAGGATATATGCACCCCTATGTTCATAGCAGCACAATCTACAATAGCCAGAATTTGGAAACAGCCTAGGTGCCCGTCAGCAGATGATTGGATCCAAAAATTATGGTACATCTACACAATGGAATACTATGCTGCCATAAAGAAGAAGGAATTCTCATCATTTGCAGCAACCTGGATGGAATTGGAGAACATCATGCTGAGTGAAATAAGCCAATCAATGAAAGAGAAACACCACATGACCTCACTCATTTGTGGATAATAAAGAGCATTATAAACTGATGAACCAAAAGATAGATATAGAGACACTATATCAACAAGTAGACTGTCAAATTACAGCGGGGAGGGGAGGAAGATCTGGGGGAGATAATAGATCAACCGATGGACTTTTATACATGCATATAAGTACAACCAATGGACACAAAACTCTGGGGAGGGAGGGGATGTGTGGGAGGGAGGGAGGGAGGGGGGCAAAAAAAATCAACAAAATATATTAAAAAAATAATAATAATAATAAAAAAAGAAAGAAAACGAAACAGACCAATCAGGATCAAATCTGGGTGAGCTGTTAGGAGCCAATGGCTGCCTAGGAGGCAGAGCTATTGATGCTGACTGGCATAGGAACTGACCAATCAGAGTCAAATTGGCCATGAGGAGGGCAGTTAGGGGTGGTCAGGCAGGCAGAGGCAATTAGGGTGATCAGGTTGGCAGGAAGGGTAGTTGGGGGCGATTGGGCTGGCAGAGGAGCATTTAGGTGTTAATCAGGCCGGCAGGGGAGCAGTTAGGGGTGATCAAGCTGGCAGTCAGAAGTGGTTAATGGCAATCAGGCAGGCAGGCAGGTGAATATTTAGGAGCCAGCAGTCCCAGATGTTCGTTAACTGGCTGCAGCTTAAGAGAAAGCCTTTACTGAATATGATGTTTTGTGGTCAATTATTGCCAATTAGGGAGCATTACAAGAAAAGACTGCTGCCTTTAGTCCATACTTGAAAAGATGGGGATGTGTGAGCTGGTTCCAAAGATGGTGCCCAGGAGGGAGACAGTGACCTAAAGTTTCTTCCTAGATCTCACTTTGAATAGGATGTGTTTGACCTGCCTGGAGTATTAATTTTAGTACTAGCCTTGCAATACTATCAATATATTTGGGCTATAACATTCTTGTGTTTTCCTGGTGTTCTCCCCCAGCTTTGAGTAGTACTGTCTGAGTGTTCTACATTTTGTGCAAAGGAGAAACAATTTTTCTTTGTGGTCTAATACCATCCCTCTTCTATGGTCAATAAATGACATGGAGGCCTCATCTTCTAGAAGGATAAGTCCTACTCTGCACCATAAGTACAAATCTGCCCACCAGGTAACTATAAGAAACTGTCAGCTTTTGCCAGTATCTTTTTAAACCACTAACAGTTTTGTAAAATTAATACCTGACAGAAAGTCTATACATGAAGGTTTATAATAGCTAAAATAAGACTATCCTATCTAATAAAAAGGTTAATATGCAAATTGGTCCGAATGCCATCATGTAACAATCAAATCAGTAGGCTATGTCCCTGCCCCCTGCACTGTCGCAGGTAGGAGCCCAAATCCTAGCCTACCTAAAACCTGGCTGTGTGCCATCATATCAGTAAAAAAGGGACGTTCCACACTTGCCTGGGGCATCTACGTCACTGGCCTAGAGAATCAGGGTTTCAGATTAGGGGGAAGCAGCATTCCAATGCTATCCTGAGTTTGTGGTTTCCAAGGAAACAGTCATAAGGAATGATAAACACTCTGCAAACGGCTCAGCCAGCGCCTATCTAAGCTGCGGCTAGTTTAAATCGGTCTTTCCCCGCAGTGAATGACCCAACCCTCCCTGGATCAGCAGGTTCCTGTGGAGCACATACTCCCCGCAATACAACAGGGCCCAGTTTCATCCTCGGTGATCTCATGCGAGTTAGCTTAGGGCAGCAGGGAAGGAAGGAAAAAGGCATCACACAGGGCAGCTCGGCCAAGCAAGCAAAAGGAAACCATATTGGAAGACAACTCTCCTGCCACCCCTTCAACATGTACCAAGAATCAAATAAAGCAATACAAACATCCAAGGGGCATCCCGCCCAGGCATTGTGTACCTGCTTCCCACCCCTTCATACAAATGGACAGGTTATGGGGGTTAGGGGTGGAGGAGGAGCTTCACTGGAAGGGGATCCCCAGTTACTGCACCCCTGCCATCCCTCCTAACCTCTAGGAGCACAAGGCCTGACCCCACCCCCAGCAGATTTGTATATCCCAGACTCTCTGGTGCTTCCAGGCACTTGGCAATCCCGAGTCTTCCCTGCCTCCCACCCTCACTGTCTCCTGCCCAAGAAACCCTCTGTCCTCCCCAACTTTTGGTTTTTATAGCCTAAATGCATGGTGGGTATAGTTGCTTCTCCATGGATTTTATTTGATAATCCAGCGAAGTCGCTTAGCAACTAAGTTGCTCAAACTTCATCAGGAACAGCAAATGACACACCTTACTTGGCTTTGACAACAAAGCAATCTTATTCTTTTACTTTTTAAAATAGATTTTTATTGATTTCAGAGAGGAAGGGAGAGTAGAGAGATAGAAACATCAGATGAGAAATCATTGATAAGCTGCCTCCTGCACACGCCCTACTGGGGATGGAGCCCACAACCCAAGCATGTGCCCTTGAAAAGAATCAAACCTGGGACCCTTCACAGTCCTCAGGCCAAAGCTCTACCCACTGAGCCAAACCAGCTAGGGCAAGCAATCTTATTCTTAAAGACTTGATTTTTGTCATAAACAAGTGGATTTGAACCATATCAAACGAATATACTTTTTTTTTTTTAATGAAATGTCTCTTCATTTCTACTAATGCAATTCTAGAAATTCTAGAGGACTGAAACTAAATAAACTCCCAGTATGGTTCCAGCAGTGTATTACAAATGGTGCAGGTAGGTTTCTATTCAAAGCAAATATAACACCAACTTAAGAGAAGCTAGAACTCTCACATTAACAGTCCACAATAAAGTTCTTAACTAGTGTAACTCAGGCTTCTATTTTTTTGATAACCTATCTTCATCTTGGATGACTTGCATTTTGTAGTGTACGATGACTGTTGGTAGTTCTGGCATCACGGTCTAAATTCTAGCCAGGAGGACGGAATAAAGGGAAGGCACATCCCTTAGGGAAGAATTGAGAATTGCACACAACTCTTCTACTTACAACCCACATGGCCATACCCAACTACAAGTGAAGCTGGGAAATACAGTCTAGCTGGGCAGCCACATGCCCAGTTAAAACCAAAGGGGGTTCTATTACTAAGGAGTGGAAAAACATCCTGGGAAACAATCAGCAGCCTCTGCTATAAGGAATAATGGGGTAGGGAGAGAGATGAGATTGAATGTCCATACAATCAAGGGACTTTGCCTTCTAGTCTACAAGAAATAGTACATAAAGACAAGTAGACATTTAAACTCCTTACCATGAAAGCTATAGATTGTAAATCCAACCAAAAGCATTTTGTAATACACTATTAAAACTAGAAGAACTTAAGGTAGCAATCTTAACAGTGAGGAGAAAACAATCCAGGCGTGTTAAATACACACACACACACACACACATTTCCAAAATATGTTTATATATTATATAGATACTGAGTGGCCATATTATTATGCATTCAGAGATAATAATCTTGCCACTCAGTGTATATCAACAACCTGATAGGCAGTGAACTTGACATGATTAGTCTCAGCTGATTCTTAGTGAATATTCATAATTCATGTTTCAGATTCACTGATATAAACAACACTCAAAATGAGCCTAGGAGAAGAGATCAAATTGACTCATTTTCTCTTTTAACTCTAAACTAGTTACCAGTATTTTCCTTAATTGCTCTTAAAAGCAATTTCAAATGGTTTCACAAAAGTGGCTTTAACTAGAAATGATACAAGTAGTTCTAAACAACCTCTTGTTGTGAAATCCTACTTATAAAAGTTATGATAACCAACTTCATGTTTTAATAGCTATTACAACAGCCGAAACCGGTTTGGCTCAATGGACAGAGCGTTGGCTTGGGGACTGAAAGGTCCCGGGTTCGATTCCGGTCAAGGGCATGTACCTTGGTTGCAGGCATATCCCCAGTAGGGGGTGTGCAAGAGGCAGCTGATCAATGACACTCTCTCTCATCGATGTTTCTAACTCTCTATCTCTCTCCCTTCCTCTCTGTACAAAATCAATAAAATATATTTTGAAAAAATAAAATAAAATAATAGCTATTACAACCGTTACTAAATTAATACTTTGCCAATATATAAACAATGTACAAAGTAAAATTTATATATAAATTATCTAAATATGATTATAGTGACACCTAGTGCTCATCTTTTAATGCTATACAATTAAACTGTTAGGATTTGGGGCGGGGGGAGAGAGAAACAGAAAATATAAAGTGCTGTTAGAGCCAATGACAAAGCTTTGCTTTAAAAACTGGCCCTATTTTAGAGGTCACTACCAATATCTTAAGGATTACTGATAAGGTGAGACAGCCAATCACAAATCATAATACTTCATATGTTTAAAATTAAAATCCTATAATTCAAATAAGAGAGGAAAGTAAAATGATTACTTGTTAAATAGTGTTAAAAATAGCTACAAAAATTGTAAAGGCCTAAGTTACAGGATATACTAACTACTACACAGCCATTGAAATATTGGGATAGAAGGGAAACAAAAGACATTAAATGTGTAGTATTATATTTTCCAAAGACAGCAGCAGTATCTCCCATTCACATGCTCTTCTGTAACATGACCTTGTCCCTCTCACACTGATATGAAACCTATTTCTCCACCCCTTCCAATCTAGGTGAGACCTCGGACTACTTTGACTAATAGAATACAGAAGTGATCATATTCCTTATGATCACTTAACTACCCAAGTATAAAACACTTGCTCTTGGGATATTAGTCTTAGAAACCAACCACCATGTATGAAATATGACTACACTGACACAACCACAGAGACCTATGGTCGGCAAACTGGCTCTCAAGCCACATGCAGCTCTTTATCCCCTTGAATGTGGCTCGTCCACAAAATACCATGGCCTGGGCAAGTCTATTTTGAAGTGGCATTAGAAGAAGTTTAAGTTTTAAGAATTTGGCTCTCAAAAGAAATTTCAATCATTGTACTGTTGATATTTGGCTCTGTTGACTAATGAGTTTGCTGACCACTGCCCTGACAATGACAGACCCAGGAGAGGAGGCCAAGAAATGCAGGTGAAGAAACCATCATGGAAGTGGATCCTCCAGGTGTAGCCTGTGCCATGTGGAAACAATGCCCCAGATGAGTCCTTCCTGTGAAATCATGAGTAAAATAAAATGGTTGCTATAAGCCACAAAGTTCTGAGTTTGTTATGTAATTGAAACAGAAATGGTTTCCTCAAAGTATGATACTGCTTTAAGAAAGTCCTAAAAACATGTGGCACTGGTTTTGTAACTGATTGGTGGGTTTCAAGGAGACTATGAATGCAGGTTTGAAGGAAAGTGAGAAAGTGTTAGTAAAGGCTGGAGAAAAGATAATATATATCATATAAGATAAATATAATTTTTATATTATGAATTATTTCATTTTAAAAATTATTTCTCCTGCCGAAGCCGGTTTGGCTCAGTGGTAGAGCGTCGGTCTGCGGACTGAAGGGTCCCAGGTTCGATTCCGGTCGGGGGCATGTACATTGGTTGCGGGCACATCCCCGGTGGGGGGTGTGCAAGAGGCAGCTGGTCAATGTTTCTCTCTCATTGACATTTCTGCCTCTCTATCTCTTTCCCTTCCTCCTCTCTGTGAAATATCAATAAAATATATTTATAAATAAATAAATAAATAAATAAATAAAATAAAAATTATTTCTCCTTTCCAACTCATCTGCATAATATATGGCTTTGAAAATGACAACTGAGTGGTATCTAGCCTTGAATATGAAATTAAGAGAAGCTATCATAAGTTTCAAGCACAAGTTAAACATTAATTACAGTTTTAAAAAAATACAATAATTCTGAGTTTCAGTCTCTAAACTTGTCTGTTGATTATTCAATAAATATGATATAATCTTAAATTTTTTAGAAAATAAACTTTTATGGCAAGTACAATCAAGCCATTATTATAAGGTCATTTAACAGATGATGATGTTACATGTCTGGACTTAAATTCCTATGAACATCAGTATCTTAAATAAGAAAAAAGCCACTTATTTAAGTGGATTGCAGAAGAGTTGCTTAGCTTAATTTCTCCTCTGTCTCCATAGTGTAAGAAAGACTTGAATTTAGCTGTTAAGAAAGAGCACATGCCTTTAAACCAGCAAGATAATGCAAATCTAATTATATGCTACAATCTAAATTTATTATTAATACTAGAGGCCCAATGCACAAAAATTCATGCAACTTCCCCTGGCTGCCAGCACTGGCTTTCGATCCGGTCCCACTGGCAGGCACCCAGGAAGGACCTGGGCGGCTTCCCTCCGGCCCCGGCTTGTCTGGAAGGATGTCTGGTTTAATAGACTCTGTTATTATAGACTAGAGGCCTGGTGCATGAAAGTTTGTGCACTGAGGGGGCAAGGAGGGGGGTCCCTTAGCCTGGCCTGCCCCCTCTCACAGTCCAGGAAGGGATGCACAATTAAACAGATTTCAAAAGATGAAAATTTCCTTTGCTTTTGTATCCACATCTGAAAAACACTAGTGAAAATACAGTTTGAGCCTGGCAATATAGGGTGACCCAAAAAATACATATACATACACTTTGAATAATTAAAGGCAATTTTATTAATATACATTTCATTTTCAAAATTGAGCTATCAGCTGTCATACTGTACATACATTTTTTGGGAACACCCTGTATATCTGCTGCAGATCTGTTTGGGAATGAAGATCTTAGTTCTTGTTTTAACTTCTGACATCAATGAAAGTATATAAAATACTAAATAAAGCAATTAAACATTACTTATGATTCAGATGTTAGTTGCTGTCAAATTCACTTTATCACAGTGTTTAACATATAGGCACTGTTTTGCCTTGTGATTGTAGGTTGAATTCATTAAGAAATATTAGCAAGTCTGCAGCATAGTTAATTACCAAAGCCATTCAGTGTTTAATAGTTGTTGAAGGCAATACTGGTTCAGAAAAATTTCAATCTTGGCCCTAAGCTAAAAAAATTACAAGGTAACTTTTCCACTACTAAACTAACAAATTACCGTGTGGTAGAACTACCCATGAAATTGAATGAAGTCCACTACTGACACTATTGGATCAGTAATAATACACGATAGATTCAAACTTTTTCCACAATGAATCTGTTGACGAAAAATACAATGAATAACTTACAGGTTTGTAAAAGTCTTACAGTTTTACACTTTGCAAATAAGACTTCTGTTCCACACTTTTTTTTTTTTTTTTCACCACCATCAGTTAGAATACATTTTAGCAGATTCCACTTCAGGTTACTCTGAATCAATACTCTGGCAACTTCTTTGAAAATATTTTCTCCTATGGATGTTCCATGCAGTTTCAAACTCTGCAAACTCTGCACTGACTCCTTGAATAAACTCAACATTAGTAACATCTGTCTAGTCATCAAGAGTCTAGGAAAAATACTTTAAATATATTTTGAGTATCGATGTTGATCCTAATGTCCTCAACTCTTCAAACAACTGTTCTCACTGAAAGGCTAATAGTCTTAATAAACAAGTTTTTCTCTGGACATATTTATTCAGCTGTTGCAATCACACATGAATTAACTTACCATTGGTAAATGACTTTCCCTGCTTGGCCTACAAATGAGCCACTCAGAAACTTTAGCTGCAGCCTTATTTTCATTCTTTTATTTTTGTGAAGAAATTCTGATGTGATGAGATATTCCACTTTACATTTTCTAAATTTTCTGACCATTGTTTTCCTCAGTTGAAAAACTGTGACAGTGTTTTGTCTGATAATCTAAATGTTTACTGCATTCTTTTAGCAGAGCTAAAATATCATAGCTTCACCATCTAACTCAATAACAAAAATAACTCATACTACATCGGGCCTTAAAAGCATGACATTCAAGTTCATTGTTTGTTGTTTGTTTTGATATGATGAGTATGCAATGATAACAAAACAAATAAATAAAATGTTGCAGTATGGAGATATGCTCGTTACTAAAAAATGCTGTGGGATTTTAACTATCAGCTGGGTATTGTAGTGCACTGAGCAGCAGTACAGAGTGATGAGAGCAAGACATATGGTTTCTGTTACAACTACTAAATTCTGCTGTTGTATTATGAAAGCAGCAATAGTCAATACGTAAACAAATGATTGTGGCAGTGCTCCAGTAAAACTTTATCAACACTAAAAATAAGAATTTGATTATTTTCATGTGCCCCAAAATATTATTCTCTTGATTTTTTTCAACCATTTAAAAATGTAAAAGCCATTCTTAGCATACAGGCCATATATAAACAGGCAGTGGGTCGTAGTGTGCCAATTTCCACTTGAACTCATTTTATTATGTAAGATAGATATTTGGCTTCCATGCAGACAGAGGAGCAAGACTGCCAGATTACCTAAACTTCAGTTTCCTAACCTCCAAAATAAAGATAATGTGCGGAGTATTCACTTCACATATTTCTCTGAGGTTAAACTGAGTGAACATGTAAATCATTTAGAACAGTGCCTACTGTAAAGTGAACTAGCTGTTAAAAATATTTATTACTGAGTATAATACAATGCAAATGGATTTCAATTCTTATTAGCAGCTCTGATTTAAAATTCCCACTGGAGGTTTGAGAAAAGCAGCCTACTTAGATGACTACAGATGTCCTCCAATAAACACATCTACAGTACATCAACACCAATGTATCTGTTATACTTCCCACAATCCTAGCATTTTCAAATAACTAAGGCATGGCTGCAACCCTATCATAATACTTTTCATAAAAATACTAGAGGCCCAGGCCATGAAATATGTGCACAGGTAGGGTTCCTAGGCCTGACCTGCGATAAGGCCAATCAGGGCCTTCCAGCTGCTGGCCAGGGCCTTCCTTCATTCCAGGCTGCCTCCTGATGGTCAATGTATTTCATAGTGAGTGATTTGTCTCCCAGTCTAACTCCCTCAGGGACAATATGCATATTAGGTTTTTATATATTTAAATGTTTTTATTGATTTCAGAGAGAAGAAGGGAGAGGGAGAGATAGAAGTATGGTTGAGAGAGAAGCATCGATCACTGGCTCCTGCTTGCCCCCTACTGAGGATTGAGCTCCCAACCTGAGCATGTATCCTGACCAGAAATCAAATTCCCAACCTCCTGGTGCATGGGACAACAACACTTAACCAACTGAGCCACACTGGCTGGGCAAAATAATTTTTAAATAGACCATTTCTATCAGTTTCGCTGTATTTCTAGATTAGTAAGCAAAGAAATAAAAGTGAAGTTTTAAGAAATATTTTTAGCAATGACAATTTCACACTAGAAAAAGTATAATTAAATCATTCCATAGGAAATGAAAATTACACAAATCTTTTTTGTTTCCCAAAAAGCCTTGGATAAGATTCAACACAGATATACTTTTATGCTCTGAAATAAATTAAATAAAAGCCACAAAAGTTATATTACATGGGTGTTATCCTGCCATCCTCAATGCCCCATCAAATATTTAAAGACTAAGAACTCAGGAAACTTGGGGCCTTTTTTTGAATTAATTTTCAAATTAATATTCCCTCCTATCCAACATTATAAAACGTATGCACCTGGGAAAACTTCAGGATATTGAACACAGAGACAGAAGAAGATACAAATAAGTGGAAGATTATACCGTGTTCTTGAATTGGTAGAATCAATATCATTAAAGTGTCTATACTACCCAAGGCAATCTACAGATTCAATGCAATCCCTATTAATATACCAACGGCATATTTCACAGTTAGATCCATTACTCTAAAAATTTATATGGAATAAAAAGGCCCCGAGTAGCTGCAGCAATTTTGAAAAAGAAAAGCAAAGTTGGACAAATCACAATACCAGATTTCAAGTTATACTACAAAGCCACCATAATCAAAACAGCTTGGTATTGACATAAGAACAGGCATATAGACCAATGGAACAGAACAGAGAACCCAGAACTCGACTCAGGCCATTATGCTCAATTAATATTTGACAAAGGAGGTAAGAGCATGCAATGGAGTCAAGAGAGTGTCTTCAATAAATAGTGTTGGGAAAACTGGACAGGTAAAAGCAAAAAATAATGAAACTAGACCACCAACTTAAACCATACAGAAGAATAAACTCAAAATGGATAAAGAGCTTAAATTTAAGATGTGAAACCATAGGCAGCAAAATTTCAGACAGCTCTCATAGCAATATGTTTACTGATACATCTCCTAAGCCGAAGAAAATAAACAAATGGGACTACATCAAACAAAAGGCTGTGCATAGCAAATGAAACCATCAACAAAACGAAAAGACAGCTCACTGTATGGGAGAACATATTTAGCAATGATACATCTGATGAAGGGTTAACATCCAAAATATATTAAGGAACTCAAAAGGAAGACAAACAATCCAATTAAAAAATGAGAAAGGACCTAAATAGACACTTCTCCAAAGAGGACATACAGATGGCCAAGAGACATATGAAAAGTGCTTAAAGTCACTAATCACCAGAGAGATGCAAAATGACAATTTACCATCTCACAACTGTCAGAATGGCTACCATCAACAAACGACAAGTGCTGGAAAGGATGTGGAGAAAAGGGAACCCTAGTGCTGATGGGAATGCAGACTTGTACAACCATTATGGAAAAGAGTACGGAGTTTCCTCAAAAAATTAAATATGGAATTGCCATTTGACCCAGTGATCCTTCTAGGAATATGTCCTGAAATTTCCAAAGCACCAATCAGAAAGAATGTATGCACCCCTATGCTCATAGCAGCACAATTTACAAAAGATCTGGAAACAGCCCAAGTGCCCATCAGTAGACGAGTGGACAAAAAAGCTGTGGTACATTTATACCATAGAATTCTATGCAGCAGTGAAAAAGAAGTATCTTTCACCCTTTGAGACAGCATGGAGGGAAGTGAGAGTATCATTCTAAGTGAGATTAAGTCAGTCAAGTATTACACTCATATGTGGAATCTTAAGTAATAAACTAATGAACGGAGTTGATCCAGAGACATGGAAGCATGGAACAGTATGTGAAATCTCAGAAGGCGGGGAAGGGCAGGTAAGACAGCCTAACCATCATTCTGGATATCCTTCTGGACAAAGTCACAGTGGTGGAGGCCAAGGCAAAGGCAGTTAGGGGCATATATGCATAACTTGTATGCATATATGCATAACTCATGGACACAGACAATAGGGTGCTGAAAGTCTGGGGGAGAGGGGAGCTGGAGGAGACCTATGGGGGGTTCAGGGGTGGAAAAGGAACATATGTAATAACAATAAAAAATTATTTACAAAAAAAGGGGGGGGGGGCTGGTATGTAGGCTTTTGAGTTTTGCAGCAGAGGGGCTCCTTCAAAAGAACCCATGGTAGTTACACATAAAGAGCTTTCTATATAATGGGCATTGTTTTACTTCTTTATATGTGATAATTCATTTAATTTTCTGACAATAATCCCTTCAATCCTATTTTCATTCCCATTGGCAAGGGCAGTAATTTGCACATTACTTACCCACCATCCTGTTCCTCTAATTGCCAGTGGTAAACTTCCCCACATACATTCAAATATTTTATTTACATTTGCATTTATATTCATTTTCTGATATTTGTAAAGGCTTGACAGTAATATTTTGGCTTCGCTAATGTAAGGGTTCCTGGTGAGGAGCAATGTTATTATATCCAAATAAAAAGAACTAAAAATAAAGTATCATTTTTTTATCTTGATAAATATCTAGAGATATTTTTCCATATCTTTTGTATTCTGCATGAAACTGCAAAAACTAAAGCAATTCAGACCTAATTTGTGAGAGAGAGAAATAGTACTGCAAAATAAAAATAAAAATCAGGACAAATATCATCTATATGCTTAGAAAATATTCTTTTTATTTCCAATTAAAACCTTTCTAAATTATTTAAAAAAATAAAAAACATATGCATCTGAACTAACAATAAAATATGGTATCTCTAAATGATTTTACTTGATTTTTTCTAATTCTTTTTTAGTGTTTCATAATAATTATGAATAAAATATGAGTTATTTAAAGTCAAAATGTATTCACTAAAAGACAGTTTGGCAAACACACACAAGACAAGTATCCAAAACAGTGGTATTAGTTAAAACTATAATAACTGCTTACCTACAACCAGGCCACATTCAGGACAGATCATATCACCAGCTCTATAGTCCTCCACTAAAATCGAATCAGGATGGTTTGGACATGCGACTCTTGGGAGAGCATCCAAACTAAATGAAAGGGGAAAAAAAAAAAAATTTTTTTTGTTTTCTTTTTTAAATTCTCACCTGAAGACATAAAGGGAGAGAGAAAGAGAGAAACATCAATGTGTGAAACATATGTGAGAAACACCAATCCTCCCAACCACTATGTAACAAAGTAGTGTTCTTGGGGTGGGAGAAGGATTTTTAACACTTTTCTAACATATATTTATAATACATTTAAACTAAATTTCTGAAGTAAACACCTCAATTAAGTCACTTTAAATTCTAGCTAGTTATTAACAGATAGATTCCATTGGAATTATTTTTTATAAGACGTTACTAGTTTGAAGACACAAAAAGCATTAAAAACTTTAAATAGAAAACAATTGTTTTTTTCTTCTTAACAGGTGACCAAGTTTTTTTGTCTTTTTGTGTTTTTTTAAAAATATATTTTATTGATTTTTTACAGAGAGGAAGGGAGAGAGATAGAGAGGTAGAAACGTCGATGAGAGAGAAACATCGGCCAGTTAACTCTTGCACACCCCCTACCGGGGATGTGCCCGCAACCAAGGTACATGCCCTTGACTGGAATCGAACCCGGGACCTTTCAGTCCACAGACCGATGCTCTACCACTGAGCCAAACTGGTTTTGGCAACAGGTGACTAAGTTTTAAAAAAATTTTGATTAGCATTGAAATGACTAGCTACCATAATAACCTGTAACAGTTACATTCAGTGTGTGCCCCCTGCCACTTATTTTTCTGATTAGAGAATAAATTTTTCTACTTGTTATTTACCATGATGATAGATTTAGAATAGTATACTAAACCTAGTCTTATCTATAATAATAAAAGTGTAATATGCTAATTAAACCAGAAAACCTAACCATTATTCTGGATATCCTTCTGGACAAAGTCGCAGTGGTGGAGGCCAAGGCAGAGACAGTTAGGGGCATCAGGCAGACTGGTTAGGGATGATCGGGCAGGCAGGTGAGTGGTTAGGGGCAATCAGGCAGGCAGGAAGGTGAGCAGTTAGGAGCCAGTGGTCCCAGATTGCAAGGGGGATGCCTGACTGGTCCTAGACTGCGAGAGGGTGCAGGCCGGGCTGAGCTCCTTACCCCTCCCCCCCACATGAATTTCATGCACCAAACGGCTGGTCCTATATTATAAAAGCCTAATATGCTAAGTGTCCAATTGACCGGTTCAACTAATCAAAGGGTAATATGTTAATGATATGCTAAAGCCGCTTAACCGCTTGTTATAATATTCACTGACCACCAGAAGGCAGACATTCGACTGGTCAACCAGTTCCTATAATGCACACTAACCACCAAGGGGCAGACACTCCAACTGATAGGTTAGCTTGCTGCTGGGGTCCGGCCAATTGGGACTGAGCAAGATGGGCCAGACATACCCTGGAGCCCTCCCACAGCCCCTCCCCGGCCCCCATCATGCACTGATGGGGTCCCTCGGCCTGGCCTGCACCCTCTCGCAATCCAGGATCCCTTGGGGGATGTCAGAGAGCTGGTTTCAGCCGATCCCACAGGCCAGGCCGAAGGACCCCACTGGTGCATGAATTCATGCACTGGGCCTCTAATAGTAATATGAATGAGGGCAGTAGATGTGGCTCTGCTTTACTTAAACCATGATGATCTCATTTAGTCCAGAATTAGTTTATTGGCAATCAAGACATAGTTTAAAAGCTACTTTTTAATCTATTTCTGATATTAATAATTTTCTCAATTATTTTATTTTTAAAATAAAACATTTTGGGAAAGACACAACAGCTTTAAATGACCAGTTTTAAAAAGCAACCATGATATTTAACACAAATTTTGCAATTATTTCTGGGGATATGACCTCATACTCACAAATGTTTAGTATCACTGAAAATAAGTTGTCTTTAAAAGTTTACTTGTGACAGGAAAACCTTATGCCATAAAATAAAAATAAAAAATAAAAATGCTGAATTACAATAAGGATATAAAAGAAAAAGAACCGCCCAGCCAGCATGGCTCAGTGGTTGAGCAATGACCTATGAACTAGGAGGTCATGGTTGGACTCCTGGTCATGCCCGGATGCAGGCTTTATCCCTAATAGAGGGCGTGCAGCCAACCAATGATTCTCTCTCTC
The DNA here is from genome assembly GCF_014108245.1 of Pipistrellus kuhlii. Lineage (NCBI taxonomy): Eukaryota > Metazoa > Chordata > Mammalia > Chiroptera > Vespertilionidae > Pipistrellus > Pipistrellus kuhlii. The sequence continues at coordinate 132,852,345 of NW_023425515.1, read as the reverse complement.
TCATGTTTCTCTCTCTCTTCCTGTCCCCTCCTCTCTGAAATCATTAAAAATATATGTATTTTTAAAAGAACCAATCATGATGCAGACATTCTACATCCAGCAAAGCTGGCTTTCAAAGAAATGACCATAAACTGTTAGAATTCAAGGAATATCATTCCTATGAGCCCTTTGTTTTGAGTTTATTGGAGACTAAGTTTTATACTTCCAATATGACAGGAAAGACATCAATGTAAAAAAACATCAATGTGATGAGACAACTTTGCACATAGAACTTAAAGAGGGCCTATATAAAAACTATTAACATTGTTAAGTACTCATGTTAGACATAGTATAGGTATTGTAATTCTGAGAATGTTTTCTGTATTATGTAGAATAAAGCTAATGTTTAATTATGAAAAAAAAATTGAATTTGAAGTAATATAATAAAAGGTTATGTTAGAGCCAACACAAATATGCATCCAAAAGATATTACCCATGTAAAAAGGTATTCCTGGTTTTGGATAAAGTTATCATATAATACAGTTTAGAATGTTAACTCTCAACACAGAAGGTAATTCCCACTGGAAAACTGATAATATAATCCACATTCCCAAAATTTATATAGTCAAGGTAACCAGAACATGTGTTGAAATCTTTTCATGAAAAAAAAAAGGGAGATGGGTTCATTTTACATTCATGCAATTCCAGAAATTCCTATAGAAAAATACTTTCATAAATTATGACAAATAAAATATTTAAAAAGCGAAAATTATGGAAAAATTATTTTGAAATAAAGGAAAATGTTAGCAGAGTAACTAATTACAAATGCATAATATGGACAGTCAGGTGGCCATACAAAGAATTGATGTATTTTTCACTCTTAAAAAGGAATATCATGTAGTATGTGTTTGTATCTATCTATATATCCATATATATGTATATGATATGGAAACATCACAAAGATATGCTTACTTCAAAAAGATGAATTTTATACAAAAGTGAGAAAAGTATGAACTACACTTATATGCAATAACATGAATATCAAAATGCTGATTAAAAAAACTACTCATGAATACATATGTATACCATTTACATAAACCTTAAAGTGGGCAAAACAAATCTATGGTGTCAGAAATCAGGATGTGGTAATGACTACGGGCACAAAGGAGGCTTCCAGGGTGCTAGTGGTATTTGATTTCTTGACCTGGGTGGTAGCTCTGTGTATAGGCTCACTTATTAATTGAGCTGTGCACTTAAAACCTGTGCACCAATTTCATAAAAAAGATAAAAAGCAAGGCACAGTGTTTACATTAGACTCCTTTTCAGGGGGTGGTGGGAGGGCTTATAACTATCCTATATAATAAAAGGGTAATATGCAAATTGTCTTCTTAACCAGAAGTTTGACCAGAGGGTAGGGCTGGCCCACTAACCTCCTGCCCGGGGCCCCTCCCCCTGGCCAGCCAGGCCTGGCCAGTGCACCAATCCCAACCTTTGTGTAAATTGGTACACTGGGTCTCTAGTGTGCATATTATTTGCTAAAGCAGAGACTCACTGGAAAGCATGAAACTGTTACAAGGAATGCTTTAGGGAAGAATTAGATGGCTGGAAGCTAGGGAAGAAGGCAGACTACTTTTCACTTTTCTTGCCTTTTCACTATGTGTAATGTGTTATCTACCCAAAATAAAATCATGTTACTCAACTTTTAATCAAATTTCCTCAAGAGTAATACAAAGGATAAACTACAAGAGTCGGATTGTAGGGGAAGTAAGGGGAAAAACAGTAGGAAAGGAATGTAGTAAACAATCACCCCTAATACTAAAGCAATTGCGACTACCTAAGAAGCCAAACTCATTTTATAGCTATAACTTACTGGGTGCCTACTGTGGATCTAGTGCTATACATACATTATTAATCTCCAAAACCACCCTGAAGATAGGCATTATCTCCATTTAAAGATTATGCCCAGAGAATGATTTGCCTGAAATCACAGAGTGGTGGAGCTTAAGTTTGAACTCAGAACATTTGTGCTCTTCTCTGTGAAAACATCAGGCAGCTTCATAGTCTAGTAACTGTGTATCTTCCTCAAGTTAAAAATAGGGAAAAGGCAGAAATACTAGCATTTACCTTTGTTCTCACTGGAAGAAAAACTCAAAAGCTGAACAATTCAATAACACATAGAGCTGGACACGTTTAGAAAAAAAATATTTTGAACATTTTTTTTTTAACAAAGCATACAAAGTACAGTGTACTTTTTGGGTAAGGAATTTATCAAGTGAATTTACTAGACTGATACTGTAACATTTCATACAAAGTAAAGTGTACTTTTGGGTAAGAAATTTAACAAGTGAATTTACTAGGCTGATACTGTAACATTTCATATAAATACATTTTCCTATTCTTATACGTCCAAATACGCCCACATGCACCTTTCAAATCTACTGCCAGGAGAGACCATACCCTGTGTTTAGGTGTCTTTGGGAAGCTGAAGTCTCCCATTTACTTACAAGTAAGCCTTACCTGACAGAGCCACGCCCTATGACTGAACACCCAATCATATAATAGAATTAGAATCTGTAAACAAGAGTGTCAATGACTTTAGGAATTATTGCCAAATAGGCCATTAGCTAAAGCTGCCTCACTGTTCCCTATTAAAAAAAACATAAAATAAAATACAGTAACATAAAGGGCCGGGACTTCTCCAGCTTATCATTTATGATAATGGCTTTCATTGGGAACTTAATTCCACAGATTACTTCAGGTTCAAAAATTTATGCCAAAGTTGCCTACCAGAAATTATAGAACTTAATTACTTTTAATATATTATGAATTAACTAAAAGCCAACTGTGTGCTAACAAGAAATAGATACATGCCTTACTACAGCCTGTTCTAACACTCAACTTGGAAAAGCCTGCAATGGCATGACTCAGTTTACACTAACGCAAAAACTCTAGTATCTACCTCATGGTGGTAACGAGAGATATAATTAAGGCCTGCAAGCCTTTTTTCAGGTCACAGGATTAAAAGCTGTCTCTACAGGCACTACATGCATTTTAAAAATGCATTCGAGTGACTTCCCAGCATTTGTAAATAATTTTCCTGCAGGCAAGATTTTCTTCAGGAAAGTATACAGAAGACATTTGTAAAGAAATCTCTTAAGAAGGGGGGAACGTATCTTCTGAAATGCCTTCATCTCCATTCAGGGGGCCTCTGGGATGTAATCAGTCTCCATCAGGCTCACCAATACTGACGTCCCTAAGTTTCCAGCTGTCAGCCGGACGGGGGCCTGGAACTAACCCTCTCCAGCTCTTTGGAAGGGAGGACTCACGGCCGCTCGGTAGGTGGAAAAACAAGCGTAGGGGGAAAAAAAGAAAAAAAAAAAAAAAAGGACCAAGCAAGAAGAAGAAGAAAAAAAGACGTTTGCATTATCAACCGAAGGAGAGAGACTAGAGGCTGCGGACACAGGAGCCCCTCCAGGGTGGAGCCTGGGTGAGGTGGCCATCTAAGACCCCGGGGTGGGAGCGTCGACGTCTCGGCAGCCCCAGCGACGCCCCAGACAGCCGCGTCGCAGGGAAGCGCCTTTGTCCGGCCGGCCGGCCAGGGCCGCCGCCGCAGCCCGCAGCCCCTGGGCGCCCCGCCCGGCGCGGGAGCCCCGCGGCCGCCGGGCGCCCCCCGCCCACCCTCCACTCGCCCGGATCGAGCGCGCATACTGACCGGCTGGTAGACGCCATCTTCACGGCCACAGGGATTCCTGGCGAAACAACAAGCCCGCACTACCTGACGGACGGACAACAGGAAGACACTGTGGCGACTGGACGCGCCGCGCCCCGCTTTTGTAGACGAGGCGCCCACGCAGGCGTAATAAGGCGCGGCTACGGGTCGGGAGAGCGGCCAAGAAAAGTGAGATCCGGAGTGCCGCGTGCTTTGCGTTTCCTTATTTTCCCCTTTTCCGTGTCCGTAACGCGCAGCGAAACGACCCAAGGAAACTTCCACGCAGACCCCTGCAAACGAGCTGCCCCAGAAACGCCACATCTGGTCTGAGATAAAGCACAAAAGGCAGCCCGGGCTCGGGGCCGGAGGCAAAGCCCACGTCCCCCATCAAGGGCTGGCCGCCCCTCCCCCGCCCGGAAGTCAGTTCCTTGGGCCGGACTTCGCTTCAGATTTGCCTAAAGGGGTGATTCCATCAACAATTTGGAATGAAAAAGAGACTTTCACTTGGGTCCGTCCGCACAGGAGTCAGTTCAGGCCCCAGTCCTCCGCTAGCAAGCTGCCCCTTCTTCCTTCGGTGCGGGCAGTCACCGTGTCTGCCTTGCTTCCCTTTCAGGACCGCAGGCGATGAAAGGAAACCCTGAGCCACATTGCACCCGGCAGGCAGGGAGACCTGGGCCCTAACCGGGTGGGTGTGTTGTTTTTCTCCGTATCCTTTAAATGTGTCTGGTAGCTAAAATAGAGGGAGCTTAGCAAAAACGTTTAGAGATACCACAAAAGGTTCCTAGATTTATTCATTAGCCGAACTGACGTCGGAAGACTGAGAGTGGCCATCGTAAAAAGAACGCTGCCTCTACTTGGCTGAAAACAAACCACCCTTGGCTCTGTGGCCATCCTAAGAAGCAGGGTGATCTGGGTGTTGTGGGGATGAGGAGGACGTAGAATATAGTGGCTGCTTTGTTCATCTGGGCATGGGGCTTAAATGCCATGGAGCCCTTTGAATGCCACTGATTGTTTTCTTGAGAGGTGGCAAAGACAGGCAGGAAAGGGGTGTAAGGAAAAGGAGTTTAGGAACTGAAATAGGATGGTAATGAGAGGGTTATTATTATTTTTTTCTCTCCAGTCTTCCAATCTGTAGTTCAAAAGGTTGATCATATGAATCTGAGAGGAAAGGCGGGGGTGGTGAGGAAGAGATCAACCAAAAACTTGTATGCATGTATGCATAATCCATGAACACAGACAATAGGGTGGTGAAGGCCTGGTATGTGTGTGTATGGTGGGCAGGGGAGGTCTATAAGGGGTCACTGGGAGAAAAAGGGGGACATAGGTAATACTTTCAACAATAAAGATTTTTTTTTTTTTTAAGGTTTGCCTGTACTATTGTGTGAGGGGGAAATGGGGGATGTTCTCTCATAAAATTTGGGAAAGCCTCAAAAATGCCCATTCATTTCACCAGTGCCAAGTACAACCAGAAACGGGCTAGGGGGTGCTCCATCCCAATCAGGAAGGAAGTTGTTACAGTAGAGCACCTTGGTTTGGAAGAAGAGGGAGAGGAGGAGGATGACAACTGGGCACCTCTTGAGGATCAAGAATAAGGGCCTACCAATTAACAGTAGGCATTCAATAATGTTTGTGGAAGGAAGAAGCCATCAAAGAAGTTGAAACCCCAGAGAAAGGAAGCTGGGTAACCAGTTAATTAACACCTGCTCCACCTGAGAGTCACTTATCTACCATAACCTACTTAGGATATCTTTTATCTATATATATATAAACACCTAAGTGACCGGCAGAATGACTGACCAGCTGGTAGCTATAACACACTATGATCATCAGGGGACAGGCACTCAATGCACAGGCACAGAAACATGGAACTTTTATTGGGGCAGGTTTTTTCAAGTTCAAAGTAGTGTTGGGTTCTGTCAAGGTGGTGGCATAGGTAAATGTGGTAACCATATCAAATTTACAACTAAACTACAGAACAATTGTCATTCAGAATTGCCTAAAATCTAGCTGAGCAGAAGTCCTACAATGAAAGACATGCAGAAGCAGCTGTATTGAGGCCATTAGGAGGGACTGAGGGGTGGAAAGGGCTGGTCCCACATCCTTTTATGATGAATAATCAGAAGGGATATTTCAGCTATGGAAGTCACTCCTGAGGAGCTAGGGGTCCCATCAGGCTCCCAGCCCAGAGTTCCAGTGCCAGGGAGAGAAATCCCTGTGACTTCTGTTTGTAAAAACCAGCTCGGATTGTGGCTGAGTGAGATGGAGGGCTGCTGGAGTCCCAGGCATTCCCCTTAAAGGGCCTGCACATGGACTTATTTGGACTCACTTACTCTGAGTTCCACTGCTGGATCACTAGGGACACACAATGTGGAACTAAGTTGCCTGGCATCCGGGCTAGAGCTGAAGGGGCAGCTTTCCCCCAGGCAGAAGTGCTGGCAGAGCCCTTGTTCCTTTTCTGGGCCCTCCCCCAATGTGGCCAGCGGGCAGGCACCATATCTGAGTCTCCATCAACCTGGCTATGACTGTTCACCGTGCACTGGTGATTGCCTGAAACCCTGCCTCAACCAACTTGTGGGGCCACCCAAGCTGTTTCCAATGAATAGCCTGTCTTGGCTCATGCTGGAAAATTTCATAAAATATCTCAAACAAGCAGAATCTGGCCATTGCATGCCATGTACTTCTCACTGAGTGGCCCCCGACGTGGTTCACACTTGGCCTCTCCTGGGCATCTCCAAGTCTAGCACAAGTAGCAGCCTGACAGATCATTTGTAACTCATGCTGAGTGGCCAAAGAAAGGGTGCAGGTGGCACATGACCTTGGCTTTCACCTCCTAGGAGGACCCAGAGCCAGTACACTGAGTGGATAACTTCAAACCATGTTGTGACACCACCTAACATCCTCCACTTAAGGGATAGACTGCACAACACCAGAGGCCCACTGAAGTAAGTCCTGCTCTGCAGGAAGGGTCCTGCACAGCTGATCCTCCAGTGTGGTTACAGCCAGTAATGGCGGCCAAACAGCCTGGGGGGCAGGCCTTCCTATTGAGGTGCCAACAGCAATCAGGCTCAGCTACAACAGGAGGTACACACAGCCACATGAGGGCTCACTTGGAGTGCTCAGCTTGGGTGATTGGGAGGTGGTACTACTGCATCCTACAGGCCACCTACTACATAAGGCCACTCTACCAAGCCCAGGAGATGTAGCAGCTTACCTAATACGTAGAAACAAACACAGGGAGGCAATCAAAATGAGAAGACAAATGTGTTCCAAATGAAAGAACAGAACAAAACTCCAGAAAAGGAATTAAACAAAATGGAGTCAAGCCATCTTCTAGATGAAAAGTTTAAAAAAGTACTTATAAGGATGCTCCAAGAAATTAGTGGAAGAATAGAGGAACTTAGAACTTTAGCAAAGATGTAGGAAACACAAAAATGGAGATAGAAAACACAAAAAAAGAAGCAGTCAGAAATGAGGATTTGGAAGATAAAGAAGCAAGAAACACCCCAGCAGAACAGCAAAAAGAAAACAGAATTTTAAAAAATTAGGATAGTATAAGGAGCCTCTGGGGCAACTTCAAGCATACCAACATTTAAATCATGGGATTGTCAGAAAAAGAGCAAGGAATTGAAAACCTATGTGGAAAAAATAATGACAGGAAATTTTCCTAACCTGGTGAAGGAAATAGACATATAAATCCAGGAAGTGCCGAAACCGGTTTGGCTCAATGGATAGAGCGTCAGCTTGGGGACCGAAATGTCCCGGGTTCGATTCCGGTCAAGGGCATATACTTTGGTTGCAGGCATATCCCCAGTAGGGGTTGTGCAAGAGGCAGCTGATCGATGACTCTCTCATTGATGTTTCTAACTCTCTATCTCTCTCCCTTCCTCTCTGTACAAAATCAATAAAATATATATGTTTTTTTAAATCCAGGAAGTACAGTAAGTCCCAAACAAGCTGAACCCAAAGAATCCCATATCAAGACATCATAATTAAAATGCTAAAGGTTAAAGACAAAGAGAAAATCTTAAAAGCAGCAAGAGAAAAGTTAGTTACCTAAGAAGGAGCTTCCATAAGACAGTTGATTTCTCAATAGAAACTTTGCAGGCCAGAAGGGAGTGGTAAGAAATATTCAAAGTGATGAAAAGCCAGGATCTACAACAAGATTGCTCCACCAGCAATGCTATCATTTAGAATCAAAGGACAGATAAAGAGCTTCCCAAACAAGAACAAGCTAAAGAAGTTAATCACCACCAAACCAGTGTTACAAGAAATGTTTAAAGGGTCAAGAAGGAGGAGGAGGAGAAGGAGGAGGAGGAGGAGGAGGGGAAGAAGGAAGAGGAGAAAGAGAAGGAGGATGGGGAGGAGAAGGAGGAGGAGGAGGAGGAGGAGGAAGGGATGAAGAGGAATAGGGGGAGGATGAGAAGGCGGAATAGGAGGATGAGGAAGAGGAAGAAAGAATAAATAAATATAAATAATAAAATGGCAATAAATATAAATCTATAAAAAATTACTTTAAATGCAAATGTATTAAATGCTCTGAGCAAAAGACATATAGTGGCTGAATGGATAACAAATCAAGACTCTTACATATGCTGTCTGCAAAAGACTCACTTCAGATAAAAGACACACACAGGCTGAAATAAAGGGATAGAAAGATATTTCATAAAAACGGAAACAAACAAAAAACTGAGGTAGTAATACTTACACCAGACAAAATAGGTCTGAAAAACAAAATAAGCAAGCAAGCAGAACAGAAACAAACTCATAGATAGAGAACATTTTGACAGTTGCCAGATGAAAAGGGTGAATAAGAAATGTGAAGGAATTAAGAAGTACAAATTGGTAGTTACAGAATAGTCACAGGGATATAAAGTACAGCATAGGAAATGTAATCAATAATACATATTGTAATAATTCTATATAATAAAAGGCTAATATACAAATTGACACCATGGGAGGGAGTTTGTCCACCGGGAGTTAGATGTGCGCTGACCACCAGGGGTGGTGCAAAACATGGTGCTGGCCCGGGACAGCAGTGGAGTGCTGTGGGCCCTAGTGAGAACAGGACAGTGGGAGGATGGTGGAGCAGGTGAGTGAGCGGTGCCAGGCCAAGGTGGGTGTGAAGGGAGGCCCCGGCTGGCAGTTGGCAGCTGGTAGGAACCCTAACCATGCATGAATTTCATGCACTGAGCTTCTAGTTATGTGTAATGTCAGTTGGGTTTTAGATTAATCATGGGGATCACTTTGTAAGTTATATAATGCCTGATCACTGGGTTGTACACCTGAAACTAATTTAATATTGTGGGTCAACTGTAATTGAAAAATAAAAAGTTATTTAAATAAATAAATAAATAAAAGTAGTGTTTAAGTTATCTCAGGAATTTACTTACACAGTAAAGGGAGTTATGTTGTTAGAAGATGCAGCATTAAGGTTTCAGCTAAAACAAGATATACTTTTCATGGATAATTAATAAGAGGGGTAAAAGAGTTTATGAAAATAATACTACAGATATAACCACTTGTATTGGCAAATGGACAAGTTTGTTTGTTTATTTATTTGATTTTTAAAATCCTCACCTGGGGATATGCTTAGAGAGTGGAAGAGAGACATATATAAAGAGAAACTCCAATGTGTGAGAGAAACATTGATTGGTTACCTTCTGTACATGCCTTGACTGGGGATCGAACTAGCAACCTTTTGGTGCACAGGACAACACTCAACCAACTGATCCACTCCAGCTGGGCTCCACCTTTTTAATCATGAGATTAAACAAATTAAAGTTTTACATATTATAAGGAAAAAGGCTGAATTAAATGTGAAAGACAGAAGCAGTTGTATAATGTGAGGAAGTTAATATTGATTAGAAAATCCAATTATTTCTACAAATTATTTTGTTATTTCCCAAGATAGCTGTTTGTCAGCAGGTGAACTTCCTATTCAATTGGCATGACTGAGTAATTAGATCTATTCTCAGAGCAGCAATAAAATGAAATTCTCATGTCTCAGGAACTTAGTTGAGGTTTTTGGTTTTTTTTACCCATGTGTTTATCCAACTGAGACCAAGGATACTTCTTGTTTTACCTAGAAATAATTTAAAATATTTAGTGGCCTGGCCAGTGTGGCTCAATATTTGAGCATCAACCTATGAACCAGGTCACAGTTTGATTCCCAGAAACGGCACCTGCCTGGTTGCAGGGTTGATCCCCAGTAAGGGGTGTGCAGGAGGGAGTGGATCAATGATTCTCTCTCACCATTGATGTTTCAGTCTCTCTCCAAAGAGGTTTTTTCAGACTTCTCTGTACAACTGACACCCTTAGGTTTCCCACCATAGCAATTACACTGTCTCTAACTATAGTTGAGCCTGGATATCTAGTTCAGCATCTGCAAGCCTCAGGTCTGGCCTTGGCCTCTAAAGTCCAAGTGATATCAGGCCAGACTTAAAAAATTTCCTTGATCCATTACTGCACTATTTTCCCATGGACCCCATATTTAAAATACCTGCCTTCCTCTTTTCCCAAGTCAGTTCTCCTCATTCTGACTAAATGAAAAAGACAGTAACCTTTCTCCCTTGAAGCACCCAGATATGGAGTTCCCTATGGACCAGTCCTAGGCTTGACTGTTGGACCAAAACATTGGGAAAAAAAAACCCATCACTCAAGTAGGCACAGAAATTCTAGAACCCCAGGGTTGGATCTTGCTTGGAAGACTTCAATGATCACAGCATTATAGAACACTGTCGAATGAGAACTCCAGCTCATTCTTTGAAGCTATTATGGGGAAAACAGTGTTGATGAAATTCCTTTAGGTTACCATGTATAGCTAGTTTGTGAATTTTCATTGTTGTATGGTATTTTATTGTGTTGATGTATTTCCTAAATATTAAAGTGTTTTTAAAAATATATATTTTTCTTGATTTCAGAGTGAAGAAGGGAAAGGGAGAGATAGAAACATCCATCGGCTGCTTCTTGCATGCACCCTACTGGAAATGGAGTCCAAAATCTGGGCATGTGCCCTAATTGGGAATTGAACCAACAACCTCCTGGTGCATGGGGCTACGCTCAGCCAACTGAGCCACACTGGCTGGACTAATTATTAGAATATTGATAGACATTTCCATTGTCCCCAATATGGAATAATTATAAACCATGCTACAAAAATATTATCTTACATATTTTATAAAAGTATGATGGAATGGCACACTGATTCTCTGGATCAAAACATTATCCTTATGCTAGTCTTTGAGGGCATATGTTACTTCCCTGACCTAATACCTATTACTCTGTGCCTTGGTTATTCCACCCAGTCATGCCATTCTCTTGGTTTTCATAAAGTATACCAGGCACCCTCCTCTTAGAGCTTTTGCACTGGCTATTCCTTCTTTCTGAAATGTTTCTCCCTAAGATCTTCACAAGGCTTTCTTCCTCCCCTCCTCTAAGTCTGCTTCCATATCCCTCCATGAGACTCATCTGATCAGTTCAAAATTCTAATTTGCTCCCCTAACACTTTCATTTCTTTCTTCATACAATTACCATGTATAAGTTTTACGTACAATATATTTCATTATGTTTCTGATTTAGTTAGTCTCTCTCCCCTGCACAGAAGCTCTAGAAGACAGAGATCTTTATTTGTTTACTGACATATCCTAAGGGCATATATAGTTCCTGGAATAGTGCCTGGCACATAGAGAGGGCGTTCAATGAATATTTATTAAAGGAAGGAACAAAGATAGAATGGAGGGAGGCAAGAAGGGAGAGAAAATATAAAGAAAAATTTTGCCCAGAAGAAAAAAAAAAAAGATATTAGGGTGGTAGTCAGTATCAGGGACTTTTATTTCTTAAAAAAAAAAAATATCTATCTATCTATCTATCTATCTATATATATATAATATAAAATAAAAAAAATATATATATATATAATTGATTTTTTTTTTTTTAAACAGGGAGGAAAGGAGAGGGATAGTTAGAAACACTGATGTGAGAGAAACATCCATCAGCTACCTCCTGCACACTCCCTACTGGGTATGTGCCTTCAACCACAGAACATGCCCTTGACCGGAATCGAATCTGGGACTCTTGAGTCTGCAGTTTGATGTTCTATCACTGAGCCTAATCGGCCAGGGCAGGGAAAGACTTTTCTGAGATGACAGAGATGTGAACATGTCTCACTTCTGAGGAAGAGAAAGATCCAGTCATTGCTGAAGACACAAGAGAATGGACAAAACCAAGTCCCAGAGAATGTGAAGAGAAATGGGATCCAGAGCATAGGCCATACTGAGAGGGCTAACTTGAAACGTAGGCAGATAGAGTAGGAGTCCAGTGGGAAAACAAAGGCAGGTGGAACATAGGCAGAGGCAGACACGGCAGTTTGAGGAGCCTAATCACAGGAACCAACCATGCAGAAATAACAAAATGTTTCTGCACTCAAAGTGGGAGGCATGGGGAACCAAGGGAGGGCTGCAGCAACACAGTGTACCAACACATAGCAACAGAAAGTTCAGGTCTGTTGCTGGGCAAGAACAATGAAGGAATCGATCAGGTGACAACACGGATAGATATAGAAACAGGCTTGTAGCAACTACAATATATAGCCTGGACTACAAGGCTTTAAGGGGGCAGTCCATTATCGGGCCCCCCTCCCTGAAAAGGGGAGTCTAAATCTTCTTGTAATACATTTTCTACACTTTCACTTAAATCTTCTGGTCTATGAAGCTCATACTTCGGTGCCAGGAGATGACCCTGGGAAAGAAAAAAGACCCCGGCTGACTGTTCCTCCAGTTATCAGTATGATTAGCATTGGACAAGGCCACAATGAGTGAGAATTTTATCAAGTCCCCAGCAAGAGTGTACTAGATAAATTTAAAATTTTACATGGGGCCGAGACCGGTTTGGCTCAGTGGATAGAGCGTCTGCCTGTGGACTGAAAGGTCCCAGGTTCGATTTGGTCAAAGGGCATGTACCTTGGTTGCAGGCACATCCCCAGTAGGGGGTGTGCAAGAGGCAGCTGATCAGTGACTCTCTCTCATCGATGTTTTTAACTCTCTATCCCTCTCTCTTCCTCTCTGTAAAAAATCAATAAAATATATATTTTAAAAAAATTTTTTTACATGGGATTTGTATTGCTATGTAATAGTTTGCTCTTGAGGTCCTGGGCCTCCTTCTGGATGGCTGAGTTTGGTACTACTTAACCACAATCCCCCCCCAAATCTGTCCTCATTCCCCAGAAGAAATGACACAAGGATGGATGCTGACATTCGTGTCAAAAGCTCATTCTTGGAATTCCTGTTGAGATTGCTGTTTTAGGTTGCTCCTTATTCTTTTTCTTTTTTAAATTATATTTTTATTGACTTCAGAGAGGAAGAGAGAGATAGAAACATCAATGACTAGAACCATTGATTGGCTGCTTCTTGCACGTTCCCTACTGGGGATCAAGACTGCAATCTGTTTATGTGCCCTGACTGGGAATCCAACCGTGACCTACTGGTTCATAGGTCAACATTCAACCAGTGAGCCACACCAGCTGGGTACTTCTGGCTCTTTACATTTTGCTTTGTTTTTCACAGAAGTGGGAGATGAGGTCACTTAATTGTGCTGTTGGTGGTAGACTTTGAGGTGTGAAGAAGGTTGAATATTTTTTTATGGGGAATGGAAGAATATTAGAAATTGCTGCTATAGGAAAAGGTAGAGAAAGCTCATTAAGGGATTATAGAAGAGTTAAGGTCAATTACAACCTGTCCAATTGTGCATTTTGCTATAGCAGTGCACTCAGCAGCCTAGTGATGGGAGTTTAAATCTAAGCTGGATGACGAAGGGAGTAAAAATAAGGGGACTGATAGGATCAAAATACCTGGAGAATGTTCTATGGACTTGCAGCAGTGATTACCAAACTTTAATAGATATAAGTATCACCTGGAAAGGGCCCGATCTTGAAATTATTATTCAGTAGATCTGAAGACTAGAATATATTTTCAACAAGGATTCTAGTGGGTTATGATGTAAGAGGGCCATGGATAATTTTTTTGTGAAATAATAGACTTGAAATTATTTTGAGTTAAAAGAAGAGATATTTTGAGAAGAGAGAGAGGTAGAGTGTTTAAAGGAAAATATTCTAAGGATAGGTGGTTACCATGTGAGATAACTAATTTATTATTTCAAAGGTGTAACAGCCTGGAGTGATAAAAGGTTCAGGGTGTGGCAAAGGGAGTGGGTGGCTGAAGTGGAGGTGAACATCACCAGAGATGGGAAGGTCAAAGTACCGAAAGCTGAGCTAACCCATGTGGACCTTGAAGCCATCTCAGATTATGGCCTTACTTGGGATAGAGGCAAAACTGTGAGCACAGTTCAAAGTCAGTGAAGGGGAAGGAACTACTGGTGGGTAGGTAAAGCAAAAATATGAAGTCGAGGAGGGTGTAACTGGTTAAGAGTTTTTACATGGTGGTGAAGAAGTAAAATTGGATAAAAAGGGTTGAATATTTGTTTGCTAGGCTCTACATACTTCAGTCCATTTAATCTTACACAAAACTCATAAACTTCATATAACATAGGTGCTACTTTTATTCCCCTTTATAAAGAAACTGAAGCACACAGAGGTTAAGCATAAACCAGCATTTCACATTTCTTACCCACAATGCTATATTGATTCCTGTAAAAGGCTAGTGGAAAGTGTTTAATACATTTCAATCTGCTTGGAAAAAACAATGAAAATATTTCTTTAAATTTTATTTGTATTAAAATGTTTGTTTTTGCAATATCCAGTGAGTGGCAGTACTAATACAATTCTAGGTCATCTAATAGAAATAGTAAAGCAGTTTGCAGTTATCAAGACTTCTGTCTACTCCATGCCTTGATGATTTCTTCAGCAGCATCTAGTGTACTGTCTTTCTGTAAATAAATGAAATAATTGTCATTACATATAAAAATAAATTCAAGTTGAAGTGAATATTTAAATATAAAAATGCATAACTCTGAACGCCACCTCCAACTCCACTTCCAACTGAACTGAACCCCAGTTCCTGGCTCATTGGGGGAGAGCCTAGACTGTTTTGTAGCAGGCGAAACTCGAGGACACCTTTCTCTCAGAGGTGCTTGCAGCGAGTACTAAAGGACCCTGGGGGAATACTGAGACTCAGGAGCCGCATAGGGTGGGGCTGACGGAAGCCAAGGCTGTAGGCTCTACCCTGAAACCCCGCCCCATCCAAGCAGAGACTTTTAAGGCTACCATCTCAGGGAAGCTGCAAAAATGCTGAGACAAGAAAATAGATCACAAACGAAAGAAATGGAAGACAAAAAGCGACTGGATATAGAGTTCAAATCTATGCTTATAAGGTTTTTCAACAATTTCCTAGAAAAGGTTGATAAGACCTATGAGGATATGAAAAGGGATCAACTAGAATTAATAAGGAATCAACAAGAAATAATAAGGGATCAACAAGAAATTATAAGGGATCAACAAGAAATAAAGAATACATTGTCTGAAATAAAAAAATATTATACAGAGTCCTAAAAACAGAATGGAAGATCGCAAGAATCAAGTCAAAGATTTGGAACAAAATGAGCCAGAAGACACTCCTCCGCAGAAGCAAGAAGGCAAGAGAATCCAGAAAATTGAAGATAATGTAACAAACCTCTGAGACAACTTCAAGCAAACCAACATCAGAATTATGGGAGTCCCAGAAGATGAGAGAGAGCAAGATATCGAAAACATACTGAAAGAAATAGTGACAGAAAACTTCCCCCACCTGGTGAAAGAATTAGACTTACAAGTCCAGGAAGTGCACAGAACTCCAAACAAACGGGATCCAAAGAGGACCACACCAAGACACATCATAATTAAAATTCCAAGAGCAAAAGACAGAGAATATTAAAAGCAGCAAGAGCAAAGCAGGTAGTTACCTATAAAGGAGCACCCATACGATTGTCAACAGAAACCATGCAGGCCAGATGGGAATGGCAAGAAATATTCAAGGTGATGAATAATAAGAACCTACAGCCAAAAATACCCACCTCAGAATCGAAGGCCAGATAAAGAGCTTCACTAATAAAAAAAAAGCTAAAGGAGATCAACACCACCAAACCAGAATTTTATGAATTGCTGAAGGGGGTTCTTTCTGAAGAGAAAGTAAATAAAGATAAAAACTATGAACAACAATACGTAACTATCAACAGGGTGAATCTAAAAACCAAGGAAATTAAAAAAAAAAAACCTGATGAACAATATTAACTGTTGAATATAATAGAATCAGAGGTATGGAAGGGGAGTGAACTGACGATTCTTGGGGAAAAAGGGAGAGGGGATGTGGGAAGAGACTGAACATAAACTGTGCACCTATGGATGAGGACAATGGGGGGTGGGGAAAGGGCAGAGAGTGGGGTGGGAACCTGGTGGAGGAGAGCAATGGAGGGGGGGGTGGGGAAGAGGAACATTTGTAATAATATGAATAATAAAGATTTACTTAAAAAAATGTTGATATTGTTAGGTTGTTAATATTCATATTCTACTATGGGGAGTCTTCCATAGTCTGTAGGTTGTCTCTAAAACTTGAAAACAATGTTTATATCAATCTGATTAGGTTTACAGATGGATGTGTTGGTGTAGAGTGCCTTAATGCCAGAATGACTGTTTTCAGTAGCAATCACATATTAAAAACTGCAATAATAAATTCAGATTTTTTTCACAGATCTGATGATAAATACTTTCAGCTTTTATTTATCAGTTATGTATATATAACTTTCAGTTTTAATTGATATTTTTCCTACATATAGAATTATGGGCTGATCTATTTTTTTTTTTATGCCAGCATTTTGAAGATGTCATTTCATTGTAACCTGGTCTTCATTGTTTCTAATAAGTAGTTAGGTAACACTCATATCTATTCCTGTGCTTGTGAAGTTTAGTTTTTCTCTGGCTGCTTTCAAAATCTTATCATTACCTTTGGTTTGTAGCAGTTTGATCATGGTGTGTCTAGGCATGGGGCTGTTTTTTTGGTATATCCTGTGTGGTTCACTGAACTTTTATTTTTCAAAAATATATTTCTTTATTGATTTCAGAGAGGAAGGGAGCGGGAGAGAGAGAGATAGAAACACCAATGATTAGAGAGAATCATTGATTGGCTACGTACTGCATGCTGGGGATTGAGCCTACAACCCAGCCATGTGCCCTTGGCCTATATCAAACCTGGGACCCTTCAGTCTTCAGGCCGGTGCTCTATCCACTGAGCCAAACCTGCTAGGGTATGAACTTTTAGATTTATAGGTTACTTTACACCAAATCTGGAAACATTTTGGCCATTATTTCTTAAGAGATTTTTTTTTACATTCTCTCTTTCTCTCTCTCTCTCTCTCTCTCTCTCTCTCTCTCTCTCTCTCTCTCTCTCTCGGTACTCCAATTACATGCAAACTGTCACTTGATATTGCCTCACAAATGTGAGGCTCTGTTATTTTTCAAAAGTAACTTCCTTCTCTGTTCTTCAGATTGAATAATTCCTATGGATCTGTATTCAAGTGGACCCTTTCTTTTCTGTCATTCTCAATGTTTTATGTTTAATGCCACATATATATTTTCTTATCAGATACCACTCTTTAGTTCTTGAATTTTCACTTGATTATTTTAATCTGTCAATATTTCCTTTACATACTTATAAAATCTGTTTACTTATAATATATGCTTAAAAATCCTTGTCTACTACTTTCTCTATCTGGGTCACCTTGAGATATATTTCTATTGACTGCTTTATTTCCTTTATTAAGGGTCATCATTTTTTTGAGTCTCCACATGTTTAGAAAGTTTTGATTGCATGCTAGCCATTGTAATGTTATATGGTAAGAAGTCTGATTATGTTTAAACTCGACACTTATTCTGGTACACAATTAATTGCAACTAGACAAAATTTAAAAATTGCTCTATAAGCACATCATGTCTAGAAAGAAAAAAAATGGTGATTTATATATAAAAAGGAAAGACATTATAAGTATTTTTTTTTTTTAAGTAGAACAGAAAACTTACTTTAATAAAGCAAAATCGCACAAACTTCTCAAATTGTAATTTGGTCTCTTTGTTACAGAATGCTGAAACTGGGATGGCTGAGAGTTTCTAAAAAAAAAACAGGAAGGTAAAATAAGAAAACTACTTACATTTCACATATTAATCCTAAATATTAGAAAAAATTGATACTTCTAAGTATTCATAACAATTTCAGGGAAAAAAGAGATTAAAAAATTCTCCAAATAGGCACTTGTGGAATATCACGTAACAAAACTATAGTTAACATTGTTCAAAGCATGTCAGCAGGTCTCCTTCATAAATTAACTATAAAATACAGCAGGATATTGCAAAGGCCAATAACTTTTACCTTATTTTTAGTCATCCATTTCACAAATTTATAGTCATAAGGTTCATTGCTGTTCTTCATATCAGAAAGGTCTGCATCTAAAACAATGAAAATTAGATAACCTATGTATTACACCTGAGCCAATATGTATTTAATTTAAGCCTGTTAAATTCAAATTTATCTTATGAGATATTCACAAAATCTGCTAAAGTCCCATATTGCACATGGTGGAGTGGAAAGCGAGATGCCACAGATTAGCTTTAACTATACTCTAAGGCAGTACTCAAATTGCATTTGATTGATCATATTTGTGCATACACCCCTTTGCCCTGGAAGAGAGTAGAAAGGGGAAGAAAAGAAGTGTTGCCTTTCCACCTAGAAATAATATAAAAGTCTGTGATCATTATTAAGAAAATGGCATCTAAATTTATATTCATCATAACATTTATGCCTGCAAAAAGTCATTGGCAAAGGAAAAGTGTCTGTATTGCAATCTACCATTAGCCCTAAATCCTAGGTTAGTGTCTAGCATATAAACAATAAAAAGCGTATTTGTTGAATGCGTAGACTAATATTATTCACTACAGGCCCAGCACATGAAATTCATGCGTGGGTATAGTCGCTAGGCCTGGCCTGCAATCAGGGCCATCTTCCCCGGCTGCCTGCAGCCATCCCTGCCACCCACCCCTGGTTCCCTGTTCGCCATTGGGCGATGGAAGCCTGCTGGCCAGGGAGAGGGACTGAGGGGTCAGTTGTTTCCCCTCATTGGCCAGCTCCAACCCCATCACGGGTTGCCCTCTGTGTGTGGCGTGACTGTTGGGGCAGGGGCCTTGGCCTGGCGTCGCCCGTGTCCCCCACCTCCCACCCTTGGTTCCCCATTTGCCATTCGGTGATGGGAGCCTTTTGGCTGGGGAAAGGGACTAAGAGGTGATCAGTGCACCTCATAGTGACTGGTCGAGTGGTCGTTCTGCTGTTAAAGTCCGTTTGCCTATTACCCTTTTATTATATAGGATTATTTGTAAAGGGAAAAATATCTGTGTTGATCTTCCAAGTGATATCTTCTATTGTTTATCTCTTTCTTACTCACATTATGCTTTAAAAAAAATGTTAAATTTGGGGAAAATATGTATTCCTATTCTTATGTCTTGCTCCAATCTTACTTTCAGGTCTGGGCTAGATATTTCTCTGGCGTTTAGCTTCAGCAATTCATATTTCATATTGTTTCAATTACATTGATTTGTACTCTTAGATCATTTTGAATGGCAGAAAGCTATTTTGATGATTACTATAATCATTGAAATTTTATAATTTATTGTTCAAAACAGATTGAGATAGTTTCCTTTCTTTGCTTCCCCACACTGAATACTACTGGGTCTCTTCACTTAATGGTGTAAAAACCTTGACATTGAAGAAAGTTTCACTTATATTTAAAAAAAAAAATCTTAATATGTTTTTACTTAATGATTTTTATTTCTAATCTCACCTGTGCTTTCAAGACCATAACAATCTCATATAATAATGCTAATAATATATACTACCACTTATTGAGCATTTACTATTTGCTAAGCATGTTAGATAATTCTCTCATTTGTCTTACAATTCTAAGAGTTAGCTATAATCTTCACTTTATAGATGAGGAAATTAAATTACTATTTTAAGTATTTCACACATATGTATATGTAATTAATTATTTCATTATATATAGTTAAGTATTTCACACACACACACACACACACACACACATATATATGTAATCAAGTGTTTCATATATATGTATATATGTAGTTAATTCATTTTTGGCTCTAACAAAAAAAGATCACTTTGAAAAGTTAACTGTAAATTATGTGAAAACTCCATGTGATAAGTATACAATAGTAGTGTATTCAAAGGTAACCCAGAGAAAGGAGTGATGACCTATAGCAATAGGAGGAAGTAAAGGAGGATATTAACTAACTGCAATTGATACTAACTGTACTACTTGTTCTAGTAAAGCTTAGAAAAGAGGAATTCATTGCTGTGGCGCTTAAAAGGAAAGGAGGGAATAAATATAATTCTAAATATTTGATAGTTATAAGAAAGCTAGAATCTATTTCTTTTGAAAACTTAAGTCAGAATTCCTCAAATAAACTAAAAATATTTACTAAAGGTACAAGTTTGAACCATATTATAATAGCATTTGGGTATTTAAGTAATCTATGAAAATCAAAATTGGTTTTTATATTCCCATTATCTCTTCAATAATTTTGGACCTTACTATCCCACTAAAACAACTGTAATCATCTTCTACTTGTCATCTTATCTTCTAATCAAATGTTTCCATTTTTAGTTCTAGGATGAAGGTCACTGGTCTAGAGAGCTGCTTAGTATGGCAGAAAAAACCCCCACACAGTTCCTTGGTGAGGGCATGGATCTCAGAGTTCAGAGCCCAGCTCTGCTACGTATTAGTTGATTAACTTCAGTAAATTTCTTGATTCTCTATTTTATTTTTCTCACCTATCAATGAGGACATAATAGCACCAATCTCATTGGTCTTTAGTGAGAATATGACATTGTTGAGGAGCAAAGGTGAGTGAATGACCACTGGAATCCAGAACAAATTAAAATTGAGGGAGCCTTTATTAGCCGGCGACTGCTCTGCCTTTATCCACGCAGGAAGTCCAGAGAGCAGCAGCAACTCTTTGTGTAGGACCGCTTTTAAGCCTATTTACCACATCCTGTTTTTGCAGAACAAGCAACCCAAGACAAAACAGTTTTTCCTAAGCAACATCAGGATCATGCCATTGACGACCATGTTATTTACAGGGTCATCCTGTTCTTCAGAAAGCTGACAGTGTTCTGGGAAAGAAGGCCTACGTGCTGGGAAGGGGCCATGAAACCGTATCTCAAGGCCTGGCCTGGTGTCAGCACTGACAACTCTATCTGGGGCATAGTCCACAGCCTCACTAGTGCTCAAAAATTCCCACTCTCTAACAACATTTGTAAGGCTCTTAGGATAATACCTACTATATCATAAATACTCAAAACTATTAACCAGTTAGTGATTGCTATGAATTTTAAAGGGAAGTCATTACTATGTTCAAGTACTTTATGGTTTGTTTTTATTTTCAAGCTACTATCAAATGAGTTTTGTTGTTTTTAGTATATGGTGGAACTGCCTCTAGTACATGGAAGAATTTTTACATTCAAATTAATCTGAGCAAAGATGAACGAGTAAAATAAAAGAAACTTGTCTTCATATATAGAAGAGTCTTAGAGACATTACATTTCCCCCCACAAGTGAAGGAAGACAATGAAAAAGAAAGTTTTCTTTTTTCCATCATTACAAAAAGTTTTCTAACCAAAATCCTTTCTGTTCTTATTACAACCACACTAGTTCAAGGTCCAAGACTTAAACTAGTATTTTATGCAGGACTGATTGACTAAATATAGAATGGAAAACTGTTTAAGAGCTTAATGCAAAATATACAAGCAAAAGTTGCATCATTGTCCTTTTGATGTTCAATATCACAATGTGTTAAATTTTTTTTAGGATTTACTATCTCAAAAAGTTTGGTTTCAGGAAAGAATTATTCTCATCTAAAAAGTTGTTGGGCTTCCTTTTATTCAACAGTAACTAATTCTATTTGCTGCTGCAAAGTTTGGTCTTGAGTTAATAATGCCAATTACAATCCTAAGTAAACCTAGGTAGACTGAAATATTTATTTTTTTCATCCTCCAATGCTTTATTTTATATTATAAGTAAACACACACATTATTGTATAAATGACTTCTTTCTTTAAAAAGATGATTTTCTTTATTTCAGAATTAGGCCTTACTTTGGATTTGAGTAAGTGCAAGCCACAGTGCTCTGCTCATGTAAAGGGCTTAATATAAATGGGTCAAGTGAATTTGCTGCTGGGTTTAAGGCAAAACCAACAACTTTAAGCATAAATGTAAAAACACATTCCTTCAAGTATTGAAATACATGTTTGAGTATATCCAATATCTTACAATGCCTATAAGGAACCAGGCACTAGGATTATGTCTACATGCACTGTGAGCAGCCAGAGGAAATTACAACAGGTAGTAGTTGTTCATGAATTCAGCGTTGTTTTTACAGTTGCAAAACCCAGATCACTCAGCAATAATAATAATATCAACTTTTATGCCAGACATTGGTCTTTCGATGCAGAATCTTAGGAAGTCTTCCTTCCCATAACCCTACAAGGAAGGTATCACTTTTATCCCCTTTTTATGGATGAGGAAGTTGAAGCTTAGATACAGTAATAACATACTCAACTGCCATGGCCAGCACTTGACATAACTAGAATTCAAAGTCAGATCTGTTGACCTCTTAGGTTGGATAGTAAATGAAATACTTTTAATCTGAGTTAATTCAAACTCTTTTGGAGAGCAGATAAAGTATAAATTAATTTATTTTCAATAAACTAATTCATGTTGAATATTTTGTGGCTTTCTAATTTAAAGTGAAAATACAATTAGTGAAAACTGTGCTATTTCTTTTTATCATTTCATGAAATGAGTTGCACATTTAGACCAAATAAAAGAAAAATGATCTCAAAACCTCAGAGTATAGGAGCTTAAGAACCCGGCAAATTTATAAAATTTGGTATATATTGTACAAAAGGTTTTCAAGTTCAGTGGCATATAGCTTCATTGTAACAGAGCCTTAAAACATTTAAAACTACGTATTTAAAATAGTTATAATTTTTGTCTGAATAAATTATGCTTTATTAAGTTTAGTATTAATACTATAGTCTTTTTTGAAGAAAAATGTTATCATGCTTCTAACTTCCTATTTGTATGGCATGTCAGGATTACAATAGCTTCAGGTAATACTTTCGGAAACAGAGTTATTGGGAATCTAGCCGTGTGAATTCAGACAAGTTAGTTAAAACTTTCTAAGTCTTCGTGTCTTTAAACATGGAGCTGAATGCTTCTTCAAAAGCATGTTTGAAAGTGCCAGGCATGTAGTAGGACCTCAATTAATATTATTTTCCTTCTTTACTTCATTTCAGTATATCCTTTTTTAAAAAATATATTTTATTGATTTTGTACAGAGAGGAAGGGAGAGAGATAGAGAGTTAGAAACATCGATGAGAGAGAGTCATCGATCAGCTACCTCTTGCACACCCCCTACTGGGGATATGCCTCAACCAAGGTACATGCCCTTGACCGGAATCGAACCCGGGTCCCTTCAGTCCCTAAGCCGACGCTCTATCCATTGAGCCAAACTGGTTTCGGCCATTTCAGTATATTCTAATGTGGCAAATAATCCTGATGGCATCGACAGTTTAGAAATCTTATTTTTCTCAAGTAAAAATGGAAACTACAATGTTACTCAAAATAGCACAGGTTACATACATGATTTCAGTGTTTTAAGTTATACACCAGAACCAGATGACAGCAAATTCTATGTTTAAGAGAACACAACTGGCTCCATAATCACGTAAACACAGTCACATGTAAGGTCAAGGACCTAAAAGTTCACATGACTGTAGAAAACACTGACATTGTGAAAGTCATTTTTTCAAAGATAAAATGCTGATAGGGCTTCGACACCAATCTTTTCTCTGTAATTCTGACATAAAGTCACACATACATTTCTATATATTTGAAATTATGAAAACCTTTACAAACCTAGCAAAGACACGTCAGCAATGATGAAGTAGCCTCCATCAGGAACTACAGGTTTTAGGCCAACACTTTCAAGTAGATGTGCCATCCGATCTCTTTTTGCTTCCAACTCTTTTGGCAAAGAATTAAAGTAACACTCTGGGTCATCCATGCGCTTCATATCAGTCCAAAAGGCTTGAGCCAAGGCTTCCTGTATGTTAAGATTGAAAAATGTGAAAAGGAAATATGGTAACGTTACTTATTACTGAGTTTAATAAATAAAGACTGAGTAACAATATTATTGGCAAAAAGTCATTCAGGAAATTACAGCTGAATTCCTGTGAGCATATATTAAACTCTACTGATTAATGGAAGAATCAGTTACATGTAAATGATTAAGTCTAATGTGAAGAACTGAGAATAAGTCATGAAATTCCCAAATTGAAAGAGACATTATGTAAAGATGACACCTGGAAATGAAAAGACGTGTTATTTTCCATTGAGGTGAGCTGTAGAATGACTTGTTAGACCCACACCTAAAAGACTGGAGAAATGACGAACTAGCCAGCCTTTCCTGTTTCCTTGGAGGACGGAGCGGAAATGAAAACCGACCTGCTGTGTTATTTCTCAGAGGTGTGCGAGTCCCTGTCGTAATCAAGCGTACCCCCCAAAGTGGTCTAAGGCCAGTGGGGTTAGAATTAAGTTTCTCAGGCATGTGAGTGGCTTCTCTACCCTTCTTCAGGAAAGTCAGACACAGGGGAGAAATTGGGCCCAGAGAAAAGCCAATGCCATTAGCAGGTGCCTGAGAGGCAATAGGTCAGGACCAGGTACACACGTCTGACTCAGGGCATGCATAAAGAACATGGACCTATCCATGCAGGAGGGCCAAAGCGTGGTGGGCAAGTGTGAACTGGGACGACGTAGAAATATTGGTTCTCAGAGCCAACCAGGAGATCCAAGCAACTAAGCAAGAACTTGGGATAGTTAAGAGATAGAAGGGCAGAGCAAAGTGGCCAACTTTTAAGAAAATTAATCACAAGCAATATCAAGAACTAAAGGACACATGGAATTACTCAGTAAATTACCTGAGCTATGTTAAAATTGGTATTGTGATGAATGCTTGGGCTGTAATGATAAACAAGATAAACATGGTCCTTGCCTTTATGAAGCTTCCAATCAATGTGTATTGATGAGGGCAGGGAGAGAGAAGAGACAGAAACGATTGATTACAGGTTGTGATTTGTTCTTCCAGAAGAGCTGAGAGAAGTCTAGTGCCATTGAGGGTAGGTGGCAAGATAGATAACACGGCAAGAGATGATAGAGAGACAGAGAAAGGTTAAATCACAGAGAAGACCGCCTGCCAAAAGAATTCAGCAGGAAAAAAAATAATCATTCCCCAGTACTAAAAAACAAACAAATCTTGGAAAAATAAGGATAGGTTGCTTCAGCCTAAGAATCGGTGGTTCTGCTAGAAATTTGGGCCAGTTTCCAAACATGTTTGTCTGAAGACATAGGAAGAAAATCAAGCCACTTTGCTGAAATGGAGAATAAGATGGTTCTGAAAAAGGTGTTCTGGATTCTTAGCCGAATCTTCCTTTTCCTTAGCAACTTATTCATTCCCCTATAGCAGGAGAGATTGCCCTAGAAAATGCAAAGCTCAGGAGACATAAGCTTCTCTCCTAACTAGAATTATACTGGACTCCTCTCTCTCATAACCAACGTGTGATCCATCGGCATTTACCTTCAAAATATATTCAGAACCAACCCCTTTTCACCACTTCTATCGTCCCTATATTGGTTCAGTCCACTGCTGTCTCTCTCCTCGATCACTTCAACAGCCTTATACCAGAAGCCCTGCTCAAAGAGGACACGAAGGAGATAACTAAGGCCATTCAAACACACAACGTGAAGGTAACACCTTCACTGAAAGACCGTGCCTCAACCTCGCGTTACCATAACACCTACCTGTAAAGGAGTTGCACAGGTATAGAGGCTGTTTTGTTGAACTGTCTGTAAATGTTTAATTAAATGATATGGACCAATGGACCAGCCGAGCTGGAAAAGGAACAGAGAAAACCAAATTTAAAAAAAATGAACCTAATTGTATGTATCAAATCTAATAAAGTAGATAAGCTTTATGCAATTATTAAATATATTCAATTCAAAATTGTTCATACTATGAAAGTAGCTCAGCTTTAGAATCAGTTCAACACTTCTTTTTGTGTCAAAGTTTCCAAATGGAGTTACTAAGCTCTGCTCTCAGAAGGTAAATAGTCCCTGCAATCATTATCATCTTTTTCTCTTCTAGTTTGCTACTTCTGATATTCTGCAGGTCTAAACTATTGTACCAAAGCTTGTTTGAACTACATATAGATTAAAGTAACTATGAATTAGGGCCTACAGGATTCTTCCTCTATTTGGTTCTGCAGGCATCTGTTTTTGTTTTAATTACCTTTTTATTTTGAGATAATTGTAGATTAATATGCAGTTGTAAGAAAGAATATAGATTCCTTCTACTCTTGACCTAGTTTTACCCAATGGTGACATCTTGCCAATAGAATACTGCCATTGACACAGTCAAAATATAGAATAACTTATCACAAGGATCCTTTGAGTTGGCCTTTCATGCCCAGGTATACTTCTCTTCCCCCCACCCCATCTGTATCTAGTCCCTGGCCTCTTAGCCATGGTTAGGAGACGTGAGATTTGAAGATAATCAAGTTTCGACTGGATAAATTGTTGTGCCTCAGAGTGCAGTGGCTAAGTGCATACATTTGGAAGTCAGCTTGCAAGCCCTGGCTTGAATTTATTAGCCGTGTAACCTTAGGCAAGTCCCTTAACTTCTCTGTGTTTTTAGTTTTATTGTCTTTAAAATGGAGATAATAGATTATATGTACCTCATAATGTGGTTATGAGAATGAAAGGAATATGCACATATAAAGCATCAAGAAGCCAGCACATAATATAAGTGCCAAAATATTGCTATTAGCATTTGTTCTCCTTTGATTTGCATAGGAAGCAATCTGAACATTCTTTGCAAAGAAAAATGTGTCATTAGTTGGTTACTTATAAAATAATTACCTATGTTTTCTTACTTAAAAGAAATTATTAGATCCCAAAGAAAACAAAGGCCAATATGAAGGCTGAATGAGTAAATTATAAGCAAATAATCACTAAGTATAAAAATGTATAAACTAAATATATGTTCATTTAAAACACACAAAAATCTACAAGATATAAAGTACATGCCTATTGTTAAGCAATTAAATTCCTCCTCTTACCTTCCAGCCAGTTACACTGAAAGTCTTTCCAGCACTTCCTATGGTTATTGTTCTCTCCCACATACCTGGAAAAGTGGCTGAAGAGGAAAAAAAAAAAAAAAAGTTAAATGATTGCTTTCCAATCAATCTATATTTTGTATAATATAAAAATATAAATGTTATCATAGTACAGTCAGTATTGTTATAGGCTTTCAATAGGCTTTTTTAAAGACATTGTAACTTTAACTCAAACACAGTTGAAAATGTTACAATGCTTGAAAACATTATATCACAGCAAAATAATATGTAATAGACTGATTCATTTAAAGTAGCAAAATTAGCCGAAACCGGTTTGGCTCAGTGGTAGAGCGGTCTGCGGACTGAAAGGTCCCAGGTTCGATTCCGGTCAGAGGCATGTACATTGGTTGCGGGCACATCCCCAGTAGGGGGCGTGCATGAGGCAGCTGGTGGATGTTTCTCTCTTATCGATGTTTCTAGCTCTCTATCTCTTTCCCTTCCTCTCTGTAAAAAATCAATAAAATATATTTTAAAAAATAAAGTAGCAAAATTATTGCCAGGGGTTGGAGTGACAGAAGTGCCAGTAGGCAGTGTTCTGGGCTGGTTTGGTATATTGGTCACACAAGCTGTGGCACCCAGCACCCAGTGTTAACAGTAGCTGTGTGTTGAGTATAATCATTCCATAGCCCATTTTGGTTGTACTCCTGGCTGTTGTTTAGCTCACCTCTCTTCTGCTCATTTTCTTTTTATTAAAAAATATATTTTTATTGATTTCAGAGAGGAAGGGAGAGGGAGAGCTAGAAACATCAATGATGAGAATCATTGATCGGCTGCCTCCTGTAGGCCTCTACTGGGGATTGAGTCCACAACCCAGGCATGTGCCATGACCAGGAATCAAAGCATGATCTCCTGGTTCATAGGTTGATGCTTAACCACTGAGTCACACTGGCTAGGTGTCTATTGCCCATTTTCTGAATCTATATCTACAGAATCCTTAGGACAACAATTCTAAAAATGTGGCCCCTACACCAGCAAATATTAATACACCGCGGAACTTGTAAGAAAGGCAAGTTCTTGGTCTGCATCACAGACCTATTGAATCAGAAACTCTGGAGGTAGGGCCCAGCAATCTGTATGCCTGTGAGTGCATGCGTGCATGAATGTATATGTGTTTTACTAACAGCTTTATTGAGACATCAATCCCACACTATATAATTCACTCATTTAAAATATCCAATTCAATGTTTTGAATATACCCACAGAGTTGTGCAACCATCACCACAATCAGTTTTAGAACGTTTTTCACCCTAAAAGAAGCCCCACACCTTTTCGATACCACCCTGTAATACCCCCATGGCCAACAGCACTAGAACTTGTGCTCAAATGGAGCTTCTCTAACACAAATACTTTCTCCACAATTCACAACGGAGTCTTCCTGCACTGACAGTAGACATATTAGACAGCACTTCAGCCCCAGGCTTAGGGGCCACTTTAAATAGCAAAATCACCATTAAAAGGATGCTTGCTAATAGTAGGAGCTGCAACAAGAAGGCAAAGTATTGCCTTGTTGACCTTAACTGGGAACATGCATACCAGGTGACCCCTCTGCACAGGTCTGAGAAAGAAGCAGTGTAAGGACTTGGTGGTTACAAATATATTTTAGTGAGTAGGTAAATTTACAAATACAGATGCCACCGATACTGAGAAATGACTGTTAAAGGTTTCAAGTTGACTGATATCTTTAATAAAACCATTCATTCATTTATTCATCCACTTGTTAAACATTTATTAGCAGCGATCAGGTGCCAGGGATTAAGCTAGGTCTAGAGGAAACAAAGACAAGAAAGACACAGTTCTTATCTTCAGGGGGTAATGTCTAGTGGGGGTAGGAGATGAGTAAGACAACGCTTGTAATACAGTGTGACACTGTAATAACAACAGGCATGGAGTATTGTGCAAAAATAGAAGGTGTGAGGGTGTCTCTCTGTATCCAGTAATGCTTGAGCTGAAACTCATACATTAGGAAATGTTTTCCAGGCAGGGAAGCCGGAAGGAAGGTAAATTTTGGGCAAAGGGAATGCTGAAAATGAAGCCCTGGATGTACAAAATGAAGTGGTACATTATTTCTCTGTTATTTCACCTACAACATTGTTTTTTGGATTCAATAATTTAGTTGTGAAGTTCTTCACATGCAACCCCACTTTTTTTTTCTTTCTTATTTTTTAGAGGCACAATAGATGTTCTTGTATTGTTCTAAGAGTGCTGATACACACAACAGGAAAACAAATACTCATCTCTGTGGAGGGGAGTAAGCCGTTTTCTTTCTTCTTTAAAAAAAATATTTTTATTGATTGCAGAGAGGAATGGAGAGTGAGAGAGAGATGGAAATAATCAATGATGAGAGAATTATTAATCAGCTGCCTCTTGTATGCCCCCTACTGGGAACTGAGCCCACAAGGGGGGCATGTGCCCTTGCTGGAATTGCATCCGGGACCCTTCAGGTCTGCAGACTGACACTGAACCAAACCAATTAGGGCTAAGCTGTTTTCTTAAAGTAATCTTCTCAAGTTTACTAAAATGTAAAGTAGCTAAAGAAATTTCCAAAATGAATGTATACATAGTTTCAGTCTATCATGAAACACCTGCCAGTATTTGTAAAGGTAGGAAAACAGTGTAAGTCAGAAAAGTATAATTGTATTCTTTGTGGAGTATAACAAAAACATAAGATAAATGAATATTCAGAGTCCATTAGAAGAAGGAATATCCTAATATTGTACATAAACAATTATAGCCCTTCAAGTTCTGAGACAGTTCTAGACTTCCACAGTATTTCAAAGAATACCATGACACATGTGCCACCTACTATTGGACCAGAGCTAAATCTAAACTATGCATAATGCAGAGTACCACTCTCCTTATGTAATAATACATTAAAAAAATCAGAAAGGCCTATTAGTAACAATATTTAGATAAAATATTTGAAAAAAAATTATTCATAGAAATAAACACAATCCTAATATGTTTTCACTGTAAGTTACATATGACAGAAATTAAAGAGTACTCCTGTCAAATGTAGGTTTCATACACAATATCAAATCTAATTTAGTATTTCAAAGGAAAGCTAATTTGATGGTGCCTATGTTAGCCATATAAAAGTGGATATAAGCTGATCAGATAAATAGCTTACAAATAATTTTACACTGATTTCCCAAATCTTAATAGGTTAGGATACAAATGTCAGGGTATTATCCTATCTCTTCCATAAGAGAGGTTTCTTTTGTTGACTGAAATGTATTTTTTACAGAAACCTGGAGATATCATTTGAATCAAGAGTCTGATCCAATTGGGATAAAATCCACTCTTTCAATAAAAGGAGCCCTAAGTAATTTAAAAACATCTAGATGTTCATGTCCTCTCAATCTCAGAGATTTGGGAGCCACTGAAGTTAATGTAAACAGATGACCACAGCACTGAGTGTGACCATAGTAACCAGAGGCAAAAAATAAAAAATAAGTCTTTGCAGATCTGATGATTTAAAAAACTATATCCAGTATCAGTGAGTTTAGCTTGCAGTTACATCTGAAAGGCAACTGGTCTTTGCACCTCTCATTTAGGACCCGTGATCCTTAAACCAGCCACAGCAGCTGTAACAGTTACTCACAGGCAACTTGGGCTTCAGTGGAAGTCAGATAAGGCTAGAGTCACGATGAAGAGAACCACACCAGGATAACAGTCTCTGTGCCATGAAGAGGATGTAATCTCATGATGTGTGGCTACAGAGCCTTATTGTGTTATATCAAAGAGCTACTATTGTACTCTGAAAATTGATGGAATAGCCATTTTGTATCTTTCATGTAACAAAGGCCACTGTATTTGATAGAATAAGTTTTCATGCAACCAAATTACTCTCTAAATAATGAAACAGTGAATTCATTTTTTCCATGGTTTAACTGTATGGGCTGTTGTAACAACTAAAAAATCTGAGTTAAAAATATATGTCTTGTTATCTCTAGCAAATAATATTATTAAAACAATAATATTAGATATATCTTGTTATCTCTAACAAATATAATAATACACTGTTACCATGAAGGACTTCTAAAATAACATAAGGTTTAAATATAACACAGGTTTTAAAATAATTTCAAGTAATGTCTGAGACAATATTTCTAAATGGAGTTAACTAAAACTCTAAAGCTTTGAGTCATTCTCACATAGACATGAACATGGTTTAGGATGAACATAAAATTACTAGAGGCCTGGTGCACAAAATTTATGCACAAGGGGTGGGGGTGTCCCTCAGCCCAGCCTGAATCCTCTCCAATCCAGGACCCCTTGTGGGATGTCCGACTGCTGGTTTAGGCCCAATCCATGTCGGCCTGCACCCTTTCCAATTCAGGACCACTGGCTCCTAACCACTCACTTGCCTGCCTGCTTAATGCCTCCAACTGCCCTCCTCTGCCAGCCTGGTCACCCCCAACTGCCCTAGACTGCCGGCCTAATCACCCCCTAACTGCCTTTGCCTTGGCCCTCACCACCATGGCTTTGTCTAGAAGGAAGTTGGATGTCCGGTTGACCCAGTCTAATTAGCATATTACCCTTTTATTAGAATAGATATTTATTCATTATGCAGATACCTCTCCCTCTCTGCTTAATCTAAACAAAACTTAGTAACTTTAACAAAATAATCTAATTAATTAAACAGAATTATTTTATTTAAAATAAATACTTATTTTAAATCAATCAAATAAACTTAAAATCATTTAACATAAAATAATACCAACTTAATAAAAATTAACCTAAAAGTATCTACCCAAAAGTTAATTGTCCATATTGGCTGGAATAGTTCAAATGGCCCAAAACAGAAGTCAGCAAGAAGACAGGTGAAGGTGAACTTTGATGCAGTTTTGACACAGAATCACAGTTTGCTTCTGGCTTTCTATGTTTAACATTCTACCTCCTAATTTGATCCTGATCAGCAGGCCTATAATTTCACTTGCCTTCAGACATTTGTGTCTTATAGACACTAAAACTTAGCAAAACTAAAGCATGAGTAGCAGGAATTTCCTTGGTTCAACTCCTCCCCACAAATTTGCTCTCCCATCTCCATCTCCATCTTCGATGCAGGGCCTCATCCAGCAATGTTCATTTTCAGTAGTCATTAGTCCAGCAGTCTTAATAACTAATTAAGACTGGAGATCTCAGAATCATTCTTGCTTGTTCCAGGCTGGAGATCTCAGAATCATTCTTGCTTGTTCCCTTCCCACATTTTAACGTTATACTCTGTGCTGTGGAGTTTCCCCTTCTAAACAGTATGCGTTTATCATCTCCACTACCAGGGCCTCTGACTGACTTACAATCCTCACCTGCAGCTGGTTCTTACCTTTTTAAAACAAATCCAATTATGTAATCAATTCCCCTGCCTTGCCATACCTTTTGCACTAGTTCTCAAAGTGTGCTCCCTGGTACTCTCTCCGGTGATCAAATTAATGTGTAGAACTTAAAAAAAAAATCAACTAGGTTTTCCTTAACAAAATTGTATGAAGCACTTAATATAAATGCTAGCACTTATCTGACAGTGAGTGCTACCAATTGTGAAACAAATGAGCATTTACTAAATGAATATTAATGCCAATATCAGAAAACCTCAAACGTGTTTATTTCAATAGCTCTTTGTTATGAAAAATATGCACAGAATTTTTATCCCATGATTTTTACATTGAACTCTAATTATTTAATTTCTGCCAGGAAAACTGCTTCTAGTTTCAGGGGTGGAATGCAATATATCACTATTTCATGATGCAGACATTGTGGCTTCAAGGTGCTCTACCACTGACGTAAGTTTCAGAACCACTGACCTATAAACAATAATACATATAAATGGAGCCATTTTAAAATGGAGCCATAGTTGCCCTGTCAGAGGAACTGCCTTGCATGTCTCATGCCTCAAAAGTTTTGGAATGGTAAAAACAGGACAAAATAATCTTCGGGCTGGGCTTGAGCAAACGTGTGTCCCAAAGAACTATTTTCAAAGATAATGAGGAATTAGTTATTAAGACTGCTGGACTAATGACTACTGAAAATGAACATTGCTGGTTAAAATTAACCTGCTGTGTGTACCAATAGGAACGCCTTTCTTCTGCTGATGTAAGAACTCCCCTTCCCTTTCTCATCAATGCCCATCACCTTTGTCTCCTAATAGGACTTTATTGGGGCTTTCGCCTGAATGAATGATTCCAGAATAGCTATTCTTATTCATCTCAGTAAATGCTTGTTGTCTCTCATTTTGAAAGACAGTTTTATTTTTACACTCCTCAACAGTTTACTCTATTTTCATATATAAGGTCCCTCAGAATCACCCTATTTTCCCACTGTCATACCTGCCAGTCACTATAACAAATCCTTAGAAACCACTGATCTTTCTTAAGTTTATCTTGATCTTTCATGCCTTTTTTGCCACAGGATTGTAAGTTTATCTGGTAGGGATGTTCTTCCTACTTCCATCATTTGTTGAGCCCCACAAACATTTGCTTTCCCCTCTATCTCTACAGCAGTTTGTAATGCACGGTAGGGGTGATTATGATGCTGGAAATACATATTTATATATAAGTATACTTTTTAATTATTGGTTTCTGCCATAGTGATTTTAGTTATCCTTCCTTCATACCTCCTATTCATTTATTCAACAACTAATTTCTGATCGTCTACCATGTGCAAGACCCTAGACTGGGAACGGAAGATTCAGACACCCAAGCAAACAGAAATCCCTTCCTTCTTGTAAAGTAAAACACATGGATCCTGGTATTTGCTATGGAGGAAAAATCAAAACAGAACAGAAAAAAGACAAAGTACTGGGAGTAGAGGTGTAACTGTGGCCCAAAAAATTGACCCTTGAATAGAGACCTGAGGGAGGTGAGAGACTGAACTCTGTGTACTTCGGAGGGAAAAGTGTTTTCAGGCATAGGAAGGGCAAGTGCAAAGAGTTCATAAAAATTTGGGTTACCCCAAAACAGTGCTCGGCAAACTCCTTAGTCAACAAAGACAAATATCAACAGTACAACAATTGAAATTTCTTTTGAGAGCGAAATTTTTTAAACTTAAACTATCAATATATAGGTAGGTACATTGTTATTAACTTAACTAGAGGCCCTGTGCATGAAATTCATGCATGGGGGTGTGTGTCCCTCAGTCCAGCCTGCACCCTCTCCAATCTGGGACCCTTCTCACAATCCAGGACTGCTGGCTTCCAACTGCTCGCCTGCCTTCCTTCCTGATTGCTCTTAACCACTTTTGCCTGCCAGCCTGTTCACCCCCTAACCACTCCCCTGCCAGCCTGATTGATGCCTAACTGCTTCCCTGCCAGCCTGTTTGCCCCTAACTGCCCTCCCCTGCAAACCTAGTCACCCCTAACTCCCCTCCCCTGCAGGCCTGGTCCCCCCCAACAGCCCTTCCCTGCAGGCCCAGTCACCCCCTACTTTTCTCCTCTGCCAGCCTGGTTACCTCTAAATGCCCTTCCCTGCAGGTTTAATCGTCCCCAACTGCCATCCCTTGCAGGCCTAGTCCCTCACAACTGCCCTTCCCTGCTGGCCATCAAGTGGTGGCCATCTTGTGTCCACAGGGGGCAGGATCTTTGACCACATGGGGGCAGCTAACTTGTGTGTTAGAGTGATGGTCAATCTGCATATTACTCTTTTATTAAATGTGATAGAGCAGTGGTCGGCAAAGTGTGGCTTGCGAGCCACATGTGGCTCTTGAGCTGCGGTTTGTCAACCACTGCTTTAGGACAATGATTTGAGTGATACTTTAGAGCAGTGATTGGCAAACTGTGGCTTGCGAGCCACAAATTCAAGGGGCCAAAGAGCTGCATGTGGCTTGAGAGCAGCAGTTTGTCAACCACTGGGATAGAGGCCCGGTGCATGGGTGGGGGCCAGCTGGTTTGCCCTGAAGGGTGTCCTGAATCAGGGTGGTGGTTCCTTTGGGGTGTGGGGTGGCCTGGGCGAGGGGCCTGTGGTGGTTTGCAGGCTGGCCATGCCCCCTGGTGACTCAAGCAGCAGCATCTGAGATTTATTTATCTTCTATAATTGAAACTTTGTAGCCTGGAGTGGAGCCAAGCTTCCTGCTCGCTCCATGGACAAAGCCATTTCTGTTGGGATTTATTTATTTTCTATAATTGAAACTTTGTAGCCTTGAGAAGGGGAGGCCAAGGCAGGCCAGGGCTGCAGAAACTTGGCTTCCTCCACTGCCAGGGGAAACCCGAGCCGCCTGCTCTTTCTAGCTCCGTGGCTGCTGCCATTTTCATTGGGATTTACCTTCTATAATTGAAACTTTGTAGCCTGGAGTGGAGGCCTGGGCTGGCCAGGGTGTGCAGAAAGCTTGGCTTCCTACATTGCCGGAGAAACCCAAGCCTCCCTCCTGCTCTCTCTGTGGCAGTAGCCATCTTGGTTGGGTTAATTTGCCTACTCACTCCTGATTGGCCGGTGGGCGTGTCTTTGTGGGTATAACAGAGTGATGGTTAATTTGCATATCACTCTTTTATTAGATAGGATTGGGGTACTTTTAAGCTGGCCTTTGCTAAAAGCTCAAAAGGCCAAAGAGCCTTTTTTTGCCAACCACTGCCCCAGAAGACACCATGGACTTTGTGAGATGGCCTAGTCATAGTGGCAAAGTCCTAGGCAAGGGCAAAGCAGCACTAGCTCACTGTTCCTGTAATTTCTTCCTTTGACTTGGCAATTTGCTTGGCAGAGACTATCCAGTTCAGGAATAAGTAAACTACAATACTATGTCTTATGTACCAAGTTAGAGCTGGATTCTTGATAAAAAGCCACGGCTATAGCAGTATTGCTTCTCTGGTTTCATAGTGTTTCTAGTGTGATCTAAAATCTCTCCCTTAAGTATTGCACTGTCTGTCCTTCAATCTTCTCATTAACTCACTCAAGTACCACTTATTCAAATCTCTTGTGTAAGTACTTGTACAACACCCACTACAAAGATGATGTTAAAGCTGTCCTGGGATCCATCCCAATCAGTTGTTGCACACATGCCCACACACATTGAGGTTTGTAACTCTACATAAAGATCAGTACCTATTTTTAGATGCTTATTTCCAGAATATACAAGCCATTCATAAACCTCATCACTGATGCAGAGTGTGTCATATTTGATGCAAAGGTCAGCAATTAGCTGGAGTTCTTCTTTGGTGTACACCTATGCATATTAAAGGGAACAAGAGCAGAGCAATTATTCTTCACTGTGTGAGAAAACGATGGATCAGAAGACTGTATAAAGAGATCAAAGACTCACTTACTTTGCCAATGGGGTTATGTGGAGTATTTAGTATAATAGCTTTGGTTTTGGAGTTGAATTTACTTGCCAGTTCTTTGGGATCCAATGTCCAGTCAGAACTAGACCATTTTCTCCCATCAACAGGTTTCTAGGCATGAAAAATGAAGATATGATTTAATTCAATTAATTCATGTTTGCTGTCATACAAATAAATAACCTAATAAAGAAAAAAAAAAAAGGGGGTGGGAAAGGGGTGGGAAATGTAATTGAATAAATGACTAACCAAGAAAATAAACAGAAATAACTAAGCTTTCGTTCTGCCTTAAGAGCCCAAGAGGACTTGTGTCTCACACTCATACCTGTGACACAGAAAAAGTGGACTCTGTCCACATTAACAGCTATTACAGTGCCCACAGTCCTTCAAAGGAGCCAGAGACAACTATGGTTAACATCTCTCATACTACTAAGACTAGCAGAAGAGTCTGTGATTCACCTTAGCATATTACTTATTTTAAAAAGGTTTTTAAAAAGACAATGGTTCTATATGATATTCCTAAAGATAAAGAATTCAACAAGCATTTATTGAGCACCCAGCTTTGCCCTGCACTGCCAGTCACTGGGGAGCAGTGCTAGAAAAGTGAGTCAGAACGGTCTCTAATCTGGTTATGCTCCATCAGTGGGGGAGCTGATTGACCACAAAAGATAATATTACATACAATGTGGATGCTAACACAAACAGAAACACATGGCAAACACATGATAAATTAATAAAAGTTCCCCCCTGAACGCCAGTTGTTAACTTCAGTCAGAGTAGAGATAATATAGTAAATCCCCAAATGTAATCAAAGTAGGAAGTTTATCGGTGACAAAGTAATTGGTCTTTTCAAACTTCTTAAGGCATGTGAATGTATTGGTGAACTTACAGATCTTAAAGAAATATAAACAGGGGTTGCTCCAACCATTTTCACCATGGGCTCATAGCAGTCATAGAAAGGCACGATTATTATGACCTGAAATACACCCAAATAAGAATACATTCCATCAATCATTGACTCATTTAAGAAATACCGTGTAACCGCTGTGTGAGAGGCACCATACTATAAGCTGAGATGCAGCATGAAGCTAACGTCTGAATGGAAGAGACCGTGGGGATAAACTCATTGGGAGCCTTCACTGGAGCCGTGGACCTCTTAGGGCGATCAATAGAAAGGTTCACAGTGGGGACCTGGGAATTGCATGCAGTTTTATAGGAGCATAAGTAGATTTTTGAGGGGAAAGGGACCACAGCTCTCATCACATTCTCAAAGGGATGTTCCATCCAAAAACATTAAGTGTTTATTTAAATTTCAAGTAAGGAGATAAAATGTCGGATGGTGGCAGAAGCCAGACTATAAAGAAAGAGAACACTGCGACGCTCTCGGTGGTGCAGTACTAATTTCTAAGTATTATCTTGAAAGTAAAAATTTTCCCTTTCCTCAAAAGCATCCAGAAACAAAGAGTGAATACAGGGAGACCAGTTAGGATGCTATTGTAATTGTCTGATTCCACATTTCCCCTGCCAGGTGACATATCTGGATTTTGTCGTTTTGTCCTAGTCCCTGGTATGTATACTCCTAGTCCCCTTGCCCCTGCCTGCTCTCTTTCCATCACTCAGGGGCTGGATTTCAGCCCAGTCAGCATCCCTCCCACAATCTGCCAGCCTGGCTCTAGCATCCTAACCCTTTGCTTTTCTAAAAGGAGAGTTTGAACACATAATTTGTAAGCATTATATACATTCAAATGTTCTTCCTATCTTTTTTAAACCTAGCAATATTTCACAAAACTTTCATATAATTATAGTTTTAATATTTATTGTTTTAATGGCTATTTGAGAGCCTATTGAGTTCTAGAGTAATTTTTCTTATTGTTTGCTTGTTTAAATAACAATGTTATGTCTATTTGTGAGTATGTGCAGTTTCTCTATTTTTAAAGAGTCTGTTGAAGAAATTCAGATGATTGCTAGAGTAAAGGGTATAAGCATCTTTATGGTACTTTCCATATATAGCAACTGCTTTTGAAAAATCGGGCAAGAGCAATTTATAATTCCACAAGTTAATAGTAAGCTGTCTCATTTAACATTTTTTGAGTAAATGGTTCTAATTACTATTCTAAATTCACACTTTTTAAAACTGTTTGTTATTTCCGATGACATGAAATACCTGTCCAAGGCCTTTCTCTTTGGAATAAAAGAGGCCCTTACATCCTAAAGGCCCTTTGTTTGTCCTAGTCATTCAATGCACATTGTGTACCTACTATACAATGTGCTATGTTAGGTGTTAGGAGGACAAAGAAATGAACCGGAACAAGTTTTTAATTAGTCTGTGAAATTCTCAGGGACTAAGACGACCTATCTTTGTAACCTTGGTGAGAGACATAGTGATTTTCTTTTTCTTTTTTTTTAGAGAGAAAGGAAGGGAAAGGGAGAGATAGAGATAGAGATAGAGATAGAGAGAGAGATAGAGAGAGAGAGAGAGAGAGAGAGAGAGAGAGAGAGAGACTCTGACTGGCTGCCTTCTGCATGCCTCTACTGGGGATTGAGTCTGCAACCTGGGCATGTGCCCTGACCAGGGATAAAAGCAGTAACCCCTTGGTGCATGGGATGATGCTCAATCCACCGAGCAACACCAGCTGGGCTGGGCGCTCACTATTTTAGGTGCTGATTAAGTTGAGATGAAAGGTTATTTTAGCAGTGCAAACTAAGATTAATTTTCCCCATCATTTCTGGCCTCTTCTACCTGCCTTTATCTAAATAAGCATTAAAAATAAGAATAGAATACATGCAACAAAATGGATGAATTTCACAGACAAAATGAAAGAAGCCAGATTCAAGAGTATATACTATATGATGGTATTATATCCAGTTAAAGAGCAGGTGATAGAAAACAGAAGAGTGGGTATCTCTTGGAGAATATAGACTAGGAAGGGGCAAAAGGGTGCTGGAAATGTATTATATCTTCTGGTTTGTGGTTACATGGAGATACACACATAAACATATGTAAAAATTTATTGAGCTGTATATTCAAGATTTGTGAACTTTACTGTATATGCATTATACTTCAAAAATAATTAAAAAAATAGCATAAAACAAGTAAAAGATTCAAAGGCAGGACAAATAATAATGATGAATTGGGTAATATGGTAATATTAATACTTACTTCATCCCCCTCATCAATTAATCCTTGAATGGTATTAAAGAGAGAGCCATATGCTCCTACTGTCACAAGGATTTCTTTATTTGGATCGATCTGCTTTTGATACAACTTTTCATATAAGCAGGATAGAGCTTTCACAAGTGGTGGATGACCCTGTTGAAAAAAAAAAAACTTTAATTATGATAACTACTTCTTTGAAATAATTTGGCTCTAAATTGAATTTTTAAAAAACATCTGGGTTTTTATAATTATCCAAAGAATATTTTCTAATTGGCAGTTAATTAAAAAATTTTTCCCTATGATCAGAGGGTTCCTACATGAATCGCCAGGAAGACTGGCTAATGATTAAAAACTTCCTATTAAATTATTGATTTTGGAACACGGAATTTAAAATTATTTGCTTTGATTAAAAATTGATTTCAACACCAAATATTTTTTGACAATACATTTTGATAGTAATTAGATCACATTTAATAACTATTTTTAACAGTAATTAAATCATATTGAATATAGTTAGATATTTTTTTCCTAGTTAAAATCAGCCAGGAACCAGCATTAACTATATCTCATCCCAGGATTCTGTTCTTCCAAGTTGCAGCAGAACAGGTTATTCCAACCAATGAACTAAGGCGAGAGGAAAGAAATTCACCAAAAAAATGCACGTTCGTGTTGGCAACACATGTGAGGAAGAAGTGGAACCTTATTCACATTGAGAGCCAAGAGGGAGTGTTACCTAGAAGAACAACTTGAACATGAGGACTGAGAGGACTGTAAATGTACCAAGTCTGAGATATGAGGAGGCCCGACTTCTCAGCTCCTCCTCCGTCTTCTCTTCCATGATCTGTTCCCTTCTCTCCTTCTTTCTTCCCTCTCTTATTCCCCCTTTTGTCTTATTATGTACCAAAGTCAATATTTATTTTTTTCTATCCAGCATTACTTCCTCTTTTTGCTTAAGGGAACCACCTGGTTTTCTGTCACCTGTGAGAGTGTCCAAGTGCAGGAAACATGGCTTTGCTTGGAAAGCACCTGGGCTCCAGAGGGATAAACTGGGTCAGGATGCAGGAGAAGAGGGAAGCTGGCTGGATACACCCCAGGCTTGTGAGGTAAAGAGGCCTAAGGTTCCTTGTAAGTTGTCCACCCCAGTTCATATGAAGAAAAGGAGTCATTTTTTTGGGTCAAAGTTGCATTCATTCCTTTCAGAATATAATCAATAAAAACAAAGCTATAGCTTTAAAATTAGGAGATATTATAATATTAGAGAAACTGGGTATAAATAATAAGAGGAGGTAATAGAACATAGTCAGTAAAGTAAAAAACAATAACGAGAGAAAAAGACGACATGCTAAAAAAAATAGACATGAATTGTGGAAAGAGCAAGAGAAGTTTATCACCATTCTCAAATCCAAAATTTCCTTTAATACCAGGTCTAAAAAATTCTAGCAAAGCATGATTTGAAATCAATTATCATTCTTTTCTTAAGATGATAAGGGTAACGGGTTAGCCTGCAGACTGAAGGGTCCCGGTTCGATTCCAGTCAAGGGCATGTACCTTGGTTGCGGGCACATCCCCAGTAGGGAGTGTGCAGGAGGCAGCTGATCAATGTTTCTCTCTCATCGATGTTTCTAACTCTATCCCCCTCCCTTTCTCTCTGTAAAAAATTAATGAAATATATATTTTTAAAAAGATGATAAGGGTCTGTGTTTTTTTTAAACATTTTAATTACAAAAATAATTCATGCTTCTTATAATAATTAAACTAGACAAAGATATGTAAAGGAAAATTATGATTTCTCCTCAATATCATTTCCTTCCCTTCCCCAGAGGTGACTGATGTCCTCAGCCTGATGACAGTACAACACCATCCCCAGTGCATATACCAAGATAAAAACATGCACTCATATGCACTCATATATGTCTACAAAAACTGGAAGATACCTAAATGAATGGGCATGGCTATGTTCTACTAACTTTTATTTAAAAAGTCAGGAGTGCATCAGATTCAGCCATTGGCCATAGCTTGATAAACTCTGCTATGAATCAATTTAGATTGAATTATCATTTTGACAATATTTAGTCTTTTTTAAAAAAAAATGTTGCCCAAGGATGTTTATTGATTTTAGTGAGAAAGGAAGGAGGGGGGAAGAAGAGAAAGAAAGAGAGAGAGAGAGAGAGAGAGAGAGAGAGAGAGAGAGAGAGAGAGAGAGAGAGAGAGAGAAAGAGAGAGAGAGATCAATGTGTGAGAGAAAAAGCAATTGGTTGCCT
This sequence comes from Pipistrellus kuhlii, assembly GCF_014108245.1. Classification (NCBI taxonomy): domain Eukaryota; kingdom Metazoa; phylum Chordata; class Mammalia; order Chiroptera; family Vespertilionidae; genus Pipistrellus; species Pipistrellus kuhlii. Next base: position 132,810,705 of record NW_023425515.1, on the reverse strand, counting down.
CTCAGATTGAACACATAACCTTTTGATATATGGGACAATGCTCCAACCACTTGAGCCACACAGCAAGAGCAATATTTAGTCTTTTAATTCATGAACATCATTTATTTAGGTATTTTTTAATTTTTTTCAGACATGTAGTATAGTTTTCAGTGTACAGATTTTACATTTTAAAAATTCAATTCTAAATATTTCATGGGTTTAGATGCTATTATAAATGGTATGTAAGGAATTTTAATTCCCAACTGTTCATTTTTTATGTATATAAGTATAATTAATTTCTGTATATTGGCCTTATGTCTTGCAACCTTGCAAAATTCATTTAGTATATTGTGGTAGCTGATTTTTTTTTTTTACATTCTAGGAAATCTCTGGTTATCCTGGGCATTTAAACACAGAAGGATGGGGGTTGGGCTGAGGTAGAGTAGAAGAAAGTCTGTAGTTGGAATTAGAGGATAATTAAGAGGCCAGTGCTGAGGCTGCATAGGTGGTAATGGGAAAGAAACACATGTCTCAAGAATACTCTCTCCCTCCCTTGTTGCCACAGGACCGTTCTCCAACAACAGCAGAGGAAGGAAGGGTCAAGCAGGACCGAGGAGGAGCTGGAAGTAGGGGACAGCTCAACCTAGCAGACAAGGGAAAGGGAGGGGTTCCTTGGTTATCGGGTTGGGACAGTTGGTCCCAGAAGGCTAATTACATAGACCTCTGCTCATACACAATACAATATAAATTACAAGCTCACACCCCACTCGGTCCTCCTGTACTTACAAAGCCCCGTGTATACTGATTCAGGCTATCAACTGCTGCAATCTTTGATAATTCTTCCTTCACATATAGAGGAGGGGATATATCTGGAAGGCCTTGGCCAAGATTCACAACAGAAGGGTCTGCAGCCAACTTGGTAAATTCAATCCTGAGATAAAAAATACTAATATTAGAGCTCAACCAAAGGACTTTTATGCATGCATATAAGCCTAACCAATGGACACAGACACCAGGGGGATGAGGGCATGAGTGTGGGGAGGCAATAAAAAATAAAAAAAATAAAAAAATACTAATATTAATAATCACTATAATTACAGAGTTAATTTTTATACCTCATAATCTTATTATAAAACTGAAAAATCAGACTTGTTTTAGATATTTAAAAAATGAGTTCTCAACAAAAATGTTATCATCTACAAAATGACTTCATTTAATAAAAAGATAGCTGAACAAAAAAAATAATGTTTCTTATAAACCTCAATTCCATGATACACATACTTTAATCATATAGATATTCTTCTCAATCATATCAGCCCTGCTAGGTTCTCTTATTAATTGCTAGAGACTTGAGTTCATAAGAAAAGTTCATGGATTAGAAGGTAAGTTCCAAGAGGGTAGCAACCAAATTTGTTTTTTCTCCGCCTATTTCCAGTACCTAGCACAAGGCTTGGCACATTTATATGGATCATTAACTTCCTTCCATTTCCACTTAATGGATGAATTAAAATAAGTTGATTTATTCATTTGTTTATTGAGACAAGGCTAAAAATTCCCAAGTGGGGATAGAAAAATGGGTAGAAAATAAAAAACTCACCAAAGTATTATTGTTGATTCTAAGGTACTCACCACACATTACTATCAAGGCCTTCAATTCGTTTTGCATTTTTAAATTTCGAAGACATTTTCTGAAAGGTATAAATATTAAAAAGGTGTTTACATTTCTTTAATCAGAATTTAAAAATGCTAGAAATTCATGGGTAACTCTTTACCCAATTGTCAACCTAGAAAAGACAATACCATAAGTACAAATGCTAGACTCCAACAAAAAAATTCCAAAGAGGAGTTCATCTCCCACTTGCTGTCCTAAGAAGTGCTTTTTCTTACACATTTTAGATGTCTATAATTTCCCACAAGAACCAAAGTATTATCCTTTCCTAAAAAATAAAACAACTTAAAGGCCTGAAATGTACTAAAGAGAATAATGATAATAATAATAATAAAGTCAGTTTAAAAAATACCTTGAGTCTGAGGTTTATTTTAGGTAAGATGTACTAACAGTTTCACAAGTTGAGTTTCTCCTGACACACAAGAAGCACTCAACAAATGGTTTTAAAACTACTTAATGAGTAGTTTCACAAAATAATAATAGCAACTAATGTAACTGACTGTGTATGTACCAGGCACTGTTCTGTTTTTACATAATTATCTCATGTAAAATTCACAATAACTCTATGGAATGGTTCTATTAGTATCCATAATTACATGTGAGGAAAGTGAGGTACAGAGAGGATAAGATCACAGAACTTTACACATCTGCCCAAGTTTATAAAACTAATCACATTTAAACAGAAACAGATGCAACTCAGGATCTGAACCCAGGCAGGCTGATTCCAGAACACATACTCAGAACTATTTCCGTGTATTGTCTTTTTTGTAAACCGGCCTTTTAAAGATATTATAAGAATGCTGCTTATTTAAAACATTATATTACAATAGAATGCTGGCAGTGTGGCTCAGTTGGTTGGAATGTCGTCCTGAGCACCAAAAGGTGATGAATTCAATGCCAGGTCAGGGTACATACCCAGGATTCACGTTCCATCCCCAGTCCAGGAGTGTGAGGGAGGCAACCGATCAATGTTTCTCTCTCACATCAATGTTCCTTTCTCTCTCAAATCAATACAAAAATAAGAAAAAAAGTTATATTAGACATCAAATTAGTTCTATTTAACATTGAGCAGGCTAGGGATGTCACAGAAAAATATTCAAAATTAAAAAACAGATAATAACTCACCAGAGGCCCCTTAAAAAAAAAAAAAGAAAAATATTCAAAGTTAAAATTATGGTACAGCATAATATTTTTTTAGCTCTTTAGATCCTAGAATTAAGTTTATACTATCTCTCAAAAGCATTGAATTAGCTTTGAGTTCATTGTTAACAAGCTGCTGGAAATAAAAAAAAAATGATTGGCAGCATATTTGCAAAGATTATCCTAATAGAATATTAAAGTAATTTTATTTCAATCTGTGGGGAAGATAATGATAATGGTTATTAAATAGACCATTGTTCTCATTCTATTCCCAATAATGGAGCCAAGAAAAGTACCTTTTCACTCTCATATTTTTAATCTTTGAAACTCCAGTGAAGTAAATCACATGCAAATTCTCCAGAGGTTAATGTGCCTTCAGAGGAGCATTATGATTAAGTACCCACACGCACACGATGCTATTCTAGAGACTATAATTATAAAACTAAGAAGTCCCTGAATGATAGAGAGAAAAGGATAGTTTAACAATTGTCCTTTGCCATCTCAAAAAAATGTTTAAAACTTAGTAATTCATTCAGTGGCTATAAACACAGAATACAGATTCATATATTAAAAAGTCAGCACAGTCTGCAGTAGATAATTTTGACACAGTTTTACTTAAACCATTTAGATAAGTGAGGGAAAATGCACTTTCACATAGACTTTTCTTTAAAATTTGTGGCTACAACGGCCTCCACTCACTACTCTCCCTGAGTCCTCTCCTCAACTCTATGCCTTAACCATTCCAATATTTCAAATATTGTATGTTCTCTCTCACTTCCAAAGATCCACAGGTGATCATTCTACCCAGATTGGTCTTTCTATACCAATGTTTCTTACGGTCTTTTTCATAAGTGCCCCCTGAAGGAGACGGTTTAGGTATTTGTTCTAATCATCTCTCCTGCTCCCCCATTAAATATTAAGGAATAAAATTTTGTCACAGAGTTGAGCTTTGCATGGCCACAAAATGTTGTAATAGCTAAGGTTTATTTCACCTGCCAAGCACCAATTTTCTCTTCCTTTGGGGCAATAAAATCCCTGTTGAGAATACATGTTCTATACTCAATCTAATCCCTGGTCCCCAGCACCTTCGCTCTGCCCTTAGCTAACTCCCATTCCATCGCCACCTTCAGTTCCAAAGTTAGACTTTATTGTCTCCAGAAAGCCTTTATGATTCCCCAAGTCAAGGTTAGACACTCCTCCTATGTGCTCCTATTAAACGGAGTACTTTCCAGCATTTACTACAAAAACACTATTATTTCTGTTTACTCATCTGTGTACTTTCTTAGACTGTAAGCTCTATGAGAAAGAACTGTTGCTAGTTTGTTCACTGACAGTTGTCTGTATCAATCAAGTTTCTCTAGAGCAGTGGTTCTCAATCTTCCTAATGCAGCGACCCTTTAATACAGTTCCTCATGTTGTGGTGACCCCCAACCATAAAATTATTTTCATTGCTACTTCATAACTGTAATTTTGCTACTGTTATGAATCATTATGTAAATATCTGTATTTTCTATGGCCTTAGGCGACTCCTGTGAAAGGGTCATTTGACCCCCCTAAAGGGGTCTTGACCCACGGGTTGAGAACCGCTGCTCTAGGGAAACAGAATCAATAGGTTGTGCATATATATATATATATATATATATATATATATATATAGTGATTTATATTAAGGAATTGGCGCATGTAATTTGTGGGGATTGGCAAGTTCAAAATCTGCAGAACAACCCTGAAAGCTGGAGCCCCAAGAAAGAGTTGATGCTGCAGCTTGCGTCTGAAGGGGACCTGCAGGTAGATTCCCTCTTCTTGGGGAGGAAGGAGCCTCAGGGTTTTGTCTTTTGAGGCCTTCAACTTAACTGGATCAGGTTCACCCCAGTATGGAAGGCAATTTGCTTTAAAGTCTACTGATTTAAATGTTAATCTCATCAGAAAAAAATGCCTTCACAGAGACAGCTAAACTGCTGTTGGAACAAATCTCTAGGTGCCATGGCCTAGCTAATTTGACATAAAATTAACTGTTACAGTACCCAACATATAGTACTATGCCTATCACAGAAAGTTTTGAACAAATAGCTAATGAATGAATGAAAAAACCCACACACTTAGCTTAAGTTAGGTACTTATTGTGATAGTCAGCTCAAGTTAATTTATGCTTCAGTAACAAATGATCCCAAGATTGTGTTGGCTTAAAAACATAAAGATTTCTTTCTTTCTTTATTATTTTTTTTTTAAATTTCAGACAATTCTCATAGCAATTCTTTTCTTTTCTTTTTTTAAATATATTTTTATTGATTTCAGTCAGGGAAAGGGAAAGAGATAGAAACATCAATAATGAAAGAGAATCATTGATTGGCTGCCTCCTGCATGCCTCCTACTGGAGATTGAGCCCACAACTCAGGCATGTGCAGGCTGATGCTCCACTGAGTGAAAGTGGCTAGGGCAATTTTATTTCTTTTTCATGTTACACGCACACTAAAGGTCAGCTGCTGCTCTGTTCCAGGTCACTGTCACCCTGTGACATAGGCTGATGAAATAGCCTCTTTCTGTCATACTGCATTTCACAGCAGAGGAAAAAAAATTCCTTAAAGTTTTTATTTAGACATACACACATTGCTTCTACTCACATTTTATTGGCCAAAGCGGTTTCATGACTAACCCTGACACCAACATAGCAAAAATGAATTCTGGAGGTATAATGATATCGGTGGTTGTTATGGGTTGAATTGTGTCTCCTGCAAAATTTATATGCTATTAAAGTCTTAACACCTTATATGGAAATTGGCTTATTGTAGTTTTTTAAAAAAAATACATTTTTATTGATTTCAGAGAGGAAGGAAGAGGGAGAGAGATAGAAACATCCATGATGAGAGAGAATCATTGATCGGCTGCCTCCTGCAAGCTCCCCATGGGAACTGAGCCCACAACCTGGACATGTGCCTTTGACCAAAATCGAGACTCGGACCTTTCTGTTCGCAGGCCGACACTCTATCCATTGAGTCAAACCCGAGGGCCATTGCAGCTGTTATGAGGTCATTAGAATAGACTCTAAATTCAGTATGACTAATGTCCTTACAAAAAAGGTAAATATGGAGACAGACTGACATTCAGGGAGAATGGCACATGAAGATGAAAGTGAAGAACGAAGTGGTGTGTGTGAAAGTCAAGGGAAGCCAAAGATTGCCAGCAAACCACCCGAAGCTAGAGGAGAGGCATGGAACAGATTCTTCCTCACATTCCTCAGAAAAAACCAACCCTGCCAATGCCATGATATTGGACTTCTATCCTTAAAACAGTGAAGTAATACATTTCTGTGGCTTAAGCCACTTAGCCTGAGACTTTGCTTAGACATCCCAAGGAAACTAATACAGTGATGAAAATGTGTAAGACGTCCCACAATGTCCAAAGGCATAAAAACCTAGCAATAGGTGTAAATACTCACAGTCTAGGATTACTTTCCACAGTAAATAGTTTTAGAAAATTAAAATAAACCTGGAATTCTATGGGGAATTAATTATGAGCCGCCGCTGTAAAATGACACATCTATAGTGCCTGTATAATTTATGGATTAGCTAATTCTACAATATAAAGTGGATTCTGCTCCCAGGCAGACTAATACCTGATATACATATACTGTTCTACTGTGTTATAAATACAAACTTGCAGTGAAATAATAAGCCTTTTTCTTTTAGGCTAAAAAATGTAGCTCTATGAAATCACCACTAGATGCCACTCTTAGAAGATATGAGACTAAGGTTATTGTTTTGAACTGTTTACCGTGTCTCGAACTGTTTACCACAATGGTGCTAGAACAAGGAAAGTTTGGAAAGAAGAAAAATTATTACCCATTCTTATAGGACCTGAGCACACATAGGTTTCAATTGTATATATTTTGAAGACTCTGCCCATTAGAGTTGATGAATTTAGGTGGGATTGAACAGATGTACAAAGTCTTCTCAACAGATGGGCTGAAGCCTTGGAAATCAAGGCTGTTGATCTCTATGAAGCGTGGGTCACGAGTCAAGTGTAAGAAAGAGAAAGAGTGCAAGTAAAAGCCAGAAACAGAAACAACACAGTTAATGGTTGGTGACCTGAAGGTAATAATCAGAAGTGAGAAACAGATGGATTCAAGTACTTCAAGGCTGGGCCAGAGCAGAAAGTGAGCATCTGCATAATGGGCAGCCCTTTAATGTGGTGCCTGGCTGCTGAGGTAACCAAATCATCTATGACCTTTTAGCTCTAAGAATTAGGTGTTTACAGTTGTAATCACTTTTAAAAATATTTTGCTTTTCTCTTAAGAGCATCAAAAATGTTTTATGAATTTTCTTAGTTATAAAATTTTTACTTTGAACTGGTAGGGAATATTTCAGGTGAATCATGTATCTCACTTTGCTCATTCACTTCCCTATTCTTGGGATATTTGTTCTTCCCAGTGTTTTGCAATTGCAGGTTGTGTGAATCTACTGTGCACTTAATTATATGGTGTCTGCTCTGTTTCCTTTAGTTTTAAAATTTGATATGGATGGTGAATGCCCTATTTATACTAACAAAAGGCTAATATGCTAATTAGACTTCCCAGAAGTCATTCTGGACTTCCTTCTGTCTTTCTTGACCAAGCCGGAGCTGGAGCAAAGCCTGGATTCTGGGCATCTGTGGGTAGCTGCAGGGGAGCCAGTCCGGGTTCCAGGTACCTGCTGGTGGTTAGAGCAAAGCCCGGGTCCTGGGTGCCAGAGGGAAGCCAGTGCAAGACTAGGCCTTCCTTCCCTCAGTTGCCGGCACTCGCTTCCCTCGCAACCCCAGCTTCGTCTGGAAGGTCATCCGGAAGGAAGTCTGGTCTAATTTCATATTATACTTTTATTATTATAAACTATAGGCCCAGTGCATAAAATTTGTGCATAGGGATGGGGGTGTGTCCCTCAACCAAGCCTGCACCTTCTCCAATCTGGGACCCCTTGAGGGCAGTCGGAAATCCCTCTCACAATCCAGGATTGCTAGCTCCCAACCACGTGCCTGCCTGTCAGCCTGCCTGGTTGCCTCTAACTGCTTCTGCCCGCCAGCCTGATTACCCCTAACCTCTCCCCTGCCAGACTGATCAATGCCTAACTGCTCCCCTATCAGACCGATTGCCCCTAACTGCCCTCTCCTGCCAGCCTGGTCACCATTTACTGTCCTTCCCTGCAGGCCAGATCGCCCCTAACTGCCCTCCTCTGCCATCCTGGTCATCCCCAACTGCCCTCCCCTACAGGCCTGGTTACCCCTAACTGCCTTCCCCTGCTGGTATGGTGACCCCCAACTGTCCTCCCCTTAAGCCTGGTCCAACCCCTCCACACCTGGTCCCCCCAAACTGCCCTCCCCTGCCAACCCAGTCACCCCTAATGGCTCCCCTTTGATAGCCTGGTTCCCCCCAACTGCCCTCTTCTGTAGGCTTGGTTCCCCCCAATTGCCCTCCTCTGAAGGCATGGGTCCTCCCCAACTGCCCTCCCCTGCTGGCCTGATGACCCACAACTGCCCTCCCCTGCCAGCCATCTTGTGGTGGCCATCTTGTGTCTGCATGGGGGCAGCTATCTTTGATTACATGGGGGCAGCCATCTTGTGTGTTGGAGTGATGGTTAATTTGCATATTACTATTTTATTAGATAGGATATCCTATATAATACAAGGCTAATATGCAAATTGTGCACTATGATGTGCACTGACTACTAGGGGGCAGATACTCAATGCAGGAGCTGCCCCCTGGTGGTCAACGTATTCTCATAGGGAGGGTGCCACTCAGCCATAAGCTCTGAGCCAGGCTCACAACTAGTGAGCACAGTGGTGGTGGCAGGAGCCTCTCCTGCCTTCTTGGCAGTTGGACATCCCTTGAGGGCTTCCAGACTGGGAGAGGGCATGGGCTGGGCTGAGGAATGCCCCACCCTGAGTGCATGAATTTTGTGCACTGGGCCTCTAGTTATAACATAAGTATTAATTGGCACAAGAAAGATGACATATATGTTCAATATAATAGTCATTTAGTTCAATCTAAACTAACGAAAGATAATAACTTTTGACTTACTTTTATGAAATTTTATATTAAGTATACATACTAATGGCCCAGTGCACGAAATTCAAGCCGGGGGGGGGGGGGGGAGGGGAGAGTTGTCCCTCAGCCCAGCCTGCACCCTCTCCAATCTGGGACTGCTCAAGTGATATTGAAGAGCCCATTTCAGCCCGATCCCACAGGCCAGGATGAGGTATCACACTGGTGTACAAATTCATGTCCTGTGTCTCTAGCAATAAAATAAAAAGCTACCAGGGTAGTGGATTCATGTCATTGTACATTTGTCAAAACCCTTAGAATGTTCTATACCAAAGGTGAAAACTATACACATAGAGTGACAATAATATGCCAATGTTGGTTCATTGCTATGTACCAATGTGGTCGCAGATATTGAGAATGGGGGAAGCTATATATGTCAGGATTCAGGTACATATACCAGCACTCTATAGTATTTGTTCAATTTTGCTCTGAACCTGTAATGCTCTAAAAATAGCCTAGTAAAAGTTAAAAAATTTAAAAAGAGTAGCCAGGGTTTTCTGAAATCATGTCTTCTTTCTCCTTTTGGACAAAATGCTCCTCAAGCCAGCAGATGAATCAACTTATCTCAGATTTTGGATGTTTTTCAAGGTAGGACTACTTATTATAAAACAGACAATTGCATTTTTCTGCCACTAGATGGCATAGGAAAATAACAGAATGTTTGTGTAATCGTGGAAGAACTGAAAACTGATGTGGAAATGCAAAGTAGGGCAGTAGACTTAAGACAAGCAAGAGGAAAATCCAATTATAATGAACTCAAAGGCACACACATTTAACTGGGACATTTAAGTAACACTTACTTAATTGCTTTATTTTATAATTACTTGCGCTTCATGTTATAGCTCTTTGATATCTGTCGACTAAACAAATGAGTGAAAGAGGAATATGGATTCCCTCTAAGAGATAATATGTTGTAGAAAAAAATTATGCTTTAATGGAAAACTATGCAGTGGATGTAGTACAGCCTAGCTGCTAGTGGACAAGAATCGGGGGCTTTGAGATATTTGCACCTTGCAAATTGAGAGTAATTGGTAGGCATGCAAACTCAGGTTCAAGAGTTTTGACTGACTTCCTCCCAACCTGTGGAAAACCGGTTTTGCCTTCATTTGCAATTCAATTTCTTTATTACATAAATTTTTTTTTGCTTTTGACTTGCCTTTGGAACTGATTGTAACTTCTGCTTTGTTCTCTCACATTTCATATGTAAAATAATATTTAATACATGCTAATTTCTACATTTGCATGAGACATGATTTTGCCTTTTTCTGAAAATCACCATCATCAGAAACTTTAGAGAAACAAACTGATTGAGAACAAGGTTTGCCTTAAGCCTGCCAGCTGATAGAGTAGGTGAATACACAGTAGGAATATAGGAAACTGAGTTGAGAGGAGGCAGAGTAAGCCACCCCCACATATAGCTTTGAGATATTGATTCAGGTTCTTTTTAAGAAAAGAAAGACTTAGGAAAAACCTTTGACTCTCTCCCAAATTGCATAAAAGAATTTAGACAGAGGACCTGCTCCAGGAAGGGAAATATCATAAATAACTATAGTTTAATATAAAGTAAATGTGGTAGACGGGGAGGAACTTAGCAGGCTTTGATTAAAGTCCTGTCTGTATCCCACTGTTAAACACAACCCAGCAAATATTTATTTACCAAACATTTGCTTTTCCATCTCCATGTGACAGAGGCAGGTTAAACCAATCAGGGCAATTCGTGGCAATCTGGACTTAAGACAGAGACAGGTAATTTCTACTGGGCACTTACATCCAGAAGAGACATGAAGCTAGATATGGAGGAAGCCTATGCAGAGCCCCTCACAGCCTAGCCAAGCTCTAAACCTTAAATGAAAACTGGTCTAATAAAGGGTGATACTATTAGGTCCCAGGCATTTGTGCTCCATGGGACCTCTCAAGAACAAATACTTCCTCCTTCCTTCTTTCTTCCCTCCCTCCCATCCATCCATCCATCCATCCATCCATCTCTCTCTCTCATCTATAGTTAGTTCTTTGGCTTTCTGGCACTAGAAGATAGTACAAATGTGATCTTCCAAACAGGGGACAGATAGTGATTTTCATCCTGGGCTCAACTTGGTTCTTTTCTTACTATACAGCAGTAATTTTTCCCCTTAACACCTAAAATATTATTTATTTAAAATTGATGAGAGAGAGAGAGAGAGAGAAAGAGAAAGAGAGATAGGTAGGTCAATTTGTTGTTGCACTTATTTATGCATTCATTGGTTGATTCTTGTATGTGCCCTGACCAGAGATCAACCCACAACCATGGTGCATGTGGATGAGGTTCTAACCAACTGAGCTGGAACTACCGGCCAGGGCTAAAGTAAGCTTTCAATGATATTAATGGTGTGGATAAGGAGGTTTTCTAGTAAAAACAAATTTAAAGAAAGTAAGTAGTCAGGCTGGTAAGTAGTTCTTGACTTAAACTTATCACTACTACTCTATAACACTGATCAGTCTGCTTTTTCATTTGCTTAATAGCAGGAAGAACACTGTGATTATTTTTTAAAAATTGATTTTAGAGAGAGGAAATGGGGGAAAGATGAGAGAGGAGAGAGGAGAGAGGAGAGAGGAGAGAGGAGAGAGAGAGAGAGAAAGAGAGAGAGAGGGAGAGAGAGAGAGAGAATATGAATGACATCGTTCTGCCTCCTGTTCGCACCCTGACAAGTGATTGAAGCCAAAACCTGAATATGTGTCCTGACCCATAATTGAACCTGAAAGACTTTGGTGAATGGGACTACACTCCAACCAACTGAGCTACACAGGCCAGCACTATCTGTGTGACTATTTTAACTGCAAAGGTGCTGATGAAATGTAGCAACCTTTCTGATGTTATTGTTAAAGAGGGAAAGGGCTGAATTCTATCCCAGATAATCTACAAATATGAATAAAGCATTTCATTGATTGTGACCTTGGATGTACATTTGAATCACCTGAGAAATTTTTTCAAAATACACTCCAGACTTATAGAGTGAGATTCGCTCAGGATGGGGCCTGGGTATGCCAATTCTAATTGAGCTCTGCAGATAAGTGCACACCCAGCTTTAATTTAACATCTGCCTTAATCTGACCACCCTGAGTAATGCTACCACTTCCTTGACTTCAACCTCTGCATGGAGGGCTTGAACTAAGAAGCCATGGTGATAACAAAGATGAGAGATGGAACCCAAGACAATCATAGTAGTTACACATAAAGGGAGAAGTTGATGATGGTTTTAATGAAATTTCAATCTTACATAAAAGTTGAGATTGTCATTAGCTTGAACAATATGGAACTGCCAATATTTATCCATTTTTTTACCTACAAAATGACAATTTTATCATTCAACATAATTTAAAACACACATATACATGTTACCCAGAATAATTATCAAGATTTTGCCTAATTGGCTTCATCTTTTCCCTTTTTAATTTTTATTGCTGAGTGATATTAAAGCAAATGTTAGACCTTAATTCATTTCACCCATCTATACTGGGCATGTATCTCTAGACAATATTGACAGTTTCTTATATAACTTCAATGTCATTATCACACCCAATTAACAATAATTCCTCAGTATCATCTAATACCTAATACATACTCTTATTTCTCTGATTATCTTTAAAAATATATTTTTACATTTTGATTGAATGAATCAAGTCCCTAAAAATGGTCAACACATGGTGCTTGTGGTTCTTAAGCCTCTTTTCATCTCACTGCAGTCCTTCCAAAACACCCCTTTTTCTCATGCCACTGACTTGTTGAAGAAACTGGCTAAGTTGTCTATCCTCGGTTATGACAGTCATGGTAGTAACAAAAAGATCTGTTTGCTTTTCCATGATGTCATATAACCTGGTCCTCAATCTGCCATATTTCCTGTAATCTTGAAGTCACAAGGCCTGTACTTACAGTCACTATAACATCCTTTCTTGAGTGTACAGAGCCCCCCCTTTAGAGTTCAGAGCCAGACAAGGGAGAGTATGGTATCTTGGTTATGACACTTACAAGCTATGGACCTTCGGCAAGTTACTAAACCTCTCTAAGCCTCCACTTTTTCATTTTAAGATAGGAATGCAACAATTCATAACTTGAATTCTGTAAAGATAAAATGAGATCATGAATCCACAAGGCCCAATACTATGCCTGATATATAGACAAGCAAGCAGTAGCACAGCGAATGTGTTCCCAAAAACACACACAAAAAAACAACTTGAAAAGTTGTACTTTTTTGACCTCATGGAGTATGTACAATAAATTATCTGTAAGCAATACCTACAGCAGAAGTGGAGAGTCTGGAGATTGAAGAGTAAATCGCCTTCAGGAATTTAGCTCTACTGCCAAGGGAGCAAAGTCTCCTCTGAGCCAAAAACATGCTACAGAATGAAAGAAAAAGTTTTAAAGGGAGTGAATATATGATACTGACATTGCTATCAGATAGCTATAGCTACAATAGCTGATAGACCGTAGCTCATATAAAATATACTGTATATAAAAATGTTATGATAGTGTTTTTCTTCTCTATGATAAATCTCTTACCACTACAATCATTTCTAATAAAACCCTCTTTTATAAATTTATGCATATATTATTTTAATCTAGACATCTGTAAGGATATTGTGAATTCAAAAAAAGAAGGCTCTAACTTAGTGAAGAGCATTAAGTAAAAGTTCCATTACTAGTAGTTAAAATACAGAATTTCTCAATCTAAAAACTATTTCAAATTGTCTAGGTAACAGTCACTAGCGAAAGCACAATCTGTAATAGTACAGTTTCTAAAAACTTTAGAAAGTTATGTAGAAAGTTGCTTGAAAAGAATTATATCAGTTCCTGGTAAATATAAATATATGAATGAATCAGATTATTTTCTCAGATTGGTACTTCCCTCAACAATTCTGTAATGAGCAAATCATTTCAATAGGTTCCAGTTACATAACTGACATGCATTATGAGTTACTTCTCTACCTGTACGGAAATCATTATCCATCATGGGTAGGGAGATCAAAGCAATATGAAGTTCTATTGTTATGCTGCCACACTCAGGCAAACAGACACTTCTCATGAGATTTTTTCCCCTGTGAATTTTGTTTTAGGGGATGGCATTTCCTCTATCTCTAATCAAACTTTTAAAAAGAGATGGATTCTAAGAACTCAAAGGGTCCACTGAAGCTAGCTATGAATCTCTTTGTTACCAAATGTTAAGGCTACAGAAAGCTTTCTATATATATAAAAAAAAAATGAAATATCATTGGATGTTTCTTAAAAAGTGAAATATAAAATCCTGAGCCTGTGATTAAAATCTCAGCTTAAATGACAGCTTCTTAGCCATTCTTTATCACATCAGCCTATTTTAATTCTCAGCAAAGCACTTTTTTGTTTGTTTGTTTGTGTGGCTGGCCACTCACTCACCTATTCACAAATTTAAAACATAAATTCCATGAGCAGATATATTCAATTCACCACTGTATTCTCTGGCATTTGATAAATAAAAGTATTAAATGACTGAATGAATACATAAATCACATAATAAATTAATGATTTAAGTGGATTATTTATAAGTCTGTTATAAAATATTGATTTCTTTCATAAAGCAACAAATTATTCCTTATGTTTTATGTCTTTCAAGTTCAAGGCCAGGTTTTTTAAAATAAGAAATGCCTATTCTTGTGTCACTAATTGTTGGGTTCAGAAGTAAAACATTAACTGAGTTAGGCAGTAGGGATAGTTTTAAGGAAAATTACCAAATAATAGGAACTATACTGAGCAGTCTTCATTCATCATCATGGAGTTATTTGATTTAGAACAATTTTTCCCCCCAGCAAATAAACATCTATTTAAATTCAGCCTAATTTCTTTGGTGTTAAGCAAAATGCTTTCTTGCAAGTAGACAAAGGAAAGAAACCTCTTCTACCTTCTTGAGATAAAATGGGGAAAACAGGACTACGAATCAGGATACCTGGATTCTAATCCTTACTCCTGATATTTTTATTAGAAAAGTTTTCTATCTTCAGACAAGTCACTGACTCTTGTTGAGCCTTGTTATTTTATTTTATTTTATTATTTATTTTTTTATTTTTTATTTTTTTTATTAAATTATTATCTGTGTACATATTTTAACATTGTTTCCCCCCCCCCCCTCCCCATACAGAACAGAGCCTTGTTATTTTAAAACAGATGAATAAATGAATCCTGGGTTTGAAGATAATCTCACAAGGCACTGAAGTCACTGGCTGGCCATGCATGAGCTTAGACTGTATCTCTTAGGAGACTTCACCCCAGGTTGGTGAACCATGCCCTCCAGTCACCAGGCCTCAGTACCCTATTCTCCTAAGGGAGTTGACATTAAATCCACCCGTTTCATCTGGAAATCCCAAGGCCTAACTCCCACACCTTCTCCTCGGTTTGTCTTTGACAGCACATGACCTCCACAATGAAATGAACTGCTCTGGCAAATGACCCAGCTCATTTCTCTTCCACCTGCCAAACCTCCCACTGTATCTTCTGGAATAGCTGCATCATAATCATTCAATTCCCTTACATCTTTGTGTTCTCAGAGTGTCCCCTGCACCTCCTTGCTTTAACTCAAATCTTGTTTCCCCCAAAGGTACCACTTCTATATTCCTCAGTGTTGGCTTTTGTTCTTATATGCTCCACCTACCTCTTTCTTTTGGCCCATTTTATCACTGCTAGACAGTTACTCCCCTCATGTGCCTTACAGATGTTATCTCCTGACTTGCTGTTAGCTCCCAGTCATTCATTAAGGATTTTGTCACTGAGCATACAGTTTTCTTCTCATCGCTAAGACTTGAGATCACCCAGGTAATTTCAATGTCTTCAAAGATGACCCATCCAACAACTGATATTCCCATGTTCATTGCTCTTCTCCTTCATCCCACCTTAGTCAGTCTCTCCTACAGTCATACCCTGCACTTTACCATTACCTCAACCTGGTCTAACCTATAATAAAAGCGTAATATGCTAATTATTGCCCCGTCCTCCTGGATGACCTTCCGGACGAAGGGATGAAGCCAGGGCTGTGAGGGAAGCCCTGGTCCCAGGTGCCAGAGGGAAGCCGGTGCCAGAAGCTGGGGAAAGGAAGGCCTACTTTTGCATGAATTTTGTGCATTGGGCCTCTAGTCCCAAAATAATTGAAGAATTCTGCTCTTTGACTAAAACCACCTGTCCTTTTAATTTTCCTAATTATCCCAACAACCCCTCCTCTCCTTCTCCTCCTCCTTCCTCCTTCCTCCTTCCTCCTTCCTCTTCCTCCTCCTCCTCCCCCTCCCCCTCCCCCTCCCCCTCCCCCCTCCTCCTCCTCCTCCTTCTTCTTCTTCTTCTTCTTCTTCTTCTTCTTCTTCTTCTTCTTCTTCTTCTTCTTCTTCTTCTTCAATATTATCAAGCTCTCTAGGAGGCTGCCTTTCCTTTGCCCAATCAGTCCTTGCCTTCCTTTCCCCCCCAATTTAGATGCCAGTTCCATTTTGGTGATGTTCTTGACAATATCCTACCCCCTGTCTGTAAAATACTAGCTCTGGATGAACTCAACCGCAGTGTCTGTTTTTCCTATGGCCCATGAAGCTGTGGACTGCTGGAAAGTCACACAGGATAGGATTGGTTTCACCACAAGCTCATGGTTATTAATCTCAAATTGAACCTGAACTTTCTCTAACTATTTTACTATATTTTATAAATGAAGAATGGCAGAATATGCCAGCTCAAAATATACCACTAAGCATAATGATTATTTGGAGCTAAAGGCAAATGAAAAACAGCAGAGGCAAGAAGGGTGATCACAAAAGCAAAACTTAAAAAAAGATATTTTATCAGCTGTCCCCTTTCCTTAATCTATACTCCTCAGTAGGAGGATAGGTGTGTCTTTTGTACCCTTTACAGTAGAGACAGCTCTTGCTCAGGTCAATGTGGACCTCCATATTGTGAAACCCAGTGGGCATTCTGTGAGTCTCACTTTCCTTGAACTCTCTGTAGCTTTAGATACAGCGGGTCAAGCCGGGTCTCCTCCCAGAAACACCCTGTTCCCTTAGCTTTGGATATATGACAACCCCTCATTTTCCTCCTTCCTCTCCCTAACCTGTCATTAAAGGACAGAATTCATCAATACTCATACCTGGGCTCTCTTTCCTTCTCACTAGGTTATCTCATTGTGGAAGGAATTGTGAGGGCAGTGGGCAATAGATTAAAAAAATGCTTCCAGAGAAACCTAAGCAGACGGACAGATACTGATTCAGAACCTCTACAGCTATTTTTTCCTGCATTTTAAATAAACACATTTTTAAGCAGCACTTTTCTAATGTAATTAACATTCCAAATGTATATTCAGCAATAAGGTAAACAAACAAATAAAATTGGATATCATTGAAAAGTGAGAGAAAAATAAAAAAACCACGTGGCTTTTAATTCTAAATATTTTCACTCTATTTTTCTAGTTTCTCCTTTAGAACAATGTTTTGTGGGGAAACAACAACAACAAACAAAACAAAACAAAACAGGGAACTATGAATCGGGGTGATCTAGGAAACCTGATTATGGCATATTCATATGCATGACCAATAGAAAATTAAACTATTATCACTGGAGTAGATTGTTTACAATGAGGATACAGAAAGTATGCATGGCAGATTTGAGGGTGACCTGAAGCTGAGAAGGTTGGTGAATTGTTGGGGGTACAATCCAGAGCTAAAATGTAAGCAAGGTAGTCAAAATGAATTGTGAAGACTGAAGCTCTGACCTTAGATCCAAATAATGACTTACAACCACCACTCTATGTATGGGGGAGAGAGGTCGGAAAAGATTTAGTTCCTTTGACAAACTCCAGAACATTCAGATTAATTGAAAGTGCAAGGAAGGTTTAATGTGAGAGACTGCAAAAAAGGGCTAGTGCTACTATTAAGAGTCTGACCAAAAGGAAAGATCATCTGCACTTCATGCTCTACCTGTCAGCCCGCTGTCCAGAACGTTTATAAGGTGCAGTGACACAGCAGAGGGCATCTAGGAGGTGAACGAGGCACTGACTGGTTTAGTACAGTGGGAACAACAAGCCTCAAAGTCATGGCATTGGAGCATGAGTGGAAAAAAATTAGCTATATTTAGGTAGCACAATACTTAGGAGATGTGACTGTGAAACTGCTGAAAAGCTGCTCTGTGAAAATGGGGTTCGTGTAATTATAAATTTCTCCAGGGGGAAGAAGTATAGCTGACTCGTGTGAAGTAACAGGAATTAAATTTTAGCACAAGGCGAGATAACACTTTCTAATGACTGACCTGCACCAGTGGTGCCTGGGGTGGACCTGAGCAAGCAGCCCCAATTCTTGCCTGGGGAGAGCCCAGGTGTCAGGAGGTGGAGCAGTGATTTCCGTCCTGGCTGTGGGGCTCCTCCTGCTTGAGCTGCTCCGGTTGCAAAAGCAACAGATTGGACTGGCTCTTTTACCTACAAACCTTAGGTTCACTTATATGTCAGGTTACCTGCCTTTGTTTTCTTTAAAAAAAAATAAAAAAAATCCGGCTATGGATAAACAAGTTGGTGTTACTCTTGCCACGCTGTTTTCAAAATAACCCAAACTGCAACACCAAGAACACAAAGGGCAATCTATGACCGGGGACCCAGGGTCCCACCCTAGAAGGCCAGTCAACCTCGGTGCCATTCCCTTTCCAAAGGAAACTGTTAAATCCAGCGTGGACCGTTTGCCGCCTCCCTGAGGTCTGCCGGCTCAGGAGGGCAAGTCAGAGTCTTCAAGGAAATCCAGACCGGCTCTTCCTCCCTCCCTGCCCTGCCGGGCGCTCAGGACCCTTCGGTGGAGGGGGGTGGGGGGGTGGGGAAACACGCTTTCCACGACTCCGCCAGCCCCCGCCAGCCCCGACCGCAACCTTCACGCCGTACCAGGGTGCTCCCCTCGCGACCCACTTACCTCCTTCACTGTACGGCCCAGCCACCTGGGTTTGAGTCCCGCCTGAGCTCCGAGGGCCGGGTGGACGGATTGGGAGGTGGGGGCGAAACCTGGGCGGGGACCTCCCCGAGGGAATGGAGTCCGAGTGCGGATTGGCTGAGGGGCGGCCGGGATCCGGACCGGGCGGCACTGGACGGGCACGGGCAGGGAGGCGGGGAAGAGTGCGGAGCTGGAGGGAGCACGGGGGCTGGAGGAGGAGGGCGCATCCGGACGCCGTGATGGGACTCAGGGCGCGACTGGTTCTGAAGACAGCGGGGGGTCAGGGACGGGACTTGGGGGACTGGGCTGGTGGAGGTGCGGGGCCTGCTTAGTTCTGCGGGATGGAGGCGAGCCGAGGGAAAGGGGTGGGGCGGGGCGGGTCTTCGAGGAGGCCGGGGATTGGGCATGGCATTCCCACCCAGTCCTCCAATTGGATGTGTGTGACAGATCGGGTCGGGGCGGGTACGGAACACGGGTTAGTTCGGAAGAAAGGGCAAACTGGGAGGCCGCAGGGTTTGGGCGAGGGGAGGGGTTGTAGTTAGAATAATGCCGAAGGTGTTCCGGCCAGTGTGACTCGGTTGGGAGTCGCCCTGTACACCATAAGGTTGCTGGTTCTAGTCCAGGTCCATTCCAGCACAGGCCTCAGCTGCGGGCTGGATCGCCAATGTGTGTGTGTGTGTGTGTGGGGGGGGGGGGGGGGGGGCGTGCAGGAGGCAGTTGATCAATGATTCTCATCACGGATGTTTCTTTCTCTCTCTCCCTTTCTATTCCTCTCTGAAATCAATACAAATATATTTTGTTTTCTTTTTATTTCTTTATAAAGAGGCCACCAGGAACACACCTGTAATCAGAAAGTTGGGTTTAATTAGTCGTTGCAACGAGGGAGAACACTCAAGGTGGGCAAAGGTAGGTCATGTTAATAACAGAATTAAGAATGACTTATTTGTTGTAGGGTTTGGGCTTGCATTAGGTGATTTGGGGGGAGGATTTGAGGAAATGGAGATTCATTCTGTTTTGGGTGCTGCCAAGATGTGGGGTAATTCTAACACTGGTATCATACAGCTTATGCAGAAGAGAGGGAGACTGCAAAGCTAAAACTGTAATTGATAAAGCAGCAACAGTTTTACTAGCTGGGAGAGGGCGGAGTTTGGTATTTGTGTAGTTGCAGAGTGATTGCTTTTATCTGTGTTTGGGCAAGATTATCAGGGAATCTTGTCTGCTGTCTCACTTCCTCAGGATGACAGTGACTTTGATACCGGCGTTCCATCCTGATGTTTTACAGGGACATGCCATGGCTAGTTCCTAACAATACTGAAGCCATAGGGGTGACAGTTCAGTCCCCATAGCAGCTGCTGCTTTTCTTTTTCTTACATTGAATGAATGTTACTTGAGTACATAGGTGCTGAGGCCACTGGGGAAAATGAAGCTGAGAAAGTGTGTTGTCTTAAACCTTATTAAGGGAGAAACAATAGAAAACAAAATATATACAACTAGAGGCACAGTGCACGAAATTTGTGCACTTGGGCTGGGGAAGGGTGTCCTTCACCCTGAATTGTGAGAGGGCATAGGCCAGGCTAAGGGACCCCACTGATGCATGATCAGGGCCGGGGAGGGACACAGAGATTGGCCAGCCTGGGAGGGACCGCAGAAGGGCTCCAGGGCATGTCCAGCCCATCTTGATCAGTCCCGATCAGCCAGACACCAGAAGCAAGCTAACCTACTGGCCAGAGCATCTTCCCCCTGGTGGTCAGTGCATGTCATAGGAGTGGTTGAGTGTTTAGCATCGCATTAACTTTGATTAGTTGAATGACCTACCGGATGACCAGGCACTTAGCATTTTAGGCATTTATTATGTAGGATGACTTCAGAGGTTGATAAGAGCTCTGAAAGAAGCAGTGAAGGGTGAAGACAGCAGATAGTTTGTGTAGCATGGTCAGGACAGGCTTTGCTTTTGGGGAGCTGATATTTAAACCCAGAATTGAAGGATGAAGAAGCAAACTTGCAAAAAATGTTTCTGGAAATGAAAATAATAGTTGAAAAGGCCCTTAAAAGGGAACAAACTGGCATGTTCAAGGAATGAGAGACCAGTCAGGGGTCCTCAAACTTTTCAAAGTGGGGGCCAGATCACGGTCCCTCAGAGAGCTGGAGGGCCGGACTATATGAACTACTATCAATAATTCCTACTGTAACACCTCAGCTGCGCTCACTGCCCAAAAAACCTGGCGGGCTGGATCAGACTCCTCTGCGGGCCGCATGTGGCCCACAGGCCGTAGTTTGAAGACGCCTGGATAGTGATATGGGGGAAAGTTCTCCAGATTGGGGTGGAGAGGAAGGCAGGGGCCAGGTCTGTAGACCATAGAAAGGAGTTTAGATTTTACTCTGAAGCAGCCATTGGGCAATCTAAAGCAGAGGAATCATGTGATCTTAATTAAATTTAAAAAAGAAAGTCTAGCTGCCTTGGAGGTGAGACTGAGGGTAGGCAAGAGTAGAAGCAGGAAGATCTGTTTGGAGGTTGTTAGAGAGAGTTGAAGTTGCGGGGGGGGGGGGCTCTAGGGGGGAGGGAGTGGAGGGGAAAAAGGCTAAAGATCTCAGTATTCATTATTGTACTGACATTCACTTATTCCCTCTGTTTCAGCACCTGCTCTCCACTATTAGCTATATCTGGTGTCAACTGAAAAATAATATGGGCTAGATGTTTTGTCACCAAGAAAAATTTATTCAGGAAAAAGAGAGGGTTGCAATCTGATGCAAGCAAACATGGCAAGCCATGTGCACACTCTAGCCTGCATGCCACAATGCAGGGGCATTTATAAAAGGGGGAAAGGGAGTGAAGGAAGGAGAGGTGAGATCCATAAAGGTTTGCTATAAACATAGAGTTCTTCTTGTGGGCTCCTCCCATGCAGGGTTCTCCAGATTAAGGTAGCTGTGAGAACTTCCATAAGCCTTAACTTCTCCTGCACACTCTCCTGACTGATTATATTTGCCTCAAGTTTCAGTTAGTCTTTATCACAGAGTTCTCCTAGTTCAGATACTGTCTGTTTAGCCTGGATGGAGTATAAACTTTCAATCTCCTGCCAATGTGAAAGGGGACCAATTGGTGGGGCTATGGCAGACCAGGAGTGGGGATCTGGCGATGTGTTTATTGAACGGAAAGGCCTTTAAATGATTCTCCTGTATTTAGTCCTGAGCCTTTGGAGAGTTCTTTGTGGGTAAATCGAGTTGCTTTTTTGGCTTTCTTTAAGAATGTCCTAGGATTCTGCTTATTTTAATAGGCTGTCAGATACCACCTGCCCATTTGCTTTATAACTGTCATTCCTTTTTTTGTTTGCTTTCTCACGGGGTTTAAAAGAATCTCCTTACTGTTATTTTAGTGGGGCTTAAGTAGAGAGAGAATCTAAATGTGTTTGATTTGTCATCTCATTGTTATTGGTTTACACCAAGCATGTCAAACTCAAAGGCTAACAAGGGCCAAATAAACAAGGTTAAGTTTATGTGGGTCGCAAAAAAACAAAAAACTCTGAAAGCTTTAATTTTCATAGGAATGTAGATTTATTTCAATAGAGAAATGCTGAATGAAAAGGGCTGAAATACAATAAATGGATAATTGTTAATGAGTATTCGTTGTGGGTTGCAGGTTTGACATACTTGATTTATACACATATTCATTAAATGATGTAATGACCAAATGCTGGGCATTTGAATACTTTTTTTTTTTTTTCATGAGCCAAGCCTTGTGTTATTTTTTTATACTCATGTTGGTGTTTAATGAGAAATACAAGTGACTTCCTAGAATTAATAGCTAGTAGGTGTATTTTCCTTATATGTTCTGTTGATTTGTGTTCTGAATAAGAAGACAATATCTCCCTTACATAAATAAAGCCTTTTCAATTGCCTCATATAAAAAACTAAAGATATTTTGAAGTATAGCAGAAAGAAAACAGTATAGTATAGGGGGTAAGCCAAACTGTCTGGTTCAAATCCCAGTTCTGCATTTTTCTAGCTGTGTGGCTTTGTACAAGTTTCTTCATTTTCTGTGCTTCAGTGTCCTCAGCTGTAAAATGTGGATATTAGAATCTTACTTATGTGATATTAGATGATTTCATAGACCTGGAAAAACTGAGAGCTGTGCTTGTTTCTTAGTAAATACTATAAAATCATTTCTTAAGAATTAAGGGAAAGAGAATCTTTAGGAGGGGACTGCTGGTTATTCCCCAATATTTAGTATTCTCTTGTTTTATAATAGCAGACCTTCCAAATTTCAGCTGAGTACATGGGTGCTTGGTAGAAAAAATTCATTATAGTAATTGCATTGGCCATAAGATGAAATTCTAGCTAATGGGACATCAGTGGACACTGGATGTGCAGCTTCCAAGAAATGTCTTAAAGGGGTAGAGTGTGCCTTGATCACTCCCTTGGTTTGTGGTTTCCCTGATAGTCTGAGTGCAGACATGATGGCTACAGCCCCCTTGGACCACAGGTAGAATCTGCAGGTTTGTTGGGAGCCATGAGTTGAGACAAGCAACTCCGTCTTAAGGAAATAGAATTAAGTTCTTTCTAGCAGAAGTTATGCGGTGCCCTGAGCGTTTGGCCAGAAGATAAGATTAACCTGCCGCTTAACATCTTTGCAACTTCCCCTTCCTGATCCTCCCCCATAGCTAGCCCAGCCTTGGAATGTTACACCTTGGAATGTTACGCCGCCCTGGCAGTTAGCCAATCCTGTGTTGCCAGATACCTTACCACCTTGCCACTCAGTGCCTAAACCAATTATACACTGCCAAAGACCCCTCTGCATAGGCAACCCTGCCCCCCTTTGTTTCTGTTGTATATATACAGCCATTTCAAAGAATAAAGTTGAGGCTTGATCAGAACTTTGTCTTGCCTCCATTCTTTCGTGTTCCTTGTTTGTTTCATTCTCTTAGGTGGTTCCTGCGTACCCCCGTTGTTGCCCCTCGGGCCGGGACACAGGTTGAAGATGGAAGAGCAGCAGGATGAGAGAGAAGGAGGCTGAGCCCTAACATCAAGGAACCACCACTCCAGCCCTGGACTATACTAGTATTTACATGAGAGAGAAAATCAATTTTGTTTAACTTATTTATGTGTGTTTTCTGATGTGCAGTCATGGTATGGCTTGGATGGTTTAGTCTTCGCTTATCAAAGGCGTCCCACTTTACTTTTAAATGAGCCTTCCAGGTAACAATAGTGACAGAAGGAGGTCAGGGTAGAAGATACCCGCAATGCCTCATTTTCTGGATACTAGAGGCCTGGTGCATGAAATTTGTGCATTGGAGGAGAGGGAGTCCCCTTAATCCAGCCTGCACCCTCTCCAATCCAGGACCCCTCAGGGAATGCCTGACTGCCTCTCGCAATCTGGGACTGCTGGCTCCTAACTGTTCGCCTGCCTGACTGCCTGATCGCCTCTGCCTTGCACTGCACCTGGGAGCAGGATTCCCTCCTTCTGGCCGGCTGTAGGCACACAGAGCCTGGGCCAGCTGCAGCCACAGAGGGCTGTGGGCAGGCAGCTTCACCTGGGGCCACAAGTGTAGGTGCCCAAGACCGTGGGGTGGGCGACTTGTCTGTCTCCCGGGCCTCAGCCTGACTGGTCTCCATTCCTCTCTCACGAGCTCATTTGTCCTAGCTGGTTCCCATGATGGTGTGAGGGTGTGACATTCATTTGCATATTAGTTCTTTATTATATAGGATGCTTCTCAAGAGGTAGCTGTCACTTCTGGGTACTAAGACTTTTTTTCTTTATCTTATAACCTTAGAGCTATACTAAGAAGTACTAGGGGGGAAAAAAGACAAGTTCAACTTAGAAGTTCCTAAATAATTTTCCATCTTACATTCTTGCATTAAAGAGTTATGTTCTTGGAAGTTGCTGGGAGTAGATCTTACGCATTCTCACCACATACATACACACACACACACACACACACACACACCTGTTGTAATTAACCTAATTATTAATAACAGAAAAGGAGCAAAGGGAAGACTAAATATTCTAGGCATGTCACTTTGCCAGGAAGCTTCAGCTTTCCATATCCCAGGGAGCCACTGGTCCATTCCCCACAGATCACTGGGGGAAGATTCTGGATGGGGAGGAGATGGACGCATGCCCTGTGGAGTTGGGAGGCCTCATAAAGGTGCTTACTGTCAGTCACACTTGGGAACAGGTCACACTTGGGCACATGGTCACTGCAAGCAAAGGAAGATTTGAAATATTTAATGCCCTTGAACAAAGGAGTTTGCTGTCTTGTGCACTTACACTTTTGGCTCTTTGGGAACTCTTGCTGTAGGGGTGCACTCTCTTGGCTCCCCTACATTCACCTGGGCCCTGGGCCATGTGGACTCACACACAATGGACTAATGCCCTGGTCGGCAAACTGCGGCTTGAGAGCCACACACGGCTCTTTGGCCCCTTGAGTACACTAATTAAGTTAATAACAATGTATCTACCTATGTAGTTTAAGTATTAAAAAATTTGGCTCTCAAAAGAAATGCCAATTGTTGTACTGTTGATATTTGGCTCTGTTGACTAATGAGTTTGCTGACCACTGGACTAATGGACTGAAACTAGCCTGATGCTGAACTGGACCTGGCTCCAGTATGAAATGGAAGCTCTGGACACTGGCTTTGCTTCTAGCTCTACTGAAGCCCCAGCTGCCCCTCTTGCCAGACTGGACTAAGGGAAATGGGACTTGGGAAACCCAGGGATGTAATTCCCAAGCAAATAAAAATTATCCTTTGTTACGAGTCCCAGAAAATTATTTTTCTCAATATATCATAAGGACTGCACCCCCAGCACTCAGTGGGGAAAGGGATACCCCATTTCCACTGGTAACACACACACACACACACACACACACACACACACTCAAACACACACATACACACATATCATTAACTGTGAAATACGTGAGGCAATGGATGTGGTAATTATATGGTCTTGGCAGTTGTTCCATAATATGTCCTATATAATAAAAGCCTAAAATGCTAAGTGTCTGACCATTCATTCAACCAGTCACTATGACGTGCACTTGACCACCAGGGGGAAGACTCTCCAACCGGTAGGCTAGCTTGCTGCTGGGGTCAGGCTGATCAGGACTGGGGGAGACAGGCCAAACACTCTGGAGCCCTACCACGGTCTTTCCCTTGCCCCAATCGATCATATACTGATGGGGTCCCTCTGTCTGGCCTACAGGGATTGGGATGAAACCAGCTCTTCAACATCCTCCAAGGGTCCCGGATTATGAGAGGGCATAGGCCAAACTGATGGAACCTAACAGTGCACCAATCCGTGCACTGGACCTCTAGTATGTATATAAAATTATTGCATTTGCCGGTGTGGCTCAGTGAGCAATGACTTATGAACCAGGAGGTCATCATATATTAATAGATTCTGGATGATGGCTCATGTCTGGGTTGTGGGCTCAAGTCCCCTGTAGGCAGCCAATCTATGTTTCTTTGTTACTGATAATTCTATCTCTCCCTTTCTTCTTTCTCTAAAAATAAATAAAAAACATTTAAAAAATAAGAGATAAAATCACATTTTACATAGTAAATATGTACAATTATATTTATCTAAAAAGAGTTATGCCCATTTTTTCAACCCCATATAGTTATTTTAAATGCAATATTTTTTTGGTATGTACTATGAAAGTAAATTGATGTTTTCCAGCCAGGTAATAATAGCTGTACAAACATTATGTATTTCAAATATCATAATAGATATTGTACATTTACCACAGAAAGGCTGCCCAGGGTAACTATGTATCTATCTACGTGCCTTCCTGTCTGTCTATCCACATGAGCATTTGGCTGGATTTACAGCAACTTAATATTAGCAGTGGTTACTTGAGTCAGTGAGAAATTTTTCACAGTATCTGAACAAATTTTATTTTTATTTTTTAAAATATAATTTATTGATTTTTTTACAGAGAGGAAAGGAGATGGATAGAGTTAGAAACATCAATGAGAGAGAAACATCAATTAGTTGCCTTCTGCACACTCCCTACTGGGTATGTGCCTGCAACCAAGGTACACACCCTTGACTAGAATCGAACCTGGAATCCTTGAGTCTGCAGGCTGATGCTCTATCCTCCAAGCCAAACCGGGTAGGGCTCTCTGAACAATTTTTTAAAAGGCGTGGACTTAGTGTGTGGCTTCTGGTTAATAGTGTTTGAATTCATCATTGCACAAGTGAGAATCCCTAACAGCACCTGGTAGGAATTGCCCTTTTAAGGAAGGGTATGTTTCCTCTCTCAGTGTGGCTTCACCTATGGAATTCCTGGTTCACATGCAGGATGGAGCTCTAAAGCTTTTCGAGGCCTCTCTCTTTCAGGCTTTGTGCAGGCTCTCAGCTCCTGGAGGGTTTCAGGGGGACTGCCCTTTGCTCCCTCTATTTGTCTTAGGGGGCAGTGTCCTCTTGGCACTGCTGCTAGTTAGCACAATATGCTTTCTGTCAGCTAGATCTCCAGAGCAATGGCAGGAACATAAATCAACACTAGGTTCTCTAGGTCTATGAGGAAGGAATAATGATGAAATCCTTTATGGAAACAGAGAGCGAGAGGGAGAAGACTGTACTCTAAATAGTACATGAATTTAAATAACTATAGAATTCCTATAATCTTCAATATGATATTAAACAAATGTTAAACTTTCAGGGAAAAGCATGAGGAATGGTGCTGGGATGATAAACTATTCATTAAGTTGTTCACTCGTGTGTTTAAAAGTTTTTATTATAGGTGCCAAGAGCCTTTCTAGATAGATGAGTCCGTGATAAACAAAATAGATAATGTTCTTGCCCACTTGTATTCTAGTGAGAGAGACAAACAATAAACATGAACAAATTGGTGATAAAAGATACCCTGTGCCGGGACCGGTTTGGCTCAGTGGATAGAGCGCTGGCCTGCGGACTGAAAGGTCCGGGTTCGATTCCGGGCAAGGGCATGTACCTTGGTTGCGGGCACATCCCCAGTAGGGGGTGTGCAAGAGGCAGCTGATCCATGACTCTTTCTCGATGTTTCTAACTCTCTATCCCTCTCTCTTCCTCTCTGTGAAAAATCAATAAAATATATATTAAAAAAAAGATACCCTGTTTCCCCCAAAATAAGACATGTCTTATATTAATTTTTTCTCCCAAAGTTGCGCTAGGTCTTATTTTCGGGGAAACACAGGTAGTGATAAAGTACTACTGTGAAGAGTAATAATAATGTTGGCCACTAGATGGAACCCATTGCTTTCTTCATTTCTTTATCAATCAACTCCATGAGAGACACTGAGCATGACAGACACACTGTTGACTAAGTAGGTTTTTTAAGCCAGATGATAGATGCTGTCTCTCTTTCTATCTCTCCCTTTTAAATTGGATTTCTTTTTTCCACTAATTGATTGATAAGAGAAATATAGTTAAGACATACTATGGAGCCATCTGAGATATCTTGGGGTAGAGGGATTAGATCAATTCCTTCCTAAATCAGAAATCCTCTCCTCTCCATTTCTTGGGTATTTAGTTTTTTGTATTATTTAATTTCTGTCTTCACCACTAGACTATGAGCTCCTTAAGAGAGGGAGTACAACTATATTCCCACTCCTTGGCAGAATGTGATTCGTACTTAACCAATGTTTTTGAATGAATGAACCCTGTAGCCTAAGCAATGTCTGCTTTTCATGACATTGAAAAGCATCTAACTCCCTAGAAACTCCGTGTAGAACATAGTTTTTGGGGAAAACAACTTTGAGTAAGTTTTCCTGTCTTGAGTTCTATGAAATCCTGTCTGTCATAGAACTCATAGTGAGTGGGAAGGATAGTGTGTGTGTGTGTGTGTGTGTGTGTGTGTGTGTGTGTAGTAGGCATATTATGTGGCACTGAGTTCTGAGCCATATTTTTTCCTCTTTCTCTTTGGATAAAAGATATATCACACTAATAAAAGAGAAACGTGAAAATTGACCATCCCTCTGCTACACCCACCAGCCAATCAGGAGCAAGTTTGCAAATTAACCCAACAAAGATGGCAGCATCCATGGAACTGGAGCAAGTAGGAGGCTTGGGTTACCCCTGGTGATGGAGGAAACTAAGCTTCCTGGCTGCTGCTGAACGAGTGGCTGGAGGCCTGGGTCACCAGGGGATGTGGCCAGCCTGAAAATGGCCTTCAGCACGTAACCCAGGCTTGCCATACCCCATGGGGTGACCTTGGCCAGCCAGCAGTCCTTCACCCAGGCTGGTCAGGCACCCCAGTGGGGACCCTCACATTGAAGAGGGTGTGGCAAGACTGAAAACAGCCCTCAGCCCCTCAGCCTGGCTGGCCACGCCTCTCCCCTCCCCCCCAGCAGAAACCCCTCACTCATGAGGGCATGGCCAGACTGCAAACCACCACTTGGCCCTTGCCCAGGCCACCTCACACCCCAAGGGAACTTCTACCCTGATCTGGGACACCCTTCAGGGCAAACCAGCTGGCTCCCCACCTGCTCACTAGGCCTCTATCTATATGAATAAAAGGGTAATATGCTAATTAGACTAGGAGACCTTCCAGACGTTCTTCTGGACAAAGCCATGGTGGCGGAGCTGAGGTAGAGATGGTTAGAGACCAATAGGGGAGGGCAGTTGTGGGTAATCAGGCACAGGATGGGATGGCAGTTTTGGGTGATCAGGCTGGGGGGAGGGGGCCGTTGGGCGTGATCAGGATAGCGAGCAGGCCACCAGTGGGGGGCAGTTGGGGATGATCAGGACAGCGAGGGTGGGCAGTTTGGAGTGAGCAGGTCATCAGGGGAGCAGTTTGGGGCGAGCAGTGGGGAGGGAAGATGGGCATAAGTAGGCCAGCAGGGGGGGAAGTTGGGGGCAAGCACACTGGCACAAGGGGCAGTTGGGGTGATCAGGCTGGTGAGGGGTATTTGGTGGTGAGCAGGCAGACAGTCAGGCAGAGTGGTTTGGGGCAGTCAGGCAGGTAGGCAGGTGAGCGGTTAGGAGCCAGCAGTCCCAGATTGTGAGAGGGATGTCTGACTGCCAGTTTAGGCCTGATCCCTATAAATTGGCAGTAGGACATCCTTTGAGGAGTCCCAGATTGGAGAGGGTGCAGGCCTGGCTGAGGGACAACTCCTCCCCGTGTACCAAGTTTGTGCACTGGGCTGCTAGTGTGTGTGTACACACACACACACACACACACACACACACACACATTTATTTATTTATTTATTTAATTTCTCTTTATTGTTGATAATATTATAGCTATCCCCTTTTCCCCCCATTAACCCCCCCATACCCTCCTGCCCCCTACAATTGACATATTTTTAGTGCTAAGCGAATCTTAACAAATAATAGGCACATGCTTTTGTCAGGGATAACTCTAAAAATAAGGGTCTTGAACCTTCTTCTCTACAATGAGTAAAAGTAAAATCATAAAAACTACAAGGGAGTTGGAATCTAAGGACATTCATACATCATGATAGATGCCATAATCTATTGTTCTTAGAATGAAGATAGAAGCATAGAAGTTCATGTGTGTTTAGTTATATTTCTACCTAAGTATTCCATTTTCAAAAAACACCTATTGTAAATGGTATTGTTTTTTAATTTTTGGTTTCCAATAGTCCATTGCTTTTATATAAAAATACAGTTGTTATGTGGATTTTTGTGAATTGACCTTGAATCTTACAACCTTGTTAAACTCACATATTTGTGCCAAGAGTTTTTGTTGTTGTTGTTTTCCTTTTATTGTTGAAGATTCCCTGGGATTTTTCTATGTGAATAATCATAGTGTGTAAAAACAGAGCAGTTTTATTTTATCCTTTCTTATCCTTTCTTCCTACTTTCTTTTCCTTTCCTTTCTTCCTTCCTTCCTTCCTCCCTCCCTTCCTTTTTTCCTCCCTCCCTTCTCTCTCTCTCTCTCTCTCTCTCTCTCTCTCTCTCTCTCTCTCTCTCTCTCTCTCTCTCTCTCTCCTCCTCCTCCTCCTCCTCCTCCTCCTCCTCCTCCTCCTCCTCCTCCTCCTCCTCCTCCTCCTCCTCCTTCTTCTTCTTCTTCTTCTTCTTCTTCTTCTTCTTCTTCTTCTTCTTCTTCTTCCTTTTACCATATTGTAGGAAGCCTTTTATTATACTGTTTAACAGGAGTTGAGAAGCTGCACATTCTTGCTTTATTCCTGTGTTAGGGACAAATCATTGTTGTTGTTTTTTTTTTAATCATTAAGTATGTATGTTAACTGAAGGGTTATTTATTTATTTATTTATTTATTTTTAGATTTCTTTTATCAGCTTGAAGAAGGTCACATTTTCTCAAGTTGTGACAGTTTTCTGGATTCTAAAACTGCTTGAGTTATGCCTTGGGCAGAGTGATCAGGGAATCTCTTTTCCTTTGGTCATTAGCTTATGATACAAGATTCCGGTGGTGGTCTTGCCATTCTTTTTTTGAGATTGTCTATTTCCCTCTGAAGTTGTCTGTTCTTATTTTGGGATCCTTCCTTTAGTAAGAAGAGCTGTTCCTAAAAAGGGACAAATAAAGAGTAAATAAAGCACAGCAGTAAGCAAATCTCAACTTCTAGCTAGTTTCCACATTCATAGTTCTTTTTTGTTTTGTTTTTGAGTATTTAATTTCTTCTTGAAATTTTCTCTACCATAAATATTCATTAAAAGAGGTGTGGTGCATGGAATCCAAGCACAGGTGCGATTGGTTCCTAGGCTTGGCCGGCCATTGAAACAAAGGATCTGGTGTGGAAGGGCAGGTCCCAGCTGATCTCTGGGTCCTGGGCAGCACCTGGGCCCCTGCATAACCCCTCCTTCTGAGTTATCGGGCCCCACCAGGCTAACTCAGTGCCATTGGTCGCTACCTGGACTGGTGGGGTGATGGGGCCCCGCTCATACTCAACTTGGCCTGGCGCTGCCCACTTACCTGGTCCACCATCCTGCCACAGTCCCAATCTCATTGGGACCAATCAGGGCTGGCAGCACCTCCACTGCCACCCATTGCCAGCTCTGGGTCACAGATGCTCTCCATGTTCCACACTGTCCCATGGTGGTCAGTGCACATCATAGTGAGCAGTCGAACTCCTGGTCAAACTCCCAATAGAGGGGACAATTTGCATATCAGGCTTTTAGTATATAGGATACTTTCACTTGGACATCCTAGCTCCATGATTGCTTATCTTAAGCCTCCTTTAGCTAAGAGAGATTTTGGCTTATACCTTCTAATACAGTGGTTCTCAACCTTCCTAATGCTGTGACCCTTTAATACAGTTCCTCATGTTGTGGTGATCCCCATCCATAAAATTATTTTCATTGCTACTTCATAACTGTAATTTTGGTACCTTTATGAATCATTATGTAAATATCTGTGTTTTCCGATGGTCTTAGGCGACCCCTGTGAAAGGGTTGTTCAACCCTCAAAGGGGTTGTTACCCACAGGTTGAGAACTGCTGTTCTAATATATTGATAAACTTAAATTATAAGTTCCATTAATTCTATACAGTCTATCTGGGCAATCTTAATTATGTTTCTTTTCAAATCTTCTAGACTCTTACACACACACACACACACACACACACACACACTTACACATGACAGAAATAAAAAATTCTCAAAATCAAAGGAAGTGCCTGAATCAAATACATCAGGGAATTTGATTTAAGCCTCCACAGCTTGGGGCAAGAGTAGCAGGATATAAGTAAGGACCTCAAAGCCCCTAACTGTCCATACTGAATTTCTACAGAAAACTCACAGCACAAACTAGGAGTAGGGCATAGCAAACATTCAGGAGTGGCAGACACAGATGTGAGAGGCACGGAGTCTTTCTGCTCTTAAAGATTCTCTTAGAACCGAAATTATACTCAAACCAGATGTGTCAGAAAAACAGTGATTATAGATTCCTCAAGTTTGAAGGTGGTTCAGATATCTTACCAATCTGTGTGACCCTGTACAAGCTCATCTTTTTTGAACCTTTGTTTCTTCTCCTAAGGTATAGGTACACAGCAATTCTTGCTTCATATAATATTAAGCAAGAGATACAGATAAGATATATTTATAATGCCTAGAATATAATAGCTACCATTAATTGCAGAATCCTATATAATAAAAGGCTAATATGCAAATTGTCCCCTCGAGAGTTCGACTGCTCACTATGATGTGCACTGACCACCGGGGGTGGCACGGAACAAAGGGCCCTGTTAGCAGGAAGTAACCAGGGAAAGTTCCATGCTTTCGACCAGAAGGAAGACCCTGATTGGCCCTGATTTTGGCCAGGCCAAGGGATCCTACCTGAACACAAAGTTTTGTACACTGGGCTTTTAGTCCTATTTAAGAAAAGAGTAATATTCAAATTGACCATACCTCTGTTCTACCCACAAGCCACGCCCACCGGCCAATCAGGATTTAGAATAAAAATTAACCCAACAAGATGGCTACAGCCACGAAGCGAGCAGGAGGCTTGGGTTTCCAAGGCAATGGAGGAAGCCAAGCTTCCTGCACACCCTAGCTGGCCCTGGACTTCACTCAACGCTACAAAGTTTCAATTATAGAAGATAAATAAATCCCAACAAAAGTGGCAGCAGCCACAAAACTGGAGAGAGCAGGAGGCTTGGGTTGTCCCTGGTGATGGAGGAAGCCAAGTTTCCTGGCTTGCCTTGGCTTCTGCTCAAGACTACAAAGTTTGAATTATAGAAGATAAATAAATCCCAACAAAAATGGCAGCAGCCATGGAGCTGGAGAGAGCAGGAGGCTTGGGTTTCCCCAGCGATGGATGAAACCAAGCTTTCTGCCCTCCATGGCCTGTCCTGGCCTCTGCTCAAGGCTACAAAGTTTCAATCATAGAAGATAACTAAATTCCAGATACCAGGGCCTCCACTTGAATCACTGGGGGCATGGCCAGTCAGCAAACCAGCACAGGCCCCTCACCCAGATCACCCCATGCTCCAAGGGAACCCCCACTCTGATCCAGGACACTCTTCAGGGAAAACAAGCTAAAGAAAAGAGTAATATACAAATTATTACTAGGCCTCCCATGTACTAAGCCTCTATCCTATCTAATAAAAGAGTAATATGCAAATTGACCATCACTCCAATACACAAGATGACTGCCCCATGTGGACACAACATGGCCAACACAAGATGGCCAGCAGGGGAGGGCAGTTGGGAGGGACCAGGTCTGCAAGAGAGGCCAGTTGTAGGCAATCAGACTAGCAGGGGAGGGAAGTTGGGAGGGACCAGGACTGCAAGGGAGCACAGTTGGAGGTGATCAAGCCTGCAGGGGAGGGCAATTAGGGGTGACCAGGCCAGAGGAGGGAAGTTAGGGGTGACTGGACCTGCAGGGCAGGGCAGTTGGGGGGAACTCAGGCCTACAGGGGAGAGCAGTTGGGGGGACCAGGCTTGCAATGGAAGGCAGTTAGGTGTGATCAGGCCTGTAGGGGTGGGCAGTTAGGGGCAATCAGGAGGGCAGGGGAGTGGTTAGGAAGTAATCAGGCTGGCAGCAGAAGTGAGTAGTTGGGAGCCAGCAGTCCTGGATTGTGAGAGGGTGCAGGGTGGGCGGAGGGACACATCCCCATGTACGAATTTCATGCACTGGGCTTCTAGTCTATATATATATATAAAAGCCTAAGTGTTCCACTGTTTGACAGGTAGCTATGATGCGTGCTGACCACCAAAGGGCAGACACTCAATGCACAGGTATGGAAACATGGAACAGACTGATTAATCTCTAAGGGAAGTGGGGAGGGCAAAGGCTGGGAAGAGATTAACCAAAGATCTTATAAGCATACTAGAAGCCCAGTGCATGGATTTGTGCACGGGTGGGATCCCTCAGCCTGGCCTGTGGGGATCTGGCTAAAATCAGAGGTCTGACATGCCCTGAGGGGTCAGGAATTACAAAATGGCTGAGGGACTCTACTAATGCATGAATTCATTCACTGTGCCTCTAGTGTACTGATAAAGGACTGGATATAAAGGAAAATAAAAAATCTTTAAGAACCAGACATAGGCAGGCACCCAGTAAGGCAGACAGGCAGGGATTGAAAGGTATAAGAGGGCAAGCAAGACACTTCCAGGTTTCATGTTCTAACAGGCACACAAACAGGTCAAGAAAACAGAAAAAGAGAAACCTCAAGGTGATGCCAATACATACCCGAAGTTTAAGAGCCAGAGCCTCCTCTTGCTCTGCCATTAATTGGACCCTGTCCTGCTCCATCTTCTTAGTCAGTTGTTTCACATGTTCCTGATAACTTTTTTCTTCCTCCTCCAACATTTGCTGATTCTTCTTTTGCATTTCCTCCAGCATTTTTGCTGCAGCCTCTGCAGATTCAGCTTTCACACGTTGCACTGCCAGGAGGAAAGGAAGAACACAAATTCTTGTGGGTGACCCCCTCGCTGTTTCTTCTTTGTGAACTCACCTGTCATTGTTTCTGCTGAGTGCATTTGCCCACTGAGACTGACTTAGGCTAGTAGTAGGCATCTTTGCTCATCTGGCTTTTGTTTAAGGACCCTAGGTTCTCCAAGCCAAATTATTTAAACTTTTAAATAACCAATGAACATCTGTTCTCAACCTGTGAGTCTTGAAACTTTGGGGGTTGAAGTACCCTTTGACAGGGGTCACCTAAGACCATCGGAAAACACAGATATTTACATAACAATTCATAACAATAGCAAAATTACAGTTATGAAGTAGCAATGAAAATAATTTTATGGTTGGGGATCACCACAACATGAGGAACTGTATTAAAGGGTCATGGCCATTAGGAAGGTTGAAAACCACTGCTGTTGAGGCTATCTAGTCCCTTGACTTTCTCTTCACCTTCAATCAGCTTTTCCATATTTGTGAGAGTATTGTCTGCCTGTAGAATTTCTTCAGTCACAGACTCCTTGGACCTCAGGTATGTCTGAAGGACTTCTTTACTCTAGGACCCAGAGAAAACAGCATTAGTGATAGGAAATCGCTGGAAGCACTTATTCCTTTTCCTGTAGGAATCGCTTCGCTTGACCCTGGTTTGTGTGCTGGTCAAGGTGCCCCTGTCACAGGTTGGACACATGCTCCAGTTTGGCCAAGCCTGACACCCGATGAAGCAGAATCCTTTGTAAGAGATTGATATAAATATAGATTGAGAGTTCCTGTTCTCTGAATGAGGGGTCTCTTTTTGGAGCAGTTGGTGCTGTGGTCCCATATGGTGTGAGGAATGAAGCCATCAAGGAGAGAGCAGATTTAAGGAAAGGAGGAGGAGGGAGACTGGCAGGAAGGGAAGTGTGGGGCTGAGAGGAAAAACAGAGAGACAGATAAATGCTGGTTACCTGTATTCCCTTCCTGGGTTCCTGAAGATACTTTTTCTTGAGCTCATTCACAGTCTGCATTAAGAGATGATATCCTCCTGGTTTAGAATAAACCCTCTGCTTTATATCTTCTTCTAAAGAATGGAAGATATCCTTAAGTAAAGCCGAGCAGCGATCTGATGATGCTTTCATATTCTCTTTGTAGAAGTCATTACATCTTTTTTGTAGCTGGGCCTTTAATATGAAAGTTGGAAGTCGAAAGAGTTTTAAGAAAAGGTTAGCTTGACCTTAGGATTTTTGTAAAGGCTTCTCAAAAACCAGTGTGTGATTCCTGTAAAAGTTACAGGCACCTCACAGGAGCACATCCTTCCTCCTGACACTGTCTTTCTACTAAAATCCCTTTCTCCTTGGAGGTGAAGTTCATGGCAGAGATTGCTAGCTTTATGTTAGCATTTATGTTACCCATCTGCCGATCATAGGGGGCCATGGCCTTTTGCACTGCAGCCTAATTCTCTATTTGGGCCGAGGCCAGGACTGTGTTCTACATGCAAGGTGGGGCCCCACTGATGATGGCATGACATAGATTAGGACTAGGTTCTCTGGTCCTACACATACACCTTTAGAGAGAAACTTCTTTCAAATTGGACCAACGAATGCATATGGAAGAAATGTGGCAAAATGTAAGTCTACTCAAGGTAATTAAGACTATATCTTTCTTTACTTTTGGCTATAATATCAAATCTGTCTGGTTCCAAAAAGCTTGTAACTTGATGAGAAGCTCTAATTATTACCTGCATGTGCTTAACTAAATTATGAGAAATATTAGTTTCTGCATGAAAAGAAAAAAATGTGCAAAACTTTGTGTCAATCATAATAAAATTGGATTATTTTATTA
The DNA here is from genome assembly GCF_014108245.1 of Pipistrellus kuhlii. NCBI lineage: Eukaryota > Metazoa > Chordata > Mammalia > Chiroptera > Vespertilionidae > Pipistrellus > Pipistrellus kuhlii. Next base: position 132,773,789 of record NW_023425515.1, on the reverse strand, counting down.
TAATAATAACAAATAGTGTTTTTTTTGGTCATTTTGAAATCTAGAAGGAATTCCTTCTCTTGTAATAAATACCCATTTTATTTTCTAACAGTACTTTGCTTTCTGAGACTCTAATCTGTATTAACATAAGAAACTGGTTTGGCTCAGTGGATAGAGCATTGGCCTGTGGACTGAAGGGTCCCAGGATCGATTCTGGCTGAGGGTGTGTACCTTGGTTGCAGGCACATTCCCAGTGGGGGTGTGCAGGAGGCAGCTGATCTATGTTTCTCTCTCATTGATCTTTCTAACTCTCTATCTCTCTCCCTTCCTCTCTGTAAAAATCAATAAAACATATTTGAAAAAAATAAAAAAATTACCGCTAATTCCTTTTGAAATAAATGGTCTACATCCTTGAAGGAATTCTTCATAAAGATTTCAATGGCCTCTTTCTCACTGGCCATGTGCAGGTCCACGAGCTCTTGGAGGGTTTCTGTGGGCAGTTCAACCTTCTCCCCCATCTGCTGGTCATAGTGCGCAATGGCCTTTTTCACTGCAGCCGAGTTCTCTATCTGGGCCAAGGCCAGGATTGCGTTCTCCATGCAGGGCAGGTCCCCACTGCTGATGGCATCAACATAGGTCAGCACCAGAGTCTCCAGCCCTACAAATAGAGAACAAAAGATAACATTTGTTGTAGGTGAGGTGAGGAAACAGTCCATTATCCATAAATCTGGTGATATCTCTCAACACTCATTTGGCTCACAGCATCAACGTCCTCAGCATTACCTAGAAGTTTGTTAAAAATGCAGACTCTCAGCCTCTGTTCCAGATGAACTGAATTAAATCCTCCTCTGGCAAGATCTTGGGTGATATGGATCCATATCAAAGAGTGAGAACCTCTGTTCTTGGCACCATGGACCTATGTTTATTGAGTGGATGTGCTTTACCCCTAAGCACCATTAAGATAGGAAATATACCTCTCAATTATGTCTCTATCATCAGTTCTGGTCCATGGTAAGCATTTATAAAATCAGTATCTGTGAAACAATTAAAAAGCACGCCTCTGCTCTGGCCAGGTGTCTCAGTTGGTTGGAGCATTGTCCCAAGCACCAAAATGTGGGTTTGATTCCTGGTCAGGGCACAAACCTAGGCTGTGGGTTTGTGCCCCAGTTCGAGTGTATGCAGGAAGCAACTGGTTAATGTTTCTCTCTCAAATCAGTGTTTCTCTCTCTCTAAAATTAGTGAAAAAATATATTATTGGGTGAGGATTAAAAAATCTCAAAATAAATTTAGAAACAAGTCCTAAATTTTATTTATTCTAGCAAAACACAGTTCAAGAGATATTTCTGTAATGATAGTCTTCTGCTAGACTTCTGCTATATATGCTATCTAATATTACAGCCACTGTACACGTAATCAGAATTTCTAAATTTATTTAATTTTAATTAATTTACATTTAATTTTAGATAAATGTAGCTACTATGCTTTTCTAATAGCTATTATATGGTATAGTACAAGTCCAGTTTATTAGGATAATTTTAAGCAATAGAGCTTTTTTATTTGTCATTTTTTATCTTTTCTCACCCATGAAATCTGACTCATAAAAATCTATTAGAAATGTTGTGTCTTCTAGAATGTACCACATTAATTCTGTATAATATAAGGGTAATATGTATCGATATGTCAACTAGAACTTGGTTGCTATGACAGGCATTGACCATCAGGGAGCAGACACTCAATGCAGGAGCTGCCCTCTGGTGGTCAATGTGCTGCCACAGGGGGAGTGCTGTTCAATCGGAATCCAGGCTCAGGGCAGGCGAGCACAGCAGCAGTGGGGCGACAGGAGCCTCTCCCTTCTCCATGAAAGTGCTAAGGATGTCCTGACATCCTTTAAGGGCTCCTGGACTGCGAGAGGGCACAGGACGGGCTGAGGGAACTCCCTAAGTGCACAAATTTCATGCACCGGGCCTCTAGTAGTAGTGGATTTGCACTTTTCAAAGTTCAAACCAGGTGGATGCTATTCCACCTTCTTTTAGTCTTAACAGTGAGAGTAATGACCCGGAAGTGGACTCACGGGATCCATTGACCTGGATGTCCCCTGAAAGAGTTTTGACATTGGAATTGGTAAAGATGTAGGAACAGAAGTCAGCAGTTTGTTGCACGAATTCGGGGTCCAGCTCATCATCATGCATTGTCTCAAGTTGGCCTAGCTTCTTCTGATTGGTGGGCCGATCAAAGATAAAGCATTTCTTCTTTGGGAAGAACTTTCGGATACAAAGTCGGGGCAGGTTAAAGTTTTCATATTTAGGACTGGGAACTGTAGAAAGGCAAAAAAGGGCTTTGTTTAATATAGGGGCTTGGAAACTTTTTCTGTAAACGTCCAAATGGTACATATATTAGGCTTTCAGGTCAAGTGGTTTCTTTTCCAAGTATTCAATTCTGCTACTATAGCATGAAAGCAGCCCTGGACCATCTACAGTACACAGTATTCACTCAGTAAAACCTATTTGTATGATAGCTGACGGGCTGCATTGGCCATCATTTGCCTGTGGGTCATAGTTTGTCAACCCTTGGCTTAGCGCATTTTTATGCTTTAATCTATTTTCTTTAAATAAATGCCCATTCCATTCCATATTCTTTGGCTAATTACAGCATCACAAACCCTAAGCAGGGAGATAAAAATCAATCTGATCACAGTACAGGGAAAGGTGAAAGAAAAAGATACTTGTTCTTAGAACAGGGGAGAAGATAATTCCAAATCAAATCTATTAACTTAGATATTAAACACGCATTAGTTCTTAGAACTAGGAAGCTGAGAAGTAGAAAACTATACATATAAAAACACTAAATAGAAAAATAAAAGATGATGGTTTCTAATGGCTTGTGGTTCCCAATAATCAGTTCTCAGTTCCCTTTACCTTTCTTGAGTTTGAGTGAATTCTGCAGGTACTCGTCTGCTGAGGTGGGTTGCCCATCTAGTTCTTCCAATTTTAGGGAAATATCCCTCAGCGTCCACACAAAATCTGGAAAGAAGCTCACAAAGTCAGCTGAGTCCTCAACCTCATTTGCGTCAGGTGAAGATTTTGCCCTTATTTTATCTGTCAGCTCTGTCACATAGCTGAGTAGCAAACTAAGGAAAAACATTGTAGGAAAACAGTGCCCCTCATGCCATATTAGTCCCACGTATTCCAAACCTTTGTTTTGGCTTTGTTTCTAGCCCAAGTGTTAATTCTTCCTGCCCTTGAATTATTTTTTATACGTTCTCTTTTGATGCTTGATTCACCAGGATTCACATTCATAGAACTAGTTTTTAAGTACAGCCCTCCCCTCTGATGTTGATGCTGTTCTGGACCACAGAAAGGATACCGCAGTTCGTCCATGGCCTGATGGTTTATGGTCCCCATGCTGTTGTACACAAAGGTGCTGCTCAGCAGTATTGCCAGGGCAAAGATCCAGGAGTCATTTTGGTTGTCACCCTGGAAATCAGAACAAATTTGGGCCAGGATTATGAGTTATTCTCATAGCACTTTTTAGTACAAAGAGTAAACGGATGCTCATTTAGTCCAGTGGCTCTTTTTAGATTAATGACTTATAAGAGGAAAACAAATCCAAAGGAAAAGAGTTGTTAGTAGGACTTGGACTTTGAATAGTCTTCTGATTAGTATTTTTGGTGACATGTATTACGACCATTGGCAGATAATTGCAAAACAAATAGTCCAGATTGGTGGGCACTCTAATGCTTTAAATGTAATTTATTTTTTTCCCATATTTTTATAGCAAAATTGACTTATGTTAGAGTAATAATACTGATAGCTATTTTATCTAGTCATTATTATTCACCTAACATTTCCATTCTTATTAAATAGTCAAAACAATGCTATGAGGCAAATATAGACCGTTTTCATTGGTTTCACAGACCAGAAAGCTGAGGTTAAAAGAAGTGAAATAATTTGCTAAGGCCACTGTGTTAATGACAGTTTAAATTTAAACAACAGTTTAGGAATTTCAAATTTTCACTTAAAGTTCTCTACAGGATATGACTCATGGCTGATTTTGTTTGTAGTACCTTTATGCATCTGTGTTAACTGTCTTAGCTTACAGCCTTTTGTTAATAGATAATTAAAATATTGTACTATGTAATGACCACTATGGTCTTCTAGGGTTCTGCTTTATATTTTCATGATCCCTGATTGCAAAACTTGGTCTCTTAGCACATAAACAGAAATGAAAAAACACACATATGGTTCAGTGACAGCTCTTATTTGAATAAAAATTAACATAATAATAATAGTAATAATAATAATAAAATTTTTAAAAAGAAAAAAATTATATAGTGTAGACAATAACCAGAAATGAGGGGATTGTCTCCAAATTGAATCTTTAATACTTACTTTCTCTTCATCTCCCAGCCCCTTAGTGTCAAGCAGAACTAGGGTATAGTTTTGTTTCTTAGGGTGAGGCACACACCACATCCAGATGCCTTTGGTGTGAGACTGAACCGTGGAGCCCAGAGAGAAGCCTTCAGGGGGACAGGAGAGGGAGGGAATTGAGTTTTCATAGCAGATGTGTCTCAAAATGGAGATAAATGTGAACATATAATCAAGGCAAGAAGTGACTACAATGAGTAGCCTGGCTGGCGTGGCTCAGAAGTTGAGTGTTGATCTAAGAACCAGGAGGTCATGGTTTGATTATGGGGCAGGCACATGCCCTGTTTATGGGCTCCATCCCTAGTGTGGGTGTGCACGAGGCAGCTGATCAATGATTCTTTCTCATCACTGATGTTTCTAACTCTTTCTCCCTTTCCTTTATTCTCTGAAATCAAGAAAAATACATTAAAAAAACTGCAATCAGTATTGATTTTACAGAGAAATAGGGAAAATCAAATATCCAATACATAAAAACATTCAAAACATTATTATAAAGACATTAACAAATTAGGTCTAGAAGAAAACTAAATAGACATAATAAAATCCTTATATGAAAATCCTTCAGCCAGTATCACACTCAATGGTGCAAGATAGAAAGCTTTCTTTTTGCAATATTAACCAAAATAGTTCAAAGACCTATATGTAATGGCTAAAACTGTAAACCTCATAGGAGAAAACATAGTGGGAAAACATCATAATATTGAATTTGGAATGATTTCTTGGATATGACACCAAAAGCATAAACAACAAAAGAAAAATAGATAAGTTGGATTCAAAATTAACATTTTATGGATCAAAGGATACAATCAACAGAGTTTCAAAGCTATCCTAAGCTATGAAGGAAAATATTTCTTAGTTAAGAGATTGATATGCAGAATATATAAAGAAGTCCTGCAATGCAACCCCAGAAAACAAGTCAATTAAAAAGTGAGCCAAGGACTTGAACAGACATTTCCTTAAAGAAAATATACAAATAAGCAATGAACACATAAGAAGATAATTTCAGCACTTGCTGTCAGGGAAATACAAATCAAACCCACAATGAGGTACTATTTCACACCCATTAGGATGATCACTATATATAAAAAAAGAAATAACAACCTGGCCAGCGTCACTTGTGGTTGAGTGTGAACCTATGAACTGGGAGGTGATGGTTTGATTCCCAGCCTAGGTTGCAAGCTTGATCTCCAGTGTGGGGCATGCAGGAGGCAGACAATCAATGATTCTCTCTCATTATTAATGTTTCTATCTCTCTGTCTGAAGTCAATAAAAACAAACAAACAACAAAATCACCACACACAGCCAAATAACAGGTATTGGCAAGAATGTGGAGAAATTAGAATCCTGTGCATTTCTGGGAGAAATGTAAAATGGTAGAGTTGCTATGGGAAATGATACGGTGATTCTTTAAAAACAAAACAAAACAAAAAAACCCCACAGAATTCTAGGAAAAGAATACAAATAATGCTTTTAAAAGGAAAATTAAGGAAAGTGGGAAGAGACAGTGAATTGACTCTTTCAGTACACAGTAAGGGAAGAAGGCAACAGTAGATAGATTAAAAGCTTGTTTTCAATATTCTTCCCCATCTCTAACTTGCTCTTCCTGTAACACCATACTCAAAGCTGGGAGTGTGGGTGGAGAGAAGGGATCTGGCAGAGCTTAGCTGGTTCCCCTCACCTTTTTTCTGCCCAGCCAGCTTGTTCATCAGGTAGGATTTGCCTGTGCGGTAGAGACCCACAATGGCCACCACCACCACAGGCTGTGTAATGGCAGACAGGATCTTCAAAGCTTCTGGGTTAACCACTAGTTGTGTGTCAGTGTTCTCAATGAGGCATACCGGGCCTGGCATGTGCTTATCTGAGGCCATGTCCAGGGTGTCACCTTATCTGCAAGCAAGGAGATGAAATGGATTAGAACTTCCATTCTAAGTAGATCAAAAACTTTCACCAGGTTATTTTGCATTCAGAAAGTGGATTCATAAAATTCCCCAACATGGCCAGAAGTTCTGTGTCTACACTGAGATGAATGAGGGGAAGATTTGTATTATTTTAGAAAGTTACAGAAGTGCAATTGAAGGAATACATTAAAAAATATTGTTATGACAAGGACATCAACATTTAACCATTTCATGAACAAAATCTTTAATTTGCCATAGAGAACTTTCTTTTTAGATTCTCATTAAAATTTTCAGACTAGAACCAACCTAGCCTGGCTCAGTGGTTGAGTGTGGGACCATGAATGAGGAGGTCAGGGTTCAATTGCTAGTCAGGTTACATGCCTGGGTTGCAGGCTTGATCCCCAGTAGGGGCTGTATAGGAGGTAGCCAATCAAAGTTTTTCTATCTCATAATTGATGTTTCCATCTCTTCATCTGACTTTTTTTCTCTATAATCAATAAAAATGTATTAAAATTTATTTGCTAGACATTAAATATAAAATAGAATAGGGTTTAGAGTACAGTTTACATCCTGGTCATATGTAAAAAACTTAATATTTATTTGTTAATCAATTCTGCAATGAATAAAAACTTTGGGAACAAATGTTTTGTCATTTGATGTATGATCTTTGGACAATTTTCACAGATTTTTTGTTGTTGTTGTTGTTGGTAATCCTCACTGGAGGATATTTTCCCATTGTTTTTTAGGGAGAGTGGAAGGGAGCCAGGATAGTCAGAGAGAAACATCAATGTGAAACAGACACATGCTCCAAATGCAACCATTCAATCCACCCTTTATCCAAGGTTTGACACTCTTAATTACTGTTCAAAAACAAGCAGGGCATTTTTCACAGGTTTAAAATATGTGTTTTTTTCTACTAGTTGTGCTTATTTTGCAGAAATGAAGGTTCACAGAACTGGTTATACTGGTATTATGAAAGTTGAACCAATATAACATACATTTACATATTTTATAAAAATGTATGTCTATATGAAAAACATGACCAGGGACCTGCCCAAAGCCTTGATATGGGCTTGTGCAAGCGAGGGGCTCTATGATTCAACCTAATTAGCTTCACAAAAAAATTAGCCTCAACGAAATGAATGTAAGACTGTATAACTTCAAATACTGAATGTTGCCAAATACCATGTTTGTGTGTACATGGGTGTGGTGTACGGGAACAAAAGACTATGAAATGTGGATTAAAGATCAGGAGGCAGATCAGGAGAGCCTTGGTTGTTCAATGAAAATATTTCCAGTCATACAATTGTAGGTTTTCTGTTTTGTTCTGTTTTTCCATTTGGTAGAGGAGAAGGAGAAGCAGGAAGAAGACAGGAGGGGAGAATACTGGGGATGAGAGGGAGAGGAAGAGCTGAAAGGGAAGAGAGAGAGGGTTGTCAGACAAGTAGGTGATGAGTAAAGTTCATGCAAAGCCAAGGAATTCAGAGGCAGTTTCCAGAAAGCAAGAGCAATTCTACTTGAGAGCACAGAGATGTCAGGTGAACAAAATGTTGGCTTTAGCAATGCAGGTTCATTAAAGAGAAAACCTTTTAGTAAAGTCGTGGGGCCAAACTCTACTGTCAAGGGGTAAGAAAGAAGTTGGCCCTGAGAAATTGGATCTAGTGAACAGAAGCTATTGTTTATTTTATTTAAAATATTGTTATATTTCAATTACAGTTGACAATATTATATGAGTTTAGTGTACTTCATAGTAGTTAGACATTTGTATACCTTAAAAGGACCCCTTCTATGAGCCTAGTACCTACATGTTAGCATACATAATTATTACAGTACTAGAGGCCTGGCGCACAAATTTGTGCACAGGTGGGGTCCCTCTGCCTGGTCGGCGATCAGGGCTCATTGGAGGTCTTGCCATGTCCTGATTGCTTCTGGTTGTGGCTGGCAAGCCAGGGGACGGGGCCGTGGGTGATTGGCCAGTGGGTGGGGATCTGGATGTTGGCCAGATGGGGGGGTGGGGAAGGGCTGCAGAGGTTGACCAGCTGGCCTGAGTAGGGGCCACAGGAGGTTGGTCAGCTGCAGGCGGTTGGCTGTGGGAGCACACTGACCAACAGGGGGTAGCTCCTGCATTGAGCCTCTGCTCCCTGGTGGGCAGTGCACATCATAGCGACCAGTCTTTCTGGTCATTCCGCTGTGATGGTTGCTTAGCTTTTATGATATAGATTATTGACTATATTCCCTAGGCTCTGCTTTACATCCCTGTGACTGTTTCATAACTGCCAATTTGTATTTCTTAATCCCTTCCCCATTGTCACCCAGCCCCCATCCTCCCTCACATCTGGCAACCGGAACCTGAGTTACTTTTCAATGAGTAATCCACTGTGAAACAATGCTCATCTATATGATTAAAATTTATGCTGTTTTTGTGAATCTTCATCTTTCAGTCTGAGATTTAGGTTTTTCTTTCTTCTTTTTTAACAGTGTCAGGTGGCTGTTTATGCTGCATCTAATTTTCTATGCTTCTTTCTCCTGAAAATAACATATCTGTAGCCCTTTCAGTGTGTCAGCTACAGTCAGAGCAGATTGAGCAAGTTCCATCAAAGACAATGGTGACTTAACTGTGTCTGCAGATAACACAATTGTTGGCTAAAAGAAAGACAATTGTAATGCATTTTAAACTCTGAGATTAGCCCCATGTCTGCTGTTGTGTAATTCCTCCATGCACAGTTGCGACTCTTAGGGGTGCGTTGGGATTGCACTTCACCACCTGTCCTACATGGGCTCTGCTACAACCTATTTTTATGTTCGTGTTCTTTGAAAAATGAACTGACCCTTGTAAATCCTTCCCACCTTGCCCCAGCCTTATCCTGGACTTCATTCTCAGAGAACAGGTCCTTTAGAGGTGGAGAGAAAGCTGCTTTGATGAGAAAATAAAATTCTTACCTGTTTTTTTCTCCTCAGTATAGGTTGGAGTAGTTTGTTACTTCTCTGCCTTTCACTGGATGGTTGGGCTTTTATTTAAACTCCGATGTGATGTGGCTGTTCTGACTTCTTAAAGTAACACACAAGCTTTAGAGTAATGTGAAACTGAAAGCACTGAGTAAAAAGCAGTGACTCCACAACCATAAGAGGAATTTCTGAATGCTATGCAAATGGGAGAGTACATGCATATTTATAGGATTTCTTAAGTTGTTCATGATGGATCCTCCCTTCCCCCACCTGGTCGGTGGAACATGATGTAACCTGCAGCCCGGAAATACCTGAGTGCTTAACCATGTACCTTATATGGACTATACATTAAGCCACCAATCAGCACCTGCCAAATACTCTAAGCCCTTGTTCCTAAGTACCTGAGCGCCTAACTATCCTATCTAGTAAAAGAGTAATATGAAAATTGACCATACCTCCACCAAACCCACAAACCATGCCACCAGCTAATCAGAAACGAGTATGCAAAGTAACCCAACCAAGATGACTGCAGCCATAGAGTGAGCTGGAGGGCTTGGGTTTCCCTGGCAATGGAGGAAGCCAAGCTTTGCACACACCCTGGCCGGACCTGGTCTCCACTCAAGGCTACAAAGTCACAATTATAGAAAATAAATAAATCTAAACAAAAATGGTGGCAGTCACGAAGCTGGAGAAAGCAAAAGGCTTGAGTTGCCCAGGCAATGGGGGAAGCTAAGCTTCCACAGCCCTGGCCTGCCTTGGCCTCTGCTCGAGGCTACAAAGTTTCAATTATAGAAGATAAATAAATCCCAACAGAAATGGCTGTGGCCATAGAGCAAGCAGGAGGCTTGGCTTCTCTCAAGGCTACAAAATTTCTATTATAGAAGATAAATAAATCCCAGATACCAGGGCCTCCACTTGGGTCACCAGGGAACATGGCTGGCCTGCAAAACCCCACAGATCCCTCGCCCAGGCTATCCCAGACCCCAAGGAAACCCCCACCCTGATCCGGGACACCCTGCAGGGCAAACTAGCTGGCCCCCACCCGTGCACCAGGTCTGTATTCTCTCTAATAAAAGAGAAATATGCAAATTGACCATCACTCCAATACACAAGATGACTACCTCCATGTGGACACAAGATGCCTACCACAAGATGGCCGGGAGGTGGGGGCAGCATTTGGGAGGCACCAGGCCTACAAGGGAGGGCAGTTGTGGGTGATTAGACCAGCAGGGGAGGGAAGTTTTGGGCAATCATGCCTGGATGGGAGTGCAGTTAGGGGTGTTCAGGCTGGCAGGGAGCAGTTAGGCCTCAATCAGGCAGGCAGAAGCAGTTAGGGGCAATCAGGATGGTAAGCAGGCAAGCAGTTGGGAATTGTAGTCATGGATTGTGAGAGGGATGTCCGACTGCCTGTTTAGGCCCAATCCTATTCCAAGATCGGCCTAAATGGGCAGTTGGACATCCCTCGAGTAGTCCCAGATTGGAGAGGGTGCAGGCTGGGCTGAGGGACACGCACCCTCATGCATGAATTTCATACACTGGGCCTCTAGTGTACCTTATATGGACCATACATCAATAAGCATGTGACCAGTATCATAAGCCCCTAACCTTCCTATTCCTCCCCTCAAAAGGAGTGCTTACCTTTGTATGGGTTGCTGCGCTTCCCTTGCATGATATCCCGGCAGGTCTTTCTCCAAGTAAAGCCTATAATACCTGATTTTCAGCTCCCAACTGATCTTTCATTCTGGTGCCGAAATGTGGGAAGGGCGAATGGGAACGCAAATGATCCCCAGACCATATTCTGAACATTTCAGGGAAGCAGTGGACAGTGGAAGCTGGACCCAGGTTAACTTCCTGAGTTTGCTCAGTGGTGCAGTTCTGGGTTAATTGGCCAGTCCAGTTCCCTCTTGAACCCTGCTGAGACCCCTGGGGATCTCTTCACCTCCCTCCCTGCAGTAGGCCTTCAGACCCAACTTGCCTCCTCCCCCTTTTTCTCTTCACTCCCTGTAACCTAGAGGGGCATTAGGGTCTCAGAGTTTCCTGTCTATTAAGCTACTCCTACTATGAAAGCCCAGGCACCTGGTCAGGAATACTCTTCTACTCCACAGGAAATGTGTCTCAGGGTGCTGATCTTAGAACCTTTGTCAAATATTCCCCCCTCCACCAGGTTCCCACCCCACCCTCCACCCCCTCCCCATCCCCCATTGTCCTCATCCATAGGTACAGTTTATGTTCAGTCTCTTCCTCCCTCCCTTTCCCTATAGTAAATCCCTTTTCAGATATTAAATCAGTTACTTAGCATTTTCTCATATCAATAATACCTCCACATGCCCAATGATACACTTTACACAAAAGACATTTCCAAAAAGGTCAACCAGCCTCATCCAGGCCTCACCCAAGGCACTCACAGATCAACACAGATCAACACCCAAGCCCTATACTAACTCAACACATCCAGATCTAAGCCTTCATCACTTGATTCAACAGACCCTCAAGTTCCCACAAAAGTTTCCAGCCATGTCCGAGAGGCAGCCGTGGGGCAGGGGCAGGCAAGGAGCGAGCTGTTCCGGGCCTGGCTGCTCCGGGCCTGGGCTCTGTTGCTCTGGTTTGTTCCATAACCAGCTGCTCCGGGTCTGGTCACCGCCGCTCCCAACCTAGTTGCTCTGGACCTGGCTGCTGCTGCTCCGGTCCTGGCCGCACCTGACCCGGCCGCTCCGGGCCTGGAAGCTCCGGGCCTGGCAGCTGCTGCTCTGGGCCTGGCTGCACCCGACCCGGCTGCTCCCAACCCGGCTGCTCCGGGCCTGGCCGCTCCCAGCCTGGCAGCTGCTGCTCCGGGCCTGGCCGCACCAGACCCGGCTGCTCTGGGCCCAGCTGCC